>NC_063232.1:8380000-9057500 GCF_020740725.1 Corvus hawaiiensis
GCCCAACACTTCCTCATTCCACCACCTCAATAACACTGTTACAAACAAAACCTCCACACATGATAAAGGTTATTACAAACTATTTCCATCTACAGAGCCAAACCATTCTCTACATCAGCACTTGCACAATGACAAGAATCTGCAGCTCTCAAGCACATACCAACCACCTTCTGTGACCCACCTTTGACCCTTTCAGCCACTCCAGGCAAAGATGGCACACTTCGTACAGGGAGAGCTGGGTGTAAGAAAGGGGGATAAATCACAGCTTTCGGTGATGAGCCAAAGGAGCCGATTCACAACTCCACAGCATTGTGCTTGTGGTAGGGATGATGCAAACTATTCATCTTCAAGGGCTCCTTTCAAAGATAGAGGTTGATAGAAGCTGGAAATGCAAGATGTGGTATGCTTGTGGAGGCTTGGGGACACAGGCCAGCTCATTTTAATGCAATCGTACGCAGATGGTTTTGCTTTTTCAAGCATGCTTAAACTACTCTTTAAGACTTGGGTGTGATCCTCTCCCAGCATTCAAATATATTCATATTCCATATCTGAATTGCCTTGCACAGCATGGCAGCAGAGACAGTGTGCTTAAGTGATCAAAGCACCTTTCAGAGCTGTACTACCAGCACTGGCAAACAGACCTGTTTTACAAACATTTTGGTTTACAGTCTCAGCGAGATGACATGTTTTCCTCATCCACCCTCAGGCTGGATACCAAAGTGGCACTTGCTGACACTTACCTAGGAATCCCTCTTCATCCACAATGATAGTGTAGTCCTCAGGGGTTTCTGTGAGGCTGAAGAACTTGCACCTGGCAAAGGCAAATAGCAGGAGAACATGATTAGCAGCTGGACTGAGCAGAGCCTTCTCTTCCACCTAAAATGGAGGTGCTTTCCCATCCAAGCTGTGCTGAAGGAAAGAGTCACAGTCTGGTGTTTATGGAGAGGCCTGAGGCATTAACAGACCTAGATTTTATTTCTGGCTAACTCATACTGTGTGACCCACATTCTATGCTGCCTGCCCAGGCACAATGGAGCTGGTAAAACTCTTATTATTTTTATTACTTAGTTCTTAGTTACTTTTCTTACCATATCCCTTAAGGTTTCCCATCACATCCAGGACCTGCTTTGTTGCACTGACACAGAGGAAAAACCTTGCTCACTGACTGCTCACTCCAGCACCCTCCAAAAGCATTTCCACGGTTCATGTATGCACCTGCCTTCCCTTTTTGCCCACTGAAATTTCTTGCCTTATCAAGGTTTGACATCTAATCTCTCAGCCAAGCCCCAATATCTCTTCTTGCTGCTTTAGAGGCTTTTGCCACCAACAGACAGAATCCCAATTTCCTGTGCTGGTCCTCTCCCCTTCCTCAGGTGCTCCAGGTGAAGAAGAGTGGTAGCAGCCATCAAGCCAATTGACACAAGGCTGAGCTTCCCCTTGCCCAATCCCCTGTGGCCTCTGTTCTGCTCCATGCTCATCTTCTGACATCACAGGTCACGTGCAGCACAGCATCCCCAGCTTGTTCAGCATTTAGCACAATGTCACCTCTAACAGGACATACAAATCAAATGTGACATGGGATTCTTCCACTGCAGACACACAAACAAAAAAAGCTTCAGCCTTAAGGCTTAACACCACATATAGTTGAAAAGGTTTTTTTCCCTGACACACCAACATATGTACAGCAACATCTATTGAAAAAACCCAGCTTCTATCCAGCTGGTCCCCAGCAATGGCAGGAAGGTTAGCATGACATTTTGCAAACTCATGTTCACGTTCAGCAAAGCATCAGCACAGTTCTGGGTAGCATCCCCAACACCCGCAGGGCTCCTGGCCCCTCCAGGAGAATGCCAGAGCACGTGGACTGTGTTTGCTGCCTAAGCCCAGGAGAAATTTTTCCCTCTAAATTGGGTGCAACAGGAAGAGCATGTGTCTCCAAGAACCAAAGAGCAGGATTTCAGTTACACTACAATACTCTCCAATTTATCTGAGACAACCTACAGAAAATATTTTAAATACTAGAAAAAGAGAGATTGTTCTCAAGGCCCCCAGATTTCACCGCGTGTTCACAGTGTAATTTCTGCATGAAGCACAGTTCAGCAGGATTCAAGAACCAGGAACTACCAGGGCTTCTCAGCACTGCTGAGCATCTGTGTCCAAAAATCTTCAAGACTTCTGAAAGTCTGGAACCCCACACTGGTGGCTCAAGACATCTGTCCTGGCTTGCAGTGTATTCTATTCCCATCCTCAGGAGCTGTTGAAACCAGGTGGGGCAGTGTTTCCTTGCCTCCTCCCCCCAGACTATCTTTCTGTTCATGGCCCATCATTGTCCTGCCGCCTGACTCAGAGGTAACTCCCTCCGGACCATCTTCTGTTAATGAGCCTAATCAACACTTGGCCTCATGACTCATTACCCCATTGTGAGATGCTCCACCCAGGGGGAGGAACCAAGCATCCCATCGTGGATATAATCTGAGATTCTGAACACCTGAGACAACCTTTCCACTGGATTTCCAGAGGACAGGAGCTATATAGACACCACTGGACCTGAGGAAGAGCAGACCCTTTTTCTACAGGATCACTGCTTCAGGAGGACTGCAGCCACCATTCTACCAGACTGCTACCACCACCCTGATTAACAGGTGTCAGGTTGTATCCTGACTCTGTCAGTTTAACCCAGTGTTATCTGCCTTTATATTTTATTTTTTTTTCCTCTTTTTATTTCCCTATTAAATTGTTATTCTGATTTGGTGTCTCCCACTAGTTTGTTTTCAAACTAGTACAACATCAAAAAATGAAAGCATTCACTTGATTAAAGAATCACATGTAAACTTGGTTTCAGCGTTCTTTTGACTGACTGGAAAGAACAAACATAGAAGCTATTCCCTCCAAAAGCAACAGGGAGAAAAATAGATGGATGCTGCCCTCCTCATCACCTCATCAGAAAACTGAGTGGAAACAACGCGCAGTTCAATTACTGGTCTGCCATGTAACCAACAGCATTTAACGTACATGGAAAGTATTAGACAACCTGCTTTTAGAGACCTGTCCTGTTTTCCTGGAAGCATCCATCACAACAATCAAGCATAACACTCTCTCCTAGCACAGACATATTATTATAAAATACAGATGTGGCCCTACCATAATAGAAACCACAACTTAATTATTTTGTGTCATTGGTAATAGCTGCTGTGACAGCCACATTTACCAACTCAACTCTCTCCAGAAATAGTGCCAAAAGGAGCGGAAATTAGCAGCAGCTCAATTTTGTACTGTCACTTCTAAATGGCACAAGGCTGCTACCAGTGCAAGGGGTAATACAAGCTGGGCAAAAAGGACTTCTGGAATGCTGCTTCAGGTGGGTCCCAGGAGGCAGAATTATTTGTTAGAGTGGATGAATTCCCTAGAGAAGTCACTGAAACAAACCTCTTTGCTACTACTTCCTGACTGAGTCACATGCATGCTGACTAGGGTGAAACTAGAGGTCCTAAGGGAGAAAGCATTAATATTAAAAACCTAACCTTTCCTGATCTGCGATGGCATTTATGGAATAATTTTTTACTAGAACAGTAATATGTGTCTGTGTGCACACACTGACCCCAGAAGAAGTATGTTTGTGACAGATGCCAGTTTCTGAGCACATATCTAAATATGCTAATATTTAAGGGATATGTACATATGAAATCCCATAATTGCTGCCTCAGAACTCACATCAAAACCTCGTATCTCCATAAACCATCTCAAAGCCCAATCCCCCACTCAGTGCAGTTCTGTAAAAGGTCAGGAGGACTACAGAGCCATCTGAATTTAAAAGCAAAGTCTTCCACCAGCACAGAGAAGAGCAGTAGTTCTTACGGTATACATTCACTTTGTTGAAGCCATTGCTGCATACTTTTCCCAGAGGAAATCTAAACATGAAAAATTGAAATTGCAAACCTTGTGTGATAGAAAAAAGGAACTCAATGTCATCTCTCTCTCCCACATTACACTACACATGCCTCTTCCATTCAAGTTATTTCAGTAATTTCTCTTTCCTCTTAAACCAGATGTTGATAAGCTGAATGCCAACAGCATCTTCTATTATCACACCAAAGCCAAGAAAGGAAAAGAATTGCCCTTTAATAATTTTGAGACATCAGGCAAACAGTATTTCTCTAAGTACACCTGGAAACCCTGTATGTAGGAAGACAGTATTTTTAGTTTCCTAATAGCCAAACCTTGGATGGATTATTTTGGATTTCTGCCTTCTCAATGTTTAAGCACATTTCTACTTAAGCACTGTTGCTGACTTTGACTGCCTGACAACATATGCCTTTTTCTGGCAATGCCACAAATGTAGACTAATCTATTATTAGATTAGATCTTTGAAACTGCAAAGCTTACACCGTGTATGGAAGAAATACGCAAGCTTGCACAGAGCAGGAAAGTGCCTGGGGGATGCAGCAACAGCACCATTTCAGTTTGCAAACAGTACTCCAGCCTCCATGGGAGAAAAGAGCAGGAAAGTGGAGTAGTTAGCTGTGCTTGCAGGTCCACACTGGAAGTGTCTCCTTCAGACACTTGGTCTTCTAGGTCTGCTGAGATCACAAGAGCGGTAATACTGGGATGAATGTGACTTCTATTTGTTATGGGTTGCACACAGACACAAGTTTCTGGGAATACTGCGTGGATCATTTGAAAGTTCAGTACAGACAATGGTCTTTAAGGAAGACCACAAGTCCTACCTTCATATTTATAAAGAAACTGCTTAATTATTTGTTATCTCAGCACAGTAAAGTGTTGCAAAACTGTTTGTCCTGTGGAAAACATTCATTCCAGAAACACGTGGGCAGCTGGTCTCCCCACATGTAGGAAACCATGGCCAAATGCCATTCAAGGCAGTCAAATGCAAAGTCTGGAAGTAACACAGAAGTTTGCAAAGAAGCAGTTGAACTGAAGAGAAATTTAGAAGCAGCAGCAGCAAGTTCAGCTGTGTGAATATGAAAGATGTAATTTGCTGGGATTTATTCCAGGCTGTCTTCTCATTTTAGATGAGAAGGCATTTGTATGCTTCAATCTGTATGTTATCATGACAATATATATTTGTATTATAGAATAAGAATTATGCCCATCATCTAATTCTTGGTGACCTTTTTTGCAGTTTATAAATAATGACAAGAGGTAGATTCTAGTACAACATCTTCTGAGATGTATTTGGAAAGCAGTAAAGGACATTTGTGCTATTAATGACATAGAGGCCATACAGGACTATTGAAGGGTGAGCAAGTCCTGCTGAGCACTCCCTGGTTCTCCAGTTCTCGACTCATCCCATGGATGGGGTCCCACAGTCCCGGTTGGTGCAGTGTTGCTGTCAGGGCACTGCTGTGGTAGCGATCGCTACCTGCTGGTCTTCCACCCTCAGCGGTCCTACTGCAGAAGGGTCCTCTGAGAGACCAGGCAAGGTATTCAGCTGTCTAATTTCCTCTGTCTCCACAGCAGCTCTCCCAAAAGCCCAACAATGCCCTTTTGGGTCCTTGAAATACCCTCTCCCGAGGTAATCTGTGCCAAGGATACACGGGGTCTCTGGGCCAGTCACGACGGGCTGGTTTTGCCATTCATTTCCAGTCAGGCTCACTTCAGCTTCCAGTACAGTCAGCTCTTGGGATCTTCCTGTCACCCCAGAAATGGAGCTGGATTCTGCCCCTACATATCTTGTTGGAATGGGGGTACACTGTGCAGCAGTGTCAACTAAAGCTGTATATGCTTGTGGGTCTGATGTGCCATGGATCCAGAGTCCAGTAGATCCGATTGTCCCTTTCCTCCACCTGGCTGGAGGCAGGGCCCCTCTGGTTCTGGCCATAGTACTCCATGCTCACTTCTTGAAAATGTGAACTGGACATCCCCTCAAGAGGAACCAAAGCAACATCATCCCTCCTATTGTCTCTGAGGACTTCCCCACTGGAGACTGGAATGGCATTATCCTTGAAGAATTTCCTATGCTGGTTGTTCTCCCTTGTTGGGGTCCCTCCCCCCTGCCATGGAGCCCTGGGAGAGGGGCCCTGGGCAGGAGGCACGGGGGTTTCCCTGCCCCTGGTCAGCCTCATTCGCCATTGGTTGTTTTGTGTTTCCCTGCACAGGGCAAGGACCCTCTGGTCCCGTGACTGCCTCAGTTCCTCGGCAGAGCTCCGGCCATGCAGCTGGAGACATAAACATCTCTGAAACATCTATCAAGAATCGGTCCATATATATTTCCGTTCCACGGGCCTCCTTGTTTGATACATCATGTTACAGAATCCCCACTGTAACAAATGGTGAGGAATTGCAAGCAGAAGGATCCCCGATCCCTAAGCGACTGATGTGTGAGTAAAGAAACTTTGGATTCCTCTTCTTGTTTTTGTTTTGCTATTCCATATCTAAGCTATGGAGGAACTGTGGAAAGACTTGGCTCTCAGAGCCACATATGGACATTTATCTTAAACTTGAAAAGATTCTTGAACAACGATTTGTAAATTTTAGCTTAATTCAAGCTCAAAAGGAACTGAAACACTTCCTGGCATGGTTGTTTAAGAACTTTTTCTATGTTTCTTGGGATTTAATTCTTACCAAAGACTTTTGGAACACCGTTTGGACACAGTTAATTTTTGAGTCAAAATATATGCCGATGGAAGAATATTTTCGTGAATATTATTTAATTACCGAGACTGTTGAGCAATGTCAGCTGTGTCCTGGCGAAGGGAAGCTTGGCTCAAGGACTGTGAGACCGCGGCCACGTGGACCGAGCCCTCTGCGAGCAGCAGCGAGGCAGTTCCCGCGCGCGGGCGGAGCCACGCGAGCCGCAGTGTCGGTGGCGGTGTCGGGAGCGGCGCAACCCAGTGGAGCCCGCCCGGCCCCGCGCAGCGCATGGTGGAGTGAGCCCCGGGAACGCCCGACCGAGAGGGGCGGCGTGTGGGTGGCGGCTGGCAGCAGCAGAGCAGAGCTGCGCCTGGCCAAAACACGCGCTGGAGCAGGGCACGGGGGGGTCATCGCTCGGGGGCCCGGCCGAGATGTGGGTACAGCACCCGGCATCGGCAGCGAAGCTGCGACCAGAGGAGGCGACGCACGGAGAACTGAGCGGCGCGGCCCGGCCCGGCCCGCGCAGCCCCGAACGCGACCCCGGGAAGAGCGCGCAGGCACCAGCAGCCCCGACAATTCCAACACGGGAGCGACCGAAAGCGAAAGAGAAAGAAAAAACATAGTGAGACAGAAAACACTAGCCACTTGAAAAAAGGAAAAGATCACTGTAGGTGAGGTTTTAGGAATAGTAAAATGGTATAATGTTAAACAAAATTATGGTTTCATAATGAGATGTGACAGCCAGCAAGACATATTCGTTCATAGAACTGCTATTAAAAAAAAAAACCCTGAAAAATGAATCCCAAGCTTGGGAGATGGAGAGGTGGTGGAATTCAAAATTGTACTAGGTAGAAAAGGGTTACAAGCAGCAGAGGTCACTGGGCCTGATGGTGTTTCTGTGAAAGGCAGTATATATGCTAAAAATCGTAGTCATGTTAGACAATATCTCCATTGTAAGCCCCCCCTACAGTCTCCCTTTCCTAATCCCACCTTTCCCTTTTACCCTATATCCTATTACCCCCAGTGTATTCCCAATCCATTTTTTCATCCATGGTTTCCCTCACAAAACCATACCTTTCCCAATTGTTTCCCTAAAAATCCCTTTCCAATGCCGAGTGGGGGACGAAAAAGGGGAAGGAAGAAGTTAAACCCTCTCCTGCCTCAGTTTCCCCACAAAGCATACCTGGAGAGTCCTGTCTCCCTTCTGTCAGCCTTAAGATGTTCCAGAGAATCTGTTTGGACATTTAAAGACTCAGGAGGGTGGCTTGTTTTGTTTTGAAACTGTTCTTGTTATGTTTATCCAGTTGTTTTCAATGTTAAGTTTTAAATCTCTTTTTGTTAAAAATAAATGGGTGAAATGTCGGGGTCCCTCCCCCCTGCTGTGTAGCCCTGGGAGAGGGGCCCTGGGTGGGAGGCACGGGGGTTTCCCTGCCCCTCGTCAGCCTCGTTCCCCATTGGTTGTTTTGTGTTCCCCTGCACAGGGCAAGGACCCTCTGGTCCCGTGATTGAACAGTTCCTCAGCAGATCCTCAGCCATGCAGCTGGAGAAATAAACATCTCTGAAACATCTATCAAGAATCAGTCCATATATATTTCTTTCCCACGGGCCTCCTTGTTTGATACATCGTGTTACAGAATCCCCACTGTAACACTCCCTCTCAACTCATACCTGTGCTGCCAGGGCAGAGGTGGGTTTTCCATCCCACTTCCTCATGTCCTCTCTGTGGCCATGCAGGAAAAAGCACAGGTTACCTGGTGGTGTGTCCCCTCTGTCTCAAGCAGGGGGCACTTGCTCCCAACAGCAGAGACTCTGGTCCATGCTGGTGGGGCATGGGACATTTCCTCTTTAATTTGCTCGACTCTTTTGAATCTGTCCACAGTCTTGGACAGTCTTTCCACAGCCAAGGCACAGATAAATAGGGACCAAAAAAAGATTATCTTCTATCTTGGGGTGATTTATGATGACAGTCTACTCCCTGATCCTCTGCTTTATGCCCAACAATGGTTGCTGTATCTTTAAGGTGGGTCCGGGGCAGGGGGAAGCCTTGGGCTCTTTGTGGGCTTTTTCAAAGCCTCACTTCCCAGGCATTCGCGGGTGCAGCGCGGTCTGGGTTTTGCTTGACTAGGTTGGCTTTGTTAGCCCAGACAAGAAGTTTTTCCCTTCCCTGGCCTTGGAGAAGCTGCAGCAGCAATCCTTCGGCAGTTTTTTGAGGTGAATTGGACAGCTTGTTTAGCCGGAGATCAGAGAAAATGGGACCTGCGGGAGAGGAGTCAGTCGGGATCAGCAGGAGAGAGGGGCCGCTCCGTCTCGCCCCAAGCCTTGGGAAGGCCAAGCCAGGGAGAGAGAGGCTCTGGCCCACCTACTTCATCTGCTGCGGAGAGAAGATCGACACCGGAGAAGTCGCCAGGTTCTCATCTGTTTGCTCAACCTGCTGCATGAATCCCCAGTTTGGTTTTTTGTTTTTCCCTGAGAGAGAAGCCGGTGCCATCTTCTACCACGTGGTGGAAGCCGGTGGGTTTTTCTTCCCGTGGCATTTTGGGTTTTTGTTCCAGTGTGTGTGTGTGTGGGGGGGGTAAGGTCTGACAGTTTAATATCTAGCACTTATTTGCCTTTTTCTTGTGCCTTTGGGCATTCTGTTTGTCAGTAAATGGCTGGTTTTTATTTTTTCCTTTTCACCTACTAGTATTCATTTCCTACTGGCGTAAAGGGATTGTTGGAACTCTTTTTAGAGGAGACGACTCATTCCAGAGTGTTTTCTCCTGAATTTGTCTCTGAACGGAGACATCTTCATAGTGCCAGAGTTGGGCAGTCACCTGAAGCAGTGTTTGTTCTCCTTCCTTCATTGACATCAATGCCAATGAGTTGGTGCATGACGATGGTGTGCTACTTACAAACTTCTGCCACATGGATATCCTGGACCTCATCTGGATCTACTGGGGATTGCTCATTATTTGAATCCCTATAGACTCCCTCCAGCACAGCTAATTGTCTCAGGTACTGGATCCACCTGCTTGGGTGCACTATTAGATCATCCTTGGGAGAATACCTTTCCCTCACACTTGGCAGGAGTTGCCTCCAGAGGTTGAGTTCCTGTCCTCTTCCCAGTCCCCTCATCAATGCCCACATCCCAGGACAGGGATCCCAGTTGCTTGGCTTCACTTCTATCTAGTTCCACAGCGTGGGCTGCGATATCCCAGCACTGAAGCAGCGGGGTCACCAGGGGTTCACACGACTGGTGGCTGAAATCTTTTCACATATATCGCAGCTCACCCCGGAATAGGGATCGGGTGATTATCTCTGGCCCTGCCTCCTCCTCCCATTGTGAGGGCCCTTCTTCCTCTTCATCCCTCACTAAGTGAATTGGTTTGGTCTTGGATTTCTTCTTCCTTATAGGGGCGACTGCTAATGGCAGGGGTTGTTCGTGTGGTTCAGCTGCAGTTTGAGTGGTCACAGTGCCTGCTGCTCTGCTGTCCTCCTCTTTTCCCCGAGGGTGCTGTCTAGTGACAAGCAGTGTCTGAAAAATAGTAGCCAGGGCCTAGCACACTGCAATAAGTTGCTCCTCTCCAGAGGGGTCACAACACTCTTCTTGCAAATAGTCTGTCACTTTATCGGGTTCTGTAGTTGTCCAGGGGACAACTTCCAAACCACACCAGAGCCAAGAACTTCCCCAAAATTTGGTCCATTTTCTACCACATTCTATACCACTTGTGACTATCCATGATAGCCTTGGGGCAGATCTCTGAATAACTTGCCTAGAAATCTCTTTCTTGACTCTAATGGGTCACCTCTACCACTCATTCATCATTGTCATAGGTTAGCAAGCATAGTCCCGGAAGGGGCGTCCTTGCTACGGGGTGCTTACAGTTTCCTCTGGGAACTGACAGAACCTATCAGCTGGCCAGTTTGAATATGGACAATTCTCTAAGCCACTTAAAGTTGTGATCACCTCTGTGATCCACATTTAAGAATAGGCAAACTCCCCCTCCAAGCTCTCTCTCGTTTCCGGCGCTGGGACAGGTGGCTGCGGGCCCCGAGTGGGGGCCAGTGGGCCCAGCCAGGCCCTGCTCGGGCCAGGCCGGGCCGGGCCATGGCCATCCTGAAGCCATGGACCTGTTCCAGCCATGGAACCCCCCCCCACTGCCTTGCTGTGGGCAGTCGGAGCGGCTCGGCTCTCCCCCCTCTCCACTTCGATAAGAAAAATTCAACATTCCAGCTGCAAAGCTGCAAGGCCGAGGTGAGAGTAACCCTTTTATTGCTGTGAAGAGCTGAAAACCTGAGGGAAGAGAGAGAGGAGATGCTTAAAGCTGAAATTCTGTTGTGAAGCTATGATATATCAGAGTATCCCGTTGTCATTTCATGAAGATCTGGGGGGTGGAGCGTTCAACTCGTGAGCAAAAGCACCTGCACTGAGATAGGCAGATGCTGACGCAGCTGTAATTTCATGAGAAGTTTGGACAGGGAGAGATAAACCAGATGAGGACTTTTGCTCCAAACGGGAAAGGAGAAAACCTCAGTCTGTAGAGATGAACCAGATGAGGACTTTTACTCCAAACGGGAAAGGAGAAAACCTCAGTCCCTAGAGATGCTCCCAGAGATAGTCCTAATGATGAAGATGATGAAGACCCTTTGCTCCCAGGGAAGGAGAAGGGCCTCTGTTTTTGTTTCTGAACGGCTCAACCTTAAAATTGTACCCCAAAAAACTTCAAGAGTGGACCCTCGAAAGCAGTTGCGGGAAAAGCTGCAAGTCAGGGGAAGGGACTCACACGCAGGCAGAGAGACTCCTCTTCCTAAATGGACTGAACAATATTTGGAAGTGGGCGGCTGTCTCGTTGTGATGTTGTTTTCATAGCATGAGCAAGAAGAGACTTCTCTTTCTAAATGGACTGAACAAGGTTATTATGGAAGTGGTAAACAGACTGAACATCTTAAGGGTTGTCTTTGAACATTGTCAGTGGGAGAAGGGAGGAAGGTGGGGGGAGGAGGAGAGTTCTGAAGGTGGTATAATTTTTTTTCTTCTTTTAGGTCTGTTAATAAACTTCTTTATATTCTTTCAAGTTTGGTGCCTGTTTTGCATTTCTCCTAATTCTTATCTCACAGCAGATAAACAGTAATGAGTATTTTGGACCAAACCACTACACTAAATTGGTGTTTCCGCCCGGTTACAAACCGAACCCGCGACAATCATTTTCTTTTCTATTTTCTGCCACATTACTTTCCAAAAAGAGGTACTGGAAGTTGAGGGAACAAGGCCTTGGTAAATCAAAATTAGGAAATAATTTCTTGTCATTTCGAACTGAAACACCTCCTTTTAGTTTTAGTTGAAATGTAAAATTTCATGCCAGCAACAAACACTGCATGGACAGCACCATTCCGCTTTGACATAGCCAAGCCCCTCAAATCTTAATTCCATAAAGAATCTTCACTGGTCAGCGCCTTCTGCTTGAGAAATGTTTGTTTATCTTGGTGCAGCAAAAGACAAGGCAGGGTGGAATAATCCAGCAGTCATTCAGAGGTGCACACAGGAAGAAGATCCTCCACTAATCTTAGAGGTAAAAAAATACTAGAACAAGCCAGCATTTAGACAGCTATATGCTCATGCTTACACTCCCACACTCTCTTCTCAGGCCTTTTAGACTGTACCATGTTACTCAGCATGTGTGACTGCCTGAACACCTCACTTATGCGTGCTCTGGAGCATAGGGCTGGCTGGCTGGCTTGCACGTCACATGTGCTACAAATGCTGCTGCTGGAGCATTAGGTGTGCCACAACAGACCCCACCTTCCTCTTTGGCAGCCATAGATGAGTTGCACAGTATAGTGCTGACCTGTTTCCATCTTGGAAAACTCATTTCTATCATCTGCATAAGTAGAGAACACAGTAAGGCAGGAGAGAAGGCTGGAGGAAGGGAGAAATGAGAAGAAATATATACGTTCAGTTAGATATTACTTTCCCAAATAGTATTTGAGCTTTCTAGATTCAGTATGAGAAAAATTTTGGGTGTCAGACTGCTGATGGAACTAGCTGCATTTGTGCTGAAAAGCACTGTCAGAGACAAGAAACAGAGGAGAATTACCATGTCATTTATCCTCTGTTATTCTCACAGACTTTGAGAACTATTGCTTAATACTGCCTGTGAGGTACTAGTTTGCCTTCCTGTCATCACACAGTAATTCTCAGCTCAGATTTATCAGCATATGGGTGAACATGGATGGAGCGGTTTGTCTTTATCCCCTGACTTACGGAAAACATCAGCATGCTTGTTTGTAGGGAAACAGCCATGAAGTCAATAAAAGGTATCCCTTCTCACTTGAAATTATTTTCTACTTTTCTTACAAATTTTTCTCTATTTTCTTATAAATTAGGCAACTTCAAGTTCTGCAAGAATAATCATTAGCTGATTTTACCTACCTGTGTAGAAGTCAGAATCACTAGGCTGCTCTGGTAATGGCAGGCAGGAGGCTGAGTGAAAGCCACAGCTACCATTGCACCTTAGGATTTGTTGGTGCCTGGCACAAGGTGGTGGCAACTGTGTGCCCAGCTACCACTGTAGTCAGTAACTTTGGAGGGTTGGGGCACCCACTCTTTACCTCAGAACATCCAGGTGTATATTCAGCACTGTGGGGCATCTGGGTGATGAGCACTGGGCACCTGTTTGGGGTCAGTATGGGTTATTATGGCAAAACCCGTTTTGTAGCTCTGGTTTTACAGAGAACAAAGCAAACTGAGCACAGCTCAGTATCTCGTGACATAAAACCCAGCTTTAAGTGGCTTCCTGTCTGCATTGAAGAAATGGGCCTTGCAGAATCAGTGGAGACAATGTGCCTGGAGTGCCCTCCTGGCTAAGAAGCCCCACATGGAGCAACGCCATGCTGACCAAACATACATTGCGAGAATCATGTGGTGTGGGACCAGCTCAGATACTCAACTCTTCCCAAGTCAGCATTCATCCTGTGCTGCCCCTTTTTACCAAATGGTGCATAAATGTCTGCTGATTTAGATGGCTGTACACAGCTCTAAGCAAACACTGACAGGGTGACTGTTTACATTGCCAGAGAAGCGCTGAAGCATATTTGCAACAGAGGGAGGTACAACATGTCAGTGCTGTCCCTGATCTAGCAGGCTATCCTGCCAGCTCACAAGCACTCCCAGGATCAATTTTTTTTCCCCAACAGTTAACACAAGTCAGAGCTGATGTTCAGCTTTTCCTAGAAGGAACTTCCCTCAGCTTGAGTACAGTCCTGTTTGCAACTTGTTTGACTTGCAATATAAGAGGAATGTAAGTGAATTTAAGTCAAGATGTTTAGTGAGTTCCATCTTCATGAGTTCATGGCTTTATATATCTACAGATACATAAGCAAAATCAAGTTATAGGAATGTGTCTTGCATACAGTTGGTTTTGGGTCACTAAGGACTACATTCCCCAAAAGGCAAAGTGCATAAAGAAAGCAAATTTTTGTTCTGAACACTGAAAACACAGATGAGTAAATCTTCTTCCTCCAGCTGCCACTACTGATTGACCCATATCATAGTAAAGAAATTCAACTTGAAAAAGATGGCTTTCGAGGAAATTTGAATTTGCAAGCAAAACAAACCAAACCAACTCAACAAACACGCAAGGTTCACAGAAATATAACTAAAATCAGCCCAGGGTTTAGTGGCATGGCTTGATGAGCTAAAAAGAAGCCACAGAAACCTGGATTTTGTCCATGCAATTCACTGACCATAAACCAGTCAGACATTTCAACCAGCTGTCTTCTCAACTCTTCTGACTTCCATTAAACTCAACACGAGCTTCACTCAACACACCATGGGCAAAGGGCAAAAGCAGGGGATATTTTTCTTTATAGAAATCTGCTTTTAACACTATTTGAAAGAACAGTGGTAGTGAGTGTATCACACAATACTCCAATTAGGATTGTCTTGCTCTGTCTGTGTTCAGCTTTTCATTATGGGCCTGGGCACATTTCTGCAGCTCCTGCCAGGGCAGTGCAGAGCCTCAGAACACTACCAGGATGCTATGCATCTCCACAAAGCCAGGGGACTGGTAAAAAAATCATCTGCTGCTCTTTATGTCAAAATGAAGTACTTGGAGCCTCAATACTAGGATAAAATGAATTTAAGGCAAGCTAAGGCAGAAGGTGAACCATACCACAGCAGACACACATATCATCTGCAGCAGGATGTAAGTCTCTTCAGAAGCCAAAGCAGCACAGCATCAGTGGTATCACGAGTCTTAAACATGGACCAGCCATGGCCATCCTAAGCACTGCTGAGGTGCTGCCTATGCTACGCTGACCTACTATAAAACCATTACTGGGAACCATAATAACTATTAACATGCAGGAAGGACAAGGACACATCCTCTTAGCCCAGAGCACTTGGGGGAGAACAGAAAACTGCCTGCAAGGCCTCTCAGCCCATTCTTCTCTGTGAACCTAAACCCTGTATTTAAAAGCTTTTCCATCCTTCCCTCCTTCAGAAAAATTTTATTAGGAACAAATAAATGTGAGAGAGGATGAAGACGCTTGAAGTGTGAAGAGTGTCACAGCCCTCCGACCAAAGAGACAGGAGAACCACCAAAATAAAAATATCCAAAAGATAAAGTAACCTTAGATAACACATTCCTCCAGTCAATACAGCCAGCTATGTGAGGACAGTTGCAGGACAGGCTGTCATCACTAAGCCAGATCCTTGCAACTGGTTCTGTTCCCAGCCTCTGTGCCTGGTGGGATAGGAGCACCTTGTCCCAGTGCTAAGGCAGGCAGTAACACATCTCCTGGGTTACAGGATCCAGTCCCCATGGCTGCAGGCACACTGCCTTGTGCGAGCAGGGGAGGTTATGGCCATTGCTACTGACCAAAGCCTACATGGCAGGTAGGAAAACTTTCTTTTAGGTAAAACTGTAAATTACATCAGGAATTATTTCAGTCTGCTAATTTAGATCACAATGTCTTTGGATTTACAAGTTGGACAATGAGGCAACTCCCATCCAGCCTAAAAAAACAACAGACTGCCAACAAAAACCACCTCCCACCAAAATTGCCAGTTACATTATTATCTCCAGAAACTCAGATCGAACGCCTTGCTCCATTCTGGTCCTCTGGGCCAGCCTATGACTCAGCTTCCATTTGTGATACAGATCTAAACCATCCCTGTTGAGAAGCATGGGGATATCAAACCAAAACAAACCTCATCATATTCGCATTTATTGTGCTAATGGGAATTAAATGAGCATCTCAGGCACTTTGCTCATATTTTATTGCTGTTGTTCCCCCAGCATTTTTTTAAAGCAACATATCAGAAACAAAGCAGCAGAGCAATAGCAAAAACCTCTAAATCCCTAAATTTCATCAAAAATTATAAAAATAATTTTCATGAAACTCCATCTGATGCATTGTACAGTGCTGCCTGTACTGATTTCCTTCTCAGAGGATAATGGTAAAAGTGCACATCACTTCTTAAAGTCCTTTAATCTGTTTCTCTTGGTTTGATGCCTATCCCCCAGCATCTTTAACAATATTGTTTACAGTTTTATCATTGTTAATGACAGGAAAGCAGTTTTTCAAATCTCCACAGAGGGTCAATGAGTGTTTACATCAAAATGGGAAGAGCTCTTTGCTTTGGGAGAGAATGCTATAATCGAATCTCTGAAGGGGAAGTTGGAGCAGTAAATGAAAAATAAGTTTAGTTTCTGTGCAATGGAAAAGAGTATTCCTTTATTATCTAACAATTAACTAACTGATCCAGACACACCTTTTCCTCTTCTCTCTTTGCTATCCCTGTCTGCCAGCACTCTTGGAAGCCCCTCTATTGTGAGTCAACTTAGTCACACATGAGATGCAAAAGCTATTCCTTCCATTTGAACAAGCCCATCATTTATTTAAGGAGAAGGTAACTGTGCTTTAAAAACTTTCTGTACAGCAGAGATATCCCCTGATCACTGTCAGAGTTGAACTCATTTTCAGCACAACAGAGAGGTGGAGTAAAACACTGAATTTTCCTTAACCACAAAATTCTCTTCTACAAACCAAAATCTGAACTGAGAAACATGTTACAGATGTGGTTGTGGGACCTAAGGTTTACAGCGGAAAATAAAGCACAATTTAATGTACAACAAAGGCTCGTGAACACATCATACCACCTGGATCCTGAAGGATTATCCTATCAGAACAATGCAAACACTGAGAAAAAGACTAAGACCCATTTCCTTTTCCTTTCCAAATCAGGCATTATAGTATCACTCCTTTAATGCCCTCTGCTGAAGAACATTGACTTTTAAATCCTACACTAAAATACAACTAAGTTGTCATAAAATGTAATGCTGCTGTACATCCAAACTCATTTATTTGGGGTTCATAGTAGCTATTATTGTGATCATCCAAAAACCAGTAACTATTTTGTGGACAGCAATGAAAAACACAGACTGCAGGGCATATGCTTTTTATTTCAAATATGGAAGCAACCCATGCTCAATGCACTGGGGGTAAGAGCTTCTTACAATATTGCTCCAAGATAAAAAAGAAGGAGGATGAAACAGAAAATCTGTTGTGGACTAGAATGAACTTGTTTCCCTACAGGAACCATAAACACAATTTTCCCAGCATGGGACATAATAGTTCTCCCACAAATTTCTAAAATATATTTCCAGTGCTCCATATAGAAAGTTAGATGCACAAGAAATGTTCGCAGCTTCAGTGCAGGCAGTAACTGAGAACATGTGTGTCAGGAGAATTAAAGGGGGAGGAGGAGATTCAGCAAGACATACTCCATCGGAATGGAGTGGCAGGAGAAGCACATTTCAGGCCTCATCATTTTCAGAGCTTCCATTTGCAAACCGGTCCAACACCCCACATCCGACAAGGAATGCTGTTTGAAGCTGGCATGTCAACCCCAAATTTAATGCACATTAACAATTTAAGAGCCTGAATAAAAAATTTTAAAACAGTGTTTCATCAATTTCCCTTAGGTTCAGAGAGAAGCTTTAGCTTCTTGTACGACAAAGGACACCTTACAGCAAAAGCAACCTTTAACTGTTCTCATTCTCCTAGGCTCTGCTTTTGGGTCTGCTCATGTTGGGGTCTCCCCCTCCTGCCGTGTAGCCCTGGGAGAGGGGCCCTGGGGGGAGGCACGGGGGTTTCCCTGCCCCTGGTCAGCCTCGTTCCTCATTGGTTGTTTTGTGTTCCCCTGCACAGGGCAAGGACCCTCGGGTCCCGTGATTGAACAGTTCCTCAGCAGATCCTCAGCCATGCAGCTGGAGAAATAAACATCTCTGAAACAGCTATCAAGAATCAGTCCATATAGATTTCTTTTCCACGGGCCTTGTTATCTGATACACGTGTTGCAGTATCCGCCCTGTAACATGCTCAAGATGGATACTACCCAGCTCAGTGATGTTTAGTATTTCTACATATTCTAGCTCATATTATGTACAAAACAGTGTTGTAGATGTGCCTGTAGCCAGCTTTCCATAAACCTGTAGTTAACCAATTCTACAACACTCAGAGGCACCAAAAGGGAGCTTCATTTGCTTCCTTTGCTAATGAAGTAAAAGGAAGCTCCTCTCATGTCAATTCTTTCTGTCTTTTTGGATAAAGTTCCCTATATATATATATATATATATATGAAGAGGAAAATGCATTTCAAGAATTTCAAGGTTTTTAAAGTCAGTCAATACTGACTGTGAAGTTTCAGCCCTGAAAATGCCAGACGGTATTATTTTTAACAATGCTCTTCCAAAACACTTCCTAAATTGGTCTCTTCACGCTGCAAAGGAAAAGCCCATGGTAAAGGCAGAAGCATCAAACTTCTTCCCAGGCCTACCAGACCCAAGGAAAACATGAGAGATTATTCAGCAAATCAGCATTACATGGCTCAGATGGAATTCTGCAAGTTTCGGAATATTGTTCCTAAAATCCAGCTGCCAAATCAACACCCAAAACAAAAGCCAGAGCTCCTGCATATGTCATAAATGATAATGCAGAGTGGGTCACTGTTTGGTTCAAAACCAGTGTCATGGCCAGCACCATACCACAGATGTTTCTTGTTGCTCCCCCACTCTGAAGGAGCACACCAGTCACTCCATAGGACTGAGCTTTGCTGGGTCTGGCTCAGATCCCTGCAGGACCACCAGTGTGAGAGATGTCACATTAACTAAAAAGCAGCTCAAATCAGGGCCTCAAACCAATCCTCTAGAAGTCTCCAGAAATTAATGGAGTTACCCATTCCCTCACCATGTTCTGACATTTGGGATATGTTTGCTGGCTGATGTAAGTGGCTGCACTGTACCTGCAGTGCCTTCATATTTGGCTTTTGATCCTTTCAGAGTTTCAGCACAAGAACTCTCATGCTCTCTTGTGCAGCACCCAGCACAATGAAGTGCAGACATTTCTAGAGAGCAAGTCACAAGAAGTGTGCTTCAGGAACATGCTTTGTAAGGTTGTTCAGTTTGCTGGGTGATGAGAAAACAGCTGTTTAGAACCAAGGATTCATAAACTCAATTTCCACCAAACAGCCTGGTGTCTGAATAATAAGATGGCAGGTGAAATACAAAGTCAATAAATGGAAATTAATGCATACAGGGGGAAAATAATTTAAGTTCTGAATGAAGAATGACAGGATCTAAATGAGCTATTACCAGTCAGGAAGAAGATGCTGGAGTCTTAATGGCTGTTCTCCAAAAGGGTCAAGGCTTTCGAAGATGCTGAGAGAACAGGGATAAAATCAGGCAGGGAGGTGAGACCAACTCATTACTCCAAAGCAAAAAATTCAGCACATCCCCAGCTGCCAAGTACTTCATGATCAAGCATCTCAAACTACCAAACAGGCTGGAATTCAGTTGGAAGGTGCCAATGGTGATCCAAGGTGTGGAAAACTAAGCAGATGGAACTGTCTAACTGTGAGATTATGGGAGAAGTTATTATGGCCAAGGTGATTAAAGAATAATTCACTGTTTCACAGTGTGAGAAAGCGGGGCATACAATTAATTGATCTGATAACATGAAGTTTTCCATTTCAATACCAGCATGACTGTGTACCTGCATGACAGGGATAGCCAGATAATAACACAAAAGCCAATATGCACAGAGAAGAAATGGGTTCAAGGAAGAACTAGAAGATCTTAAAGATCCTTTCCAACTCAAACCATTCTAGGATTCTAAGATGAGTTCACCAGTGAACATGGTACCTCTGATGGTATCTTCCCTTTAGGACATCTCTTGCACTTTTGGCTCTGGGAGGATGCTCCAGGGTATGTACACTAGCCTAGTTTTACATCCCTGAGCAGCCCAGTCAGTCCTATGGGAGACATGGTGCTGGGAAAGATTGCTCTTGGATTTGACCAACCTTGTATTCCAAAGGAAAGCACGGCTCATAGCACAGGCAAGACAGGAAGTTACAGCATGAAATAAAAACCTGCAGGTCTCAAGCCTTCCCCCCCTCCCCCCCCCCCCTTAGATGTTTTATTACTTTAGGGAGTAGTTGTGCAATCTGGCAACCTCTGATACCTACGACCCTTCAGGTAACTGGCCTCAGGGTCAAACAGCCCCAAACACATGCAGTCACAGAGCAAAGCCGCCCCCATTGTCATTTCACCCTCTTGGTCCTTCCAGGCAGGGATCCTAGAGGGACTCTTCATACTGAGCTGCCATTTCGGGAAGTATGTGTCAGCCCCTTCCCAGGGTGGGGAAGAGAGAATTACTAGCACTAATCTGAGCTGGCTGCCCGGCTAAGAGGCTGCTACCTCAGATACAACCACAGAGAATTCCATGCTTTAAATCCTGATTCTCATATTCATACCTCTGAGCCCATGTATCACGATGGGTAAAGGATCAGTGTAAGCTCAAAGCCAGGTAAAGCCTGTTATCATCACACATCCTCTTCTGGCATAGCTATCACAGTTACTAAATTTGTAGAGTTTTTTCAAACAAGATGAATTGTGTTGGGGAAAGGGGGCATGACAGAACTGTATCAGGAAAAACATCAGCATTTCAGTAACAGTTTCGGATTCCAACTATTAGAAATCAGTACTAATGTCATCTTAGTCAAACTAAAAAGCACCTAAATAGCAGTGGTCAGCCTATGTTTTAAAGAGGCATTTAAAGTCTATGGGAACCAATCCAATGCATTTATAATGCTCGGACAACCCTTCCACAAACAGAGGTAGCAAGAAACTAAGACAGTTTGAAGTGAGACCCTGAGGGAACAGACAACATCTATTTCCACTTGTCTTCGACTGGATAGGTATTTTGGAAGTTAAAGGAAATGCCATGCCCCTGGCAGATTTTAATACTTTAACTAGCAGATTTTCCCTTGCCTTTGCTTTAAAGCATAAATGAATCAAATGCAGCACCATTTAAAATACCACTTCTCCTGAAATTCTAATCCCCATTTAATTTTATGTCTCACTGCATTACCTGTTTTTCCACAGAGAAGGGGAGAATGAGAAAAGGGAAGAAGAGATGCTTCAGTAACCAACAGAGTCCCTAAACACATTCTCTGGAAACAGCCAAAGACTGCAAAATGACCAGGCCTTATGAAGGTCCAGCAGGCTGTAATTATGTATTTATGTCCTGTCCTCACCAAGTGCTGTGCAGGCTAAGTATTCAAATAGATTGAGAAAATTAAAACAACAAAGTAACAGCTGTCAAAGATTTACAGAAAATTAAAATTGTGAAATCAGTCGCCAAGATTAAAAAAACTACAACCAAACTACACAATCTTCCTATTGTAAAGGTTTGGGGAAGAACAAATGCTCTCATAACAATATAAGGCTGCATCATCAAAAGACATCTCCAAAGTAAGAAAACTTAATGAGTAATGGTCTTGGATCTTCCTCTGTGTGCAGCTGTGTTGAGGCCCACCAAAACCAAATAAGGGTAATGCTGGGCAATGCCAACACCCCATCCCTCCATGCCTGGGAATGCTCTGACTTCATGTTTCCTTCCAGCCAGCAAGGGGGCAAGTGGACACAACAGAAAATAAGCTGTCAGGTATTGCTTTTAATTTTCATCAATAAAAAAGTTGAAACGATCAGATGACTCAATAAAAGGAAGATAAGATACTTTGACACCTCTAGCACTGACACCTGCAGGCTTATGCCACACTGCCTGGGCTGAAAAGCTCCAAAGGGTATGTTCCCCTGCTGTGGAAAAATGCAACCAGCTCAGGCATCCAGGAGCTCAAGCATCCAACATCAACAGTGTCCAGCTTGGAAAGAAAATAAGTCAAAACTTCAGTAAGCTGAATCTATAATGTATATGGTTCTTTTGTCACCTCAGTTCTGTATTTTTTAACTGAATTACTTTAGCAATATAGGATTCCAGAATAACAGACCTGTGTAAAATGTAAGAATCTATAGATCTAAGGGAAAACACAGCCCTGTGAATTGAGGGATATGGCTGATGTTAACAATCTGCTTCCACTGAAATCAGGATTTGAAACACACTTTACAGCTACAGACCAGGGTTTTCATTCATTGCCTGCATGAGTCCTTTCTGTCATTGTTATTTCAAAACCCTTCAAAGCATGATCATAGGACAAAAGCTTATTTATTGATTCCTCTGAGTGAATACCCTAAAGTTTGTTTAATGCTTCATAAAGACTCCAGTGAAAAGTTTGTTTTACTGACAAACCACAATCAGAATAAATGACAAAACTTCAGGTGAGATGCAGTCCTGGACTTTGGGTAGCGTAAGGCACAATGCAAAGTGCAAGCTCATAGCCTGATTCACCTGGTACAATTTTCCCATCTCCAGAGCCAGCAAATATCAGTGATTAGCAGCACAGAACGACAGAATAGTTTGGTTTGCAAGAGACCTTCAAATCTCTCCTCTTTTAGTTTAAAACCACTCCCTCTCATCCTATCCATATCTGACCATATAAAAAAATCCCTTATTTATAAGCCCCTTTAGGCACTGGAAAGGTCTCTAAGGTCTCTAAGACTCTAAGGCCTTCTCTTCTCCAGGTGAACACCCCCAGCTCTCCCAGCCTGGCTCCAGAGCAGAGGGACTCCAACCCTTGGAGCATCTCCATGACCTCCTCTGGACTCACTCCAACAACTCCACATCCCTCTGATGTTGGAGGCCCCGGACTTGGACACAGTACTCCAGGTACTCACAAGGGAGGGGGAGAATCCCCTCCCTTGACCTGCTAGCTACTCCTTTCTGGATTCAGCCTAGGATAAGGCTGGCTTTCTGGGCTGCATCAGCACATTGTTGGCTCATGCTCAGCTTTTCATCCACCCCAAGCCCTTCTCCACAGGGCTGCTCTCAGTGAGTTCTCCCTGTCTCACCATCAGAAAGCTTTGTCTTAAAAATATATTTAGGTCACAGAAAACACTTGAATACCCTAGAAGAACATACAAAACTAAGTAAAATGTTGAACTAAAACAATAACAAATGGAATAAGAACTAAAGAATGCAAATTTTTTAGCTAGGCTGTGAGTGGACCTGACAGGGAGGTGAAAAGACTCTTAGAAAGGCACAATTCCACCTGGCTTCTGTTTGCTGCTTTTCATAAGGAGACCTCAAAGTACTTTCTAAAAAAAGTGAGTATCAAAATCAGGTTATTGCATCTCATCTTTACAGGACAGAGCACAAAAGTAGATATTCACTCTGGCCTCACACAGCCCAGACAGGTCTTAACATTTAGTGCTCTTCCAGTAAGTTCTCCACTAGAATAAACAGTTTGTAACAGTTAAAGAATATTTTTAAACTATGCTGAGGATAAAGGGAGCACAGCCTTCAGCAATATATGAACTTTGCTTTCAAACACACATTTGGCTTTTGTCACAGCACAAAACAACAGAAACAAAACCACCAGGTATTGCCTGCACACTCAACACAGTGAGAGAGCAGTGAGGAGAGAAAAGCACAGGCCCACAGGACAGCAGGATCACAGCACCTTGCCAGCTTCATCCACAGATCAATCCAAGCAGTAGCAGAAAAGCTGGCAAAGGAAATAATGACCTGAATAATAAGATTCAGTTCTGTACAGAGGAGAAATATGAGTAAGATTTTTCTAGCATAACTAGGGATCTGCACCTAATTTGGTCTGACATGGTGCACAGGTCTCCAGCAGGATCTCACTTTCAGTAACCAGAGCGTGCAGCAGCAGTTCCAGGAGGTTTCTGCAAACAACTGCTGCCTGTGCTTCTGTCCCAGATAGCACTTGGAGGATTTATAAGAAAACTGTCTGAAACCAGGGCTTGACTGTCAGGGGCAACAGACAGTGCAGGACAGCCTGGGAAAGATAGATCTCTTCTTTCAATATAGACAACTTCTGTTTTGCTGAGTCCAAGGCTTTACTGTCAAGCTTATGCTTGGAGACACAGTCTGCAGACTTTGTTGTGGCAGAAATTAATTGGCTAAGTCACCATTTTTTCCTACTGACATATATTAGTAAATAAACAACATGGGGCTTTTGAACAAGGAGTAAGGGGGTGAAAGCTGCTCAAAGAACAGAAAATTATCATAAATGACCCTCTGATCTTCAAAGCTCTTAGGAATCAAAAGGACGAGCAACAGGCAAGGTATTAAGAAATCCAGTGGTTATTGCACAAAGTTTCCTTCACTCAGTGCCAAGATTCAAATCTCACTGGAAGGTTAAAAGTTCAAAAAGCCTTCTCCACTGGGCTATGACAGTGTGCCCAGTTGCCAAGCTGAGAGTCTCCTTTGTTATTCCAGTGCATTATCATAGACAAGACCTCAGACTCCGGTATTGTCCATCTTAGTCCGAATCTCAAGTGTTTGCTATTATTCTTGATGCAGAATATCTCAATACACAATCCTGGTCTGTTTGGCCCCATCTTGATGCATCTTCTCCCGCTGCTTAAGCTCTGCTGAGCAGCCCTTCTTTCCTCACCACCTTCCTGGTGGGGATGGGAAATTGCACAGATGATGGAGGCTGCTAAGGAGGTGAGCCGACACAAAGCTCAGATGCAACATCCTTGGGGCACGCACTATCTGTAAATCTCAGCAGGATCCTGTTCCATAATTAAACACATTTGATCTTGTGACAGTAAGAGAGATATCAAGTTGGAACATAACAATACAATGATTAAAATTCAGGTGTGGTACAAGTCACAGCAGTATGGCAGTGATGAATGTCACACCAGGGGTGTTCTGGAGGGATGAAGTAACTTATTTTCACATATCTGTACAATTAAAATTTCCTTAAGTAGTAACACAAAAACATAATTAAGTGCTTCTGTGTTAAACCACATCCTATTTTTCCCTCTAAGTTTTTTCTAAAACCACTTACACAGAACTACATAAAGGTGTGCTGAAGACATCAACCAAGCTTCCTAATGCGGAATGACTGATTTCTCTGGTCATCAAGAATACATTTATACCTCAAAGAACTGAATAAATTCAAGAGAGGGACCTTACCATTCATTTGTTTGCCAGCAAGTTCTTTGCCTTTTTTCTCCACTGGTAGAAGAAGCAGTTCCATTAATTGCAGAATGACCCTCTGACGTACAAAGCAGTCAAATTCTATCACATCAAATTGCCCAAAGAGCATTTTGCACCATAAACTACAATTTCACCCATGGATTCAGGTGCTGTTCCCTATGAATGTGGGGTCAAGAGTCTGGTCCATGATGGAGCAGTGACAAGAGTGATAGGAATGTCTATGCACTGCTGTCTCCTGCTGATCTGGCAAAATGACGTGAATGTTTTGGGAATGTGAATTTTTAATTTCTGTCTTCCCTATAACTATACTCCCCTATTTAACCTCAATAGAGGGTTCGGATGTCCAGGAGGCATTTGGAGAAATTTTCAGTGTATTCCTAGCAGCTGAAGCATGATCCAGGATCACACACCAAGGTGTTCCTCCAGTGATGTCACAGCTGCTGAGAGTGGCGAAGTGGCTCTGAGCCAGAGAGCTGCTTGCAGGCAGGTGGGCCAAGCCATGAGTCACTGAAGCTGCCTGGAATGGAAGAGGAGCAGTGACCTACTGAAGAAACTAAAGGTATTATTAAGATGAGAAGACTACTTGTTTTTTTTTGCTGTTCAATTGCTCAGCAACAAGTGAAGCAGGGAAGAGATGAACACTCTCTTGAAAAGACAGGACAAGGAAAATTTGAGAAAGAAGTGCTGACAGATCCCCTATTTTGGGCCTAGTTTTAAAGTGAAAGGCAGTTTTAATGGAAACACACTATGCTACTTGTTCCTTCCATATAAGTTTTTGACCTGTTGCTTAATTTCTGTTAAATGTCAGAGTTGCAGATTTCAAAGGTACTAAATTCAAACAAGGTTCACTAAAATGGGTGCTAGATAGAAGAGGAAAGCCTGTTTGCTATAGCTATGGGGAAAAGGCCATAATGCGAGCACAAACCTTATTAGATAGCAAAGAATCACAGAATCACAGAATGAACTAGGTTGGAAAAGACCTTTGAGATCATGAAGTCCAACCTATGACCTAACACCTCCTCATCAGCTAAACCATAGCACTGAGTGTCAGGTCCAGGCTTTTTTTAAACATGTCCAGAGATGGTGACTCCACCACCTCCCTGGGCAGACAATTCCAGTGCCCAATCACTCTTTCAGTGAAGAATTTTTTCCTGATGTCTAACCTAAACTTCCCCTGGTGCAGCTTAAGACTGTGTCCTCTCGTTCTGTCAGTGGTCGCCTGGGAGAAGAGACCAAGCCCCACCTGGCTGTGACCACCTTTCAGACAGAGTGATAAGGTCTCCCCTGAGCCTCCTTTTTTCCAGGCTAAACAACCCCAGCTCTCTCAGCTGTTCTTCATAGGGCTTGTGTTCCAGGCCCTTCACCAGCCTTGCTGCCCTCCTCTGGATGCATTTGAGCATCTCAGCATCCTTCCTGAACTGAGGGTCCCAGAACTGGACACAAGCACTCAAGGTGCAGCCTCACCAGTGCCAAGTACAGAGGAAGAATGACTTCCCTGGTCCTCCTGGCCACACTATTCCTGATACAGGCCAGGATGCCGTTGGCCTTCTTGGCCACCTGGGCACACTGCTGGCTCATGTTCAGTCGGCTGTCAATCAGTACCCCATGGTCCCTTTCTGCCTGGCACTCTGTTCCCAGCCTGTAGTGCTGCAGGGGGGTGTTGTGGCCAAAGTGCAGCACTAGGCACTTGGACTTGTTAAACTTCATGTTGTTGGACTCGGCCCATCTATCCAGCCTGTCTAGAATCCACAAGAGGCATGTCTCAACTACAGGAAACCTCAGAGCTCACACCATGCTAGACTCCAGAGAGTCTCACTGCAAGAGAAAGCAAAAGGAAACCAGCTTTACTAGTTTGGCTGCTCATTTTCAACAGAGAAATATAGCCTGGGCAGGCTTTGCAAGCCAGAATCCTGCCTGGTTTAGAAATCCCCATAAATCTGTGGTGTTTCTTTATATTAATTGCTTGAAGTGGCTCGAAAACCCAATAGTGAGTGTCACCAGCCAAGGGAAGAGCACATGGATGGCCATACTTGTGGGAGAGAGCTGTTCCAGAGCATGAGTTGGGGACTACCCTAGAAGGGAATCAGACCTGACCCAAACACAGCAGCCTACGTATCAGGAGCCCAGATGTCCATGTGAGAAAGAGATTGGCATGACTGAGGGGTGTCTCTTGCAAAGGTCATGGCTCAGCCAACCCTCCTGCCCTCCCAGGTTACAGCAGACCTTGCTTTGCTCCCAGAGCTCTTCATTCACTCTGGAAAAAGCTTTCCTCTGCTAAGAAGCAAGGGCACTCAAAGCCAGCTCTGTGATTTTGGAGGAAAGAAAGCAAGCCTGGGTATGAGTTTTTGAAAGTTGAGGACTGCCAAACTTTCATTAAAGCAGTCCTAAAGTTTTCAGTTACTTCAACATCTGCCTGTATAAATAGAACATTTTTCTCAAAGTCAACAGTGGTCTGTTTTTATCTTCACTATCCTTTGATGTCTTTGCCCAGAGGGCTGGAAATGCTGCTTAGCAGCATCACCACAAAAGTGTAGCAGGACCTTCTGCATCAATAGCTGATGACTCAGGAATATGATATAATTCAGCCTTCACTTTCGGCTGTTTCTGTTAACCTGGATTTTCATCACACTACAAAATCTGTACAGAATGCTCAGTATCTTCTCCTTGGAAATGGCCATCTGTTAGCCCTGACACAGCTGAACTAATTTCAGGTTTCAGCATTGTGTATTAGCTGTAAGGCACCAAGCAAACAAGACTTGAGGAGAACCTCCCAGAAATCAGACTGGGGGATGGTACTTCTTAGTCATTGATGTACGGGGAAAATCAGCTTAGAGCTGCTGCTTCTGCCTCACTGATGGCAGGACTTTTCCACAATTACTTGCCAGCCAGACAACTTCCACATTAAAATTCAGCAGCCAGACTTTCAAAGGTAGGCAAGGTTGATTACTGTGAGGTTTCCAAAGCACCCCCTGCTTCAAGAGAAGTGGAAAAGGAGTCAGGCACTTCAGTACCTCTGAAAACTCATATGAGTAACCAAAATGAACCAAGCTCCTTCGCACCTGGGTTAAAGTCTCACCCTGTAAGCATGGAGAACTTCTGTTTTCCATCCAAGGTGCTACCGTACCACGGGATCTCTTCCCCAGTAAGATGAGAAGGGACTTCACTGGAGCTGTTATAATTTCTAGACCCAGTGAATCACTGAGCAGAGGCAGTAGGAGAGGGAAACTTCTAAGCAATCCTTGCTTTCATGAAAGTTAAATACATTTGATAAACTTTGAGTAAACCACGGATCATACATATTGAGTTAATTGCATTCAGGCACAGCTCCACCTCTTTTCCAAACTGGTAGGAGGCAGAAGACACAACAAGTGAGATCAAAATGAACTCATGGTGCCAAACGCTCTCCTGTTACACATGGAACAATGTCATCCTGCACTAAATTTGTGCTATGCTTTCTTATTCATTCCTCTGCATCAGTTTCTGATATATTCAAGATGGACTAAATGGACATGCTAAATATAAGTATGAAGCTAACAGTTTTATTTTTAAATTTATTTCAAGACATGATTGAATCTAGTATTGTTATTTTTCCCTCAGCTCATGTTCGTGTTCATGCTCGTGCTCATGAGCAATTCCATTCCATAGCAGGCAAGACAGGTAAGGAAAATTTCACTCATCTTCCTAAGAAAATAATTTACTTCTGTCTTAGATAAACACCATTTACAACCTTCTATGTCAATTCACATCTGCACCACTACACAGATCAGTAAAACTAATGCAAGATTCAGAATTTTCCTGCTTTTACTAGTCTTGCAGCCTTTGTATCCAATCAGCCATTTAGTAAAAGCTGGATTCCCAAGAAAGGGCACTCTCTCTGCACCACTTATGGGTAGTATTGCAAAGTCAAGCCTTTAGGAACTACGTGTACAATTGACCATGAGGAATCAGCCAAATCAGTCTCACTGGTTTATCCTGTTACTCTGCTGGCTTTGGAGAGGACAGAACTTATACAGCTTACAGCATACAAGGACTCTTTTCTAAGGTATTTGTTTAGAAAAATCCCACAATAAAAGGAGACATCAGAGACAAGGAACCTCAAAGGAAGAAGAGAAAACATTTTTGCTTTGTAAGGGACATGCTTCACCCTTTGGATCACACAGGTGCTACAAGACCAATCTGCTTTGTCAACAGAGGCCAGCATTCTCTTTTACTACCTGACACAACAATGCAGATTTATTTCAGGCTTCATTTAGAGTGGCTTTATCTTTTCAGCTGTGTACCTCAGAGGCAAATACAGTCTCACAGCAGTTTCACCAATGCTAGTCCTCCAAAGATGGGTTTTGAGGGCCAAAAGGAGACATTGTCCTGACTGATCTTTGTCCTACACACCCACAGATTTTGACATCAATTCCAAATAGACCAGAACCTCAAGTGTGGGAAAGCAACTGCACATACAGGTGCTGAGCTCTCTGGAACAAAGTCCTGTGGCTTTAGTGAGGAAAAAAAAAAGTCAAAAAAGGTATTATTCCATTTTAGATGCTTTAGTGTGTGAGAGAGCTCTTGTTCTCAAGAGGTAAATGTGAAGGGAAGCCTTGTTCCCTTGGGAAAAGGCCAGCTCCTCTACTCTAAGAAAACAGCCCCACAAAATAAGAATGCAGTGCTCGCTCCTGCATTCCTCCCTGACTTTATGACTGGAAGGGTTTTTTTCTCTCAAGCACGGGGACAGGCAAATACTACATTCAATTTCTGCCTAGATAAAAACATATCCAAGAAAGCCGGAGTGAAAACTGAAACAGCCACAGGAGTAGAAGTGTGTACGTAGGTGCTCATGGTTGTTCAAACTGCCAGGACAAGCCTGGATCTTTACCTGCAAGTAACAGCAGAAATCTAATGGAAATGGCAGCACTGGGACTTGGGACTCCTCGATGCAGCTTATGGCTTCAACATGCATTCAATGCAGTATTTTGGGCTGTCTGCTGTTTTCCATCCATTTTTTCCAGTGAAAAATCCAAGTACAAAAAAACCACATCAACATCTCAGGTACCTCTGAGCTTACCAGCTGTGGGGAAGCACTGTAAATTCACAGGCAAGTCTTTCACCCAGCAGCAGTAAATGAGCCAATTTATTTTATTTTTCAGATGATAATTGATGATATCACCAATAGAAATGGCAAAGCACTAAAATCATGGAGAAAAGCCAGAAAATATAAAATATATGTAATTTGAGTAACACATTATTGGTTCTGCTGCTACAACTCAGGTAGTAGTTTATGACAACCTAGCTAATCAAGACTTCAATTTAGCTCTCATGAAGTTTGCAATCATCCTTAAAGTTCAATAAAATGAAGTGCACTGAAGGCAAGGCATGGGGAAAGTGATAAGGAGAGAAGTGTTCAACAGTGGGCATATGAAAGCTCATGTACATGCTCTAAGTGTTCACATACCTGTCCCTCAAGATGCAACTTCTTTATGTTCATCTGTCATTTAACTGGAAGCTGTAGAATACCTCATTTCAAACACAAGCAGTTGCCAATGCATATTAATGAATATTAGCACTTACAGCATGCTACCATACTGTCAAAAAGGGTAGCTGTGCAACTTGCTGATTTCCATGATTTTGAAGCACAGAGGTAGGTGGGTTTATGCACATATTACTCAGATGTCCAAAGAGAAAGAACAAACAACCCATTATGTCCATCTGAGAAAGAAAAAACCAATCTGCTGTGGCAAAGACAAATCAGTTTTTAGGGATGCTGTGGAGACACTGTTGATTACAAATGCTGGATTCTGGCTTCAATTTGTGGGGTGGGAAGATTAAACGTGCTCTGCCATTTAATAAACTTTACACTGTGCTCTACTTTTCTCTGCCTCACTCTTTTATCAAAAGAATGAAGCCATTTATCAGATATTTCCAGGCATGCTTCAGATATTATTACCAACTTAAATAATATCAGTTGCCTCAGCTGCTAGAAAAAGAAATAAAAGGTGAGACATAGGTCAGAAGCCCACAGTTTGGACCAAATACTGTCACCAACTTAACTCCTGTTACAAAGGCAAGATTACACATAAGGGGTCATATTTTAAGCATCAGACAATTTCAACACGCAGAGAAGAAGCAAGAGAAGCATAGCCTTGGTGTATTATTAAACAAGAACCAAGTACAAAGATATCCAATTAATCACAGGGACTGTTGTCATTTTATTGTCCCTCATGTGTTCAGACCGCTTCCATCCCATCCCATCCCATCCCATCCCATCCCATCCCATCCCATCCCATCCCATCCCATCCCATCCCATCCCATCTCAACAACTTAAAAATTGCTGGCACAGAAGCGAGGTAGCAGCAGTGAAAGCAATGCTCCCCACTATGCTTCCACCAAATGGCAGCAATTTGCTGTTGTGCCATGCTATCAAATTTGTACAGTTTTCTGATTAGCAAATGACTGCCTTGATGCTGATGTAGCTAAAAACAGATGAAGTTTTAATGTAATCACATGCCATTTAAAAAAAGGAAAAAAGCCCCTTTTAAATGAAGCAGCTCAGCTAGACTTCACAGGTGTGGCGAAGGGTCCTGAAGCATTACCCCACAACTCAAAACCAGGATGCCAGTTTCTGTGTGTATGTGGAGAAAACTGCTTCTTGTTTATATTCAACCAGAACCAAGTCTGGTTCAACAGCCCTAGTTCTTATCTCACACCAGAAAGGAAGAATTTACTGAAAGAGCAAGGAGGGGAGAGAGCAAACACTAATATGTCCCCACAGAACAACTAACCCATTCCTGTGCTTGACCACCCATGAGCATTTCCATGTCCTCAGCACTGTTTTTATCATTTACCAAATAATTCCTTGAGGGAGTATTCAATTAGCAGTGAAGATTCTGGAAAAGTACTTGAAGATATTTCTTTCTTTTAAATGACCTGAAGGTCTCTGAAGAGGATGACTCTCTTGATGGAAGGAACAGATCTACATGAGCTGAAGTATTTCCCTAGGTAAGAGAAGACTGATGTGCAGGCCAACTCACAGCTGTATGTGCTGAAAAAAAAGCCTGCAGAGAGAATTATGCACTTGTGTGCAAAAAGCAGAGCAATGGGCAAAAAAAACAAACAAGAAGGAGAGAAGAGAAAATGGCAGTAGATGCAATAAGCGTTTACAAGTATATTCAATTATGGCTTTAAAATTTAACTATTGCATTTTTTAATAGAAATTATAATGCTCTATTGTACCTCATTGTAGTGCCAGACTTAGCCTTCACACTGAGAATCACTGTCTTGTGCTCCCAATACATCCAACTGTCCACCTCTCAGCTTTCAAAAAAAGAGGAAAATAAGGCATATATTGTGGCATTTCTGAGGATACTGCTGCTTTGGAACAAAGACTATTCTATCACCAAGTGCTCACCTATACACTTTCTCCCTCAGGTATGCCAGGAGCAGGCAGTGCTCTCGAAAACTCCAGGTTTCCTGCTAGCCCCATCTTGCTCATATTTGACACGGTGCTGGCACACATGACAGTCCGAGCAGGGCAGTATCAAGGCAGTCTCCAAGTAAAAAGCCCTCTTACTTTTTACAGTGACAAAGGTTCACTGCCCTGCAAGATCAGAACTGCCCCACTCCTGGTTAACAACATGTTTTCTACAGATCTGTGCTCTGGGTGAATTCAACAGGGAAAGTCCTGTCTGACACAAGAGACCGAAAGTTGGGAGTCTCTCCCTGTTCCCTACTGCAAACTCAATCAGAACAGTTCTTGCAGGTAACACAAAGGTAAGAAAGGATACTTTCTTAGTAACTTAATTGTGTACAGGGAGAACAAGAATTTTGTCACCAACTTAAATGAGAAGAGGATTAGGCCATTGTGGAGGTGGGGTGTTGTATTTTAGGAATGGTATTCCCCAATTTAGTATTCCCACTGGAACACTTCAAAACATGCACTGCTTGCTCACACCTCCCCCCCAACCCTGCAGGGGGCTGGAGAGGAGAAATGGAGGCACAAAAGGTAAAGATCAGGGGCTAAGATAAGAAAAAACTCCTGAAAACAGTAGTGAAGTAAGGAAATGAACAGTAACAGCAGCAATATTAATAACAGGGTACCAGGGAGACGAACGCTTCGCCCTGTGATTTGGTCACCACACAGAGCCCAGCAATACCTGACTTCTGCCAGACCCCCAGGGGACCCCTCCCGCCTCCCCTGCAATGGTGAGGTGGTGTTAGAATAATCTCCATGTGCTGACCATGCCCCCACCTGGCTACTGCAAAAATTAACCCTGTCCTGGCCAGACCTGGGACGTGGGGGTAAATCAGAAGCAAAAGCTTGTGATTCACTGGGCTGGAACAATCCCATCAAATAAGATCAATACAATACCAAGCTACCAGCCAGCCACACTCAACTCCCAAGCATCAAATCACCATGCATGATTTAACACTACTGCAAGTTTACACTGGCTGATTTGCTACTCTAAGAATAGCCATGAAGAAACAGTTAATTTCCCATAACATTTATGGCTATAATGAACTTCTCCCTCTCTCCATCCTGCCTAATTTCTTGCTATTAATTTATATTCCTTTGCCATGGAAATTCAGGCCAGTGTTTTCAACTTCACTGCTAGCAGCAGTCATCTACATCTGCTTGCAAGTCCTTCAGCAGCTTCCAAAGTGCTGAGCTACTGGTAATTCCTGTTGCAAGCAGCTGGAGTCGCAATGGCTCAGCACCTCTGTAGAAACAACCTGCTCAGTGTTGCAGTGCTAACATAGCGGTAATTTGAACATTCACATGTTAGAATTTTATTCCTGATTTCAAACAGTCCAGTAGATAAAGCCACACAGCACAAAGCCACTGCAACCCAGCCATGGGTGGCCAGGGATCCCCGTGGTTATCAACATTCCCAAATAACCTCCTGCATAGAATGGAATAGAGGAACAGCTTCACTGTGTTCATGTCCCTGACATCCCAGGGCTCATCATAAGCATGATTTAACTGTAGCATTATCCTAAATGGTGCAACAAATCTCCCTGTAACTGACACGGAGATCTTACTTTACAGAGAAAAAGGTTGCTTAACAAGCCCTTCCCTCCACCCTCAACCATCGCCGAGTATTGAGTTCAGTTTTTTCCTACATCTCAAATGTGGAAATCAAGCCTAAGTTACTAAGTAAGCAGAAAACTTCAAGGTATTGCATATCCCCCTCCAAATTTCCTCTCTGCTCTGCACAGACCCAGAAGACAGTTTTGCTTAAAGCAGTAGCCTCAAACAAAACATATTCCTAAAATCCACCTTACTCTAATTACAGCTACAGCAGACACACAGCAGTTGGGTCTTTTGAGGTGACAAGAATCTGGGGATTGTGTAGCATCCCCAAGCCTGAAATACAGTGTGTTTATATGGTCATCAGAACTGAAATACCTTAATTCTCTGAACTGCCCCTGATGCACTTACCTTTACAAGACTCAAGGAAGATACTTCCCCTGCCATGTTTTACAGATCAAAATTGAGAATTCAAAGCTGCCTGCAGTATTATTCTAGGTTTTCTTGTGTGATCTTAGGCCAGTCTCTGCTCTGTGAGCTCCCTTTCACATCTGCCTCAGAAAAAAGTTTGAGAAGGACTGGCATTATGACAGTGCCAAAAAGCACAGAAGCTCTGGTGCAAACTGCAGGCTGAGCCTTGTCAAGGATGGGTTCACCAAAGTGGAGTACAATCACTAGAAAACAATCAGAAGATGCTGAAGTTTAATTAAAAGAAAAGGCAGAGAGATCACACTGCAGAGAAGCATGTATGTCCTGCTGGGCTCAGCCCATGCTAACAGCCCGTCAGCCTGTTCTTTTCAAGTGAGGAATTGCAGAGGAAATGAGGAAAGCAGCGAGGACCAATTCAGTCAAACCAGAGAATAATTCTTATCATCACTCAAAAGTCCAACTTATGCAAAAAAACCCACATGGTAACACAGTAACCCTTCCCCCAAGCCTGCAACTCAGACTGTGGAGCAGAACTGAACCCGTTGACAGTGTTCATCCTTCTGCCCTCCCCGCTTGCAAGGAGTCAGAGTGAAAACTGAGTACCTGAAGCCCATTAGTGAAAGAATTAAAGCAAGAGCCCAGATCTTGATAACCAAGTCCTTCCCCACATGCTCACCTTTCACAGCTAAAGTCACTGGTTTAAGGAACAAGACTGCCAAAAGCATGAAAATCCAGGTTAGGCACTATCATGCATAGAAAAGAGAGTGGCTGCGTTTCCATGGGGATAGCGGTGAGCGCATACTGAGCTGCTGTAGATAAGGTAGCACGCACAAGGAGCACACTAACGTCCTGGACAGCACCAGAGCCACCACACCTAAAATCCTGGACAGCCACACAGTGACAGACGGCAGATCTCCATTCAGGCTGTAACGTCGAGACACGATTTTCCGCAGAGCAGGAGCTGGTGGAGAAGGTTCTTGCTAGTTCATGTCTTCAGATCAGACAAGCAGTGCTTTAACTCCTCCCCGGATTTACTGGTTATAGAAATCCCGGTGGAGGACGCCTGCCACATCTAAGAAGCACAAGTCCCCTGACTCCTCCCTCTCAGAGTGCCAGAAAGCATCATTTGGGCTCACAACTTGCATGTTGGGAAGAAAGGTAAATCACAGGGGCTGACAGGGGGACCTAGTGCAGGGTCTTGTGGGACACACAGAGAAGAACCCAGGGCTGTGCAGGAAAGGGAGATGTTGCAGGGGACCAAGCACTCCTTGTAGAGGACTCTGCAGTGCAAAGCACTGTTTTTTGGCTAAGCCCTCCACACTAAGCTGGGGGCAGACCCCAGAACAACCTGACACCTACAGAACCAGCAGGCAAGCCTCCCATTTGGGAACTGTGCACTACAGAGCTGAAAAGTCCTAAAGCAATAAAAAACAAGTTTCTTGCTGACCATAAAGCCTGACAGGGCTGCAGGGCAGCAGCCATCTCCCAGCAACAGTCAGCATGACAGGAGCATCCCCAGAGCAGTCATTAAAATCTTCTGGACTATATTAGACCTCAGGTGTCTGTTTATGCTCAAAGTAGAATAAAGGACTGCAGTAAAATTAATAAAAATATAAAACCTTTCTACTAACTGAAATACTTAAAGGCCATTTCTGCACATGTTTATGTCAATACTTGGGCATGCTGAGAAGCATGGAGCGGGGACCAGGGGCTGGCTCCTTACACAGCTGCACAGTTGTGCTAACTCCGTTATGAAAGTGAATGAGCCATTTGCAGGCAACCCAAATGCACAGAGACAAAGAAAAAGCAGGAAACTATAGAGGGTTTGATAAAATTAAACTCCCCAATGAATTTCAATTATATTCCTTCAGCAACTTAATAAATGGCAAGCTTAAACTACTGGGAAAAACAAAGTCATTTTACTGGCCATTGAAGTACATTTCTATGGCTTATGTAATTATAACCCCATGGCAAAGCTGCACCATTTGAAGTACTGTTTAAAAAAAGGAAACAAATTAAAACCCGACCAATTACTGCATGCCAGCCCAAAGATTTCAGTACAAAGCTCTATGCTGGCAAATAGCCTGCAATCACCAGAGCAGGGAATAATTTGTGTCTGTTGCTGCCAGGGAAAAATGGGGCTCCAAATGCCGACACCTCGCCCTCCCCCCCTTCCCCAACAACAATGCAGCATCATGCACCAGGCCTTTCACCAGCCTGTTTCCCATCACTTCCTGACACTCAGCAATTCAGGACATGCACTGTACGTGAAAGGATTTTACAAATAGATCTTCACATCTCCCTGAAGCAAACAGGTGTAAATTGTCCTTAACTTCATCACTTTCATCTTCACACATGAAAACAGGCATAAAACCTACTTCCAGAGACCAGATCAGAGTCAGGTTTAACATTATTCTAGATGCCACATCTGAGCTCAACTCAGACATCCCATCCCTTCACTCTCATACCTGCTCCACAGAGTACAATGCTCTTACCATGATGCTGCACTCCGACCACTGGAAATGGAAATGGGAAGCGGCTATCAAGTAAATTCAAGAGCTCCTGAATTGGGACAGTGACCCATGGAAACAGAGTCATGAGACTTTATTTTTTTGTTTATTTAAAAAACAAAGCAGGCTTTACTGCAGAATCAGAAGAGTGATAAATTGTTAAATGAATTCTGAAATTTATACCCTAAGGTCCAAAAGACCATTTCATCACTCAGTCCAGGTCTCTTTTAGTGCCAATATCACACTGGAGCTGGGTCTCAGGAGATGAAGGATGAAGGACTCTCAACAAGAAAAGTTCCCAAGACCATCTTCTGATGCTCCCCCAGACTGGACACCTAGCAGGTTCCTGTGAAACCAGCACATCCAGAATTTCTTGGAAACAGATGTGGGAAAACTACAGAACACATACAGGCACACAACAGGCAATTTAGGACCAGGAGTCAGGACAGTATCACCTACCCAGAACTGCCCAAGCATTCATCTGGGGGGAGGCTTTTCACTACGGCAGACCCCAATCCTCAGGGAAGCCCTCCTCACAAATTCTTGGTCATTTGCCAGGTAGTTCCTGCCACAGAAACCAGGTAAATACTTTTCTTCTTCTTCTTTTTTTTGTTTGTTTTGTTTTGTTTGTTTTGTTTCCATTTTTGGTGCACTTTCAGGGTGTTATCTAGTGGGTAACTCCAAACAACCTTTTGGTCAACTGAAGGCAAGCTCTACCCCAGCTAGCACCAGGCCTTTGCTGACACACAGCCAAGGCACCAGGCGGGTGTCAGCTGCAGAGCCAGCACTTACCACTCTCCTCAGACTACAGCTGCTGAGCAGTATCGGCATAATTAGAAAGAAGGGGAAAACACACAAATAAATCTAAACGACCAGGGACAGCAGCAGCACTGCAAGAACCCTGTGCTGAAGGCAGCTGCCTTCTTGGCTTGGCTTACTGTTGATGCTCTAAGGCTGGAGGATCACAGCCTGGCAAAGTGTCCCACATGTATACAAAGCCATGACTTTACCGCTAGCAACCTTCTTATCTAGCCAGACTCAGCAGGAAAGGGTAAAGATAAAAGCACATTTTTCCGCTTTGCAGATAGGAAAAGGAGTCAGAGAAATTAAGGCCAAAAATACCACTACTTGGCTTCAAGAAGGTTTTCACTGCCTAAAGAAGGGCTGTTGCTCTTGAAACCTGTGAAGCAGCTGTGGCAGCACTGAAACTAAACTGCAGAAACCAAGCCTCAGCTCAAAGACTAACCCAAGCTCTCCCCTTTACAACGTACTTGCGAGTCCTTGTTTATAGCCTAAAGACAAAGCCCAGCTTGTTGCCACCACCATTTCTCCATTCAGTCCAGACAACTTCCTTGTGCCAAGGCGGCTGCTCCCTCCAAGAGGGCTGCACAGACACCTCCAATCTCTCACAGGTTTGTTTCCGCTAAGTACATCTACTCCTGAGGAAGTAAAAATTGAAAAAAAAAAAAGAGAAAAAGCAGGAGTCCAAGTTCCATTTGTTGCAGTGGGGATCCTGCAACACGCATATATCAAACCAGGAGTCCCGTGGAAAGGAAACATATATGGACAGACAGATTCTTGCTAGCTGTTTCAGAGAGATGTTTATTTCTCCAGCCGCATGGCCGGAGCTCTGCCCAGGAACTGTTCCAGTCACAGGACCAAGGGTCCTTCTGCCCGCGCAGGGAACACAAACCAACCAATGGGAACGAGGCTGAGCAGGGGCAGGGAAGCCCCGTGTCTGTGCCCTCAGGGCCCCTCTCCCAGGGCTACACGGCAGGGGAGGGACCCCAACACCTCACCCGTTTTATTTTAATAAAAGGAGAATGAAAACAACTGGATAAACATAACAAGAACAGTTTCAAGACAAAACAAGCCACCCTCCTGAGTCTTTAAATGTCCAAACAGATTCTCTGGAACATCTTAGGGCTGACAGAAGGGAGACAGAACTCTGAGCATGCTTTGTGGGGAAACTGAGGCAGGAGAGGGTTTAACTTCTTCCCTCCCCCTTTTCATCCCCCACTCGGCATTGGAAAGGGATTTTTGGGGAAACAATTGGCAAAAGCATGGTTTTGTGAGGGAAACCATGGATGAAAAAACGGATTGGGAGTACACTGGGGGTAATAGGATATAGGGTAAAAGGGAAAGGTGGGATTAGGAAAGGGAAACTGTAGGGGGGGCTTACAATGGAGATATTGTCTAACATGACTACGATTTTTTGCATATATACTGCCTTTTACAGGAACACCATCAGGCCCAGTGACCTGCGATGCTTGTAACCCTTTTCTCCCTAGCACAATATTAAATTCCACCACCTCTCCATCTCCCAAGCTTGGGATCCATTTTTCAGGGTTATTCTTTTTAATAGCAGTTCTATGCACAAATATGTCTTGCTGGTTGTCATACCTTGTTATAAAACCATAATTTTGCTTAACATTATACCATTTTACTATCCCTAAGATCTTAGTTACTATGATTTTTTCCTTTTTCCGAGTGTCTGCTGTTTTCTGTCTCGCTGCGTCTTTGTTCTCTCTTTCGGTCGCTCCCGTGTTGGAATTGTCGGGGCTGCTGGTGCCTGCGCGCTCTTCCCGGGGTCGCGTTCGGGGCTGCGCGGGCCGGGCCGGGCCGTGCCGCTCCGTTCTCCGTGCGTCGCCTCCTCTGGTCGCAGCTTCGCTGCCGCTGCCGGGCGCTGCACCCACGTCTCGGCCGGGCCCCCGAGCGACGACTCCCCCGCGCCCCGCTCCAGCGCGCGTCTCGGCTGGGCGCGGCTCCGCTCCACCGCCATCGCCGCCAGCCGCCGCCCGCGCGCCGCCCCTCTCGGCCGGGCGTTCCCGGGGCTCGCTCCACCACGCACTGCACAGGACCGGGCGGGCACTGCCGGGTCCCGCCGCTCCCCGCTCCGCCACCGACACTGCGGCTCGCCTGGCTCCGCCCGCACGCGGGAACTGCCTCGCTGCTGCTCTCAGAGCGCTCGGTGCACGTGGCCTGGGCCGCACGGTCCCTGCGCCACGCTTCCCTTCGCCAGGACACAGCTGACATTGCTCAACAGTCTCGGTAACTAAATAATATTCACGAAAATATTCTTCCATCGGCATATATTTTGACTCCAGTATTAACTGTGTCCAAACGGTTTTCCAAAAGCCCTTGGTAAGAATTAAATCCCAAGAAACATAGAAAAAGTTCTTAAACAACCATGCCAGGAAGTGTTTCAGTTCTTTTTGAGCTTGAATCAAGCTAAAATTTACAAATCGTTGTTCAAGAATCATTTTAAGTTTAAGATAAATGTCCATATGCGGCTCTGAGAGCCAAGAGTCTTCCCACGGTTCCTCCATAGTTTAGATACGGAATAGCAAAGCAAAACCAAGAAGAGGAATCCAAAGTTTCCAGAGTTTACTCACACAAATCAGTCGCTTAGGGATCGGGGATCGTTCTGCCCGCATTCTCCACCATTTGTTGCAGTGGGGATCCTGCAACACGCATATATCAAACCAGGAGTCCCGTGGAAAGGAAACATATATGGACAGACAGATTCTTGCTAGCTGTTTCAGAGAGATGTTTATTTCTCCAGCCGCATGGCCGGGGCTCTGCCCAGGAACTGTTCCAGTCACGGGACCAAGGGTCCTTCTGCCCGCGCAGGGAACACAAACCAACCAATGGGAACGAGGCTGAGCAGGGGCAGGGTAGCCCCGTGTCTGTGCCCTCAGGGCCCCTCTCCCAGGGCTACACGGCAGGGGAGGGACCCCAACAAGTTCCCATCCCAGGGAATGCTAGAAGTGTCTCACTTTTTGCTGGTGGGCACATCTTAGAGAGCAGCAGCAGAGGCTGGCACCACCCCCCAGGCTGCTGCTGGGAGCAGAGGGGATGTTACACTCCAGACTGTGCCAGGGACTCTCCCTCCTGTGCTGGGAGAAATCATGGGCACGACAGAGCCACAGCCATCTCAGTGCTGCCCTTCCACCTCCAAATCAGTATTTAAAGTTACAATAGGGGAAAATGGCTCCTTTTTGGTAGAAAATTATTTAGTTATGACAATAACCCAGCTGAGCCACAGAGGAAACACATAAGGAGAGCAATTTTTCCTACCTGTGTAGTGAACGAGCCATGTAATTCTTACGCCCCCCCCCTCCAGATATGTTGTTACACATTTAAGCAATGTTGCTACAGTCAGTGATTATGTCTCAAAAACAGTATTTGTTTTTATTGGGGCACTTCTAAAAGCTGTACTCTAATACACTCTGATAGGAACACCATAAACTACTCTGTGTTTCGATGCACACAGCCTGTTTTCCCCTTGCACAGTCTGCAGGCTCTGTGGTGCAGCAGATCAAAAGGCTCCACACTGCTTTGAAGGATTGTGCATTACGCATAACTGCTATAGACTGCTTGGTCTGGGAGACAGAGAACATAATACCCTAGCAAAGGGAAAGGATCATTTCTTAAAATTATCTAGATGGCACTCAGTCAGTTAGTCTGTATACCAAAAGAGGCTTCCAGCCATCATTTGCGATGCATCTGTCTGCTTACACTTCACACCACCCCACTGTCACTGGTAATAAATACAACAGCACAATAACTCAAGTTTTCTTGCAATTTGATCTATAAAAAAGCAGCTGGCTTCCTTTCCCTCTTCCAGCATTACTCTGGGTTTCCTGATGCTCTTGGAAATCTTACACAGTTTTCATCAAGCAAGTTGGCACTAGGTAGCTATAAACACCAATTCCAACCCTACCCCTCAAAATATTAATGTCAACATCTCTCACCTATCCTTCACTCTGTGCTGCAAAACAAATGATGAACATAAGCTTTCTTTACCTTCTTTGCAGTTTTTGGGAGCTACTAACCATAAAGTTAAGACACCACCTAGTTGTATACTCTGCTTAAATGTCTGGCTCTCATGGAGGGAGAGGATCATATTCAGTAGACCCTGAACATAGATTCGTCAGCTGAGGGTAGACTTCCCACTTGCAAGCAAAATAGGAGCAGGCCAACATGGAAAACTCTTGATCACAAACAGATCCTTATCCCCTTCTTCTCCTTCCCTGAAATGGTGCTTGTTAACCAGACAATTGAAGGCATCCCTTTTGGAAACCTCATCCTATATTTCAGCAGTTCTCTCTCAGTCTGTTGAGATGCATGGGATGCAAAAAACAGTGGTCGCATCTCAGCCCTACACCTTACTGCCAATCAGACTGGGAGACAGATTAAAAGCCAATGGGAAGCAGGATAGAAGAAAAGGAAAACCCTGCAGCAAGCAAGAGATGAGGGGTAGGATTAACCTAAAGCCAACTCTAATTTTTGGAAGTAATGAAGAAAGCGTAGATTTCAGTACCCAAGTGCCTGGCTATGGCTCAGCTCTGACCCAGACCTTCATGCTCTCTGCAAATCTTAATGCTTACTTTGAAGGGGAAGAAAATCCCATCACAACTGCTAGAGTAAATGAACATGTCTCATTTTCCCAGATTTTGTCACACTTTTGTCTATTGCTGTGTAGTCTCCTTTTTCCAGCACCTTCAAATCTCCTTGGATTAAGCCCTAGCTTTCCTCACCACACTCTGCATCATGTACTCTGGTAAGGAAAGGGCCAAGCACTGTTCTCTGGTCCAACCCCTTACATTGGAACACACCCCATGAAGGGAGCTCAGTCACTGTATGGCCCACACCCACCTTCTGGACCATGCCAGACTGCACTGGCAGGAAGAGTCAGGTACAAGTTGTTCTGCTTTGACCTCACTGTAGCTTTGACCTCACTTAAGTTCATCCATTGCCTTGTTTTAAAAAGTACAGAACTTCTGGTGTTGTTTTGGTGAAGAAATAGTTTCTTATTTATGGCATGTTTTTTCAGGGAAATGCATATTTAGGCTTCAGTATAACCTTAAAAGTAGGCTGAAAGTACATCAGGGAATGAGTTGAGCTAATGACTTGCTGTATTAGGTCTGGCTGAGATGGAGCTCATTTTCCCACAGCAGCCCTCATAGTGCTGTGCTTTCTTTGCACTGGGAGGTGGACAGGTCTTGATGACACAGCAGTGTTTTGGCTGCTGCTGAGCAGCACTGGCACAGCATCAGCACTGTCTCAACAGTCCCCCCCAAGAAGGAGCTGCGGCTGGGCAAGATCCTGGAGGCGACACAACCAGGCCAGCTGACCCAAATTAACCAAAGGGATATTCCAGACCATATGACATTAGCTCAGATATAAGAGCTAAGTAAAGGAGGAGGAAGGGGGGGGCACTGATTATTTAAGACATTTGTCTTTCCAAGCTACCACCACGTGTGCTGAAGCCCTGCTTCCCCGGAAGTGGCCAGAAAATGCTTGCTGATGCAAAGGAGGGAATAAAACTGATTTTACTCTTTGCTTGTGCACATGCAAACTTTTGCTTTAGTAAACTGCCTTATCTCAACCTATGAATTGTTTTCCACCTTATTTTCTCTCCCCTGTGCAGCTGGGAAGGCGAGCAATAGAGCGGCTAGATGGGTACTTTGTGTCAGCCAAGGTGAATCCACCACACTTGCTCAGATTCAGCCTTTGCTTTTTACACTGTTTACTGTGGGAATAAGCTGGTCCTACAGCACAAGTGAGGATCAAAGCATTTAACCTGTACACATCATCTCCTCCCTGCGGTTTGTGCACAAGTATTCTGGGATTTGCACATGGCTGTAATAAGAGGTAAGTCATCAATAACCTCTCCCTCTGTGATCCTCAAGGAATATTTACCCAACTGTCAGAAGAATGAGGCAAGACAGCATTGTCTTGTTCCTAGAACCAGCCCTTCTCTCAAGTGTTAGACACATTTGCTGAAAAACCAATTAGAGCATGTTAAAACACTTTACTTAATTAAAAATAATCCTCACAGTATCACAAAGGTAAAAGTAATTCAGTGTTTTGGTTAAACCCTGAAAATAGAATTGAAGCTTGTGAGGTCAGTCTGTGCATACCAAATAGTGCTTTATTTTTAAAGCATACTAATGGAGATTTGAATTGGCTTTTTGATTACACAATTTATCCTGTAGATAACTATGAAAAATTCATCTTGACACAGATAAAGGTCAGTGTAGAAAGCTTATTTTCATTGTTAAAAACTGGTATATCATAAATATCATCAATATTTTGAATTTCAATGAAAAAGACAAAAGCAGAAAAATTCAAATTTCTTCCATCCTCCAGGGCCTGTCTCTTCTCCAGCTTTACAAATAATACCTTTAGTAAACACCTGGCTCCTTGCATGAGCATGACAGAACAAATCCTCTGCCTTTTACAAAATGTGGGCGAACTGTTGATATGATCCAGCACTCCCCCAAACTCTCACTTGCAAGTTCTCCCCACAACACAAAGATGGTGGGCCATATTCGCCCTCCAGCCAGCAGGAATAGCCTTCAGTATCCCACTGAAGCCTGACTGCAGATTGTCAGTGAGCTCTGTGGTTCTCCAACAGGTAGTTCATGAAGATCTGTTGGGCACATCAACTGCTAGGTATGAGAAGCTGAATGGAAAAGAGAAAAACCCCAACAAAACAAAAGAAAGAAGAAAAATATGAAAGGAAATTTGTAGTACACCTTCTTTATTTAAAATTAAATGTGGTAGAATAAGCCATCACCACGACTTTTTCTAACTTAACTGCTTTTTTCTTTTGGTCTCCTTCATGAGGCTTTCAAAGGGAAAGCAACATACAGCTTAACTTTTCCAGGACTAGGCTTTAGTTCCAACTCTCTTAGGAAGACACATAAGAAGTTATTCATAGGAACAAAGCAGAAAAAAAACCCCCAAACCAAATTACTCATTTCTTGGCATTCAGATAATAGAAATGCTCCAGGGAGATAAAAACAAAACTTCAATTTTTCACCCATGTGCCCCTGTGTAAGAAGGTAAAGTCCACTGCTCTGGACAGCTTTTATTAATTTCATTTTTACTTTTACAGTTTGATGCCAAAATACATTTTTCTTGAAGAAATAAGCACTTGGATCACTAAAGCCAACATCATTTTTAGCACTGAATTCAACAAAAGCAAGATCTAGGCCACGGTGCTGAGCACATCTATGTCCAGTTATTTTGAGAACATAAATTAACACTGAAGCATCCATCTGGCATAGCAGATTGTTTGGTGTACTTTATCCCCTGCTAATTAATTGATTAGCTCTACTAGGTAACAAGAGAGTTTCCCACCAGGTTCTCCAGTTTCAGAGGACAGGGAGGACAGGCTGCCTGACTGCAGACTTGACCAGTAAGGGCTCACACTGATCTCAGACCTTTGAAAATCCCATCAATATAACTGGATTCATTGTAGTAGGCAGCAAATTCCTTGTTGAGAAATATTTTGGAAAGGAGAGTTGGTTTAATTTATGGATTAAAAACTGTCTCATGATGAAAGATTTGGAGGTATCAAAACTCTTCTGATTTGACAATGTGGAGAAAAATAAAAGAACCAACAAATTCTACCCATCCCCAAAACCAAGCCCACAAAACAGCACAGGCATCACAGTAAAGGCTGAACACAGAGTCCCAGACCCAGCAGTCTGGGTCCCTTGGACCAGATCACCTGGCAGCAGACTCCTGAGCCACTCGCAGCGGTGATGGCAGCCAGGCACCTTGCCCCAGTCCTCTTCTGATGCAGCAATGCTTGAGGGAACTTCTCCAGGCCTTTTGTTTGTAAAGCTCACCCTCATCCCCAAATACAAGCTCACAAGAGTAATACTTGGGATGGAGCCAGGTAGCTAATGCTGCAAGTGCAGAGTGATCACACCACAGGGCCACAGGATGGGGAAGGACATTCCTGTGTTAACCACACTTCTCATCCCAGCTACCAAGAAAACTTGCTGAAAGCTGAAAACAGAGTTCCATGACTCTGAAAATGCAGAAAGCTCAAGAGATTGTTTGATACACCTTTGTATGCAACGTGGCCTGGGAAGCACTTCAATAAGAAACTATATAGCTTTCAAGGTAAGAACAAAACTGTGGAGGCCGGTGGGCCTACGGTACAAGGGACAAAGAGAGTCCGCTTGTGAGACAGTCCCTGGTACCAGAAAATCCTCCCTAGGCTTGGGTGACCAGAAAGGCTTCCCCCAGAATGCTTTCCCCTGCTATATTAATGCACCCCAGTTCTGCTCCCCTGGCTGGCCGCTGGCTGCCCCATCCCCTCGCTACCTTACATGTTCCATACCCTAGAAAGTTCTCCACTCCAGGTTCCCCCCATTGGCCTTTGCCCCTCACCACTTCCCCAGAGCTTCCCCATTGGTCCCCATTCCCTAGTCCCACCTTTGTACCGCCCCCGTGCCATCAGATCATTGGTTTCTGGCACTTGCTCCACTCCTGTACTTAAACCTGAGCTCTGCATTGTTCTCGTCTTTGCCTCTAGAACGCTTCACGTTGTAGAAACAATAAACTGGTCGTGTGGAAGTCTGTGCAAAGATCCTTCCCACCTCTTCGCCATCGACCCATATTACTGAAGCTATGCATGCGTTTGTGTGTGCATGTGTGTGTGAGCGTATGCAGCTGATTCTGCTGAGCGGCTTCGCTTTGGAGACACTTTTTAGAGATCGCAACACCTCGCTCTCCGGCACAAAAGCTGCAGAGCCAGAGATAGCGATACAAAACAGAAGTTAATCTGCTGAAGCTCATATGCCAGTGTACTTCCTGCAGTTTTGCTGGATTTAACCACTGTTAGATGTTCATCTTCAGTTTTTTCCAACTGCAAACTTGTGCTGCTGAAGGAGCAAACACAGCCCTGGGGAAGTCGCAAAAGAGTGGAATGCAGCTTCCTTGCCTGGCTCACTGGGTGCATGTCTCTGCCTGCACCCACAGTGCTGCCTGGACCCAAAGTGGAGCTTTTCCAACAAACCCAGGAAGTCAAAAGTGCTTGCGTCAGAAACTGGGGACTTAACTTACTTGAGACACTAACAATAAGAAAATTATTGCACATGCAAAGGCTCTTTAAGCTTTTTTTTGTATCTCAGTTCAGCAAGGTAAAGGGACATGATTTTACTCTTCTCTGAACTAGCCTGTTTGCATAAGCTAACAAGTTAAAACTCAGAACAAGCTTGAGGATTAACAATTTTTCATCAAAACCCCATGTGTCATGGTTTAACCCTGGACAGCAACTCAGCCCCACACAGCTGCTTGCCTCCTCTTCCCACAGTGGGATGGGGAAGGGAACTGGAAGAGTAGAAGAGAAAATTTGTGGGCTGGGATAAAGACAGTTTAATAGTGAAAGCAAAAGCCACACAGACAAGCAAAGCAAACCAAACCAAGGAATTCATTCCCACTTCCCATTGCAGGCAGATGTTCGGGCATCACCAGGACAGCAGGGTTCCATCCCATGTAATGGTGACTTGGAAAAACAAATGCCATCACTCTGAATGTCCACCCCTCCCTTCTTCCCCTGGCTCTGTATGCTGAGCATGACACCATGCCATCTGCGATGGCCCTGGGGTCAGTTGGGCTCAGTTGTCCCAGCTGTGTCCCTCCCAACTCCTTGTGTACCCCCAGCCTCCTCAGTGGTGGGGTGAGGAGCAGAAAAGGCCTTGGCTCTGTGCAAACACTGCTCAGAAGTAATGAAAACGTCCCTGAGTTATCATCACTGTTTCCAGCAGAAATCTGAAACATGGTCCTATACTGGCTGCTGTGCAGAACATTAATCATATCCCAGCCACGACCAGCACACCACATAATAAAAACATTCCAAATACACTTTTTAGTAAATACGTTGTTCATGGAAACCTCCTTTCCAAATTACATTTATCTCCTCATCAAAACTGCATGCTAAGACAAGTCTCAGTGATCTGCATAAGCACTTCAGGGCTGGGACTATTGTCTCCCAAATCAGGCCTGAAGTTCCTTATCGCACTTCAATGTGGTACAGCAACAAACAAAAACCAAAACCAGAAAGACACAAAAATCCCACCAAACAAAACAAAAACAAAACAAAACCCCCTAACAGCCCCCCAAAACCCCATAAGTGCAAGGAATCTGGAAAGATCTCTTATAAGCCAATGAGATACTCCTCAAAACAGAAAGTTGATTATATACTGTAGTAATTAAATAAGCAGCCCAGTTCTTTGTCACAGGGCTCCCACACCATTGCATAGGATCTGACTGCTGAGAGGGCATGTACACAACTGTTCATTTTTGAGAAAAGGGAGCTGCTCTCTGTACCTATTTTTTGAATATCCGATGTCAAAACCTCAGGCCAACAAGAAGTCTGTACAGTGCAGGATATGGGAAAGAAGTACTATTTGGCTTGTACGTTCACAAATAACATAACAGACAAATGAATTTTAAATCTCTCCTACAGGGTGTGAAATCATGGCAGGGAGCCATTCTGATACGTGAACTGCAGTCAGCCTGGCCTCTCACAAGGAAAACGTGGCACCTATACTCATTCTGGGTCAGGGTCTTGAACTTCCCACCTGTAACAGGAACCAAACAAGCCTGAAGTACAAGGGAGAGGATTCATATCATACGTGCTGGCCAACCACCAAATCAGGGATGTGATGCAGAAGCTGCCAGAAGGATTGAGTGTAACTTTAAAATAAACGTCTGTCACAAGGAAAACAACTGCAAAACAAAATGCCTTCATCACCCAACCCTCCTGCCTGTGCTCAGCCACTGAGATATGCTGGGCCTCAGCTGGGCACAGGGCTTCAGTCAAGTGATCCTCGGCCATGAAGTGAAGCCTCATGAACGACCAAACACCACTGGCACATAACAGTGGCTCATAACTTCCCCCCACCCCCAAGTATAAAGATAGATAATGAGGCTTATGTGGCCTCAATACCACCCTGACTCCTGGGTTCTGTTTTCCCCCCTGCTCACACTCCCCCAGCAAACACCGAACAACACAAGTTTTGCAGTGCTAGAACACAGCAGCACCACAGCTCAGAGGAGCATGACATGAGGAAAAGATCAGTCACTCTGCTACAAAGGGATGCAAACTGTGGCCTGCCTTATGCTGAGGCAGGACAAGTCTCCTGTGACTGCCAGACAAAACCTCCTGGAAGACAGAAATGCAAAGATCAAGGACAGGAAAAAGAAATTAGGTGTTGCAGAAGGGAGGTGGATCCCCCAGCAGCTCCAAAGCACCCCTGAATAAAAACCGGGCATGTATCACACATGCATGTATCTGCTGGCTGGAGAATTTCCTAGTGCTGGTCAAAAGAGCATAGAAGCCACGTGGCATGCACAGAAGGTGACCACTGGGCAACCCTGTCCACCATGCTGCAAGGTTTTATGAAGGGCTTAGCCTGAGAGCTCTTTACACAGGGATTTCATGGAAGTTACTTGTTGATGGCACTGTAAATCTTTTGTAATCCAAAGGTGTGCAGCCATTTATCCATTCAAGCACCAGCCAAAATGATAGGAGCAGTTATAATCCTTCAACTGCACAGGCTCAAAACTTGCAGAACTGGCTATTTCAAAGGCAGAAAAGAATCCTCCTTTCTCCATCACTGTCTTGGGGTGACTTTATGATGTGTATCCCCTATCGCCACTCTAGGCCCAGACATGATTCCTGTGCCTTTCTGTGTCTTTAAAACTGGGTGCGAGAGAAAGAAAAAAAGCCAGACAAACTTTTCAAAGCAGTTTGTGCTCCAAGGACAGAGGGATTGCTGCTGCTGCAGAGTGGAGGCAAGCACCTTCCTGCTTTTCCCAGCTCTTGGCTCCTTTTACTGGAAGACACAGACAGAGAGTTAAACGCCTTTGTTTTCCTGGGACTTCGGTTTCTTCTTCTTCTCTTCTGGAGTGTTCAACAATACCAGAACACACCGCAAGACCTTACACCTTGGCCCAGAGGGGCCCAAGCCAACCCAGCTCTGAGGAGGAGAAAGCCACACCCACAAAGGACTCTGGAAATTTACCACGTTCTCGCCACAGCGAGAGGTTTTGTTATTTAGCATTTTTCTTTTCCCACTGTGCATTGTCTGTCAAAGAAATAGGTTTTTTTCTTTCACTTTCCTCCGAGGAATTTTTTCCTGAACCTGGTGGGGGAGGGGCAGCTGAAACCTGCCTTCTATCAGAGGATGTTCATTTTGGATGTCCCTCCGAATTTGTCTCAAACTGGGACAATCATTTATTTACTTGCTGTTTCAGTTTCTTCTGCTTGTTAACTAGGGTCTGCCATTGTTCTTCCAAGAAGAGTTTCCAACAGATTCCCTTTGTTACTGAGTCAAAGTATTGTTCACCATGTTGATCGCATACCACACAGTTACATACCTCCAGTCTCCCATGCAGGAAATTCCACACTTCGTCAAAAATTGGCTTGAGAAAAGAAATAAAAGCTCTTGATATTCAGATGTCACATAAGTCTTGTGACCACTATTTATACAGCCATGAATATTTAGTTTAAAACTCTATTGCATGAGACCCACACTTTCATTATTCCTATCTCAAAGTCAATCAAATAATGCTTCTCTGGTATCCAAAGCCCCCACACCAGTTTTCTTCAGAACCATACTCACACCTAGAGTTTAAATCAAAATCTTTTGGTCAGAGGAGAAAGCAATGGGAAGCAGCTGGAGAAAAGGAAGAACTTCTTTCTGTAAAGGCATAGAATCGCATTCAGATGAGTGACTTCCATAAAGCTAGAGAGGTCAGGAACTCCAAGGTACTGCAGCTTTGAAGCAAGCCTCTCCACTCATTTAGCCTTCTGCATAATCCTGAACTATCACTCATTGCAACATGGTTAACAAAGCAATTATCTGTTCTCCAAATCTCCACCTCAAATAACATGATTACACGAGACCAAACTAACTAACTAAATAGGCTTAGGCTTGTTTGCAGACAAATCTAAACTGAAAGCCTGGATACTAAGCACAGAAAGAAACTTGCTTTTTAAAACCAGTCTTCCTGTTTCTTAGGGCCCAGCCTCATGGCGATTTTGGCTATTTGGGTATGTGGGTGCTGAAAATGGAATGCCCAGCCCACACCTACCCCATGCAGGTGCTCTGCAGCTTAACCACTCTTCATGAAATGCTACTGTTCCTTTGACAACTATTTCTATTCAGAGGTTGTGGTAACACCACTCCTAAAACAGCTGGCCAGCTATGAGAGATCACTGAGCAGTGTTTTCTCTGACTGTGCCTGGCTATTGTGCAGCACTGACCTTACATACTCGGACAAGTAACTCCAACCAGCCCACTACATCACATTCTTTCCATTTGGCCCCTGGCAAGTCCCTGACTGTTGAGCAGATGCCATCAGCACTTGTCCACGTTGTGCTGTGCTGTTTTTTCTTATTATTGCACCTTTCTTCTTAAAAGTATAAACCGGCTTTTACAACCTGAATGGCCAAATATGGATGAACTTTAAACCAGAACAGTTTCCTATGCAGATTCCTTAGCACAAGCCTACATTTCAGTGTTGTCTCCAACACAAGTGACACTATGCAATTACACTTGTGAAGTCAGTAGAAGCTGTTCCAATGGTGCTCAGGGCTGATGCTGAACAAAGCAGCCCTTGACTGAGAATGTGGGTACAGACTTGCTCTTCAGAAATGCAACCAAAACCCAAAACTGTGTCTGAGAGTCATCTGAGAAGCCCTAAACAGGCTCAATCACTAAGTCAGACCTCATCCTATTGTTCAGCTGAAGATACAGTTAGACACTCATGAAGCTTTAAAAACCAGTAACTTCTGTATCTTCTCTTTGAATTTCCAACTTTCAACTGTCAAGGTATATATGACACTGTGATTCCACTTGCAATAAAATTCAGGATTGATGATTTGTTTTACAGTCACTGATCCTGTGATATAAGCCTTTCTTAAAGCTTATATAAATAATCATATGAAGCCCAAGGATATGTATGTTAAGCACTTGAACAGAAAAAGGAAAAGCAACACAATGCCTGTGTAACTGAAGAAGCTTACACTGGAACATAAATAAGAATAGCTCTATTTTTATTTTAAAATATCTATACCAAGATTTCAAAATTAATTGCAGTTTTTGGACAATGTATGTATACTTGATATGAGTGAAAAATGCTTAAAACCATCTGTTTTGTATTTTTTTAATGCATGAAAAATAGCCACAGGTGTGTGCAGGCTTTAAAATCTCCCTTGTTACAAAGCTTGTAGGCACACAGCATTATTGTTTTTTAATATATTCTTTATGTATCTTGTCGAAAAAGTCTTGAGAAATATCAAAAGTACTTTCAAAAAGTTAAGATCTCTGTAAAACATGGAATTGCAATCCCTCTATATCAAGTATTTAAAATGGTCCAGACAGCCGCGATTTCACACTCTGTAGGAGAGATATAAAATTAATTTGAATTTCTGTTATGTTATTTTGAGCATATAAGCAAAATAGTACTTCTTTCCCACATCCTGCACTATACAAACTTCTTGTTGGCCTGTCTGAGACAGCTTTGTGGTGATCCCAGGGACAAAAAGGTATTCTCTGTGATGCTCTACAGAGCTTAGTTGCTTATAAAGCAAGTTTGCTGGGTTTATTGCCTTTGAATCCCATAAGACCATCTTCAAAAGAATCACCTGACTTTTCTTCTGCCAAAGGGGTCATGGCCAGATGAGAGACTCAGGGAACACTTCCCCAGTCCCTACTGACAACTTGCATTCCCAATTTATCAAGTTACTTAACCACATACCTAGCTAATAACATTGCAATGGAGTGACTAACGTGCTTTAAATTTGGCATGGCCTAAGGCAGCCTGATGACTGGGGATGTTGGGAGCACTGAATGCTGACCCTTGAGCAAAACCAACCATCTAACACAAATCAAGCTTTTATAAAAGCATACCCTCCTATCAAGACAGACGTTCCCAAGCTATCTGGGATTTACAGTGCATTGTGGAGTATGGCACCTGGTGAGGGGTCAGTAGCTCTGACCGAGGAAGCTGTGACTGGTCTGGAGAGATGGTCCCGAAAGGAATCGTCTTCCCGAGGCCCGGTGTCTTCCCTCAGCCGCTGGCTGGAGGGCCCGTGCAGGGGCTGTCAGCTCTTTAGTGATTGTCAGCTCGTGATTTCAGCTCAGCTCTGCAGGGCAGCCTCCAGGCCAGACCAGGGAGAGAGAGACGAGAGGCCCATAGAGCTGTTCTGCACGAGGGAGCTTTATTGGTCCAGCGAAGGGGAGGCCAGGGACGAGCATCTCTCTCTCTCGCAGGGGCAGGGGGCCAGCTTTATAGGGATACAGGGGGTGGGTATCAGAGGGTAAGGGCCAATGGCTTACAAAGGATCTGCATAGGGTCTCCCAGAGATTCTGGGTCTGTCTTCTTCTCGCCGTAACTGAAAAGTGGCTGCCTTTCCAGGAGAGTCCTGCTGGGAGATTGAGCACTCTCCTTATCTCAGCAGATGTCCTTCCAGGGCGGGGCTGGGCATACCCCACAGTGGAGTACTGTCTTTTCTAATGCAGGGCTCCAATCCTTACTGCCTAGACCATGTAGAAATTTTATATAAAAGTTTAACAACAACTGCTTTAATTGGAAATATGATTCCTCTCAGCTTTGTTGGTCTTGCGTTACATGAGTGAACCCAAGAGCTGTTGTTCCTGTGGTTGTATTAAAGTGGCACTTGATGAGGAAGCAATAACCTTTTTCTTCCCCTACTGCACAGCAGCCTGCCTTTAAGTTGGAATCTCTGTGAAACACTGTCACACACTTTCCCACTGAAAAAATCTACTAGTACTCCAAAGTTTCCTGTTGTAGTTTCTCCCTGTCTTATCAAATTAAGGCAAGAGAGAATATGAAGAAAGAGACAGGGAAAAAATATACAATTTAATTATCTAGAAGATAATGGATAATTAAAGCAAGTCACAAGGCTGAAACAAGACAAATACACACTTTTATATAAACAATAAATACCCATACCATACCCCTAATTATGGAACATCCTAAGGCACAGGTTAAATTGTAACTGGAAAATTATACCCACTGAGGACAAACAACCAAACAAAAAATTGTGTCCACACAGACAGAGCTATGGAGTTTGGAGCTTAGCTCCTAATTTTTTGTTGTCATTACACTATGAAAAATAAATTCAAGTCTAGGGACTTACCAGAGACTTCTAGGCATTTAAAATTTTTTCCTTGCTTTTCTCTTTTTGAAATATTAAGTCCCATGTTTTACTGAGAGGATGCCAGAAGGAAATAATTAGCCTTCATATCATAGCTGAAAACAAAGCCCTAAATCTTACAATGCTCTAGTGTCAACAGAAGGAAATTAACACAAAATGGCCAAAAAACTGCTTTATGGCTGGAACCTTGGTAAAACTAATGGAAAAAAACTAGCAGTGTAGAAAGGAGTCAAAGAGCCTCCATTAGTTTTTGGGCTGGCTTTAATAAAAACACTGAAGTCAGCCAGTGCACAACTTAGTCAACACTGGGCTACATTTAAGCTCATCTTGAGATGCTAGTCCAGTGCAGTACTTCGAGAAGCAGAGCAAAAGTTTTCTTCCTGGCCCCTTTTCTGATGCCAGTTTTGTTGGGGATGAGCCTTCCTGCTATTTTGTGGTGAGAAGTACTCAGGGCTGCCACCTTCTCTACCAAGGAGGTGGGAAGAAAACAGAAAGCTCACAATTAGTTCCAAGTCCTCCCAAGACAAGCAAACCAGCCAACTTACCCCAAAACCCAAAACTTATCCCATGCCTTGCCCGCAGCGGTACTGGTGCCCTCAGGCAGAACTGCAGGAAACAAGCTCCTTCACACAGCCTTCCCCTTCAAGGCAGGAGGGCTCTAGGAACTGAGAAGGAGAGAGCAGACAGGAAAACAAAAGACTCCTATACTTTCAGAAGAGAAAATACATTTGGATAAGCATTAGAACACTGAGGAGAATCTCTTTAAAGTACAGGAAACTGCTGAACAAGGGCTCCAAATCACAACCATGCAGTAACTGCCAAGAACAGTATGATAGATGATATTGTTGTTGTTGTTATCATCATCATCATTTGGGGGGGGGACAGACCCAGTCCTAGTGCATCAATCTCAGAGAACTCAGCACTGGCAGGTACATTCCTTGGTGAAGTTCCATGAGGACCTTCACCTAGCACTGGTGGCATCTCCAGTCCACTGCCTCAAATGCAGAGACAATAGAAAAACTGTAAAGCTGGAGAGACACCAACAATTTGGTATGCATATTTAAATGTACAGGCATGTAGCTCCCAACAAACTAGAAGCTTCTGACTATGGGCTACCTGTGCTCTTTGCACCATTGCCCCTCTAGCTCCCAGAAATGACTTGCTGTAGGAGACAGGATAATATTTTCATTCACTGAGGAGAGAGGAAAGAAGAATGCTGTCCCAGCCTGAGTGGCATGGAAGGTCATAGTTCTACTCTTCTGTCTCTTATTTTAACTAAATAATTTATTCAGCAAGACATGCCCACTTTCAAGCCCTATTCGTCAAGTATCTGTGAGCTCTGGGACATCCCCGTCCCTTCACAGGCAAGAGCACTACACTAAAACATTACCTACCTAAGGAATCCCCTACCAGGCTCTGTGTTTTCAGAACACAGTTTACAAAGAAACCACTCTTTCTCTAGTATTATCAAAAATTTAACTGACACAAAAATCAAGTTGTGTTTTCTTCAAGCTGATCTCCCCTCAAAAGCCTACTAACGGATTTCTGCCAACAGCTTTATAGATTAATCCACCTCTGTCCCTGCAGCAGGCAAATAAAGCCTCCCACAAAGCAGCACAGCAAGATGCTTCTTCACTCAGCAGATAGCAGAACTGCACATGCTACAAAATACAGCACAGCCAAATGTAAAGGCAAGGAGGCTGCAGATTAAAGTACCTTTTTGTTATGCCCTTTTATGTTACAAGGTACTCCCAAAATAACTCCTAGCCCAGAATGTTTTTTATACCATTTCATTTTCAGATTGCAGCTCAGATTATTCTGAAGCAGAAGTATCAAAGAAAAATGAGCACTGCCATTCACCTTTGCCAAAGGTTGGGAAATTAATTTAAGGTCAATAAAAGCAGAGGTCTCTGTAGGTATTCATTTCCATCTTGCAGAATTTATCCACAGTCATAGAATTCCTCAATTTCTAGCTGTGTCAGTAGCGTAAAGAGAGAAAAGCAGCAGCACTTATCCTAGCACACAAAGCAATTGAGCAAGGTCCATGCTACATTGACCCTGCCATCTGGACAGTGCAGAGGCATTTCCAGCATTATCCTCTATAATCATGTAAAATTGTATTCTGATGAGAGAGGCCAAAAATCCTGTGCTCCAGAGATCCAGTTAATAACAGCAATCAATCAATCAATCTCCCTTTATGGATGCAAGAGCACACACATCACACAGTGATGCCCACGTCACTGCTTCACAATCACGAAGAAATTATCACACTTTCTTGCATAAAGATATTTTCCAATTCACCAGTCCTCCGGACTGCAAGAAAAGCAGAAGTTAAGAAGCTGATCCTCTGTCCCAATGAAAAACAGAAAGGACTTTGTTGGGGGCTGCTGTACGTGCAGGATTAGGCCTGAATGATTTGCCAAAGGCTTTACAATAAATTGGTTGCTGAGCTACGAATAGAAGCTGGGAATCCTAGCTCCTGGTGCTATAGTCGCTATACAACCCTTGCCTTCTCCCAAAGAGGGCAGTCAGGCACACAACTGGACTTGGACGTAGCAAGAGGACACAGTGCCCTTGTGAGGCTTCACTTGGGAATCTTCCCCCAGCTAAAATGCAAGAGCCCTGTGCTGGAAACTATTAAACAGCTCTAGCTTCAGCTCCTGCTTCAGCATTACACACCAGTGTTATCAGTTTCCTTCCTTATGCCAGGAATTCTACAGGAATTTGCTTTCTGCAGACTAAAGAGAAAGAAGAATGAAAAAGATGATTGTGTGTCTGTGTGTGTGGGAAAGAACAGGAGGGAGAGAGAGAGAAACAGAAAATTAAAGGCCTTGTCATTATATAGTTTAACCTTCCAAAAAACAGATTTAGTAATCCTGTATCAGGCCTGTAACTTCGGTGTAAGTTTTATCATGGCATGAATCTTGCCCACTGTCCGACCACCTATATTGCAAGCTCCCAGCCTGCATTCCAACCCGTTGCACAGTCTCTGTCCCAAGAAGCCTGCTGAGCTACATCCGACAACCCCAGTGCTTCAGCAGCAAAGGCGTTAGCCAGCTGAGCACTTCTTTGAAACACTACATTTTGGAAAGAACCAAATACCTCCAAGGCCTGAGATATAAAAGATAAAGGACTCAAAATGAGATTCCCTCAAGAACAAAAATACATACAACAACCTCCCACACACCCTGACATAACAAGGCTCTACAGGGCTTGAGGGAGCCAGCAGAACAGTTATGATATGTTGAAACAAGTACAAGACAAGGAATGACTGACAACAGATTGAGGAACCAGTAGTACAGAATCTGCAGACTATTTCAAAAGGCAGCAAACTAGAGACAGTCAGCGAAGGAACCAAAATTGTAATCTGAAAATGAGTAAACACAATCCCTGAATCCCAAAGCACTTAAGTTTATTTAAGAACCAACTATTCAGACCAAGAAAACCAGTTTTGAAAGAAAATGACCAAGGGACATTATGGGGTTCTGAGAAAGCCAGCAATGAATCAGTTAACTGGAATATCAGAAAGTTCCACTGAAGCCAGTCTCCCACAAAGACACTTCCCAATTTTGGATGCAGGCATTAGATTCACTAGTTTGGTGCCATGTAACTCTATGATACTGATTTTCTATAATGCATCAAAAAGGAAGCACATTCCCAGCTTGTAATCTGCAGAACGGGGAGGATAGAAACATTTCAGGAGGAGGCTCCATGTGGCCATGCAAATGCATGGGTAAAAATACTAGAAGTAACATTACTTTGTTGCTTAAAATCTGTCAGTATGCAAGCCTGGACTGAAGTCTACTACTGGTTTAATAGCAATGTTAGACATAGTGAAGGTATGAAGGCCAAGGTGAAGCAGTTTTGACAGATTTCCTGGGAAGCTCCAGAGCCAGGCCACTCTCTCTGCGGGGAATGATGTTACCGTCATGGGAATCAGCTCACACAATGTCAAAGTAATAATTTTGTGCTGAGGTGAGTAAATGGCAGGGGAGGGAGGGGAAGAGAATCTTTTAGATTAAATCATAGGCAAGCTTTCACCACAGCAGAAATCCAACAGTATGCCAAGGTTTCCAAGCAAGTCACTGCTGACCTGTCTAAAGAAAAGCTGAAGCGTAATTTACTGAATTTCTGTAAAATAAGCTGCATTTTTGACTGAGGCTTCAAAAAGCAAAGCTACAACTGCTGTGGAGTTTCAGTTGGTGCTGTATGAACAGCTGTATGAACAGTGGGCAGCATCTTCTACTTGAAGAACTGAACTTAAGTGTACTGAGAAAAGCAAGTAATACTTGAATCTATCAACAGATAGGTACAAAATCTGTCATTTCCAAATACATTAAAGTGAATGTGGCCACTGTGTGCGACTGACTAAAGATTTCTCCTGTTATATGGGCTTAGCTTGCTCACTGTCTATAAAAAAACATCTAGTATTGGGCCACGCTCTTGTTAACTTCTTCCTCAACTGAGAGTATTGCTTGGGTTACAATGAGCCTGTATTGCTGCCAGCTGTAATATGAGCATACAGGTACTTGAATAAAGGACAAAACGAGGCTCCAAAACGAGCTGAGATCCAATCATTTAATCTTTACAAAATCCTTTCCTCCAAAATGAGGCAAACATTTGGTGAAGATAAAATGACTGGATGAATTTACCACAATTATTTGAGCAGTAGCAAAGTTCAGACTTTCCTGCTCTAAGCAATGGCAGTATAAAGAGGTCAACCCTACTGTCACCTGTACAGAAGGAATCCATCTCTTTACCTAGGCTTACACAACAGACATCTAGAGAAGATGTTTCCTTCAATTAAAAAAAAAAAAAAACCACAACAACTCAGCACAAACCCAAAATTTACATGCAGGTTTTCTTAGACCCCTGCACCCTTTCTGCCCTGCATCCTCACCCTCCCAGCATGGCAGTCCACTATTGCTGAGCAGTCTGAGAGCTGTTCTGAGGCATCATGGGCTATCCTCTGTGTGAGGCATCACAGCTTCCTCCTGCGCAGCACCGACAGCTGTAAGCAAAATATCAATGAAAAAGCCTACTGAGGGTACAGGCCCATGGCTTAAATGGAAGTAAAAATTTCTCTCTGGCCAGACTCCCAGGGCAAAGGAAGTCCTGTGCCAGTTACACTCTTAACCAGCATTTTCATGCCCAAGGAGCAAAATAATTTCTTCTTAAACCTCTCTATCAAGAGTCTGGTGATTAGCTGTTTTCTGAAATGATGGCACAGAGCCACCATGGAATTTTTTCTTCAACAAACCAGCACTGAACAAAATCTCACAGCCACAGAGATAGCAATAAAAGAGGAAGAGGTAACAGAGCAAGTCTTAGGCAACCATCACACCGAGTATCAGCATCTTCACACTCACACTTAACAACAAACAATGGCTTCAAACCATGGTGGAGCTGCCCTGCAAAAAGATGGGAGCACTGTAAGCATCAGTTAGCCAGCAGAACAAAGAAGTGGGAGGGCCTTGGTAAAATAAAGTAGCAGAAACCATACATACAAGTCTGGAATGTGATGCTGGGGAAAGAACCATCAGTAATCCTGTTACTTGCTGAGTTTCCCAGGCTGAGAAACCAACAACAAAATGCCATGTTGCTTCCAGTCTGCTCATCTAGATCCAAATGGGATGATTTGTCCTCTCAGTATAGGACTTTCAGTATTCATACACTTCATCACAGGTAATCAAGACCTGGCTTTAATATAACATGAATTATCCTAGGTTCCCAATGCATGGTACACCAAGCAAAAAAGGGTATTTTCCCAGGAAACCTCAAGCATACTGATGTCCAGTTTGCACGAACAGGGTTTTGCAGAAACATTCCCTCTCACATAAATATTTCAGCATGGGCTCTAACTCACCAACATCAACACAGAGAAACTCGTTGACTTTGCTACGTATAGAACTGGGTTATCAGGGCATCCCAAGCAGATTTGTAACAAAATCATGGGCTTGAATATTGACATTTCCACTCTTCTGTCTGTAGACAGGGCAAAGAAAGAAATACTTACTGCAAGAAAAAGCTCTGGTCCAGCATAACTACGAAGTCAGAGACCTTCCAAAACACACAGTAATGTAAATGATTGCACAGCCATTATGCTGTATTAAAGAACACATTGGCATTGTTTAACAGGAGGTTTTAGGCTTTCCAATTCAATTCTATTCAATTCTATTTTTTCATCTGGCAATGCTTCTCAACTTTGTACAGTGCAAAATACAGTGAGCTGGTACAACCTTGGAGTTTGCGCTGAATGCCATTTGTTGGCCCTACAACAAATGGAGCAAATAAAACAGGACTGACTTGCAACCTGAACAATTGTTTTCAAAGAAAGATTGTAAACTCCTGGAGAAGTGGGAAATATTCCCATGGAAAAGAGAAAGCCACACCTGTAAGCTTTAGGCATTTCCTTATTATGGAACTTACCTTGGGGACAAGACATACCTACTCAGCATTTTTTTCACTTCTTGCTGCCAAAAGTAGATGGTGTATTTGAAGTGTATGCAAACATAAGTCTCTGCAGAGACCACCATTTTGTAACAACCTGATCTTTTCTGTTTATTAACAAAGGCCGGATCTACATTTTTCAATACAATATACAAAGACCTATATAATTTGAGCTAGACTATTATTATAATTGACAAGAATAGGTGTGGCCAAATGTTTTCTCATATGGTTCAGAGATATCACAGTCAGACAGCGCCTTCTCAAAACATGAAAGATGACACTTCATCAGACATAGATGTGCCAGACAATAAACCTTGCAGCAGAAGGGTCCTTATTTTAATTCTAATCGTCACTGATCAAGAGATACAATTGTCTTTCCAAGACAGACACAGGAGAGTTGAAAACAAAGCAAACAATTAAAGAAAACCACAAAAATGCTCAGGGTTTCATTTAAATCCTGGTGTACTTGTTCTGGTTTAATAAAAACAGCCCACCCCACAGTTTGCACAATTCCTGAGATCAGGAGATACTATCCCACAGCTGCCTGCACTATTCAGAACAGCAAGGAGACCTATTTCAGTTGGGCACATCCATCTGTTTTCCCCTCCCCTTTTAACAGACTCACCATTTCAATCCTAAGCACGGAACAGGTTGGAGATCTGCTCACATGACTTGCATGTCTGTGCACTCCTGACCACAAGAAGGCGTCCCCAGAGTTCTGGTACTTTGGACCATTCTAGAATCTTTCATCTCAGTGTCTGCAAATGAAGCTGTGGCTACTCTTCCTTCAGAAGAAATACTCCAAGGCTCCTTCAGTGCTGGCAGCTCAAAACTCACAAATAACCCTTCAACAAGAAGCCAGAATGCATTCAGCACGATATAAGGCCTACTGGGATCAGGACTCAAACCAGCTTGCTTCTCCTTCCTGTTCTTCTACAGCTCCCTGCATGGCTCTGGATAAATCATGCTGTCCTGTGCCTAAATTCTACGCTTGTCTAAGAGGGATAATCACTCTTCACTACTGAAGAGGGCCATTCTCAGGCTACACTTACTAGGGATTGACAGGAGCCCAAGTACTACAGACAAGCACCATAAAAAAAATCACCCCTCTGCCCCAAATGCTTTATGAAAAACAAATGTTCCTTAAAAAGCAGGTTTCAGATTCAGTTCCCTAGTAGTTTTCACAAAAAAAACCCCACAAAAAACCTAGAAACTCTATCAATCTAAAAATATCTCAACACAATTTGACAATGTCCTTTCAACCAGACATTTAAAAAAAGCTACAGGCACAGCTACATATGGCAAAGATAGTGACAAAACAAGAGAAGAAAAAAGGTAGGCAATATTGTTCCTTCTAGCTTAAAAAAAAAAAAATTACAGTGGACTCAGTTTGCCAGTTTAATAGGTGATGTGATGGGTCCTTAGTTCATTTTGGGATAATTTAGGAACAGAATGATTAGCAGTGTATGATGACAGTGATCACTAGCTGGTTCCTGGAGAGCTGATAAGTTATTAAGCTAAACAATGCATCGCTATTATGAGCAAGTCAGTGCACTAACTGTAATTTCCTTGAAAGCTGAGTGGTGCATGATTATACTTGTCCACTCAGACTGCCTGCTGGCAGCTCCATATTCTGCTATTGTTCTGAACTGTAGAGTCTTCCCAGCGCCCAGGATACAGCCATGGAAAAATGTATTCTTCATATTCAGGCTTCATTGTGGCAGCTGTCATCTGAAGGATACTGGAAGAGAGACATTCTCTGTCCTGGAGCACAACTATTAGAGCTCCTAAAAACATGTGGTTTTATTTGTCAGCAGGAGCTACCTCTCATTTCTAGCTGAGGCAATTTCCATTTCAAGAGGCTCTGACTTCGGAATGACACATGTATACAGCTACAGATATACTGTACACATGTTCACACAGATGTGTGTTTATGTGTATTAAAAAGCCACAAATACATATGAGTACATTCCTGGTGGATTTCTTTATCACTTTCAGGAAGACTGCTGTAACTACTGGAAGCTCATATGGACACCTTCCGATTGCTCACATTGCTCTCTCAAGGTATAAGGAGAGACAACAGAGAATGCCTCCATTAATGAGCTTACCAAAACTAGGAAGAGAAAATGCAAAAGAAAGCAGCAGCTGGATGATAGGGACTTCAAAGTGGCTAATACACACATGGACTGAAAACACGGCCTTCATCTGTCCTATTAAAAAGTGGTAATCCTAGTGGTGAAGACTATGCAGGATCTGGAAAACAAGAGCCAGTCCTACTGCAGATCTGCTGTGTGAGATGGGTAAGGCTCTCACCTTCCTATGTACCTCAGCTTCTTCCTCGGCAAACCAAGCCAGCAGCCTCTGCCCAGGTCCCAAGGCGCAGCCAGCACATGCTGTAATGGGTGACCCTGGAGCACCCGGGGCCTGGGACTGCAGGGACCACTGCTGGGGCAGCACAGAGGCCAGATGCTGCTGCAGACAGGGAGCCAAGTCAGCCCATAGCCCACGTGGCTATGTGGAAAGAGAAGAACAGAGATCCCCATTTTTGATACTAATTCTCAGAAATGTATCTTCTCTTTTGCCCACATGAGCAGCCACACTAAGCCTTTCCCTCCCTTTGGTGCATTTTTACTTTGCTCCTGTCCTGAATATTATGACCAGGAGGCAAAATTTTTAAAACCCTTAAGCATCTTCTCCTCAAACAGCAACAGCCATTTTGGAGTGCAAGCCCTGTTGGCTTCCAATGAGCCTTGGGGTACCCAAGTGCTCAAGTCATTTCTTTTTTTAATGGGACTTAGGTGATTTTGAAAGTATTATCATGTACCTCACATTGATTTGATAGAAAGTGAACATTAAGTGGGAAGAAAACCTGACAATGAGAAGATTTGACAAGTGCTTAAAAGGTAGGTCCTAATTAATTTTAAACTTTGTTTTATGTAAGGCTCATTTAAGGAGCACATGAAATTCTTTCATTGTCCTTTATTGCTGTGCTGATCCCGCAAGGAATATATAATCAGGAGTATGTTTTAACAGGCCAAGGAAAACGTATGAGTACCAGGCTATTTTGAATCCAGGAACTGTTCCTGTCACTGAATTTTTTCAAACCCAAATGAAAGGGAAAAACCATTACTGTAAAAACACAAAGTGAGAAAATGTAATATTCAAAGCATGATACTAGTAACACATATAGAAAAAGCCTCCCCTATAGTTTCGAAAAAAGGTTAACACCATTGCTAATCACACACCTTATACCTTTATAAATAAATAGTTTTCCTCCCTGCAACAAGATCTAATCATCTGACCTTTCATTCTCCTGAGTAAAGAAAGGCTAACAAGTCAATCATTTCCACTCCAACTCTGAATTAACTATCCCATAGCCGCACTACTCCAACTGTGAGTCTGTGCCATAAGCATAAAGAGGTGGCTTCAAAGTGTAGGGGATTTGATGTTTGTTTTTTTTTTTCTCCTGAACTTGGAACACACACAGCAAGTTAACAGCAACTTTGAAAACACTGGAGATGGAAACGGTTGAATCAGGGACAGGAATTTCATCAACTGCTTTGCTAGGATGCTCCAAATACACCCTAAGTTACCCAGCAAACAGAGACTGCACCTAAAGACAGAGCCATTAACTGTTCCGTGTAGTGTGGCCATCCACACATCTCTAAGAAAAGCACATGGTTATGGTAGTAGGAAATCTCAAAAAGAGATAAACAGCAATAACTTGCCATGGAAGGCTATCAAAAATGGATCAACAGCCAATTATGCACCAGTTTAAAGCCTCAGTGCTATACTATAAACATAGAAGAAAATTAATTTCAAACATATGCTCATGTTCATCTCAGAAGGATGCAAATTTTACATGAAGCATAACTTACATATGCACATGCTATTTAGCATTTCTGACTTTGTTCCTCTTTTCTTTCCTCCACCAGTAGTTAGGTCATTATCACCTTTATAATGAGATATCCATTTAAAATACACTGCTTCACAAGATCATTAAAAGCCAATAGGTAACTATATTGTTTTGGAACTACTTCATATTTAAATCACTGCACAAGATTACAATTCAACCACCATCTGAATGAACAAAGCCATTCAAATGGGTACAGAACACACAAAATCCTCTAACATTAATCATTCTGGCCTGATTTCACACTCCTGTGCAAACAAGAAAGCCCTGAAGAGTCTTCTCCTCAAACAGCAACAGCCATTTTCGACTGCAAGCCCTGTTGGCTTCTAATGAGCCTTGGGGTATCCAAGTGCTTAAGTCATTAGGTCGTCTACATTTCTGGCCTGTCACAGCATAAGACCTACCAGGGGACAGCTCAGTGATTCCATGCAAACCCTTGCCTTACAAACTTACCCCTCCTTAGACATGAGGCTTTCCCTACATCTAGACAGAGAGTGCTTGTCCTGAGTTCAAACCTCAGCAGTCCCTGGAATACAGTACTGGGATGGGTAATGTGATAAGGCATAAAGCCAACAACATGACTGTATGTACAGGAATTATGAGAGCCACTCAGAAATGCTTGGAGTAACTTGATACCAATAGGAAGAGTACAGAGAAAACACTTCCCTACAGTGAGGCTCCATCACATGACCACTCTTACAGTGGAATTTCAGAAACTGCACAATAACCAAAGCACAACATTTACTGCAGGGCATGCACCACACAATACTGCGCATTAAAGTCAAACTAAGTCACATTTGGACTTCATATCGTTCTAATACTTTCCCTTACTTAGGTCAACAACACAAATAAACTCTACTGTCATGTAGAGGGCTTGGGTAGAAGTAGCTTCATTAGTCTTGTACATCTATCCAACACCATTACAAATTGTAATTAAGCTGTCTGCACCAGCACAGAAGTGAGTACATGCCCTTTCCCAAGGCAAGCTTTTCTCTTACCAAGCTATGGAATTTTTTGGCATCTAGTTTGTCTCAGGTAGTTTTTCACAGTTTAAAGCCAATAAGCAGTTTCACCTGAAATGTTCACAAAGCAGCACAAAGGACCAACGAACTACCGCAGTAACAGTCTCTCATTCATACCAACAGTTCTCTCCATAACCAAGAGATTGCACAGTTTCACTTTAAAGTTCAAAAAACACCTTGTCATGCTTAGATGAGACATTATAATGCTATGTGGAAAGTAACGCCAAATGGAACAAAGCATTACAATATTAACCAGGTCAACAACATGTTAACACAGCAGAGGGCAAAGCTCCGTGCATGGCTTTAAGCACAAGGTCCCAATGGACAAAATCCTGAGCAAGCCACTAGAGTAGCCTCTGCCTTGAGCTGGCGGGTTGGGCTACATGATCTTCAGAGATCCTTCTTGACTTCATCCATTCTGTGAAGATTTGGTGTTTTCTAGGTTTGTGATAATGTACCAGGCTTGGACTGAGAACGACAAAAAAAACTTGAGGCTCCACTATTGCATTAACCATTAGTCCCACATAAGGCTTCCAGGCAGTCGTGAGCCATCCATGCCCATTCACAAGGCCAGCTCTGGGCTTTGTCACTCCCCTTCATCTTTCTCTCTCCCCATTAAACCATAAAGCCTGCTCTGATCAAGCCAAATTCTTGCTTACTTTTCTGTGCTTAGCCAACATCATACCGGTCTAGCAAAGTGGTTTCTGGCAGTCATCAAAATATTGTTACACCTGCATCCCAGGACTACTGACAAGAAAACAATCATTAAAAAAAAAAATCAGTGTTAAAAATGATGCTCTGTTCCTTAGGAATCCAGTCGTTCTGCACACCTGTACCTACCATTACCTTGTCTGCAGTGCAGGTAACTAGATCCATTTTATTTTCCATGACGAAGTATTAATTTTGCTTGCAAAAAGTTTGCTATAACCACTCTACATTGCTGGCATTTTACCTGAAGAAAAATCTCTTAACAAGCATAATCTGTGTCAATTTGTGACCACTTAGTTTGTGAGATGGAACTATTGCAAAGCACATAGTCCCACCAGTCACAGCAGAAAACCATTCACTAACTTGTCTTACCTGCAGTAAACTTAAGAGAGACTGAGCCACAAGTGTGTGGTTTCACACCTTGCTGGCTCAGCAGATACAAACAAGCTACACACAATAAAACTCTGCTTGGTTTACAAAAATGCCAACATGCAACTCAAAACACATCATCTCAGTATATCAAACGGTCTGAAATCTATCCCCACAGCAGAGAAAGGCCAATCAATTCTAACACTACCCTTCTGCAACCAAGTAGTTTGAATGTAAAAACAATTAAGAGCACAATTTTAGCATTAGTTCATCTGATCTAAAGATACCTGAAATCCAAAACTTTTTGCAGTGATAGTATTATCTTAGGTGTAAATAAAATAATTTAAACAACATTTATCAAAATATGTTTGCTGCTGAAACTCCAAAGCAAATTAAACAAGTCAACTGAGGAGAAATCACTGACAAAGCCACTGTAACCTGTCCACTTATGCAATACACCAGATTTTGACAGTCATATTATCTTCCACGAGATGGGTGAATATTTTCCCCATTTCAAATTACTCAGTTTAGTTCAAAATGATCACTAGTTAATTCCAGGTTGGGAAACAAATTAGGAACTGAAAAGGCAAGTAAACTTTGTTTTCTTCTTCCAGTCTGCCAATAAGAAGTAGGTGTGGAAGACTGATACCTCCCAGCTCCAATGCCTTGCCAAGCAGTCTCAAGTCACCATCACTTCATTTGTTTAGTACAGGTCATGTTACACTGCTTAATTACAAACACAAAATAAGCTGAGGTTTTTTTCCTAAATACTTAGCACATTCAATACTGTGCAGTAGTTTAAAAAGACCAAATAAAAATGTTTGCTTTCCATGTTACAAACTCCAATTTCCACCCAAAAGCAGCTTGAAAATGATAACAACTGAAAGACTAATCATGTGATAAGTCATCCATCATTTTCAAAAAAGCACAAAAATAAAGACTAAGTAAATCTATGTAAATGTATACAGTTGCTTAGATGCATACAGAGTATATCCTTCTCAATATTAAGAGCTATCTTTCTTTCTTCCTGCCAAGCCTACATTTATTTGCAAGTGAGTGCCTTAGAGGTTATCAAGAGAAAAGAGTCAATCTTTCTTTAGGAAAAGAAATAAAAGCTACAAATGTTAAGCAAGATTAACATGGGCCATTTCAATCAAGGTCTCAGACTCATCAACTTCAACCAACTCACCCTGTAAAACATGCATGGCATAAGGAAGGTTTGAATACAGATCTTTTAACCACAGAACTAAGATAAATATTCAGGTATTGCTAAAAACAGTGCATAACATTACCCAGATTCTCTTCATGTAATATTCTTAAAAAGTCTGAACAGAAAAAGACAGGAAGAGTCACACCTGCATTTTCAACTGTTCCACCCATGTCAAAACTCATAAATTTTCCCCTCTCAGGTTCAGAAATTCCACCAGTATCAACTTTTTAAATTAATCTATTTGAAAAATTGCATAAGACTTAAAGGTTTCATTTTACTCTTAAATAGCCACACCTTATGCCATCTCTAGCATCCTCTATAATAAGGACACTAAAACTTCACAGGAAAAGAAAATGAACTTTTCCTTTACAGTTACATCTCAGTCAAACATACATTCACACTCCTGAGAGGGTTTGGTTCCTACTTCATAAACAATTTGTATTGAAAAAATCTGGGTCAAGTTTACCATCAATAACAGCCTACATCTCTCTACAATTACTGGCCAATAAGTAGCACAAGTATCTTAAAAACATTTATTCCATCACATTAACCAAAATTAACTGGACCACAAAATTTTGAAAAAAATCACTTTGCCTACTTAGGCATCCCCACAAAAGAATACCTCAGAAATTCCCAAAGGATTAGTGAATGGTTTTCTGCCACCAAGCAAACTTGCCACTTCCCTTTTCCATGTGCCAACTCTGTGCTAAACAGCAGCTCTGGTATCTGCTGGGAGATCTGTTATCTCTGGTATTACGGCTGGGAGCTTCCTAAAGCAGGCTGCAGATCAGAAGTAGGCTTTTTATTTTAATCTCTAGTAAGCCATATTTAACAGATCTAAGTAAGGTTGTTCTGGTTGGTGAGAAAGTTTAGGCATTCACTGCATTTCTTTGGATGTGAAAATAAAACATTATTAACCAGTACATAATGTTTATTATATATCAGACCACAAAAATGAGATCAGATTCTCTGTTTCAATGGTCAGCACAGTAAAACTTTATGCAGTATGTCTGGGACTAACAAGGGCTTGTATAGTCATGAAACAGGCTTAACTCATCTTCATTTATTTTGTGCCATAATAGAACATTTTTGCCTGTTGTTTTCTTTCTTAACAAATATATCTTAACTACACAAAACTAAGCTGAGCTCAGGGTGGGGAGACAAGATCTTTTTACTTTGAAATGATAACAGCAGCTTAGAGGCTTTGCTCTGTTGATTCTGAACTATAATGAATGGAGATACTTCCTCCATTATTCCTGTTGGATAATTCTTCCTTTACCAGCCTTCAGTTACCAGCAGATCAGAGCTGGAGTTTACTCTCGAGTTGGCAGTAAACAAGAGAACAAATCTGTACTGTTTCTGCTGAAAAAAGAAATTGTAGCCCTTGTCCAAATATATTAAAACTCTAACATGCAGGATGATTAAGAAGTTGTGTGTTGGATAAATGAGGTGATGTGCTAAACAGAATAAAAAAAAATTAAATGGAAAGACTTACATGTTTATAGAGAACAACCAAGGGACTGTCAAAGAATTCAGCCATCAAACAGAGACCAAGGCATTGTCAAAGAATTCAGCCATCAAATAGACCCTATTTTAAGTTATAACTCAGTGGAGGGGTAGATTGTGGATTCAAACTGTCGTGTTAATGAACAATTCAGCTGTTACTTCTAGATGACGAATGCACAGTATTCATACTTTCCCTTAACAGACCTGCACTGGCTCTACTGCTGAAGCATAGGAGCACCAGCTTGCAGGAAGAGACATCTAACTACTAAAAGCCACATTTTAAATTTAGATACTGACTTTCACGTCAAAGTAATAATAATAATAAAAAAAAAAATCATCTGAGGGGATCTTTAATGAGTTACATGGCAAAAGATGAATATTTTTTCCTTTCTTCTATTTCTCAGCTCAACATGAGCGGGCACCATTGGTGTTACTTTTACATCACTGATGTTATGCCTTATCCACAGGTGATGCATCTCATCTATGTGACAGCTTTCCCAATGAACTGAAACATGTGAAACAAGGATAGACAACCATCCCACTACAAACTACAGGCAATTATTTATTTATTTTAGAAGTACAGTATCTAAATCAACATTTCTCCAGCACATAGTGCTGCCCAGCATTACACTCTGGGTTTGATCTAGTACTTCCATTCCACCTTTTGAATCTCATTTAGTTTCTAAGCACTCCTGTCGGTTTCTGACTTGGCATCAGCCTCAGCCTGATGGGACCACATGATAGGTTGAGGACTGACTGCATGACAGAACTGCCAGGCAAAGAAAGAGAAAATCAGGCAGTGCCCCACTGGTAAGCCACGTGCCAGAAGCAGAAAATAAAGGGAAGAAATAACATTTGTAGATAAACAGTCAGAGACCATCAGGAAGGAAACCTGTTCTAAGGTTTAACATGTTTAAACACTGCAGAATGCTCTCACAGCCCAGCAGCAGCTGAAACACCCAGCAGCCTTGAATGCAAATCAATGACATCCACAATTAAAGAGCTTATATACCTCCTTAGCTCAAACAAGTAACTTCTATTTCTCTCCACCTCCTCACTTAGCTGCTTTTCACTAGCTCTACTCATCCTGAACATCCGCCAGCAAGTTCAGCACCGTAAATGCCCCTGGTGACACAAACAGGGCAGCAAAGTGCTCTGGGGAAGGGCAGGCAGGCGGCTTTAGCCATGGGGCTTCCCATCACTCCAGCCTCCTGTGGTGTCTGGACATCAGCACTCAGTCCTTCTATAACAGATGGTCGCCAAATCAGACTGAAAAAGAAGTCCCCAGACCTTAGATATCCCACACATATACACACTCAGAAAACAAAATAAAATATTCAAGGCATTTGAGAATCTGCCACAACAAAAGAAAACACGAGCAACATGTTTTAGATGAGTAGATATGATCTTATAACTGACAGAAGCCTTTACTCAGTGGTCTTCCTAGGATGCACAGGATGGCAGAAGCCAAAAGAGACCCCCAAAAAAAAAAGGTTTTAACAATAGGAGTAACTTGCCTTTGCCAGATAATCATCCAGTGTTGCAGGCTGATCTGTATCTCATATAAGGGCATAAACAACATGTGTTTGTCTGAGTTCATACCAGAGGAAACAGACTGCTGATCTCAATGTCCTCAAATGATACATGGATACATTTTAAGCACTTGTTTTTCCCATTATGTTCTGAAGTCTAAAATAGACCTTTTATTACAGTATCTCCAATTTCAGGACACCTAGACAGTAAACAAGTGATCAGGGAATGGGAAACACTTATATTAATAGCAACAGCACACTGTTCATAAGTAGAGGTGTCAATTATTACTAAGCAAAATGGACAGATTACCAAAAATACCACCACAAACTTAAAGACAACAAACTTAGTTTTATTTTTTGCTCAAACCCAAAGAAAATCAAACTTATTCTGAACATTTTATCACCATTCACTTCTTGCTACATTTTTATTGGAACGAATATTTTTAAGGACCTCTCCACATTAAGAATATCTCCTGTCTCCAAGCATCCCATGTTAGTGGCTGTGTGACAAGCAGAATTAAACCCGAAGCAGAGCCCAGCCTGGCTACTCCATCCCATCTAGCTTCTCTAGGAAGCATCTCACTCGCATGGACAGCCATCTGTATTTAGTGCCAAACCTGTAAGCTTGCAAAGCATCTGTAATTCTGCTTCAAGTCACCAATATACATGAACTGGAGCATCTTGAAAAAGAACCCAGAATGACAGATGCTTTTGGAATGACTGCCTTAAACATTTCAAGTGACCAAGGTCTCATCCTTTACACATGCAGAACTTTTTCCTTTTCTTTAGCATTCAGGAATGACCATCTCAAATCAAAGAGTATCAAAAAATCCTCAGAGATTTTAAAATTTGTGATGATAGATACATGACCTACAATTACTTTAACCACCTACCCCTGTGAACAAACTAACTGCTCAACTTTATTCTAGTTATAATTTAATAGCTTTGTAACTTAAATAATACCTTTCTCCCTCAACTACTTCATTTCACTGTTTACCACCAAATCTTTATATTAGGTGCTCATTAGCATTGACTCCAGATGTTCAGGGGTCTACTAAAGCATTACCCAGAAATCAAGCTAATTACATTATATAGATCCAGTGCTTGGAAGAACCTGACCCCACTTCATTCTCCTGGACTCTCCATATATTTTTATACACACTGAAAAGACAAGGTTAGGCTCACCTTCCTTCTATCTATTGCATGCACTGGTGGCTCAATGCATGCATTATCCCAAACTGTCCTCCATTCAGATTTAATTCCTATGCACTAAAAGGAATCACAGAATATGCTGGGTTGGAAGGGACCCACAAGGATCATTGAGTTTAACTCCTGGCCCAGCACAGCACCATCCCCAAGAGTCACACCATGTGCCTGAGAGTGTTGTCCAAACACTCCTTGAGCTCTGCCAGCCTTGGTGCTGCAACCACTGCCCTGGAGAGCCTGTTCCAGTACCCAACCACCCTCTGGGGGAAGAACCTGTTTCTAATATCCAACCTAAACCTGCCCTGACACAGCTTCAGGCCATTCCCTTGGGTCCTGTCCCTGGTCACACAGAGCAGAGATCAGTGTCTGCCCCTCCTCGTCCCCTCACGAGGGAGTTGCAGACTGCAATGAGTCTCCCCTCAGTCTCCTCTCCTCCAGCTGAACAGACCAAGTGCCCTCAGCAGCTCCTCACATGGCTTCCCCTCAAGGCCCTTCACTGTCCTCATGGCCTCCTTTGGATGCTCTCTTTTTTACACCGTGGTGCCCAAACTGCCCCAGCACTGGAGGTGAGGCCGCCCCAGCCCAGAGCAGAGCAGGACAATCCCCTCCCTGGCCCGACTGGCGCTGCTGGGCCTGGTGCCCCCAGGACAGGGATGTCCCTCCTGGCTCCAGGGCTCTGCTAACTCAGATCCTACTGGCCATCAAGCAGGACCCCCAGGTCCCTTTCTGTGGTGCTGCTTTCCAGCATCTCCTTCCCCAGTCTGTACAACATCCAGGGTTGCCCCATCCCGGGTGCAGAATCCAGCACTTTTCCTTGTTGGATGCAGTTAAAAAATATTTTGCAATTAGGAAAAAAAAATCAAGATAGGAATGTAGCGAAACAGTATTTGTATCAAGTCCTCAAGCAGGTTACTTGTGGCACATCTCCCAGTAGCTTGAGACAGTTTGACCAAGAAAGCAGAGACGCTTAGTTTCGATGTGAGGGAGGCTACTCATTTTGCAGCACACAGGGAGATGAAAGTGGGAGTTTCCAGATGAGCACAGTTCCCTGCCCCACAGAACTAACATTTACAGAGGCACATACAAAAGAAAAATAATGCAATGGTGAAGCCACATACAGTTGTTATATTTACATGCATAAACACACTGCACAGCTTCTGAATAGGTGAAAATCCTTGGCACCAAGGAACGTTCAAGTCAGACACAGAGTCACAATATGCTGAGCTGGAAGGGACTCACAAGGATCACCAAGTCCAACTCTTAAGTGAATGGCTCGTACGTGGACTGAATCCCCAACCCTGGCATTATTAGCACCATGCTCTAACCAACACAATCAATAAAACACCAGAACAGTGATGACAGCAACAGCAAAAAGATTAGACACATGCAAATCTTCAGCATGCAACTAAGAAAGACATGGATCACTCCTCAACTGGGGTGCCTGGCAGAGCCTGCTGAGATCAGTAGGCCTGCATTGACAAAAGCAGAACACCAAGAGCGCAGTGCTCAGTGTAACTGCAGTTACGCTATTATTTATTCCTAGACCACCTCTCTTAATGCAACTTTGCATAAAATACCTCATGCCTAACTTAAATTTATGATTAATAATATTTTTCTTTCAGCTCAGTTCAGCCCACTGTTTCATTCACTACTGGCCTCACCTCTTCACCATATTAGCTGCTGTCTTGCTTCTGGCCATCAGAATAGACTCAAAACTCCTGTTCTCTGTACAAGAAAATATTGCTATTGTAACAGAAGCTAAATTAAAACACTTGTGTCACGAACAAGGGCAAGAGTGTGAGAGAGTAGCAAAAGGTCAAATAAAAAGGGAGATTTGTTACTTTTCCTTCCCAAGAGGATTAAGAAAAACATACAGGATTTTAAAAAAAACCTGTTCCAGCCTTTTTCCCTGATGTATGACAACATGAAAGAGACCCTCCAAATCACTTCTCACAGGAGGCTATGTAAAAACCCTAGTTTCTTGCATGACTAATGTAAGAATACTGATGATGTCATTGTCACCCCTTTGGATCACATCTGTCCTACAAATCATTATTTCTTACTGGCAGCCTTGCAGCACTGGTAAAAACTCTGTTTAAGGTCTCACTGGGAAAAACGTAGGTGATGTAGTAACTGGTACCTTTGCTATCTCATCGGAAAAGATTAGCAGGGATGTAGACCACCTTTCCTCTTTCATTCCCCTAAGGGGTTCTTTGCAGATGGGGTGTGGGAGGGGAGATTTGTCTTGCACCCCTATAAAAAGTTGTTGTCTTCTGGGCATATTCACTTCTTAAAGGAGGAGGAAAGAGAAACAGTGAGGTCATAAATTTATAGAGTTACATCTCCCAGAGATCCTTGTCTTCCTCATACACATGGGTGTTCATCAGAGAGAAGATTTGTGGGGCAGGGACCTTGTTTGCCACAGGGCATGCAAAAGCACACTGGAGGAAGCATTTCAGTGCTGTCAGTTGTCTCAAGAATGACACAAATAAGCTTCCCCTGGATCTCTACTGTCTGCAAAAATAACAAAATGAACACAAGGGAAATAAAGAGAAGTTCCCCATGCCAACAAACCTTTCCACAAACATCTGTTGTTCCTGATCAGTGAGATTCCACGGAAGGTAAGGAAAGATTGATACTCAGGGTATGTATGTTAGAAGACAGACACCACAGCAACCAGAGACAATACAAAACTGTCAGGTGCTGCACCCAAATGCAGGACAAGGTATCACACCCCAAAGGAGTTATCTTACTGCCCTGACCCTTTCACAGCTCACTAACACTGAAAATGTAAAATGTAATGTGAAACAAAAAGACAACAGGACCATCCCTGAAGTTTAAAAATGAAAAATAATAGTAGTAATCCCAAACAAACAGAAAAAGGCCCATGAAACTCCAGTCTATGCATTAAGAGTGGCAGATTAAAGACTCCATTGTTGACAGTAACAGTGACATTTTAAGCATGAGAGAGGAAGCAACAAGCCCTTCAAAAAATCAGCAGCAACTTTCAATTACAATGAAACAACACATTAAAAATAGAAGTTTAAGACTGAGGACTCTTTAATGCCCTGTGGAGTATTCAGGGACAGGAGTAAACAAGGTACTGATATACTTTACCCTGCAAACAATGTTAGTGGCAAGCCAAATGGGACGAGCCCCAAATCAGAGCAAAATTTCAAGACATGAAGTTTAAGATAAGGGACTGTAATCAAATTACACCACAAATGAGTCTATTCATCTATAAGCATTTTAACAGAGAGCATTGAATTACAGTTTGAAATAAAACAAATTAATTTGCTTTCTATTTCTTAAATATCTATTCATTATTTTCCTACTGCCAAAGAAAATTTCTCACCTTAATACGAGAATGAATGTGGGAAGAAAACAAATATTAATTTACAGGCAGGAAAAACAAGAAGAGTTTGGTATTATTTACATTCCCATTCCTCTTTCTGAATAACATGAAGTCAACAAGCTAAGTGAAGACAGAAGAATATATGATTGCAATTCAAGTTATTTTGTGCAAAAGGCCTAGCACCTTACATACATCCAATAATCTGGCCACAGTATTTTCTTTCCTCCCCCTAAAAAAAAAAAAAAAAAATTCTCACAGTGCCTTCAGTGCCTTCCACTACGTTTTTCTTTTTCCTGAAAGCTATCACAATCCAAATTACTTAATACCATAATTTTTAAGTGCAAGGCACGCATTGCTCCTCGTCCTCCTCCAATTTGGCAGCACTGGAAAAGCACCTTTTAAACAAACCCGCGTGTGGAGGACTCGCTCCTTCTGTAAGTGCTGCAAGGAACAACAATCCATGGGAAAAAAAAAAAAAACAAAAAAAAAACAACCAAAAAAAACCCCAACAAAAACCAGAGAGAGCGAGAAAGGAAAAAAAAAAACAAAAAAAACCACCACTCCTCCTCCTCCTCGGGCTGCTGTTGTTGCCTTTGTTGTCCAGCGGCCGCCCCGAGCCTGCAGCCGGCCCGGCCGGGCCCCCGGCCCCCACCTGTTCCCATTCATCCGCCGGGCGCAGCGCCGGCCGGGGCGGGCAGCGGGAGGCAGGAGGCGCGCTGGGGGCTGCCCTAAAGCCGGACGGGGACACCCTGAACTCCAGCGCTGATCCTCATCACCATCTCCCAGTCTTGGGATGGGGGGGGGGGGGGGTGTGCGTAGGGAAGACGCAGGTGCTCCCCTCACCCCCAAAAAACCCTGCCCTCTGGCGAGGACGGCGTCCCCCCTCACCCAGCAGCATGACTTCTTGCAAGTAGGGTGCCCTCACCCACCCCAGCACCCTGCCCCTTTGCAGGAAGGACGGTGACCCCCACCCAACACTCTGCCCCCTTGCAAGGAGAGGTGTCCTCCATCCAGGACCCTACTTTATTTTTTTTCCCCTCCCCAAGGAGGAGAGTACCCATCAACCCACCCCCTTTCCAAGGAGGTTGTCCTGCTCACTTGCAAGGCAGATACCCCCCACCCCAGCCCCTCTGAGAGAAAGAGAGTGCCCTGCCAGCACCCAGTCCCCTTGCAGCAAGGAGGATAAGCCCCCAACACTCCGTCCCCTCGCAAGGAGGACGCCCCCCGCCCCCGCGCTGCCCCATCCCCAGCACCTACCTCGTCTTAGAGGACAAGAAAGCAAGTTTGATTAATCCATAGGTAAACAACTGGATGCTCTCCTTGGCTATGCTGGCCACTCTGAGCCTGTGCTCTAGGATGTGCAGTTCCATCTTTTCCTCTTTCTCATTTGTAGTTCATCTATCCCTAGGGTTTATGTTGTGTTTTTGAATGGGAAGGGGGAGGAGGGGGGGGGCTGTTATTGTCAGTGCCTTTTTTTTTTTTTTTTTTTTACCCCCCCCCCCCCAGCTCCGTCTGTCCCTGCCCGGCTCCGGGGGCGGGAACGGGGGATGAGGGAGCAGAGGGTGCAAAAGTTGGAGCGGCGGAGAGGCCGGCGGGGCGCGGAGCGGAGCAGCGGAGCCCGGAGTGCCGAGCAGCTGGTGCTCGCTGGAACAAACAACTTGCCACTCAAGCCCGGCCCGGCGCGCCTGCGCCGCGCCCCGCCGCATGCCGGGCCTTGGAGTCCGCGGCGCCGCCGCCGCCACGGCGGGGCCGGCCCGCCCCGGGGAGCGGGAGCGCCCCGCCTCACGCCCCCAGCCGCCCTCAGGGGCCATTTCGACCAGTCGCAAAAAAACCCCCCAAACCTATTAAAACGGCAATCAGCGCTTGTAAGGCCAGCCGGCTGAGGTGTTGTTTGTTTCATTTTCTTTGCACCTATTGGCTAGCTGGAAAATCTTTCACAACGCAAAAACCCAGCAGGAAGGAGAACTTCAGAAGTTTTCATTAACAGCAGGGAAATACTCAAATCTTACCTTGTTCATTCCTTCATGTGGCAGATGGGAAATCCTTGTCACTTTCCCTGTGCAGCAAAAATAATGTGGAAAAAACTGTTCACTTTGCAGGTAAGAGTTACAGAGGTAAAATCACAGCTGTCAAGAACATAAAACCGTCCCTGTGTGTGTTGTAATGCTGGAAGGGTGGATGGCTGGAAAGGTGAATGGCCTGTTTGTCCCCATTCTTGTCCCACTCCTCAACTCCAGGAGGCTGAACGGAGGTAGGAAGGGATGGGCCGCCAAACCAGCACCCCAGAAATGGGACTGCTCTGGCAGTGCCACTCGGGAGTGCCACGACACCGACCGCAGCCGTGCTGTTTGTGAGCCCCGGCTCCTCTGCGCTGCACCCACTGACACCGTGCTGACCAACACAGAATTAAACTCAGTCTTGGGGTATTCATAAAACAGGACTTGGGCAATAAACCTGATTCAGGGGTAAACCTGTACAGGGGTCCCTCTGACTTCAGATCACACTGATTCTGCCATGAACACACCACCAGCGCCTAGTCACTATGGCCCTTTTCACCAAAAGATCTCAAATAAGCTTTATAAAGACCATCAGTAGAAACCTTTCTGTTCTACACAGAAGGAAACTGAGTCATGGGATGTGTCCAAGCGCCCAAGATGAGAGCTCAGCCAGCCAAGCCCCAACTCCAAGTGACTCCTCTACCCTACAGAGCAGGAAGAGCTTCTGCAGTTTTAAGTTTTTTAGAGTCTGTCTTGTTGCAGAAATCCCTTGTCTGGAGACAAGCTTCCAAAACTAGGATTTCCAAGCCTTTCTATTCTGTTAATTCCCATGGATGGCTGTATTTTTCCCCTGGACATGTCTGTTCTTCCTATGTCTGTGGCCATACTCCTAAAAGGCTGTCTTAATTTTATTACATCCAAAAAGGAAAAAACTTGAAATTAGAGGCATTCACATTAATAGTTTGTCAAAATCATTTAGAGGAAATGCAACCAACGTAACGTACCAAATTTCTACTTCATTTTTTAAAAGCCTTTAAACAACTGGTTTTCTTTCATGGCCTCACAGTTCAGATGACTCTAGGCATTGCATTTTAGGAAGCTGAAGAGGATTTTTAATCTGCTTCCACTGCCAGTTCAAGGTATTGAACTTCAAAGCTCTGAATGTGTCTGTGCCCAGCTACAAAAAAATGCCTGCACCTGCATCTACAAATCACAAGATACTTGTGTTCCTCTGGGACAATGCAGACCACAGAGTCCAGAAGGAAGCAGCCTGGAACAAAATATACATGCACCATCTTGGTTGCTGGGATCGGTCAGAGGAAACTGGACAAATGTAGCCTGAATAATTTCTAGGAAATGCTGCAAAACTTTCCTCTTTTAAGAGATTTTTCCGTAATAATCAAGACACCATTCACAACATCAACTCTTCTTCGCCTTCCCACTTAGAGAAAAATATGTTGCCCCCAAGCAGAGCTTTCTCAGCCCACAGAGTCCAGACGCTCCAGGAAGGCCACCAGGGATTATGCTATTACAGTCTAATTACCACAGAAAATGCTTACATGAAACAATGAGAGAGTGAGAACAGACCCAAAGGTAAAATCAATGGGGACCTTTTGAACAAGCAACTCATCAGAGACTTTGTTCTGCCTGCAGGGAAGGAGAAAAGGAGGCCCTGACTTAGTCATCTGGATTTACTAAAAAAAAAGAAGAATCAAGCAAACAAGCAAAAAAAGCCACTCCCCACCTTCCCCCCCAGCCCACAAAGCACAAAAATACTTCTTCATTTTGTGAGTTTACATCTGGTGCTCTCCAAAATTGCAATGTCTTTTCTGGGCCTGTTCAGCTGCTACAGTTTTCCAAGTCTTCCAAAGAAGGCCTGAAGGCCTTTGAGCTAGAAACACTGACCTCATGGCTACTGTGAACCTTCACATAGCTGACTGTAGGAAGCATTAGGAAAATATAAAGCCCTACCAACACTCAATAGAATTTTCTACACATGAAAAATATGTCTTTCTCAGCACAGGCAAATTTTTAAAGAGCAGGCAACCTGGCAATTAGCCAAAATACTATTAAGGGCCCCCTTCTCCAGCTGACATTAGTATTCAAATCTCTCTCTCCCTTGTTGCCAGGTATATCTGGGAGATTCTATGCAGGGAGCAGCCTAGAATATGTTGTTAGTATATATAACATACTATAATATTTTTTGATTACTGCAATTTCAAGTTTTCCATATTTTTGCAGCTTGGAAGGACTCAGTTGGCCCAGCCCAACCATAGAGCAAGGACCTGTTGTGCAAGATGATGTAACTGCCCATTTTTACTAAAACCAAAACCCATTCCCTGCCCACGCAGCTTCCAGTGTCAGTTACCACAGCACATGCTAGGCAGGAAGAACATAGGAATGGGGAGCTCGGACAAGAACACAGGCAGAGGATATAGCAGCAAAACAAATCTCACCAGGCCTTTTCAGTCGTCTCCTGCCTGGATGGCGAGCAGAGCACTTATGAGCCGTCATAAGTAGATGAGATTTCTAAGTGCTATGGGTCAGATACCACCCATAACACTGAGCAAAATCTGGGGGTTGAAGCCTTGAGACCAGAGGAGGTGGGGTTTCTCCAGTAAAAAAATAGAGACTGTACTTGGACCAACAGGGACTTGTCAGATATCTTGGCTTCTGTTCATGATCACAAGGACCTTCTAAGTGGTAAGCTGTGCAAGAGCCATCTCCTGCTTGCCCTGGAGCACTGTTTGTGTGGAAGTGAGGTCCTCAGAAGAAATGGATTATTTAATGAAAAACTTGAGTTCAAGGAGATGGTCTGCATTTTTGCCTTGAGCATTTCTCTCAGTGGCAACCAAGGCACAGTTCGCCTACATTTCTCTGGGAGACTCTGCTCTTCTGAGTCTGAATTTTGTCTGAGAGCAAAATTTCTCATAAAGTACACTGAAGTTCACCACCCAAGTGTCTGCATGCAATTTGCGTCCAAACCGCACTGTAACACTCAACAACGATCAGCTTTGGGAAATAGAAATTGAAAATATGTAGAAACAGTTTAAGTGAAAGGAATGTAATTACGCCCTGTGACAAACAGTTCATGAAGATCAGCATTGCACACAGAGGAAAAATAAAAGAGAATTTCTAATCACGTGAGTCATCATGTTTTATGCAGTTACTACAAACTGCAGCAGGATATTTCAGTATTATTTTATTTAGATGATGGAAGTTCTTAAATAATTCGTAGTCTTTTCTGATACAATAAAAGCCCCAAATTACCTTATTTAGTTCTCAAAGATGAAGGTATGGTAGCCTTTTCCAGATGGATTTTAACATGCAGTATCTAACTTTTTGGCAATAAAACCTCATTTTTAAAAATAAACATAATTTAGATTAAATTGTCTTTCATGATTTGTATGACATTGCACTGGTGCAAATCAAACATTGCTGTTGGTAGAATTATGCTCTTCTTTCAAAAAGATCCGAAATTCACCAAGATCTTGACCTCTGACTAGGGCTTGTGACAGCTGCTAAGACCTAAAATAGCAGATAATAAAGGCCTAATGTGAATGATGTAATGGCAATACCCTGGATAAATATGCCCAAGGCAAGATGAATCCAGTGTCACAGTTGTTTGTACTAGCATTTGCTTTTCTTCAGTAAACGGAACACATTAAATTCTTAGCACAGCTGTAGCTCTGGTGCGAAACCAGGATCAATGTGCATTTCTGGGGTCCCTTTCAGACCCAGTACATTAGGGATACAGCAATTTGTTCCAGCTCCTAAGCTGTACTTTTGAGTGCAGACTCTGTTTAAAGGTTTGAGAACTGGAGGTACCTTCAGGTCAGTTGCTGATTTTGACCAAAAGGGAAGCCACAACATTTCTTAGCAGCCTCAACCAGTTTGCTCCGAGATGAAAGTTACTAAGTAACTATAATTATCTGGGAACTCCTTGCTAAAGTTAAACAGGTCTTTTTGACCCAGAGACGGTAATGCTTCTTTAGACGAACAGGTAAGTAAAGGCACAGAAGGGCAGGCAATGATCCAAGGTCACACCATTAGCTATTATCACTTTGGAAGTACAATTCATAGGCCACTGCTTGATCACAAGACCACTACAAGGTTGTCTGAGGCAGACAGACAGGATGGGTTTACAAGCTTCAGTGACAGTTAATCTCTTACGACAAAAAAATCAGTTCTTTAAGAACAATCACGTCTAATATATTAAAATGAAAATAAAAATTTAAAAAACGGGGGGGGAAAGCTTCCCAAATGATAGTTTCTGAGATTGCTTGTGAAAAATTACTCATTTATTTAGTTGAAAAGAGCGATTTATCAGGCTAATTTCCTTCTAGCAACCAGAGACCTTTCAAAACTTGATTGCAGTTAGTATGCCAGTGTTTCAAAGCATTTTATTCAACTATCAAATAAGCTAATGAAGACTTTAATTTACTGTTGAGGTACAAAGTGGGCTGAGTGGGTCAGACACTTCATGCTCCCAGGGCAGCAGGGATGAGGATGAGACTCTGCTGTGCATCAGCTCCTTGGAGAGGCCAAGTCCTGCAGGAGAGCTGAGGGAGGCCACAACAGTCAAAGAATGTGCAGAGGCAGCTCCGCCTGTGCACATTCTTTGTTCCTAACCTGAACAGCAGCAGAGAGCTCCATTAAACATTCACCCACAAGCTTGCAAATGGAGATTGTCCAACTAAACACCTTGGTCAGGGAGAACAAAATGTCACAACTCCCTCACTTATGTTCTATGCTTTGGTGATGCCTCACAGCTACTGTCCTAGAAGAACAGAAAACAATGGAACTTCCAGCACTGGCCTGGAGAAAGGAAGCTTTGGCACTTGTAAGCAATGTCATGTAGCCTCTGGATAGAAGGGATGAAATTGCATGTACCTGTCATGTGTAGCTGGACATAGCAACTCCCAGATGCAGGACTCACCAACTTCAAAGTACCTTGCCAAAACTTATATACATAAAGTGGCAGGTTTGTACTGTCCCCCTCTAAGGTAAGCAAAACTTACTCAACTTTGGCCTGTGAGGAGCCAAGCATAAATATTTGGTCTTGGTATTTTTGTTCAGTTCCTCCTTCTCTTAGCTAGTGTCTGGCAAAGCTTGTCCCCATCCTTGGAGATTACTTGGGTACAGCCACTCCTATGAACCCCTCATTTTCCTTTAATACCTAGATGCATTAAGAAGTTGAACCTTGACTATGGTGGAAAACATTCAAAGTTGTGTTGGTTTTACATAGGCTGGTTTTTGGTAGTGGGGGGGAGCCACGGAGGTGGCTTCTGTGAGAAGCTGCTAGAAGCTTCCACCATGTCTGACAGAGCCAGTCTCTGATGGCTCTGAAGATGGACATGCTGCTGGCCCCATCAGAGAGGTTGGTAACGCCTCTGGGATGACACATTTAAGAAAAGAATCAAAACAGCACAAGCGCAGTTTTTTTCCAGGGGGTGGCGAGGTGCAGCCACCAGGAGCCATCCCGGCGCCATGCATGGCAACACAGCCGCCACAGCTACCACCATTTTGGCGCGGCCTGTGGTGAACTTTGCCTGCCTGGTCGCCCCTGGCCAGCCACGCTGCGGGCAGAAGGGCAGGGTTGGTGGCGGCAGCTTCTCCTTCCCAGCACCCCCCATGAGGAGAGGCGTTAAACAGCACCAGCGCTGCGGTGGCTGTGACTGCTTGTGTGGTGGTGGCCATGTGGCCGCCAGCAGAAACATGGCGAGCAATTCTGTGACACGGAATGAGACGACATCAACTGCTCAGCGCTGCAGGATGCTGTAAGAACCTTTGAATTAGTGAAACTTGTTGACAATGATACCTATGAGCAGCAGTTTTTCTTCTAGTCGGTGAAAGAGGAGGAAGTGAGAACATGCGGAGAAAGAAAACATGGCAGCATCAAGGTCAGTGAAAAGAAACAGGGGGAGGAGGCGCTCCAAACATTGGAGTTGAAATTTCTCTGCAAGCTGTAATGAAGACTGGTGAAGAAGGGTGAAACAAACTGGTCCCCTGTAAATCATGAAGTCCACAGGGAGTGCAGAAATCCACTTGCAGCCCATGAGAAAGGTACCCACACCACAGCAAGTGGAGGCCAGAAAAAGCTGTAATCCAGTGGGAGACCCAAATGGAGAGAGAGGGCCTCTGCTTCCAGAGATAGAGAAAGAGAGCCCTTGCTTCCAAACTAGAGCAGCCTATCCTTAAAAGAATAGTGGACAAGGGACCCACGCCACAGCAGTTCTGGGAAGACTGTTTTGCCTGTGGGAGGGACTGACAGCATAGCAAGAGAAAAAACTCCTGTCCCTGAACGAACTGAAAAAGATCTTGGGTAACAAACTGACCAAGCCCTACACCCTACCCCCCATGCCCTGTCTCCCTGCACTGTTGGTGGGAGGAAGAGAGGGGCTGGGAGAAAAAAAAGGTGTTTTAAAGGCTTATTTTACTCCTTATTATCCTCCTCTGACTCTGTTAATGATAAATTTACTTTATACTTTAAATTTGAACTGGTTTTGCCCTTAAAGTATTTTTTTCCCAGTCCTTATCTCAACTCATGAGCCCTTCATTTTTTTCCCTTCCTCTGCCCAACTATAGCAGAGGAGAGTGAGTGAACAGTTTTCATGGATGCCTGCCATTTTAACCCGTGTCAAACCACGACAAAAGTCTAGAAGGTAATATGATTAGTCACAGAAGGAGGAAAAGTAGTGTGTGTGTTGCTGAACTAAAGCATCACATGAGATAGAAGCTGGTAGTTTCCTAGGCAAGATGCTGATCCCACTGGTTTGTTAATCAGGTGAGCTACTTACACCTGTTTGCTGCAATAAGCATTATTGAAACAGACCCAGTCCAGCTCATTAGCTCTACACAATTCCAGACTAAATTACTATGGTCATATCCATTTTATGAAGGCTGACAATCATTGTTGATACAAAACTGAGAAAGCATGGCTCAGGATGTGGGAAAGACGTCTTCACAGCTACTAGGAGGTGTTAAAGATGACCTCATCTTGTCATTTACTTCTGATACTGAAATAAGCAGTTGAAGAAAATACTCCCTCCCCCCCTCCCTGCCCCAGCCCACCAGCCTCCTGAAGATCAACACATCTGCAAACACATTCTGCAAACCTCAGGGAAGAAAGCCAGATTGCAGCCTGCCTTATCTCTTCTGACTGGCTAAATGTATTTCAGGCCTCAAGCATCACATGACTGTACATAACATGTGAATACAATAACTAACGTGGCTTTTATAACAGATCAGCAGGGATCAGCAGTGTTGAACAAACACCCTTATTTGCAAAAGCACCTTCCCAGCCCATGAAACAGGTGACTTTGTCTCCCAAGGGTTACAGTGCAGAATTAATGATCCGCAAATTAGGGATTTGAAATTCATCCACAGCTGCCCTCTTAACTGCACCAAATCAAACAAACACTGTCACTGCTCTATAGAAACCCAGTGCTGTAAGAGAGGCCAGAGTTCAGGAGGCAGTGGATAGTGCATTTTCTGCAGGAAGGCATCTGCTCCTGGGGACAAGATTTCATGAGAAAGCATAGATCAGTATCTTGTTCCGTGTCCTTTGTTGTACCTCCCACTGAGGAAGATAGAGCATATCTCACTGTCTGCCATGTGACCAGGTAGGGCTCCACAGTGGCCTGGGGACTCCCAAAGACCACTCCAATCTATAAACCATTAGTATTTTCCAGAAACAGCTTTATACACGCTGTAAAGTTCTGATTTTACAGGACAGAATCACTTATGCTTTGCTGGATCATGGGATTCACAAGATTTAGTTCCGCATTAAATACCATATGGAAAAATCCCCTGTGTTTGGAAAAATCCCCTTACCTCTTGCATTCTCAATAAACTACATCCCATACCTCAATGGTGAGAAGGCCTTATGTGCCCACATATTTATAGAGTAACCTTATGTGTAGAGAAGGCAGTATACTTCTGACCACACTATGCTTCTTTTACAACTGGTGTAGCTAAGTTGAGCTCACAGGGTTTTGTCATTGCCACTTGAAGACCCCCTGAATCTGTCAGTCAATATAACCTCTGGATAAATCCTGTGGACTTTTGACTTTGTGGGCCTGGAACACCATACTCTTTCCTCGCTAGGGAGTTTTTGGCTGTGGCCGTGCATTTACTGCTGTTGAAGCTGGCTTTAGAAGTTGCAGCCTGCCCTAAGAGACTAATTCCTACACATTTGCTGTGCTAGTCAAAGCTTTTGTCTGGCCACAAGACTGAAAGGGAGCTCCTGTGGCAGAAGTTCAACAAAGAGGAGGAAACTGAATATTTTAAATCCACTCTAAGGCCTGTTCCCTTCATGAGAAGCTGAGGCAAGCAGGGAGGAATCACAGTTAGGCAAGGTGGCTTTGCTTGGACAAAATAGGGCCTGTTGGTCATTTGTCTGTAAAAGACAGCAAGCCTGAGCCAGCATGTCCAGGTCTCTCTTGGCAGAAGTTCTAACAGGGAAGCAGCCTAGTCTGTCTAACCACCTCCATTTCATCCAGCACATTATCAGCATCCACTCCCTCCTGTTTGTCTTCTTCAGCAAAGTCATTTTTACATAATTGCTTTGATACAAATGAGGCCTCCTGCAGCAATTTAGAAGATAAAGCTCAGTTGTTCTCATTGTCTCTGACATGGAGTCTTCGTTTAAATATCTCAACCCTTTTGATTCCAGACAGCACGTTCCAGAAAATACCTGAAAAATACTCTCCTCCTCTTGCCTCTCATACCAGCATAAAGTTTTTAACCCATTGTTAAGTCTTGAAAACAGGATACAACAGCATGCACATCTATTCTCATGCACTTCATGAAGTTCAGTAGTAGACACAGACCAAGACTAAAATGAAGGGTATACTAAAGAGACATAAAAACAGCTAAACAATTAGGAAATGTACACGTATTTGCCTACACAAGACCCACTTCTGTAACACTTGGGAGTCATGTATGATAGCATCAGGCTCCAATTTGCAAATGCCAGAATCATGGAAATGTCATATCTATCAACAGGATACCTCTGCAGAGAACTAGAAATGTGTTTTCACATCTTCAGATTGTGTGTATCACCATGGTGACTTAGAAATACTTTATACTTGGATAATACACCGTATTTGTAGGTTCATAGACGCTGCAAGGGAGGAGATGCTTGTAAAGAAAATTAACCCACAAACACCAGAGGTTTATGTCCAAAAAGGAGACAGAGGAGTCCTGTTACTTTATTCGAATAAAGGGAGAAGGCATTTCCCATGGGGTCTCTCAAATTGTTAGAAGATGCAGCCTCCTTTTTTACCCTAATTTCCCAGCCGCATTTCCCTCTCTCTTTCCCCATTGGCTGACATATTTGAGAGGTACAGACTTCCCGAATTGCCTAATACAGACCCCCTTTTTTCTTTGTGTCTCTGTTCTTTTTCTCTAAATCCAGGGATTTAGTTCAGCCCTGGGTGAGTAACAGTTTGTGTCAATTAGTGGAATTCCTATGGAATTTATGGTTCCTCCCATCGCTTCTTTCACCTCTCAGTATATGGCTTTATCTACCAACAGACGCACAGTTTGTTAGTAAAGACACCTCCTTCTCCTTCCTTTCAATCCCTCCTCTTTTTATTTTCTCAATAATTGTCTTTACAACCTTTAGTTATCATTGACTTCATTTTCTGTTCCTGGGTCTTTTTTGGTTTTGCAATTATTTGCAGTGACATAGTTTTCTGTCCCTTTGTAGCCATCTGTGGATCTGTAGGCATGGCTACTACCTGCACCCGCTTGATCACATGTTGAATAAGTTGTACTAAGCAAGGAATCATGCATGGTAAAAAGATTAGAGTTGCTATAGCACATATGAGGAAAAAAAAAGCGTTTGTTTAACCCATAGTCCACCAGCTAACCACAAAAACATGTCCTATTCCCATCCTTTCCACATTTGGAGTGGTATATGAGCTAACTTTCCTATTGCTTTTGTTATTTGTTTCACTACTTTTCCGTTGTCATCTATTTGCAAACAGCAGTTTGAGTCATTTAATTTTACACACACTCCCCCTTCTGCTAATAGATAATCTAACACCATTTGAAGTTAAAATATTGCATTCCTCATCTGAGTGGATTGGTCAGCAAGAAGGTCAAGAGCTGTAGCTGTCTGGTTGGTTATTATTTCAAAGAAAGCTTGTAACCTAATTATCCGATTTAAATGATAAATGGGTTCCCTGGCACCTGATATTAATTCATTAGGATTCCAAGTGGCTGGTCCATAGTGTTGTATGATTCGTTCAGGTGGCCATTCATCTTTTCCCCACTTCTGGGTGCTCCCTCCAGCCAGGGATGCATCAATTGACTGCTTTTCTCTAATTAGATTATTATATACCTTGATTTGTAACTGATTTCCCTGAACTTCTGGTAGCAAAAAGAACAATGGTCTAATATACCCTATATAACATATCCCTGACCAGTTTGGAGGTAACCTGCAATAAGCATGTTGGCCACAAATCCAATATTGCCCTTTCAAAGCCCAGGTCCCATTGGCAAAGGGACCTTCCCAAGTTTCATCATCAATTGGTGGGTCAAAATACAGCTTGCTTCCTGGGCCTAACAGTCCTCCAACAATAGTTGCCCCGCCATAAGAATCACAATATTTGCATTTCCAAGCTCCCACATGAGGTTTCCACCTACAGTTACATTCCAGATCTGTTTTTGTAGATCTGGACCAGAACTTAAAAAGGGTTTGAGTTCCATTCCGGTGTTGCCACTTCTACTGATAGTCATGGACAACAGGTGTCCTATTTGTGGAATTATCTTGGGAGCAGCTTAAAAATAAGTGGTCAAAAAACTTATCCTTCCCCACTGCTTTACAGCCTTCAAAATCCCTTTGGTTATTATGGTAGGAACACCTTACCCAGCTACCATTAGTGAGCTTAACATTCATTTGATTCCATCTGCCTCAATATCTGGAACAATCGTAAGGAGGGCAGTTGGGGGTCCAACAGCCTAAATGCAAAGATAAAGTCCAGTCACAAACACTTTTTGTCGTGTATATGCCTCCTGTTCTATTTAGACAATAAATGCCTCTTTCAGAAGAAGGAAGCCACCACGGACTTCCTTCCTTGTCCCAAAATCCCGTCCCATTATGGACCTCACTCAGGGAGCTGACCCACCATTTAGGTTTGACTGGACTGGCCACCCATGGCCAGTCTTCAGATCCTCCTGGTCTTCCACAGACCCAACAACTGCTAAGCTTAAAGGTTTTTGCTACTTCTCCTAGGACTAAAAAAACGATTCTCCCACCTCTGGCCCAAACCTAACTGACAATACAAAAGTAAGATTATTAAGAAAAACATTCTAATAGTGTGGTCTAATCTAATCACCTAATGTAATTCTCACGTTGTCTCCCGCACCACCTGCGGCGAGTGAAAGAACAGAAACAGTTTAACATAAAGAAAACAATGACAGTGAAGATTAGCCCCCAATGACCGGAGATCCGAAAGGAGGGATGCCCATACAGACTATTTCAGCAGTCAGTCTGTGGGTTTCCCCCAGACTTCCCCCAATGTCAACGCACTGGCTACTCCTCTAGGCCACTCCTGTGGAGTGTCAGTCGCAGCCTCCTGTCCTTCTCCTCCAGCTGAGATGTCCAAATCTCCGAGGCCTCAGAGACCTTGACCCGTGTGTGATGGGTCCACCTGTGTTCAGCTGTCTTGACAGCTGTTTCTGTGGTCAGTGACATTGGAATGGGCCACGCCACTTCGCCACCAGTGGTGCTTCTTTCCACTCCTTTAACTAGGACCCAATCTCCTGGTTGAATATTATAAACAGCGAAGTCCAAAGGCAGGGGCTGTGCCAGCTGAGCTTCCTGTCGAATAAGTTTTACAAGAAACAGTATCCTGGCCACCTAGTGTTTTAAATACATCACTTATTTCCACCCCCCCCACTAGGCTGAGAATTGCAAGGGTAAGGAATTCCAAACATCAATTCAAAGGGAGATAACTGAATGTCTCCTCTGGGTCTGGCCCTTATTCTTGCTAAAGCCAGTGGCAAGAGCTGTATCCATGGCATCTTAGTTTTTATCACCAGCTTCAGAAGGTGTTTCTTTATTTCTCCATTCATCCTTTCAACTTGGCCTGAGCTCTGGGGGTGCCAGGGGGTATGGAAGTTCCATTGTATTCCTAAAGCAGTCATAACCTCTTGAAGAATTTTTCCTGTAAAATGAGTTCCCCAATCTGAGTCTATTGCTTCCACAATCCCATATCTTGGAATTATTTGTTCCAAAAATACCTTAATAACTGATCCTGTAGTTGCTGAAACAGCTGGAAATGCTTCTGGCCACCCTGTTAGCTGACATACTACTATCAAAAGATATTTAAACCTTCCCACTCAGGGCATTTCAGTAAAATCCACCTGGCATCTTTGGAAGGGATGTATAGCCCAAGACCTCCCTCCCCTGGCAATTTTCTTTGTAACCCTGTTACTGGTTTTAGCACAAATCAAGTAAACCTCAATAGCTCGCTTTGCCAGAGTAAAAAGACCCACAGCAGTGTACATTTTGAGGAAGGCTTCTGCCAATCCTTAAGAGCCTCAATGACTCCCTTCATGGAGTTGTTTTAATATTTGTAAGGCCAGAGCTTTTGGTATCCTCTGCTTAACATCCCTTGTAAACCAATTATCCCCTCCTTCCTCTGCTCTGCTCTTTTTAATTATCTCAAGCTCCTCTGGTGCAAAAGACAGTTTCTCTGGCAGCGGTGCAGTTACTGGGAGCAATGGGAGGATCTTAGAGATTTCTGGCAACGGTGCAGTTTTCCAAGCCTCCTCATCAGCCAGTCGGTTACCTATTGCCTCCTCTGAGCACCCTGCCTGGTCCCCCAATGTGCATTATTGCCACCCCTTTTGGTAAATTCACCACCTCCAACAGGCAAGAAATTAAGCTCTCATGAGCTAACCTTTTTCCCCCACAGGTTAATAAACCTATTCTTTCCCATAATTTCCCAAATGCATGTATCACCCCATATGCATATTTAGAATCAGTAAAAATATTCACTCTCTTGTCCCGTTACAATTCACAGACTCTCACAAGCACACACAGCTCTGCTGTCTGAGCTGACCATGTGGGCGGCAGTCTCCCCCCCTCCTTTAATGACAGCGTATCCTGTAAATCACTTCCCTTCTACCACCCTTGAAGACCCATCAATAAACACATTTTCTCCCTCAGGCCAGGGAGTGTCTCATAAATCTTCCTTAGCTGGGGTCTGGAGATCTATCACTTGAATGCAGTCATGGGTTTCTTCCTGGTCCCCCTCTTCAGGACCGTTCAGACAGGAGGCTGGGTTAGACCTGTCTTAGGTTACAATGTAAGATGTAACCAAAAGTATGCATTCTATCACCAGCTGTTAAAACCAGGTAGGGCAGTGTTCTTTGTCTCATCCATGACACATCCCCGATAACTCCCTCCTGAAGGATATCTTCTGTTAATGGACCATCAAGCCTCACTGCATGACTCATAAAATTACATCATCCCATTGTGAGATGCTCCACCCAGGGGGAGGAACCAAGCATTCCATCCTGGATGTAATCTGAGGTTTGGAACACCGCAGTCAGCCCTGACCTACTGGATTCCCAGAGGACAAGAGCTACATAACCACCCCTGGACCTTCAGAGGAGACCAGACCCTTCTACAGGATCACTGCTTCAACAGAACCGTATCTGTCACTTCAAAGAGGACTGCAGCCACCCCTTAACTGTACTGCTGCCACCACCCTGCCCAGCAGGGTGTTGGGTGGTATCCTGACTCTGTCAGGTTAAGCCAGTGTTTCTGTATTATTGCCTTGTTATATTTACTAGTAAAGAACTGTTATTCCTATTTCTCATATCTTTGCCTGAAAGCCCCTTCATTTCAAAATTATAATAATTCGGAGGGAAGGCGGTAACATTTTCCATTCCAAGGGAGGCTCCTGCCTTCCTTAGCAGACACCTGTCTTTCAAAGCAAGACACACCCTTCCTCACTTTTCAATTCTAAATCCTCCTGTTCCATTAAACAAGATTCATACTGTAATAACCGAGTGCTGGCCATCCACTTAGAGGCTCTATCAGTTAACAAAGCTTTAACCTGATGTGAAACTTTAACAATCAGATATCCTCCCACTGTCAGTTTTCAGGCCTCAGTTACCATTAAAGTCATGGCTGCACAGTTCTGCAGACAATGAGGCCAGCCTCTGACCACTGGGTCTAACAGCTTAGAAAAATAAGCAACAGGCCATCGTGTTTCCCCATGCTCTTGTATCAAAATTCCTTTAGCACGGCCCTGTTTAACATTCACATATAGCTCAAATTCCTTTTCTGAGTCTGGAAGAGCTAAGAGTGGGGCATTAACCAATTTGTCTTTTAATTTCCTGAAGCTTTGCTCTCCTTCTGGTGTCCATACCACGACATTAGGACTGTCTTGGGTTAAAAAGTCATATAAAGGTCTGGCTAAACCAGAAAAATCCTCAGTTCATGCTCTGCAGTACCCCACCAACTCTGAAAAACAGCCATAACTCTTTTTTTAGTCTGGGGTAATGATACTTGTAAAATTTCTTGTATTCTTTCTGGATCAATACACCATAGACCTACAGTCAAAACGTGCCCCAGATATTTAATTTTTTTTTCTACAGACTGCGCTTTTCCCCCAAAAGTTCTAAGCTCCTTTTTAGCAAGAAAATTAAGCAGCTTCACAGTAGCCTCTTCAACCACCTTTTCCTGTTCCCCTGATAAAGGCAAGTCATCCACATACTGCAACAACCTAACTCCCAAGGGTGGAGTAAACTCTAGTAATATTTTCTGCAAGTCTTGCCAAAACAAAACCGGTGACTCTGTATATCCCTGCAGAAAGACTGTCCATTTGTTCAGTTGTTTTTCCATTTTCTCTTCTTCTTCCTGTTCCCACTTGAAGGCAAAATACTGTTTACTGTCCTCTGTAATGGGACACCCCCAGAAAGCATCCTTCAAATCCAGTACTGAATAATATTGATGTGAAGAAGGGATCTGATTCAGGATGGTATAGGGATCCAGAACTGTGGGATACCTTGGTTTGACAATTTAATTTATTATTCTTAAATCCTGCACCATTCTGTAGGTGCCATTTTGTTTCTTAACTGGCAGGATAGGGGTGTTATAGGGAGACACACATGGCTCTGAAAGCCCTGCCTTTAGCAGGACCTAAATAACAGGCTGTAACTCCTTCCTTCTCTCCCTTGAAATGGAATATTGCTTTTTAGACACTTCTTGTCCTGGTTGCCTCAGAGTAATTTGGAGAGGCTCTATGTTCAATTTTTCATATTTCTCTGGGGCTGCCTACACTTCTGGGTTTATTTCAGTAGAGACCTTCTCAGACATTTTACACAAAGTTACCATAGTGTTAGCCTCTGTATCATTTTTCACAATACTAATTTGCATTCCCACTTTAGCCATCAAATCTCTTCTTCGTAAATTACAATCACAATTAGGAACAAACAGAAATTCTTGCATTCAAACCTACTCCTCACATTTACTAACAGTGCTTGAATAAAATGCACCTGCTCATCTTTTCTACTCACCCCTTGAATAATCAAAGATCTTTTTGACAATTTTTCCCCCTTAGGGATAAAATTCAAGGTGGATGGAGAGGCCCCTGTGTCTACCAGGAAACACACCTCCTCTTGATCCAGACCCACCTTAAAAGTTAGCAAGGGCTCCAGTGTGGTGGGTCCCTGGTATAATGGGAGCCCCTGACACCCCTAGCAATCCATCTCCATTTTCCTCTGGACCTCCTCCTCCTGAGGGTCCAGCTGTCCCTGCGGACAGTCCTGCTTTCAGTGTCCCTCTGCCCTGCAGATAGCACACTAATTCTTTTTCAACTGCTGTTTTGGTAGTCTCTCCCCTGCCTAGGAGGGAAAGCCCCTGCCACTTCCTTGTGGCCAACCCCCATCCCTTCTATCCCAGGGGACTCCTTGGGCCCTGTGCTTTATCCCTCCAGGGCTGTAAAAACTCTGCCATCACCTTTGCCTTTGCTTTCGCCTTTTCTTCATCCCTTCTTACATACACTTGCTGTATCTTTCTAACCAGTTAATCTAGGGGTTTATTCTGCCCTTCCTCTAGTCCCCCTTAGCTACTGCTTGTGGGTACTCATTCTCCCACAGCTCAAAATCATTCATTTCTCCAGAGAACCAAACAAAATCCTTAAAAGAAAATCCTAATCTTTCCACGTGCAATCAGCATTTCACGGATATTCTTTTCTCCTCCTCTTTGTGCTCACTCTCTTTATCACACACTGTATCCCAGAGCCGGTCTCTGTCCTGCCGCACGGCCGGCAGCACCACAGGCGGCCGGGGCGTCCCGCAGCCTCATCGAGGCCGGCGGCCACTGCCGCCCTGCCCGGGGCTGGCGGGGTCAGGCACCGCCCGGCGCTGAGCCCCGGCTGTCCCACAGCTCCCACAGCCCCCCAGCCCATGCTCCCGGTCCCGTGGCTCCGCGCCCAGCCACTCCTTGTCTCAACCATATTTCTCTACACTCTCCTTCAACTAATTTTTTTTCCCAACATATCAACATCATTTGTCCATCTCTTGTTGTCGAGACCCCTTCTCAACTCCCCTTATTGCCCCCCCAGGCATGGATTGTCGAGACCCCTTCTCGACTTCCTGTTATTGCCCCCTTTGGGCGTCCATGTCCTTAATTACCTCTGGGAGAATGTGTAAACCAACTCCACATTCTTCCAAGGGATTCTTCAGAGATGTTTTGGGATCATCACCCCTTTTGCTGGGACCTCTTCCCGGCTTTACCTTTGCAACCCATGGGTGCCCTGATTGACCTATGCTACCCTCCATGTGTGCCTTGTTTTACCTATGCTACCCTCCATGGGTGCCCTCCCAGGTTTACCTGTGCTACCCTCCATGGGTGCCCTCCCAGGTTTACTCTCTGAAGATCCCATTGTACTCACTGGTGAGATTTTCAGTGGTCCTTCCCTGTGGACTCTTCAGGGACCCCCCTGGTCCGCCACTCATCTGTCTCCTGGACAGTCTCAGGAACCCAATCGATCGTCCAGTGCCAGCTGCCACCAAGGGGAGCTGATCACCGAAACTGGGTGAGGCGCCTTCAGCTCTGCTCGCTGCCCACTGCCCTGGATGGTGGAAACGTCCCAGACAAGAGCCCCCAGATTGTCAGGAAAATTAATCCACAAACACCAGAGGTTTATGTCCAAAAAGGAGACAGAGGAGTCCTGTTACTTTATTCGAATAAAGGGAGAAGGCATTTCCCATGGGGTCTCTCAAGTTGTCAGAAGACGCAGCCTCCTTTTTATCCTAATTTCCCAGCTGCATTTCCCAGCTGCATTTCCCTCTCTCTTTCCCCATTGGCTGAGGTACTTGAAAGGTACAGACTTCCTGCATAGCTTAATACAAACTGCCTTTCTAATGTGTACCCCCTGCCTTTTATTTTTCCTTGTGTCTCTGTTCTTTTTCTCTAAATCTAGGGATTTAGTTCGGCCTCAGGTGAGTAACAGTTTGTGTCAATTAGTGGAAATCCTATGGAATTTATGGTTCCTCCCATTGCTTCTTTCACCTCTCAGTATCTGGTTTTATCTACCAGCAGACGCACAGTTTGTTAGTAAAGATACCTCCTTCTCATTCCTTTCATGCTGAAACAAATTCAGCGATGAATATAATGAGCTGTAGAACTGGACCATCTTGCCTTGAATTCTGTTTCAGACAGTAGCAAATGCTGATGGCAGAATGTAAGAATAGAACGTTTTTTGTAGCCTCAACTGCTGCATCCAGTCTAGAGTATAACAGGTAGAAAAACTCATTCTTCTAAACCACTCAGTCTTTACTTTAAGAGCAAAATTTTAGTAGTAATAATCTGAGTGCCCTGAGGAACTAAAGATGAATTGAAGAACAGTCTGTTAGACAGCAGGGGAAAAACCACTGAAATATTTTTAAATGGAACATTACAAACACTGAAAACAAACAGTCTAAAGAAATGGGACAGCAAGGCATACAGGGAAGCAAGTAGAAGGAGGCAGAGTCAACATCTGTGTAGAAAATTTGCTTTACATGAAACAGTTCACTCCTAGGCTTAATCATGGCTTTCCTCTGCCACTGGCCACGGTAAAAAAACAACAGCAACAACATGAAGAATCCCAGCTTTAGGGATCAAAGGAGAAATTCAGGCCTACTGTTCTATAGTATGATCACACATTATCCCCTTCCCCACGGCTTTCTCTCCCCCTGCTATAACCACCCATATCTTTGTCTTGAGAACTGACAGGTTTGAACAGTGCATATAGAGCTGGCTGTTTTCAAGGTCCCATTGCTGCCTGTATCAGCCAGCATCTAACACACTTCTTTACACTCAGAGTCACTTTTTCAAATTTCAGTTTTGATTACTTCAAGGCTGTGTTCCATGCTATGCTGTTATTTATTTTAATGAACTCTGCCTACTCTATCATTTGGTTCAAACTAGGAGATCTTTGGAGCTGTTACGCTACACACAAATACAGGATGATACAGCAAAGTAACCTAAATGGAATGAAGCCAAACAACATGTAATCATGTCTAACAAGGAGGGAGGGGAGAAAGTGCAGAGAGGGATGGGTGGGGAGAAGTGAGATGCAATAAATTGTGTGAAGAAAACCCATGCTTCTTACTATACATGAGGGGTGGCAAACAAACAAGAGGACAGCTCTAGCTGAAAGGGAAGAGGAGAGTCTGGCGATCAGGTGGATGGACAGTGAAAGCCATTTACTGAATTGGCAACTGATTTTTTTTCTAGTGGCCTGTTTACACAAAGGGGCAAACATAGCCCTAGAGAAAGACCTCTGCAATAAATTGTTTCTAATTTTTTTTTTTTTGCATTGCTGTTCATGACTTTCAGAAAGCAGAAAAGGAAAACAATATAGAGTTACACCAAGAAGAGAGTCTCCAGACAGCTACCTTCTTTCTAATCTGCTTGTTACCTGAAGACTAAGCCTTCTCAATTCTTTGCATTAACTAGAGTCTTCCTTACCTCTCTTCCCATAAAACTCATATTCATTTCTTACTCTTTAAGTGGAATGAGTAGGCAGTGGTTTTATGATATGCTTCTTGGGCAGAGCTAGAAATGGGATAAACTTCTGAGGCAGAAATAACACAAAATTGGTTCCCATGTTTGCAGAACAAATAGGTGAATTGAAGGTAAGGCAATATAGTCCCAAGAATATTTCACTGCCGAGACTAAATAACAGAAAGGTGTCTGCACTGGAGTAATTTGTCCCAAGGGGAAATGATAATGGAATAAATACTACATAGTATTTGTTCAACTCAGGAATGTGCAAAAAGAAAGAAGAGCAAGAGATAATGAAGCCTAAGGAAGAGCAGAAGTCCAAGAGGTTTTTATCCCTCCCTCATAACCAACCACAGCAATGGAAGGGCTTTATCTTATTCTCCGAATTCTTGGACATGAACCTCTAACTAAGCATACCAGAACTCCCCCTACTGAGGAGCTATCACAACCACAACTAAATACTTGGGGAATTTCTTTGACAAAAGACTTCTCTGTTGGAAAGTGCTGATTTGTTGAAAACAACGCCTTCTGTGGAAAACTGTCATCTCCAACAAAATATTAGCTGGAAGATGTTCCTCTGCTCACAGTGCAATTGCTTGGCAAGACCAGGCAGATCCAGTATTCCTTCTGGTGTCCTTCTGCACCAGCCACGCACTGCATGGACAGACAGACAGACAGACAGACAAGCACAACCCAGAAAGGGCAGCCTCTTTAATACAGAAGGCAAGATTTAGAAGAAGTGTTTGAACTTGGCCCTTCCCACTGGACTACCACCACATGGGAGGGGAGTTGGTTCTTGTCTCAGCCTCTTTCTCCAAAAGGTAGGCTTAAGAGCTTTGTTCTTCTTTTTCAAGAGAACAAACAAAAAGACAGAATCATTAAACTTTTCATAAAAACAGCACTCTGTTTCCACTTTCTAGTTTTAACAAAAATGATATCATTGCACTCACACTAGGGATTTGGTAATTATTTTGGCTAAAGAAAACTAAACAAACAAGGACAAAACCTTGTAAGCCCTGTGATAGCACTACATTTAGAAAGATTAAGCATAAGACTTAAAATGAAAGAAACCCTCCCTTGCTCTCTACTCCCCAGCCTGAGACTGGGTCTCCTTGCGTGCAACACTTAGTTGTCAGCATTGTTTCACCAAATCAGTGGAACAAGGTGCAAACTGGGCTCCCTGACTAGGAAAACAGTGTTTTCTGATGATGTTTAAGAGCCCTAAAAGTCTGTCTAAAAGTGCTAGATACTCCTTTTAAATGATGTGGCTACAGTAAGATTTTGTTTCCAATAATATAACTGCAGGAAATGGGGTTTTTTTAGTTCAGATGGAAGACAGAAAGGCTCTTTCTGGTTCTTGAATCTCATTCTCTGCTATCACAAGCAACTGCATTGTTTAAATCCTTTCCCAAAGATCTCAGACCCTGCATATGCCAAGGACTTTTAAAACACAGCTCAGCTGCTTGGCAAATTCTTAGTGAGCCCAGCCTGGGTGTGTGCTTGTGCCCATGGCTGTATGGGAGCTGTTGATGTTGGAGCCCAGAGCTGAGGAGCTCACTGTACTGCACTGTGGTGCCTCTGCTCAAGGCAGGTGATGCATGTTTCACTGTAGTTGTCCCGAGTCCGAAAAGAACTGTGCCTCCCCGTGATTCTGTATTTCCAAGGCAGCATACTCATCTAGCTTCAAGTCCCTATCAAACTCAGACAAAAAACAAATGAAGGAATTCTTTTGAACATATATATATGCTACCTATAAAACTTGCAATTTAAAAAAATTTTTGGTTGATTTGTTTGGAAACCACAAGCCATGGAAACAGGATATAGGCAAAGTCTTAGACACTACTTGCTGGAATACAGCTGAGTGTAAATTAATTGAGGTTCCAAGCAACAAGGAAGGCCTGTTCACAAACTAACTGTGAGCCCACAGCCACCTTGACCCGAGTCTGCAGTTAGGATTAAGAGCTGAACCACAGCCATTTCAAATACCACATGACATTATCTCACCTTAAGTCCTTTTGCTGGTCCAAAATAAGGTTTATTTGTGGATTGGTATTTTGTGACTAACATTTTTATATACCTCATTTTCTGTTGTGGCAATGACTGTTGTGGCAACAAGTGATAATGCCTTGTACTTCAGAGTTTGCTGATGTATAAGCCACTCCAGAGGCAATTGCCCAGGAAGAAAGCAGCAATGAGCCATGCATTAACTCTATAGAGAGGGTTGAGAAGAGTTAGAGCATGCTGCTGTGGCACCAGTCTTCTGAGCAATTAGAAAAAGAAAGGTTGGCAGACACACTTGGTCCCCAGCTCTATTTCCTGTCAGATTTTTTGAGCTGTAAAACTCATGGGCTAGGAAAGGCAAAATTATTTCAAGAGTCATTTGGTGAGAGAAAGGGGCTGTTTGCCAAAGCACGGGTCAGTTGAAATCTGCTGTGACCAAAAGAGTAAGTAATACAGAGATTGCCCCCATATCACAGTGTCTATTAGCATAGTGTCTTCCAGCATCCATGTGACCACATCTGACTGACAAGGTGACCATGATTCAATCAGCAATGTGTACACACCATGTTTGGTACTGTCACAGATGTAAAAAGGTACATCTAGAAATCCACAGAGCATAAAGAGATTATTTTCCTAAAACGCAGATGCTGAATGTCAGTTTGATGCCAATCACTGATTTTTAAATTTTCTTTTTTTATTGCTTCACAAGACTTTTTCATGCAAATGCTAGTGTTCCAATTGCTTAGATAACCCAGTCTAAATATGTATAGACTTTGTAGGAAGTTATGGCTTGGTTATAGCTTTTGACTAATGGTAGGAGAAAGATCCATAATATAATTTTGTAAGACTTGACTCAGTCACACTTCCAAATAAGATTTTGGCACACTTGTCATCTCTGTATTTAGATTCTTTGACACAGATTTACAGCCTTTTAAATCTGTTTCTTCCCAACTTTCAGTGTAAACATTTCCTTGGATACACAAAAATATCCATGACAATTAAAATACATGCATCAACTAGCTGATCACAGAAGACTTCATCTGGTAGGCAAGAAGAATATTCCTATTACACTGTTGGTGCCGAATCCAGAAGCAAAGATTGTTTATGAAAAAGGTATGTTGCTAGCAGTGCAGGCTTGCCAGAAACTCAACTTTGGTGAACATAAATGACTTGATACTGAGGAGAAATAAGTTTAGGCCACTATTGGAAAGCTAGAGTGTTGGTTCTTTTCTTTTTATCACTCAAAAGACAAAAAAGGAACTTTTAGTCAAGTATCTTTGCTGTAAGTTATAAGAAATTATTACAAGGAACTTTCTGTTAGTTTGTTTTTGGTTTGTGTTTGTTTGTTGGCTGGGTTTTGGTTGGTCGATTGGTTTTTTTTTTTTGTTTCTTCTTTATATGGAATCTGTCTGGAGAGAATGGCATTGATAAAGTGTTGAAAAAACAGAATGCAGGCTGCTTCCCACAGTCTGTATATTACATCTGCTTTTATCTGCTTCAGTAGCAAGAGGAACAAATTCAGGCAGCCAGGATAATATCACTATCAGTTCCATGGTATGGTCACTTTTGTGCAAGTCCCTCTTTGAAAGCAGGTACATATGAAATAGTACAACTCCACCAGACTTCACTGGATAGCACTAGTTTACACCAGCTCTGATTTTCAGGCTTGTTCTCTAACTACCAGTATGCTGTGTGGAAACAATGATAAGAGATTTAAAGAAAAGACCAATGTATTTCTGTAGTCATTTCAGGCTTTCTTGTACTGTGCTTTTCCAATTTACGTCTGACTTGCTTATTAACCCAGTTTGCCCTTATGGTATCACAAATAATCAAGGTGCTGTTTCCTGTTCTGCTGATATACCATCATGTGCAAAAGCTGCAGCTGAAATTGGATGAGAAATACAGATTTACTGCAGAGTAGCAGCAAGCTATCCTTAGTATTGACCCTGAAATCTTTATCAAGTTGGAATTCCCATGCAGTTTTGATTGAGGTGTGCAGAATTCACCTTTAAAGTTCATACCTGAACAGAAACATAGTGAGAACAAACACAAGTAGGGACTCTCATAGTCCTGAGAAAGGTAAAATGTAATATCATATGCTAATGAAAGGATATCAGGAATTAAAGTCCTTCTACAAAGAGCAGAAATTAACTGTTACTTTGTTCTGTTCATTTATTTTCAACTAGATATTTTCCCATCCCTTTATTTTTTTTAGAATAGAATGAGAAACACCCTTCCAAGCCTATATGAATGTGATATTTCAAAAATATTTTCCCCATGTAAATTAGAATGAAAAGAACAATTTCATTGTTTCATTGCAACTATTCATTTTGTCTTTTTTTTTCAGCTTAAGCTCCCATTTATGTGTTTCAAATACTACAAATTATAAAAGAATTATTCAAAGCAGATGTTTCAACACGAAAACCTTTCCTGTAAAAATGATTGTAAAAGAAAAAATGTGATAGGATAGGCTCAGAACAAGCCTTCTCATGAAAAAAGGTTAGATTTGAATGAATTATCATTTTACAACACAGACATTTCTATAAGAAATTTGTGATTAATTCCTTTCAATAACCTCTCAAGAAGGAACATCCTTTTACTATCTGTAAGCCTGGAATTACTACGCAAGTGTGCTGAAGAGTGCTAGAGACAGGAGACAGGTATGTGCTCAAAGCCACCTGGGTACTTCTCCTTCATGACTCACTCTGGAAACCTCAAAGGAAGCACAGAGAAAGTGTTCCTCTCCAAATGACAACAGAACAACGCAATCCCCATGCCCTTGACAAATCAGGCCAGAACAAAGTAGGTTGCTTCATTTTCACTTGTCACTCCAATATCCTTTTGCATGCTCTTCAACAAGGAAGACAAGAAAAATGCATTAAGTGTCTTTCCCCATTCCACATTATTCTGTTCTGCATCTGTATTGACAATACATGCTGCTGAGTTAAACTCCTTCCTTAGAGCATGGCTGCATATGAAATTGTGTTCTCTTCCCCAAGAATGTGAGCAGGAAGCACGTTCTGAATCTTGAGATTCTGCTCATCAGTGGAGTATGCTGCCATTATAGCACTAAGCTGCCACAAAAATAATAGCATCAATTACATTTTCATGATGAGAATTTACCAATAAAACTGATTCAATAATACATTATACTGTCTATTTTCCATGCTTATGCCAATGACTTGGAAATTTGTAAAATCGTAAAATTTGGTATAAAAGAATAAGCCAGACCTAATTGCAATGTCCAAGTGCAGCCCTGCAGTTTAGTTTCTTCCCTCCCTATTCCTGAAAATTGCAAATCCACAACTAGCATCCAAACCTAAGACTTATTATTCCTCCTGCACTTATATGTTCGTTCTCCAAGGAGGTGGATAAAAGTCTCTCTACATGGCTTAAGCTCTTTCTCTCAGTAGAGGCTCGTTGACTTTTATCATTTCTCATACAGCAGCAAATGATATTGAAAAGGCTTCACAGAATACAGATACCATTAATAAAAGAGTAGAGAAGAGAAAAAAACCCATACTGGTAACACCTACGATTATGAAATTCCAAAACTTTGCTGGATGAACATTAATATAGGCTCCAAAGGGGCACTTTTACAGTTCATTCTTGAACAGAAGTGTCTTGGTTTGGAAGACAGGTGTCTGCAAAGGAAGGTGGAAACCTCCCTTGGAACGGAAAATATGACCCCCTTCCTTCCAAATTATTGTAATTTTGAAATGAAGGGGCTTTCAGGCAAAGATATGGGAGAAGGAATAACAGTTCTTTAATAGTATGTATATGTATAACCAGTCGAACAACCAGCAATAACTCTGGCAGTAACAGCGAACAATCACAAACCCAGTCCCAGCCTTCTCGGCTGTCAGGCCCTTTCCCCTCGGGTGCAGTTCCGCTCGCAGCCGGCAGGGGCGCTGGCGGCTCCCGGTGAGCAGGGCAGGTGCGATGGTTCCCCCGCGCCTGCAGGGGGCGCTCCGGAGCGAGCTCGGCCGCGTCTCCCTCACGTGGCAATGGCGGGCGGGCCGGGTGGTGAAAGTGGGCTGCAGCAGGAACCTCAGAGCCGGCGGGGGCGACAGCAGAGGCAGGCACACCCCCCGGGGTGGCAAATAAAGTGCAGCAGAAAACTCTGCAGCCTTAGCAGGAGCTGCGGGGGTCGGGGGGATACAGGATGCTGGGTTAGAGTGTAGCGACAAAGCCCGAGGCAGCGGCAGCCGGGCTTCTGCGAGCAGCTGCGGCATGCTGCTGGGAAGATGAGCCCCCGGGAATGGGGAGGGGACGGGGCCCCGGCTTTTCCCCTGAGGCACCTGAATAGATGGTGAGGGTCCTTTCCAGTCAGATCGGATGTTAATAAGGTCCCAGTTCTACAGCTGCTCTAACGGGCAAAGGCTCACTCACAGTGAGAGAAGCAATGGGAGGACAAAAATCTCCATAGTGGCAGCGAATCCTCTGGGCAGCGGCTGCAGACTGGCTGTCCTTCCGATCCCGAGAGCCCCTTCCCCCAAGCCAAAATCTTGGGTATCTCTGCCCTTCCCAGAAGAATGCCCCTCAGCTACGACAGTGCAGCCAGCTGCACTCCTTCCCCTTCTCCTTGCTGTATCTTTTGTCTCAAGTACCGGTTGTTACTGTCTCTTAGCAGCAAATGGGAGAAAATTCCCTGAGAGAACAAAAGGAGAAATCCTAGCCCCCAACAAGAATTTTGCACAGTCAGATGAAAATATGACCATATTTAAAAGTTTTATCTCTATAATTAAGTCAAAAAGTATCATCCAGGTTACCTTTCAGACCTTGTGTTTATAACTTCCATTCATCTCTGAAGAGATAACTTTCTTCCACAGCTAGCACACCTTGTAAACAAGGTTCCTTCCAGCTCTACAGCTCAGAACCGACAAGGGCTACATATTATACTCTACTGTTCATTAAAAAGAGAAAGGAAGAAAAGCATGCATGAGTGCATGAAATTAACAGATCAGACACATAAGGCCATAGACAACAGCAGGAATACAGCTGCTTCCATGATCTGCTTATGTTTTGCCTTAGAAAGCACATAAGGAATACACTTAAGGAAATGGTGTGTGCCCACTCCTACTGAATGTGTAAGTTTAGCATTTCTTAGGGACAGGCCTTGAAGACTATAATTTCTATAAAGGAGCAATGGAAAATCAGTTATTTAATTTCTTCAACCACAGTAAAATAAATTACTGTTTCTAACACCATTCAAATTGGAGCAGGTCAGATTCTCCCCTCCCTTTTATTGGGCAAAAAACAACCACAGAAAAACTAAACAAAAACCAACTTGTGGTAATTTCTGCAACAAACTAACAAGATACTGCCAACGTTAAAAGCTTGTGTTTTCTGCATAACAATGCAGGTTTTTTCTACTAATGCTAATGCAAATGAATGTTGTGGGTCAAACATACCCTTCCATGAAGGGTGTCTGTTTTGGAAAGGTGTGAGTAGAGATGTGGATGGGTCAGCAGAGATGCTGTGCAAGGTAAACACTCAGCCTTGTTCTAATAGCAGCACAATAGCAGGAGGGCTTCAGTGAGACTAAGAGCCACAGGTTTGGTGTCTTTTTGGCATTAACAGTTATGCACAAACACTTCTCTTCCAAGACAGATGTCAGCATTTGCTAGCAGAGGGTCACGGTGGGTTTTCTCCCAGCCCAGCAGGATCTGCTGGATGCTCACAACCAGTCAACAAAAAGATGAGGCAGGATTGGAGCCCAATAAATGCAAGACCATTTACCAATCACTCATTCCATGGCTTCCAATCTTGCCTCTCCTCCCATTTGCCTGGGGCCTCAGGCTCATTTCATCAAATACTGAAAGGCAATAATCTAGATCGATAAAAAGGGAGTGAATTCTATTGCTGAAAAGACCATATGGGTAAAAACATCATGCACAAAGAAACACAGCTAATTGGAAAGCTGAAGAACTTCAGCTTTCCCTTCCTGCAGAAAGGATATATCCCACACATGCTCCTACCAACAAAAAACCAACATTGACCAAAGCCAGTGTTTCCAGCGAAACACTTTGCTCCAGGCACAGCCAGCCAGGTCATATCCCTATCTCTGCAGTCAACTTCACCTGATTGCAGAGGGTAGTATTTATCTTTGTAAGTGATGGACACAAGATCTGTGCAAATGCAGTACCTGATTTTAAAAATCCCTCTGTTGAGATTATATAATCTACAAATGTGAAAACATAATTGATGTCCCACCAACCTCATGAAAGCTATGTTTAGAAGGAAATTCAGAACTCTGGCATTATATTTATGATTTTGGCTAAATCTACTGGGCACTCTCGAGGCCAAGTTGTAATCCTGGCACCAGTATTTAGCTCCCAGAGCACAAATTGCAAAGCTGCAGCCAGGCCACACTGCTGCAAGCTCACACAGCCAGCAGCAAAAGAGGAAACACAGCAGCAGTACTGCCAGTACTTTGCAGAGACATGAGAAGGCCAGTGTTTCACAGATATGCTCTACATATAGATATGTGCATATGCACTTACAAGAGTTTGTTCCCGCCCTTGGTGTGCTACATGTTGTTTTGTACAGCCCTCTGTTTTCTGATGGCAAGACTTGAGGAAGTACCATTGGAACAACCCCCCTGGGCATGCATGAAATTGTTTGACTTGTCAATATTCTACTTTTTCAAGATTTGACACACAAGTTTCACTTACAGGAAAAAAATCAAAGGGGGCTAAGATGTAAGGAACTGATTTGGACCCCTGTTTTAGTTGTCAGCACACTGTTAATGCCTATATCTGATGCTACAAGGACTTGTTTCTGTCAATTTCTACAAGAAAAGCAATAGTTAAATTGGCATGAGATTCCCTATTATGTGTCATTGACAATTTCATAGTACTGGAATCAGGTGGACTTTTGCCGTTTCAACTCTATTCAGTTGTTTGCTTTGTAATCAGTCTATTTTTAAAATCAGAATAATCTCTAATGGATATTTGGCTGTGTCTGAGTGCAGTACATGAATTAACCTTCAAATGTGCAAATGTAACAACCTACAGTAATTGCAGTCATCTTTCATTACAGACCCTTTGACACAAATAGGTTTTTTTCGTGTAGGATAAGCTTCCTCAAAGTTAGCGAAACCAATACCACAAGCATCAAAGGAAGGAGGCACCAGAGGCAGAAACAAAGAAGCAAGGTGAGCCCTCTCTCTCAGCCCAAGGCCAGGGATGATGTGGCTATCCCCACTGTCCTCCCTTGAACTCTGCCAGGGTATCACCTCTATGCTGGCTCCATGATACACATCACCTCTTAGCACCTGAGCTTGAGCTGGCATTACAAACTGCTTAGTTTCCAGCCATGGCTCAGGACTCAGCACACAAGTGGTTCTCCTGCCATTCCAATGGATTAGCAGAAGCATCTGGCCAAGAAGTGATGCATACAACTAAGAGAGGAGATGTCCAAAATTGTGGCAGTAATAATCCTCTCCTTTCCTCTACAAGAGTGTTTAAACACTCTTAAAAGCCTTCCCAATATTAGAGGGACTTAGCATGTGCTTGAAGGCTCTGCTGAACACACTAACTGAAGCACGTGCCTAAAGTGGTCAGATGAACTGCAGTCTCCAGAGACTGAAGAGCTATTTTAGAAGGTGGCCATGAAAGACAAGTATTTTCCAGAAGGCTTAACATAACCCACTCAAAAATAGGATGCTTGGGGTCACTGTAAATGCACTATAAACCCGGGATTTACTGGGATCGTATTTCATTAGAAATCAGTGTGTACGTGCAGGGAAGGAGATATGGCAAAATGGTTTGTAGAATTTAAAGAATATTTTCTGGTATCTAATACAAAATATTTTTAGATTTCATGCTTCATCACAGTTTTGACTTTTGCTTTTAATACGTGATTACAGCGAGAACGCTGCTTTGCAAAGAGGATTCATAGCACATCTTAATTGGTACTCATGCATACTTCTTAGTTTTGATTCTTTCCCCAACATGCAATAGAAATGCATATTAAAAGTCTCAAAATAGGTGATGAAATCTCCTTCATGGCGGTTAACTGCTTTAGAGACAGCTTCATCAACATATTCACCAATAAACTGATTAACATCTTTTTAAAGAGGCAGAAGCTGTGTTTCCTCTCTGGAATCTGGGAAAGGAGTTCTGTTCTTGTACCTAAATGTACTAAAGTGATGGAACACTGCTATCTCAGCTTCTAGACATAAATAGCATAGCCATATTCTCTGGTGGGCCTGTTCCCAATTTGTTTTTATGTAGTTTAAAACAGAAAGCTGGAATTTGTTCTGGTTTACACAAACTGTAGGAGATTCTCAGATAGATGTTCTCTTCAGGACAAGAGTAAAGAAGTTTATTCAGGGACTATCCCAGAATTATCAGCCAGACACATCACTGCCTGTGAACCCATCTCAGAGCTCAGGCATAGCTCCAGAAACCTGAGAGTATTTTTGCCATCTGCAATGCTTGTCACACACTGGCAGCTGAGAAGTGCCTACACTGCTGCCTCCTCCACTGGAAGTTTGGAGGCAATACAGAGGGACCTGAAGGAAGCACTAAGAACATTTTGTATTCTTGTGTTTGTGCTAGGCAGAATAACAGGCTGTTTGGTGGTTTGTTTCAGGCACCCTGAAACAATTATCCTTGAGCTAGTACAGGTTCTCACACCTCTGAGAGTAGATCATCCCTGTATTGATAGACTGACAGTGACTGCTGACACTAAAATGAACAGGCTATACAGCCAACGTCTGCTGACCTAACAATTTTTTCTAAGCTTACAAATAACAATATCAGCAGGCATTTCTGAAACGGTTCATGGGCCTCAGTGTTATTAAAATATTTTGTTACACTGACCTTGGGGCTTGTAGCCTCACCCATGTTTAACTGAATATCCCTTAACAGACTGAATTAAGAGGGAAAACAAACAATTTCTTCTGTAACATGCCAAACAGCAAGAGGACAGATTGCTTATTGACTTTCCTTTGCTCTTTGTCTTCTAAATCACAGGAGCATGTCATGTGTGTCTGTCCCATTGCTTTGTACCTTGTTCAACCAGGGGCCACCCTGACACTCTCTTTCTAGTGGTCAGGAACTGTCAACAATAAAGCAAACCCAAGGGTTCCATAGCCCAAATCTGCTATTCCTGACCATACACAGCAAAACTTTACCGGGAAAATGCCCATTTGCTCTCCACTTGGCCGAGTGACCTCTTATTCTATAAAAAATAATTTTAACAACCTAAATACTCAGACAGCCTAATCTCTTAGTAAATTATATAAAATTACATTGTTTTCAGTCCCTAAACCGAAGCTTAAGCATAGCAAATAATGCTCAAGATTTTAACTTCAGTGTTTTGTGCAAGGAACTGCACTGAAGAGTAAAGAGAGAAACACTGTATTCCCTCTCCAACCGGGCATTACAAGAAAATAGCACGCCATTTTCAGTGTAAGAATCAGCTGCCCTTTCAAATGGTTAAGGCTGAAAACTGTGGCAGCTTCCATCTTCTTATCTGCTAGTGCTTCCTCCTCCTTATCAGGTGCTGACAGACAGCAATAGGATGATAGGGAAGCTGCTGCTTGTGCTGCATCAGAAAGGAAAAAGTGGCGTGAACGTGTACAAACACTACACAACCAAGCCACGCTCCAGGTCTTCATCTGCTTATATGAGGCCAATAAATCAGGAATCAGTTGGGAATACACTAACCTAAACCTTCACATTTAAATCGTTCTCCTGCCAGAATATACACCTACAGAAGTCTTGATTAGCTCCCGCTCCAAGAAGGGCAATAGTCTTTCAACGCCTTTTCAGTTAATGAGGACAGGTTACAAAAATACTTTAAACAATATTCAACCTTGAGACAGTGTGGATGCTAAAGAGCAGGAGCAGAGGAATTTTCCAGCTGCTGAAGCATTTTGTGAAGTTTTGCTTTCTCATGCTTTAGCTGAGAAACAGTGGAAGACGGTTCTGTAAACTAACTATCTCACACCTGCATGGACTTTAGTTCACTGGGAAAAATATTTTGGAAATGGGTGTTACGCCGCTCAGCCAATCCCTCTGGGAGGCGGATGGTCAAGCATCCAATGGTTTTATGCCACCCTTGCGAACAAAGCTATATAAGCTGAATTATATAATTAAATATAGCCATTTCTGGCCTCTGAACCTGATTCTGGACTTGTGGCGTTTCTCGCCGTCCCTGCACGCAACAGCGACAAGACAGTGCTTCCCTTTCTCTAATTTGTAGAACATATTTGTCAAAAAAAGCTCCCACATCACTTAGAAAGGGAAAATGGTTCCCAGAGTGGTGATAATTGAAAAAAACCCCAATCTGCACATGCAACTTCAACCACAATTCAATGTGTGACCACCTAAAATCTCAGAAAACAACATGCATAAAAAGTCAATGCATTGCGTTTGCTTGGCTGGGTTTTGGTAGCAGGGGAGCTACAGGGGTGGTTTCTGTGAGAAGCTGCTGGAAGCTTCCCCATGTCCAACAGCCAATGCCATCTGTCTCCGAGATGGACTTGCCACTGGCCAAGGTCAAATCCATCAGTGACAGTAGTAATACCTCTGGGATAACAGATTTGAGAAGGAAAAAAGGAAATTAGTGAGCAGTTGTAACTGCAGCCAGAGAGGACAGGAGTGAGAATATGTGGGAAGAACAGCTCTGCAGACACCCAGGGCAGTGCAGGAGGGACAGGAGCTGCTCCAGGTGCCAGAGCTGCGATTCCCCTGCAGCCTGTAGGGCAGCCTATGGAGACACAGCTGTGCCTCTGCAGCCCATGGAGAGCATGGGGTGCAGAGATCCACCTGCAGCCCTCGGAGGAACCCACGCCAGAGCAGGGAGATGTCTGAAGGAGGCTGTGAGCCCGTGGGAAGCCCATGCTGGAGCAGGGTCCATGGATCCGTGGAGAGAGGTTTCCTGGTAGGACTTGTGACCCTGTGAGGGACCCATGCTGGAACAGGCTGTGCCTGAAGGACTGCACTCCTTGAAAACAAACCCATGTTGGAGTAGTTAGTGAAGAACTGTTGCCTGTGGGATGGACTCACGTTGGGGAAGTTCATGGAGAACTGTCTCCCATGGGAGGGACCCCACGCAGGAGCAGGAGGACTCACTCTGACTCTGCTCCCTGAGAAGTGGCAGAAACAACCTGAACTGACCGTAACTCCCATTCCCACCTCCCTGAGCTGCTGGGGGAGGAGGTAGAGCTGGGAAGGAGGGAGGGGTGCAGAGAAGGTATTTTTAAGATTTGTTTTACTTCCCATTATCCTGCTCTGATTTTGACCGGCAATAAATCCAGTTAATTTCCTCAGGTCGAGACTGTTTTGCCCATGACAGTGATCAGTGAGTGATCTCTGCCTGTCCCTACCCCAACTCATGTTTGTTATGTTTTCTCTCCCATGTCCAGTTGTGAGGGAGAGTGATAAGAGTGACTTTGCTTCGTATCTGGCTTTCAGCCAGGGTCAACCTACACAGTCAACCATATTTAAGCTCTAAAGGTAAAGAAATTTCTAAGAAAAATGTACAAAACCTCACAGGGATATCATGGTCCTGGATAGGAATAGTTTGCAGGAATAACTCAAACCACCTATTTTCTCCTTTTTTCTTTCCTGAAATGTGTCACACAAAATATTTATAGAAAAGGGCTTTTTCCTTATAGAAGAGCTGAAGTCATCTTTCAGTCATTCACGTTCTTAATTTAATCAGGAACATCTTATGTCCAAGCTTAATGGATGCTATGTCAGCACAACTAACAAATACAAATTATTTAACAGTTGGCCACTCAAACTTTGCACCAAATTTAGATTTTTTTAAAAAATTTTAAACCCTCACAGATCAGTAATTAGACAAAACAACAGTAAGAAAGTAATACCTGCAGAAAGACAGGAGTGCGCAAAGAATAGTTTCATACAGATATGTTTCTCTGAGAAAATGAATTTTCTCTTGGTGGGGAAATGTGAAATCTAGATCAAGATCTACCCATATGCACAATAACAGCAGGAAAACAAAATCTAACTTAGCCATGTGTCTTGAGTGCACAAACATTAGCTGTAGATGCAAATATTTTTTGTTAATTTGCATGAAAAAAAGATGTAGGCATACTTCCCCATAGAACAAAGTTTCTCTTGGAAGCTTATCCCCATCCTTACATATTTTCCAATCAAACAAGTATTTTTTTTTATGTCTTTGCTAAGCACTAAAGCCTGTCTTAAGCCTTGGAATTGAGGACAGATCTTACAAACCAGCATGGGCAGAGAGGAGCTTGGCAAAGCGTACAGCCACTTCCCCAGGCTTAACAGCCACATGTTTAGGGTGGGTTTCATGCAGTCTCAAGCTGCAAGGCTGGTTGGAACAGATGGATGGAGAGGGCAGGTAAATTACTGCCATACTACCATGGTAGACAGGAAGAAATCCCAAACTGGCATCCTAGAGAACTGACAACCATCCTGACAGTGAGATTCTGATGATGCAAAGATTATGTGTATTATCCATTATTTTGCTGTTGACACACAAAAGAATCATGATTCATTAAGCATCTATGCTGATTTTATCCATTTCTTGTTTGTCATGCAAACTAGCCTGGATGAACCCCTTTGAACTTTCTCTAGGAATGTGCTGTTTGGGTGAAAGAACATACTTCACAGGGATTAAATGGAATGATCTCTTTGCTTTTGAATCAATGAAACTCTTGATAAAGCAAGGTAGAGTTCAAGGGATCTGAAAATTATACAAACCTAGTCCATAATCCTTCTTAACTGAGTGAAAAAAACATTGAATGTTGTTCTACATCCAATCTGATTTTATATTAATATTGCCATGGCAGTCTCAAACACTATTTTTATGTGGAGTACAGGCATAATCTCATGGGTGAGGGGAAATTGTTTTCTGGTAGTGTTGTTTTAATCAAGCTGTTTGCTGAATTGGGGTGCTGTGTATTTGTTAGCATTTCTCCCCGGGTGTAACACCTGGTTCCCATTACTGTGGTTCTACTTCAGTGAGATCCTCAGGTAAATTCAGATGAAAATTCCCATGGCAAATTCACTTTCCAAGCTTGCCAATTCACCTGTACAGACATTAAGCAATATATAGGGCAGAAGATAAAAACCTATTGCCCTTCTGCCCAGGCACTGATGGTTCTGTGAGTCTCGTACAGCTTAGAACTGGGTTTTGTTTGGCACTAACAAAAACAGAAGAGGTCATGTGATGATTAATATTTAGCAAGACCAATCTCAGGATTTTAGAAAAATACTGTTGTAGGTTCAGGAAACAACCACTAAGATTAACTATGAGATCTCCACCATAATAAAATTATTTTAGCCTAAAAAATTAATTTTCAGCTCTAAGACTCAAATCCTACAAATTCTTGGTGTTCACATGAAAACCTCTTTCTATAAATGTAGTTAAGAAATTAAATCTTCCCACAGGATTATAAAGCAACTGTCAGAAGTAATCAGTCACAGATAGCATCTCATTAAGAATTAAATTGACATAGATTTCAATTAGTCTAATTTCTAACTAATGTAGCAGTAGAGCTACTGAGGCAGACACCAAGATCTAGTTTCCTTTGGCTATCTGTTACAAATTCTGAAAAAATTGTAAAAAAAAAGAAATAAATACCCAGACAAGAAATTACTGAAGTCATAAAGCATACTGGCAAGTCCTAACAATAAGGGAAACCCCTAAGTTTGCATAGGTTGAGGCAAAGCTATATGATCTAAGTCAGACAATATTCTGAGCAGAGGCTTTAGATCTGTCTGTCATGCCTCTTCTGAAAGCCTTTATAACTGATCTGGTTCCCTGACACCTGCAGCAGCCTGGGAGATATAACTGTTCATCCTCTGTATCTTTCCAGCCTCCATAATTCTTGATTAGTTTTTGTCAGTGCTTTTTTCTTGGTAAGCTGTGTGTTTCCTCTCCTCAACATTATGGCTGCTTGCTTTAAGGTTTATTAAGTTAAGCCTTAATTCAGAGCAGTACTTGTCCCACTTCCTGTTGAGGAACAATTTATGTAAGTAATTTGTTTGTAAAGTTTTTGTTCACTTCTTCCTGAAATGAGGAAGCAAGAAGATCTCACTGACTGAGGATGATGCACTGATATTTGTCATGCATTACAGAACTAAGCCTGACAAACTCTCTCTGTAGAGGTCAAGCTCTTCTATTTAAGTTGCGAGTCTCACTCATGAGTGTCTTCCTACCACTGATAATCTTTTTCTTTTTTCTCTTTCCTATAACCTTTTGTACTAATTTAAAAAAAAAACCAGTGGGAGATTCCAAGTCAGAACTACAATTTAACAGGAAAATTAAAATAAAGGCAGAAAACACTGTCTTAAACTGACAGTCAGGATACAACCTGACACCCTGTCAGGCATGTCAGGGTGGTGGTAGCAGTCTGATTAAATGGTGGCTGCAGTCTTCTTGAAGTGATAGATACGGTTCTGTTGAAGCAGTGATCCTGTAGAAGGGTCTGGTCTCCTCTGAAGGTCCAGGGGTGGTTATGTAGCTCTTGTCCTCTCAGTAGGTCAGGTCTGACTGTGGTGTTCCAAACCTCAGATTACATCCAGGTAGGAATGCTTGGTTCGACCCTCTGGGTGGAGCATCTCACAATGGGATGATGTAATTTTATGAGTCATGCAGTGAGGCTGGATGGCTCAGTAACAGAAGAGGGAGGGAGTTATCAGGGATGTGTCATGAAAGAGATAAAGAACACTGCCCTACCTGGTTTTAACAGCTTATGAAGATGGTGATAGAATACATACTTATGGTTACACCTTACATTGTAACCTAAGGCACCTTCCATATGAGAAGGTTATGCCAATACTAGCAAATGCCAAAGAGCAGCTAAATTCCAGCCTCAAACCTCAAATTCACTTCTGCTCCACAGCCAGGAGCAAAATTCAGGTAGTGATTGTAATGCACTGTTATTTTTATTATTATAGGACTCATCAAAAATATTTTCACTCTATTTTAGATGCAAATTATCATAAGACAGCAATGCCCTAAGCATAACCTGTAGGAGATTAATGCTCAGTTTATCTGGGGGGACTTCTTTTATAAGCAAGCTAATAAGCACATTCATCAGATAAAAACATAGCATTATCTTAAAAATATGCAATAAGGCACATGACACTAACCTAGAATTTGTAAGATACATGTTAAATGTTGGATATACAATTTACAAGCTTCTGTGATACTTCCTTCACAACAGCCAAGTAGTGGATGAGATGCAGAATCAGACGCTATTCAAAAGACTATTCATTATAAGATAAATCATATTAGCAGCATTTCCTCTTCTAGCATTAGTGATAACGGTCACGGCTTGGACCCTGGGTTTGGTATGTCAGCTACTGTACATTAGCAGGCATGTATTTCACATTAATAGGAATCATGAACTCCTGATGGTGAGCTAAGACATCATGTAGCAGGAACAAATGATTGTAAACAATGACTTGAGCAGAAATCCCAATTCCTCTACAGTATTATAGAGCAGTAAGAAGTTTGGTCATAGACAGAGGTCTATTCATTGACAAGTCCTGCAGTTTTGGGGCCTAAAACACTGTCCAGAATAGAGTTGCAAGTTTTCAGAGGTCTGACTCAAAATACCTTGGGTTGTGCATCAAATTATTTAAACAAGTGACTTGGAGGAAGTAGCTGACTCTCATGTATAGCTGACAAAGATTTTTCTGAAGTCTTCGATGTTTACAGTTAGCTGCATCAGTCTGCATCTGGAATCCAAGTAGTGGAGTCAGCTAGTGTTTCTTACAGGGAGAACAAGTTAATCAACTCTCTAACTTTTGCCCTCTTGCCAAATTCATTATATATATAAAGTCCATAAAGCCTCCTACTACTCACCCTAAAATCACACCACTTGCCTTAAAACACACCACTGGTTCAATCCACATGTGCTCATTTGCAATGCTTGAGCTGAGCCTACATATTCTATGTGAGGATTAAGTACATTTCTAAAATGTGCATTTATAATGCATCAGACTGTCATATCAGCTGTCAGTTGGGCAAAACATCACTGCAAGTATTTGTGACTGATTATTTACCAGCATTTTGATGGCAGCATCATAGCCACACATTTGGGCAGGTAAACCATTTTAGTGGCTTTAACTGAAGGAAGATTACTGGTGACTGGAGTCTCAGGGTTACATTCAGACTCAATGAATGGGGAAGAAGGTGTAGAGCTCTGTCTTCTACCCCTTGACCACATGTAAAACAAGTGCAGTGCAAAGTGGGAGGATGCACACAGACACCACAGGCAACAGTTAATACCTTGCTCATGTCATGGCCAAAAACCCCCAGCACTTTCTCTCCCGCTTTAATTCTATTTATATATTTATATATATACACACACATATACACACACTCCCTTAAAGATGTATTTTATCATGTAACTTAACCATTTGGAACTGCCCTGAGTATCTTGGAGGAGAGAAAGCCTCACATGCAAATGCCACTCTATGCTTTAACAAGCAGTTGGTCAGGAAAAATGCAGAGAGAGAATTTTTGAAAAGAGGTTATGCATTTATGTCCACACACTGTGCTCCTTGGTAATCTAGGAAATATCACATTATACTTGTAAACTAGAATTATTTTGAGAAGTTGGTATAGGACAACAAAATGCTGTAGAATCATGCACAGGAAGGTAATACAGCCATGCTGTTGGGTATCACCAGAAGACGAACAAAATCCTTTAGCTTTGCCTATATTCAGTTCCCCAGTGCAAGGGAAAACACAAGAAAGGGATCTGACACTGTTGACCTGGTAAAGCAAGGTCTCCCCAGTGATTTCTTTAAGTATATGTTAGTGTCCAAAGTACAAAGGAACAGACTCGTTTAAAGTACAAATCACCCATATGTTGCATGGAGCTTAAACATGAGACAATAACTAGGTTTCAGTTCAGTGCTTTTTGGATATCACTGAAAGCAGAATATTTAAAGCTAACTCAGAGAGTTATTTGGTTTCCTGCCAACCTACTCCCCAACTCTTTTTGTTTTTATACCTAGCTGGTTTTGATTCAGAAGTAATTTTTTAAAAAGCACCTGATATTTAAAATAAAGAATATAGAATACAAACAACCTCTTTTCATTCTTTTTCCATATTTCTGAATTTTAAAATTGAGACATGCTGATAAGACATTTTTCCTTCCACTTCTTCGCAAAAACCTTCCATATTGAACTATGACAGTTTTTAAGTGAAAAATGAGATTAAAAGAGAAAAATGAGAAAATTTTGATGTATATTCAAAATCATCATTGTGTTTACTTTCACATTATAGAGCATCCTGTACATAGCACTGTGGGAAACATAGACTGGAACATATTTGTGCTTTCAGAACAAGCATTTCATTTGTTAAGGCTCATACTCCTTCAGTTTACACAGGAAACACCTGAAGTAAACATCCCAAGCTTTGAAAGCCACCTCTGAGTTTTAATATCATTATCAGCTCATGGAAAAGGATTTCTATGGAATAGGAACTCAGAGTATCCATAACATTGTAAGTAACACTCCCCAAAACCCACACACCACTACACACATTTGTAAATAGCAGGCCTTATATTAATGAACCTTACCTACACATTGTTTGCTGACATTGCTACAGCCCAAACAAGTTAGTTCCTTCAGAGTGATTCAGATGTAATTTTCCAACTCAAACATACACAATGCATGCACGTACAACTTGAACTTCCTACACTGCCCAACACAGGAAGTTTTGTCCATAGGTGGGAGAACTGCACCAGGCTGACAACAGTTTAAATGACCACAGCCAGCTGCTGCACAGCAACCAAAGCACAGCAGTGGCACTAAGAGTCATGAGCCCCCTTCTTGCATGCCTCCACTTACAGACCCTCTGTACAGACACACAGTCAGTGTCAAGGGAACTTAGCCAAAGTACAATATAGTTATGAAATACATTTTATTTTATACATTATAAATTTTATTTATTATTTTAACAAATTTTTTTTATATATACATATAGAAGATATATTTGGCTCTTTTCTCCTCCAATCAAAAAGAAAAAAAGGCATTTGGCCGTTCAGTTCTTTGTTTTACAGTGTTAGGAAAATGTTCCTTTGAAGGTTACTTGCTTGAAAAATGTGAGACTTTGCCAGGTAGTGAGGATGGCTTCTAACAGAAACAGAGCTTTAAAATTTTGCTCATAGAATTTTTATTTTATGCTAGGACACACTTTAGAAGACATATTCATTTGTGATGCAGTAAGGACAATTTCCCTATAATTAAAGACTGCCTATAATGATTAATAGGCATGAATATAGAACACATAGAATAGATCACAAGGAGGAATGAAGAAAAAATACCTGACCTATTGGCAGAACAAACTCACTTTCCCCAGTTTCTTTGACGACATACGGTTTCCCTGGAACAGTACATTGCAATTAAATACAAGTAAATACAAGTTATTGTTATCAACAAAATGAGGCTGTCTACTCCCATACTCTGGGTTGTGGATGGTGGGTTTTAGTTTACTGGATGAAGACAATCTCTCTGAGTGGAAGATCCTCATTTAGAGAAAGGCATGCTCTTGGGCACCTGTGTTATCAGCCAGCTTCTCTTGCCAAATGCAGCTGAAATGAGGGTCAAAAAAGCGTCTCTGTCCCTCTCAGAGAACAGCTTGATCTCTCCCACCTGCAAGTTCTAATCAGTCCAAATGAACTGACTTTCAGTCTTCTCCAGTTTGTTAGAACAAAGCTGAACAACTACAAAATAATCACCTCCCTTACAGAGTCTGAAGAGAGATTACATATCCTTGTTTCAGTATTCTTACCAGTTAAATGATTACACTGAAGTCTGTCAGATAGCAGCATAGCCAGAAACACAAAGTAGAATTCCAACTCCCAGTTTAATTCTCCCACTTCCACACTTTGAGTTATATCTCACGCAATCATAATTGGTTGGAGTAACAATGCAGGTGCAACAGGCAGAAAGCTGGGGAAAGGAAGTGAAACACGGGACAATGCAGTCCACACTTCAGTGAGCGGTTAACAGGGAAACATTTAAGTGGAATACAGCAAACTCAAGATAGGAAAAAGGATATAAAGCCATAAAGGGAACACTAAGGTGACTAAATATTTTTAAGGATATCTCACATGTTCAGAAGATAAGACTTAAGAAACAGGAAGGCAAGATATTCTATACAACGTATTACCTGGATGTAATACCTCATTTTCGTGACTACAGTTCTCCTTCACACAGAGATGTGAGCCTCAGAGCCAAGTGTGCACAGTCTGTCATCTTTCCTCTCTTCCACAGTCATTGCAAAACTCATCTAAAGCTCCACCTTTCAGGTCTTCTTTCAAGGCCTTGGACTGCTTTACCAGACACTGACCCTGCAATAAAAGGTATGAAGGTCTTCAATTCAGCTATTAATTTCTTATTTTTAATGGTGCCATTAAATTGGCCAACTTCCCCCACCTGCTTTAGCTTTCAGGTTGAAAAAATTCCTGAGTTACACCAGGTTACAGCCCCAAACATATAGTACAGCCCAGGAATTATTGTTGTATTTCCTTCCCCTACTCTGTCTGGAAGAGAGTAACTAATATGACCTACAACACTGCACACACAGAGGTATTTAACCTTGGGGTGTTATGGGTATCTTTGATGATCAGCCATAACTGTGATTCTTCATTACAAGCTTCTCTCTCCTCCTACTTCTTGTTGGAGTATCCTGTGGAGCAAGTGGGGGAATGCATTTGCAGCTCCACGTTCCTCTCCCATTAATATATGTCCACCAAACTACTGCTTCTGCACAAGCAGTAGCCAGAGATGCTCCTGAGAACACAAATGCTAGCAGTAACACCAAGCAAGGCTGCTTTTTGGGAAGTATAGTTACTTTGAGGAGAATCACTGTTGATTAATTCTTTACATGAGAACAGTGCCAAAGCCAGACATGCGTGGCATTCCTCCTCAAAAAGCAGATGCAAACTCAAAGTATCACAAATACATCCCATCACTGACATCCCTTTTCCAAGGAAAGGTAACCCATCTGACTGAGAGATCCATGGCTCCAGTACCGGCATTCAGTCAGAAGGGTGCACTCTGAAGGGTGAGCCATTTACTCAGCTGCTCTTAGCCCACAGCTGATATTTCTAGGGCATTCAGAACAAAACATTTGCCAGGTTCACCTCTGTGCTTTTTGTGACTCTGAGATAGGAGGCTTTTCCATTCATCAGGTTTGTCAGCTTATTTGGGCACAGCAGAGGCCAGGAAACTTATCTTTGCTCTATGCAGGGAAACAAAGATCCGTGCTGCAGTGCATCCAGCCAATTTCCCTTTCTAGTTATCTGTGCAGAAAATAAACCACCTTCTGCACTGCCCTGAGCAGATGAGCCCCTACAAAATGCCTTAGTTGAAAGCAACCTGTCACTTTCATTACCCAAGGTACTTGAAAACATATTATTCCCAGGCAAAAAATGTCAGGGTCCCTCCCCTCCTGCCGTGTAGCCCTGGGAGAGGGGACCTGGGGAGGAGGCACGGGTTTTCCCTGCCCCTGGTCAGCCTCGTTCCCCATTGGTTGTTTTGTGTTCCCCTGCGCAGGGCAAGGACCCTCTGGTCCCATGACTGCCTCAGTTCCTCGGCAGAGCTCCGGCCATGCAGCTGGAGAAATAAACATCTCTGAAACATCTATCAAGAATTCGTCCATATAGATTTCTTTCCCACGGGCCTTCTTGTTTGATACATTGTCTTACAGTATTCCCACTGTAACAAAAAAATGCATTACACAGAGCATGCACCTTCTCTAAGTAGAGTAGTCTTTTTGGCCATTAAAAACGACAGAAAGTATCCAGCAACCAGAATTTGGTAGTCAGTTTGACCCCTAAGAAAGTAGCACAGTTCACTGCTGTCTACAGATTTAAATCATCAGATCAAAACAGCATCCATGACAGCTAGCGCACTCATTTGAGCCCAAACATTCATTTGAACAGTGTGAGCAGAACCAACCAAATTTGTTACAAACCAGGTTTTTTTAAGTATATTTGTCTGTATTATTTCAGGAGGAGAGAATAAGTAGTACAAATACATAGATAATCATAAGCATACATAACTGCCATTTTGCAAAAAAGCACATACCTTTTATGAGCAAGTAAATATCAGGATGGGCTGCACTTTTCATTAAGTCGAATGAAGATGTTAAAAAATAAGTTTTTTAACTACTTCTCTGATTAACTTTGATACTATGAAGCAGTTCTCAGATCTATGAAACTATTAACCACTAGCAGGAAACAAGCAGGCAGAACAGAGCAGGAGCCCCTTTAGCCTCTTCCATCTTTGAAGAGATAGCTGTGGCCTATCACAATAGGTACCTGCAGGAAAGAGTCCTATTTCTTAAGGAGATATTAATCTCAAACCTAGAAGTATCCATCCTTTCTGGAACCCACAAGTATGTCTACTCCTGTAAAATGCACCATGGCTTATATCAGAGGATAAATTGTTAAAAAATTTTCAAGTGAAGTGCATGTGCAGGAATCAGACTGGGTTGGGGAGAAGCAAAGGCAGAACTTGAAATGGTGGCAGCTGAAATAAACTCAGCACAGTATCCATATAAAGATTTTCTAGTCACTACGACCAGAATTATGATCCTGCAAATAAACAAGATAGGTTAGATTTCTAATTATCTGATTTAAATGAGTAGTACTACCCCATATTACATACACTTACTGGGAAAGCCCACAGCTATCATTTAATTAAGCATCATTTAGATTTCTTCTGCATTTGTGTAGACCAGATTCTCCACTGCATTACACTACTCACACATGTTTAGCTCCAGTGAGGTCAGGGCAGTTAAAACAAATGAATTCCAAGTAGCAGAACAAAAATTTAGACCCACTGTCTTCATAATTTTGAACAGCTATCTGGCCCCTTATCTATAGCTCGTACCCTTACAACTTACTGAACTGAGGAGAAAGATCTTTGATGCATTTAGGTACTCATCAGCTGATAAAGCACATCGCTATTGTCTTCCTCCCTACACAGCTTCAGAAAGATAGTTAAAGGGAGAAAAACAGCAAAGGGAGAAAAGTGCCACTGAAAAAAGTGAATAGGTAAAAGAAAAAGCTCTGAATCTTCCAGTGTGTGTTTATTACTTTCAAAGTAGTTAACTATGTATTTTAAACTACTTCATGAGCTTAATGAGCCTGGTATTTGAAGAATGAATCTGTTCAGCATAAGGAAATTACAGCAGAGAAATTAGTGACGAAATGCTTGTAAATTGATGACATTTTACAAAAACAAAATAAGAAACAGAAAGCAAATATTGCAGACTTACTGGAATATTCCCCAAAAGAAATAAAAAGGTGATTTATCAAATTTGAGATCCCTATTAAATTCTAAAGAAAGCTACAATTAGAGAATTAATGATGCAACATCCATATTAGCAGCTGTCACGTTCAGTGTAGTACTTAAGCAAATCATACCTTTTGTTAGAAAGGTATAAATGAAAATACCAATTTTACAGGCAGAAAAGGAGTAAGAAACTTAATCATTGTCACCATCTAAATATAAACTCAGAATTATATGACACCAAGTTTTATTCTCATTCCTTTGGATCATGCTTACTAGATCAGTTCCATTAAATCTCTTTTACATTCAGGACACACACAGAAGAGCAGTGAGCCTACAAGCTACCTGACTGTACAGCTACTGCACAAAGCACCCCATGAGTACCAAAGGGAAATAAATAGGAATTCTATCAAAATACAACATGAAAACAATATAAGCAAGTAGAATACATTTACCAAAATATTTTTGCTAAATTCAACAGCCAGTACATTTTCTGCACCTAGCTGAAAGCACTCTCATTGTCCTAGAAGAAGTCCATCACATTTTCACCTACCATCACATTTCCTGGCCTATCAGGAAGTGGTGGGATGGAAGCTGAATTCATACATGAAAAGCAAAATGTAACAAAAGCTTATTCCTAATAAATATGCTAAATTGATTAGGGAAGTAGACAGAAATCAACCATAATATGGTAAAAAAAATACGCAACTTTAATTGTTCAAATATGTGCTAGATACATTTCCTTCTTTGTCTTGGAGAAGCATCCATAAAAAGAAGAAACAATTTGTTATCAAAAATAAAATTAGAATTAATGATGACCCAGATTGAATATATAATTAATTAAAATTTAGTACTAGAACCATCCCTACCTATCTGAGCCATCTAAAGGTGGAAAAAGGGATTTTGCAAATGCTTACAAGAGCTATCAACCTGTGACTTTTTTTTTGAAGTATCATTTATGCTGCTACTCTCTATCATATGCACAAGAAAGTCTAAAATGAGTAGCATCACTCCTAAAAACAAGAACAGATACTAGAAGACCTTAAAAAAACCCCTATCTACAAAAGAGATAAAGTTCCAAACTCTGGTTCTGTTCTTGCTGCGACACTATGCAATCCTGGCATTCAACACTGGGAAAAAGCATGAAGGTGGCCAAAAGCTTATTGCTATTATTCTTCTTTATAGAGACATTCACATATATGCTCACATATATATCAACTGTTCTATCCAAGAAACTGAATGTTTTAAAGAAAAAACCCACTAATTTAAATAAAAGAAGCGTCTTAGTTTGAAAGACAAGTGTTTGGTAAGAAAGGCATGACCCTCCCTTGGAATGGAAAATGTAGCCCCCTTCCCTCCGAATTACTATAATTTTGAAATTAAGGGGCTTTCAGGCAAAGATATGAGAAATAGGAATAACAGTTCTTTACTGATATATATATAACCAGTCGAACAAACAGCAATAACTCTGGCAGTAACAGCGAACAATCCCAAACCCAGTCCCAGCCTTCTCGGCTGTCAGGCCCTTTCCCCTCGGGTGCAGTTCCGCTCGCAGCCGGCAGGGGCGCTGGCGGCTCCCGGTGAGCAGGGCAGGTGCGATGGTTCCCCCGCGCCTGCAGGGGGCGCTCCGGAGCGAGCTCGGGGAGCCCGCGGCACCGGTGCCCCGGGATCCCGGGAAGGGATGGGACAAAGGAGCCTCACAAACCCCTGGGCAGCCGATCCCGGTGCCTCAGTAGGATCCTCGGGAACAGCAGGCTGGAACGGCAGGGATGAGCACAAAATCCCGGGTGGTAGATGAGATGTATCAAACTCCGGAGCTGCACCGGGAACCCCAGGATGTCTGGGCAGGCAGGGGGTGTGGAGCTCCAGTGCAGCGAAGACTCAGAGCAGGAGCAAAGAAGTGGCGGGGGTGGGGCAGCGGCGGCCCGGCTCCCAGCGGGGCAGGGAAAGGCAGGCTGGGGGTCCTGGGGTCCTCCCCTGAGGTACTCCAGCAGATGGTGAAAGAGTCCCTCTTTTAATGAGGTAGGGTGTTAAATAGGGTCCCGATGCAATGGCCGCTCCAGCGAGCAGGGCTCCACTCACGGTAGAAGGAAGGCAGCAGAAGGCAGAACCCTGCATGGCGATGAATTCTCCCCGTAGCGACTGCAGCCTCTCTCCCCTCCGAACCCCGAGAGAACAAGAGAGCTAGGGGCTCCACCCAATCTCTTTTTCCCAGTCCAAATCTCGAGGCTTCTCTGTCCTAAACGAGAAAACCCCAGGTAAAAGAGAGTAGCCAGCTGGACTCCTCCCCCGAGCTGTGGCCAGGTCTTTTGTCTCTCTTAAGTATCCAGTTGTTATTGTCTCCTAGCAACACGTATGGGGGAAAATTCCTCAAGAGAAAAGAAAACAAAAGGAGAACTCCTAAAACCCCAACAGCAAGGGACTTGGAGAGCCTTATTCCAATAGTTGTGTATTCTGGTCAAGAAACACTGATGTTATAGGTCTAGGCACAGGCTGAGTGCTTATAACCAGCCTCCTAAATTCAAATATATCACTAAAATTAAATCTACAGGCACATACAGAAGACAAAGTTCTGTCCAAATTTAGTCACTAATAAAAGAATTATTTTTATCAACATGTGGTACATCTGGAAGACTTACAGCCATGACCCCAATGGGGAATAAATCTGGACAGAATTAGACCTCTGGAGTGCACGGCTATATGGCAGCCAGATGTGCTCTCTGTCAACAAACATAATCCCTTTTGAGTCACTGACTCCACCACCAGCAGAAGGAGCATTATTAGCCAACGTCATGCATGCAGCTTCAGTAATGTACTCCCTTCAGGGAGTAACATTCAAGGATAAACACATGCAGAATCCTGCAATGCATAACTCCCACACACTAATAGAGTTAGGCAGACTGGACAGGCCACCCAAGCTGAAGGTCAAACAGTGTAACTTGTAAGATGCCCAGACTGCAACCCCTCCACCCATACTGGTAACAGTCTCCTTGTTCCTACTTCACTGAGTCAGCCAGCAGGTGACTCCTGCTTGCCAGAGGATTTGCAGCTTTGCCTCAGAATAGCATAAGATACTTCTATCTTAAGAAACACAAAGTGATTGCCGTAGTGTATTTGACAGTAAACTGAGGCAAAACAGACAGAATTCTTAACTAGAAATGCCACAAACATCTCAGGAGATTTGTCTCTGGTAGCTGCCTACCTTCAGACTGCAGAAGATACTTGGCAGAGCCTGGATCATGTTCCATGTTTTCTGATTAAAAGAGCAATGATTCTTCTCTGGAAGATGATGACAGAGCAGATGACCCAGCAAGCTCTTTCCTAGTCTATACATGGCTTGATATATGCTACTTTCAATTTTCTATGGCTACATAATGCATGGAAAGAAGAACTAAAGTTTTACTACTTCATCTGTATGAAGAGTAGAACATGAATTCCTAAGGTCAGGTTCCCATACTGATAACCCAGGTAATCAGCATTTCACTTTAGTCATTGGTGTCACCAGCACTATTCACAGAGAAGCCCTAGTCTGCCTAAGGATGACAAAACATGACTCATGACAACTTTACACAAGTATCCCTTGCACTTTTGAAAACAAAATAATGTAATGCAAAACTCTTTTAATAAAGGAGTGCAACTTTAAAGCTTATTGACTTCCACTCTATGTCTGTGGAGGCAAGGACCTAGAATGCTTTGCTAATTGATAAGAAAAAAAAGAAAACATCAAAGCAGTGAAGTGAATTAATGTTCCCTGGAAATGACATTGAGTAGGGGCTTAGAAATATTTTTAAAGGTTTATTATGCTGAAGTGACTAACAAACATTTTGTATTGAGACAGCAAAAAAAATTTACAACATTCAAATGTCTGGCTTTAGGGATAGGAGTTTCAGTCTAACAATTAAGACAATGACAGCTGTTCTTATACCCATGAAGATTACCTAGGCAGCACCAAAGACATACAATGTCTTAGCTCATGAAGGGTCACCTCAGTAGGTCATAGTACATTCACAGGAGAAAGGTGAATTATTCCTGAGTAGGTGAATAATGCTGACAATTTCATTTAGCAGAATTTATTGGAAGAGATAAATAGTTTTCTCAACTGATGTAAAAGAACAAGCTTTACCATTAAAAGCTGTATACATTCTATATTTCCTTACGCATTACATTTTTCTAGGTTTAATTCTAAATTAAAAAAACCTTTACCATTTTTCTTAATGGGAGAATTATTCTCATGTATGTTGAACAGTGTGTTGCGCTAATAAGTACTATGAAACTTCTTTCTAAAGCATGCCTGAAAATGGGATGAAACACCCCACTCCTGGATCAAGGAAATAAGGCATGGGCCTTTCCTAAGAGCCTTATGAAAGTGCTGCACAGTTTGACTGGTTTAGAGACAGCTAATCAGGGAGACAAACACTGGGCACTGCCTCCTCCTCATACGGGGCCTTCTCCCAGCTTGAAAAATATATTTTCACTGAGCTTTACCAGAATAGTTACTAGTGCTTGCTTTAGGACAAATAGAAAGTTGCCAAACAATGCAAGCAGCACTGATTTATGTTGCTTCCCCACTTAAATTTATTATTATATTATATTATATTATTAGTTATTATTATATTTAATATTATAGCTATTTTAATATGAAATCCCCAGACCATCTTTTAAATTCTGTAGTTTAAATACACGTTCCATATGTAGAAAATAAAAATTAACCCTGCTTTATATCTTTGCTGGGCAATCAAAGTCTAGAACATTTTATACTATACAAATGACAGTATCACTCTGCCATACATAGAGGAAATGCAAAGGAATTATTAGTCAGGAAAATCTTTAGCAACCTAATACATTCGCTGTTGCAGCTATTTTCAGAATGGAAGTGATCATTACTCAGACTTGCCAGAATCTCTAAATGCATGGAAAGTCATTCACAGTTCACCATTTTCTGCCTAGAGACTATGGGAGTCATGGTAGGCATGGAAAAAACCAGCACATCGGAGAGGTTGCGTAGGAGTAGAATTCTCAGCTGAAGAAAGAGGTGATTTACACAGCACCTTCTTCCCTATTATGTAAGTGTTCCTAAATTAACTGAAATACTACATGAGCAATTTTTGGTGGTGTCTGCAAGTATAAACTGACTATTTATTTTAACTTTAATTTTGCATGTCATAGCAGAAAAATAAGTTTATTGACTGGTGATACGATGATAAAATGAAAAAAATCTTTTCCAGGACTGTGGAAATAGCAATAAAGATTACAGAAATAGATAGGCATGTTGTCCCTGTAGAATTATATCAGATATTGGCACAAGAAGATCAAAAAATTACAGATAAAAAAATCACACTGGAGATCTAGAGTAACTTTTTGTGCCAGGCTGTTTTGCTCTGCCTAGTACTTTACCATGGAAAAACACCAGAAAAATACCCCCACTATTCAGTACTACTTCTGTGCACAACTGATGCAATACTGGCCACCATGAAAGTGACAAAGCACCTTCAGCTTTTAGCCTCAGGAAAACCAGTCTAGTTGGTGCTGAGTGGTTTCTCTGCTAGCTCTAGGCCTGAGATGAGCTCTTGCTGTACAACTTATGAACTGTATCAGCAGTCTTATAAGGAAAAACTGTTGCACTAGAAACAACAGCATTAATTGGTGTCATCCACTGCCTATAATACTGGATTTAAAAAAAGCCCCAAACAACAAAAACAACTCAATCTGAGAATTTTATACATAACTGGATTTCAAGTAACAAAGCTGGAGAGGAAAACCAGTAATAGCATGAGCCCCAGTAATGTCCTCCTTATTTGCATCTAAGCAGTATCAACTGAGCTTTTCATATTTGAAAATGCCTGAGCTATTTAATTGAATATCACTAGAAGAAAATTTAAAGTCCTTTGGGCTAGATTAATTTGGCCTGAAACCACCACAAATTAGCCTTTATCCATGTGGCCTTTGATACAGGACCAGAACACTTGTGCCACAAGCAGGGAGCTCAGCTCCTTACCAGAGTGGGACTTTAATCCCTGAATGTTTGCAAACTCCCGACTAACAATAACAGCCCAATACCTTTTCCCTCCCAAACAAACATTATCAATTGATTGGGGCGTCATTATTTAATAATTTATAAACAAAAAGCCAACCACAGCACTTGAAAAAAAATCAATACATTTATCTATATAGCTAGCATCATCTTGAACTAAGAATGATTTTCGAGCTTGGGATTCACTAACAGCAGACTCACCTGCTGAAGCAGAGAAGCTCTGCCATTCCAAATGCTGCACCCTCCACTGTACACAGACAACACAGCCCACCTCTTTCACGAGCTTCCTGACAGTGCCAAGCACACAATTTCAGGATTCGGTGCTTTACGTTGTTGGTAGAGGAGGAAGCGGGTCCTTCAGCAGAGGCCAGGCCTGCCCCAGGCATGAGACTGACTGGGCCGAGGGATGAGGCTGAGGTGTCCAGCGCCGCCGTTCCGCAATCCCGGCCCAGCTCGGCCCCACACTGCCCAAACCGGGCTTGTAGTGCCCATGTGCCCCACCGAGGTGGTTATGTGACAGAGAACATGTGTTTGCTGTGGTTTCTCACTGAATTACCTCATGAATGCCAGTGCTGGGAGTTTATGTCACTCTGGTGGTGAGAGCTGTGCTTTTACTAAAATGGCATGAGGGAGACCGAGCTCCAGGGTGTTGTTAGTGTTTCTAAAGTCAGGAAACCTTTTGGACTGGCCAGTGTGCTTACAGCTGTGTCAGAAGTGCTAGTGCCTTGGGACAGCTGGCTGCCTTGGTTTTGGAAGATGCATGCTGAGGGCTGGGGCTTGGGGCTCATTGTCTGCCAGGCATGTTCCAGCTGCCCCTTCAGTGAGTTTGGTTCTGGAGTCACTCTGTGAAGCCTCTATTTCTGTTTTAAGAGAAATAAGAGCCTCTTGCTCTGTTTTAAGACACTTCCTGGCAAGCTGTTCTGCCAGTCAAAGTAAGAGAGGTTTCAACCTGAGGTAAATGAGAGTGGTTGTTTAAAATACACACAGGGAAAAAAAAAAAAATCACCTTTACCAGGAGAGTGGGACTTAAAAAAAGAAGTTTGGAAAATAAATCCCAAATACATCTACTTCTTTGTCACACCACATGAGTTAGCATTGCTGAATTTTGCAGCGTGTTGCATACCCTATGTATGGAAAATCATTCTGTGAAAAGCCAGTATCCACTGTTGTAGGAGATAGGAGTCCTGCAACTTTATTTGAATAAAGTTAGAGAGTACACTAAGCCAATTCCCCTGTGGGGTCTCTTTCGAGGTTTTGGAGGATGCAGCCTCTTTCCATCCTAAACTCCCTGCTGTGTATTGCCCTCTTCCTTTCCTCATTGGCTGAGGTATTAGGAAGGTAGAGCCTTTCCCAACTGCCTACTACATTTTCCCCCTTGAACATGTATCGTCATTTCCCCCTAAAGTTCAATTCAGGCTGTCCGGGTTCTGTGGATCTATTGTCAATTCACAGTCTGGGTTCTGCCATAGACTTTTGCAGACCCATCTCTCTTATTCCCTAAAATTCAGAAGTTCAAACTGTCTGGGTGAAACTGTTTGGGTCCTGTAACAAACTTGCATAGCTTGATGTTGGTAAAGACATAAAGACCCATTTCTAAGACGTTAACACGTACTTGTAAGACATTAGTGAAGATCCCCCACACCCATTCTTCCAGACTGAGTCTTTCCTGAAGACATTAGCACCCATTTTTCCTATTATTCATAAGGCCCACCTCACTTTTGTTTCTGTGCCTGACAAATTTCCAGTGTTCTATTAGGCTCTCCTGGTTGGAATTAATTTCTTCAAAAGTCTTTTCCCTGATCAAGCATTTTTCTGCACTAATGAAGCAGTACATTCTTGTATCTATAACTGGAATAGCATCTGCTATACGGCAAGACAATAGGAAGCAATGGAAAAACATCTAAGAAAAAACCCCACCTCTTCCACTAGCAAAATCAGCAGATGCATAGAAAAAAGAAGTATTTTGTGAGATCATCTGTGTTGCAGGAGTGCTGGATATGGGCCTCATTAGTCTTAGGTTACCATAACATTTATTTTGTGACCTTTGTGCTGTAATTCAAAAGTGAAGCAGTCTCACTTTATTGCATTTTTTTCCTCTTAGAATAGAACAATATGATATTTAGAAGTGTTTTTCAGTTTCTGTATTTTTTTTAATCCTGCTCAAGATTTCTGTTGGCATCCTGTAAAATGTTCCTTGCAGTGTTGTGTTGCCGTGTAGAACTCATGTTGGTTTGCTGCTAACACAGATATCCATTCCTGTTTCTGTCTTCCTACCAACCTGTGGTGAAAGCTTGCTGAATCAGAATGTTTAGCTGTCCTGGTTAAACTCCTTGGAGTTTTAAAGATAGATTTAATATTGGCACCGTGTGTGAAACATTCAGCTTTAATCCTTCAAAGAGATATTAAAAAAACAGCAAACAAACCTAAACCAAACATCTTGTGCTAGATCCTTACAGCCCAAGAATCCTGAAGTCATCCTGAAGGAACATTGCCTCAGAAGGAGATGGCAGTACAGGACAATTAGATAAGAGTTTGATTGCTAGATGAAAGGACTAACCTTCATGGGAGAGAACAAATTGTTTTACCATGAAATGGAAGCTATCAAAATGAGTAAAATGCAAGTATGAAACAATTTTGGCTTCTTCTTTATTGCTTCTTTTCCCTTTATCCAGAATCAAAAAGATAACACTGTAGGCTTTTTTTTTTTTTAATTCAAGGTTTATATATAGTTCTAAGCAGTCTTTAGCAGTTGCTTGACCCACAAGTTACCATTAGGATTTCATCCTTAGAGCATTAATGGCAGGAAGACTGATGGATCCAGCAATATCTTAGCTTGTTGGTAAAGTATACATACAGAATTCCTAAGAAGATGGTAATTTGAAGGGAAGGATGCTAGACTTGCAGGTCAACTCCTGATGTTAATCAATATAGCTTTCCAAGGGTCAGGTTCAGGCAGAGGGAACACCACGGTGTGACATTAATGCCTTGTACTTCAAATGCGCTGACCCTGATAACCTACAGGTGTATACAGTTGTATGTAGCTACATCACTTGTTGGGGAAACACTGTTGGGAGTTAACAGCATGCTGCCTGGGCACTAACCCCTTTGACCCAAAGCTAGAATGGGTTTTGCATAACGCAGTAGGTTTCATGATGCTATGGCCTGCTGAAGCCCTTCAGATGCATTTGAAATAAGTTGGCTTCAAGTTTCTATACTGAACGAAGTGTTTGAAACTTTAAGTACTGTTTCTGCTGCAGGATAAGAACAAAGGTGAGACTTATGTGCAAACATTCCCCGAGAGCAGTATAACAGGCTTGCTGTTTTTCCAGTAGTCATTTTTTCCTATTTGTTTCCCTTAAGAGAGTAGTTAGAACACCATAAACACCTTTGTAGCCCTGTTCACAGCGGTGGGAGGTGTGGCAGAGCTGTGTTGTATTATTTTGAAAGCTAGTGCACTATACCACGGTAGATCTTGATCAGCCTACCAAAGTTAACCTAAATGTTTAGGATGAGAGTTGTAGCCTCACTCTTTTAAAAGTTTTGCTCAGGATGCATATTTCTGTCTGCAGGAATCCTGCTGGGTTTGTCTGTTTGAACAGATACATTCTGGAAGGTTGGGCGGATGGGCTCTGCCCAGTGTGTGATATCTGTGAGCTGGGCTCTTTACAGCTGAGGCAACTTGTGACCTGTGTCCCGTTTCCCCTGAGAGGCTCAGCTAGAGCTTTCTTCACTGAAACCACATGTGTTTGAGCAAGACTGGGAGGACACTGCTTGCACTGTGGGAAGCAGCAGCTAAGGCAATGTGTAGGGGAAGGACATAGCCATGACTGGTACTGATAGCCTATCCAGTTTCCTTGATTTCTGTGATATTAGTAAGGGAGAATGAGGTCAAATCAGATTTTTACCTTTTATTTAAAAGCAAAAGAAGCTTCCAGGAAGGTAGAAATTGAAGAAACACACTATAAGAGATAGAGTGCCAGGAGGATTCATTTGTTGTACAAATTAGTGTGTAGCATAATGAAGGTAGATGACTTGTAAAGGCTTTTCAAGGCCCAGGCTACCCAATGGGAAGCTCCCACTGATTTTTTTAACTGGTTTTGGGTCATGTTTCGACAGACCAGAATTGAGACTTCTTCTAATGAAGTCATTCATTTTTAAAAGTGATAAGCATATATAAAAACTCTTCTGTGAGATTCTTCCAGGAAGCAGTAGAAATACAGATAAAGCTTTTAAAGCAAAGCCTTGTAAAAGCCAGCTCATATAACATGTAAGAATTGTGTATGAGATCTCAACTATATATAAAATTATTAAACCAGTGATTGTATGCTTGCTGAAACAAGAGTAATGTTAAAAAAATCTGTTTGGACAATGTTGGGGAAGATGAAACAGGAAAGCCTTGGAAATATGATTGCCTGACAAAAGATTTTGGGAATATGAAAACTACAGGCAACATCGAAATGAAAGCCACTTTTGAAATACCAGGTCTTAGTTACTGAACAACTAGAAAACAATGGTATGGCCGACTGAAGTAATCCCCTCTTGATGGAACAATACCCTCTGCTTGCAAACAGGTCCAAGGGTCAGAGCAGACCCTACTAGCTCAGCAGAAGGGGTCCAAAGAGTAGTTTTTAGAAGTTAAGATGTAACACTCTATGGTAATATAAGAACTCTTATAGGCTGTATGTAAATGCTATAGGATTTGTATCTTGTATTAGATTGGTTAGTGACAATTAGAATATTCAGTACAGAAGATGATTTATTGTATTGTAACCAGGACTTCAGACATTCCTCACTTCCACTTCTATTCTTGCTCTTACTCTTGCTCTTACACTCTCTCTCTCTCACCCGTTTACTCTCTTGCTCTCTTGGGCCTGCTCAGAGCTGAGTCTACCAGCTCTGAGCAGTGCCCCAATACCCAAGCCTTTTACAATAAACCGGCTGTGTCCCAAGACCTGCCTATAGAGATCTCTCGTCTCCATCCGTCACCGTCTACGTCCGGCCGTCCCGACTGGACCCCCAGAACCCCCGTAACCTACAGTCTGGCGCCCAACGTGATTGCCGAACCCACACCCGTAACCTACAGTCTGGCGCCCACCGTGATTGACGAGCCCACACTCAGCACCTGCAGCCTGGCACACAACGTCATTGAACGCCCGGTTCAGCTTTCTCCATCTGTAGGACTTTTCTCCATGGACGGTAACTAAAAGACCAGTTATAGCCACCTAGAACGTGTCGTGAGCACGGCATACCGATGCTGCGCATCGTAATAGCTGGAGCTCTGTAATTCTGCTGAGGCAGCCTTCGAGCATGGGGTTTACCTGGAGCTCTTAGAGGCAATTGCCTGGCAGTCCTCGAGCACGGGCCGCCACTGCTGCGCAGCGGCCCCCTGGAGCTCTTTGAGGAGGTCTGCCGTATCACCCCTCGAGCACGGACACGCTGCTAAGCAGTACTGACCGGAGCTCTGCGGAGGGAAATCTGCCGCACGCCCCGAGCACAGGCGAGTAGTGCTGAGCACCGCCCGCACTGCAGCTCAGTGCGGACCCACCCGTGAGGTCCTGAGCACGGAAAGCCGTTGCCAAGCGACGCCTGAAACCGGAGCTCTGGGAAAGGACCGAAAAGCGGCATCCTGAGTGCTGAGTGGAGTGCCTGGCCAGCCCCCCACGACAGACATCTGAGTAAGGACGCTGCTCCTGCGACATCACCTAAGTGAGTATCATACTGGTCTAAAAAATGGGACAAACCCACTCTGCCCATGACAGAGATCTCTATAAGCAACTTAAGCATTTACTTATAAGCTCTGGTCCTAGTCAGTTGCCTAAACACGAGCTAAAAAATCTTTTAGAATGGACCCGACTTAATTTCCCAAATGCTGACCGTTCAGCCGTCTTTACAAGAGACTTTTGGGACACAGTTGGAGTTAAGCTCTTTAATAATATCTCCTACCGGGATATGGCAGCTGCACAGCTGCTCCCAGCTTGCAGAGCGCTGGTAGAGCTGTTTGCTGCGGTGGCGCCGCCCGCAGCAGTCACCCCGCCGAGCCTGGTTCCAGCTGCGAGTCCGCCCCTTGCCGTGGCGAGCCCGCAGCGGAGCACGGCCCCCGCCCCTCCGCCGGACCCCGTGGCTCCGATACCCGCGGTCCGGCTGACGCGCGCCGCCCCGCCCCCCGCGCTCGCGGCCCCCGCGCCCGTTACCCCGGCCCCAGCCACCCCACCGGACCCTACGGCCCCTCCCGCCCCTCCCGCCATCCCGTTCCTCCCCGCTGCCCCATCTCCCGCGGCCCCCGCTGCCCCATTCCCCGCGGCCCCCGCTGCCCCATCCCCCGCGGCCCCCGCTGCCCCATCCCCCGCGGTCCCCGCCTCCAGTGCCAGCGTCTCCGCGGCCCCGCCCCTTGCCCCTGCCCCCCCGTGCCCCCCCCCCGTTCCCGTCATCGCGGCTCCACCCCCCCCTGCTGCCGTCATTCTTACCCCACCCCCCGCTGCTGACATCATGGTGGCCCCGCCCCCCGGCGGTACCCCGGCGGGGCCAGCGCCTACCCCCCTGCTACCTACGGGTGTTACCCCTCCCCCAGCCGCGCCGGTTATGTCCATGGCTGCCATTATAGCCGGCCCCCCCCAAAGCCAAGCGGCGACCCTTCTTCCAGCCCCCCAGGTCCCCCCCCCCCACACGGCGCCGATGATAGCCATTGTTCCATCTGCGTCCGCCGCTGCTGCGTCTTCACAGTCCCCTGCCGCTCCCGAAACACTAGTGCCTACAGCGCCGGCCACGGCTGTCCTGCTGTCTCCGGCACCCCCTGTGCACGTTACCGCAGGAACCCTACCCCCCCACCTTGCCGTTCAAGCGCGCACAGCACGCCCCGAGCGGTCCCCCGGCCCCGTGGCGGCACAGCAGCCGCCTGTGTCTACTCCCGCTCCTCCTGCCGTTTCTGTGCGGTTCCCCGATCCCCGCACACCATCGCTTGCGCTGGGAGCGCCCCAGCTCCGCGAGCCACTTGATGCCGGTGCCGCGCTGCCTGCACGGATGTCTGCAGTCTCCCCCGTACCTGCCCCTGCTCCAGCTACGTCTCCCGGCACTGCAGCCCCGTCTCCCGCGGCACCACCACCCACCCCAGCCCAGCCTACAAGCTTCCAGCAGCAGCACGCCGCCATCCAGCCACCAGCCCTCCTGCCTCCCGCGACCGCAGCCCCAGCCCCTGGTTCTGCAGTCCTGCCATCTTTCGCTCCGCCCGAACCGCCCGCCACACGGACTGCTGCCCTTACAGCCTACCGCGCGGACCTGATGACGCAACATACGCATGCGCAATTGCTGCAACTCCCGGACCAGTGGTATCAGTCCGCTCAGACTTCTCCAACCTCAGCACCGCTCCCAGAACCATCCGCGCATCTTCCCGCGACTCCGCCGCCTGCCTCCCTGCCTCCGCCGCCTGCCTCCCTGCCTCCGCCGCCGCTTCCCGGAACCAACCCAAACAGCTCTGGTGTCCCCCCAGTGTTTGGGACAGACTTCTCAACTCAGAAAGAGACACTAAACCCTGAAGATTCGCCTGCATTAATCCCAAAAGTAGACAACCCCCAAAAATGTTTCAATAATTTTCAATTTACAGACTGGCATGAAATCAGACGCCAAATTTGCAAAGAGGAAAATCTAAATCCTTTAGCTATGCCTGTACTATTCAGCCAGCAAGCTGGTGGTCCCAGAACATGGCAAGCTATCCCACACCATGAGATTAAAGAATTGCGGAAAGCAATAAAGGACAGTGGTATCTGCTCTCCATACTTTAAACAACTGCCAAAAAGTACCCTAAAAGGAACACATCAAACTTTAAAACGCATTTTAAATCAACAGAAAAGGGGAAAAGCCCAGGCTACACCTCAAAGAAGGTTGAATAAAGCATTGTATGTTTTTAATTTCTTGAACAGCTCTGCAGAAGAGCCTGAACCCCCCATCTATAGACATTTCCTAAACAACAAAAAAGCAAAACTGAAAGAGCACCCCCTAGTTTTAATTAAGAATTTAGCATCAGGAAAAATAGAAAGACCTTATGATCTTATAATGTGGGGAAAGGGATTTGCATGTCTCTCCACAGGTGAAGGAACCAAGTGGATTCCAGCAAAGAACGTGAAGCTGTACCACGCATCAAAGCCCACTGTCTGTTCCACTTCAGGCAGTGACCCCGCGAGTAGAAGCCGAGAAGCCGGCACTGAAATGTGAACTCGGCAGAACCACTGAGAGAAGATTGTCTGCCAGAAACAGCTCGAGAAAAGAATGGAGTTTTAGCATTATTTGTGTAGATGCATGTTGCTTTTAACCTTTTGTTTTTGTTTTTATAATGAAGCTTTACCTGTAAATCAACCAAAGACAAAACCTAAGGGACCTAGCTAACCAAATTACAACAGATAACTTGTCTTGGCTAGACAGTTTGTTTGATGGTTGGAGCTTTGCACCCTGGCTAAGGGAACTCTGTAAAATAGGCTTGATTATTCTAGTAGTAATAATTACAGTTTTAGTAGCAGTACCTTGTATACTTCAGTGTGTGCAAAAAATAACGAGTAAGACTATGTCTAATATCTTAATTGTCCGTCGAAAAGGGGGAGATGTTGGGGAAGATGAAACAGGAAAGCCTTGGAAATATGATTGCCTGACAAAAGATTTTGGGAATATGAAAACTACAGGCAACATCGAAATGAAAGCCACTTTTGAAATACCAGGTCTTAGTTACTGAACAACTAGAAAACAATGGTATGGCCGACTGAAGTAATCCCCTCTTGATGGAACAATACCCTCTGCTTGCAAACAGGTCCAAGGGTCAGAGCAGACCCTACTAGCTCAGCAGAAGGGGTCCAAAGAGTAGTTTTTAGAAGTTAAGATGTAACACTCTATGGTAATATAAGAACTCTTATAGGCTGTATGTAAATGCTATAGGATTTGTATCTTGTATTAGATTGGTTAGTGACAATTAGAATATTCAGTACAGAAGATGATTTATTGTATTGTAACCAGGACTTCAGACATTCCTCACTTCCACTTCTATTCTTGCTCTTACTCTTGCTCTTACACTCTCTCTCTCTCACCCGTTTACTCTCTTGCTCTCTTGGGCCTGCTCAGAGCTGAGTCTACCAGCTCTGAGCAGTGCCCCAATACCCAAGCCTTTTACAATAAACCGGCTGTGTCCCAAGACCTGCCTATAGAGATCTCTCGTCTCCATCCGTCACCGTCTACGTCCGGCCGTCCCGACTGGACCCCCAGAACCCCCGTAACCTACAGGACAACAGCTAGCACAAAGACTTGTTGGTTCTTCAACAAGATCTTATGTGTGCTTAATAATAAATTAGCAAATTTACTTGAAGAAACAACATCCTTCAAGGTCTGAACTAGCAAGGCATCCTTGAAGGTATGCAAAGTTTATATAATTGCTAAATTCTGCCCAACAACTGGGAGCAACTGAAGTATTTCTGCTAACATACAGATTATATGCAATCTCTTTCTCTCCCTGTGTTGACAGGACAATTCTGCTTGAGAAGCTTTGCCTTAATGGTGTCATAATGCTGTGCAGTGCTTTGGTTCAAAATATCCATTACTTACTTATTTTCTTTCTGTGAGATAAGAATTAGGACAAAGCAAAGCAGGCACAAAACTTAAAAGAATATAAAGAAGTTTATTAACAGACCTAAAAGAAAGAAAAAAGGTCAGACTAAACCTTCAGAACACTTCTCCTCCCCCCACCTTTCTCCCTTCTCCCACTGACAATGTAAAAAGACAACCCTTGAGATTTCCAGTCAGTTTACCACTTCTATAGTAATCTTTTTCAGTTCACTTAGGGAGAGGAGTCTCTTGCTCATGCTATGGAGACATCTCCACAAGAAGTTCTCTCATGGCTTCAGTAGCACAGCAAGACAGCTGCCCGGGTTGGTTCTCTGCTTGCATGTGAAAGTCCCTTCCCTCGACTTACAGCTTTCCCCACAACTGTTTCCGAGGGTTCAGTCTTGAGCTACTGGGGTACCATTTTAAGGTTAAGCTGTTCAGAAGCAAAGGTTCTCTCCACCTATCTCTGGGAGCATGTTCATCTGTAGGAATAGAGGGCCTCCTCCTCCCCTGGGAGCAAGGGTCCTCATCAAATTACAGCTACTGTCATTTGCTTATTTCAGCACAAGTACTTTTGCTCACAATTACAGTCATTTGCTTATTTCAGCACAGATACTTTTGCTCACAATTGCAATTTGAACGCTCCAGCCCCCCATGCTTTCATGAAATTACAACGGGTACTCTGATATATCATAGTCTATCACCATAGCTTTACAACAGAATTTCAGCTTCTAGGCTTGAAGCATCTCCTCTTTCTCCTCCCTCAGGGTTTCAGCTCTTCGTTTTTTACTGACCTTGGTGTCTCTGTGGTGTTTTCTTCACTTGCCTCCACCTTTCCTCTTCCTCCAACTCGGGAGAGGATTGATGTCTGCAGGCTTCATCTGTTCTGGAGGAAACTTACAGCGCTGGGTTATTTTCACCTGGGCCTTGCAGCTGGAATTTGCTTATCGCTGTTGGTCACCTGATCTTTGCTGGACAGTGGGGCAGCTTCAGACGAATCTTCAGCTGCACTGGCAGGAGCGGTGGGGAGCCGGGCTGCGCCCCCTGCACGGAGCAGGGCTGCGGGGGGGCTGCGGATGGAACAGGGCTGTGCCACGGCCCACCTGGCCAGGCCAGGCAAGGCCCAGCCCAGCCCCGCTGGGCTGCCTGCAGGCCCCCCCAGTTACCTGTCCGAAAGCCAGAAGACAAGAGAGCTTTCCTGGGCTCTGTTCGTTCTTAAATGTGGATCACAGAGGTGTGTGAAGCTTCTTAAGTGGCTTAAAAAGTTGCCAATATTCAAACTAGCCAGCTGATAGGTTCTGTCAAGTCACAGAGGGAGCTGTAAGCACCTCTTTGCAAGAGAATCACTTCCGTGGCTGAAGCCCTTTTTACTAAAAACCCAAACTATACAAACCATGATATGCTGGCATGGTTTGCCTGCTACATTGACCAATGCTTTTTGCATTTTGTTCCTGCTCTGTTTTTATGTGATCCTGTTTTCTGCAATTTGTGTGTCAATTGCTTGCAAACATAGAACATATAACTCTCACCAACTACATTAATATTTACACTATATTGTAGTGTTCTGCCCCCAATGTGTAAACACTAAACCAACTCCACAACAATTCTTTATATGTGGGCAAACAGGATAGTTCCAGATAGACATGTGACTTCCAGTGCTGAATTCCAAGGTTTGATTATAGGAGACTCAGGAATTCAAGGCAACTATCTGACTATCTGATGTACTGAGGAGATTTACAGAGATGAACTTTAAAGGCAGAACAGTAGCAACAAATACCTTTTAAATAGCATTTATTTAATCTTAAATCAGATCTTAAATCTTAAAAAAAATGCAATTATTTCCCCCTTATTTTACAGGTAGAGGGACTGAGGCACACAACAGTGACAAGTCCTGTCTATTGCTATGCTGAAGGGGCAAAACTGGTAAAATAATGTAGGGTTTTGAGGTCTTAAATCAGCGATTTCTCTATCATTGGAATACCACAGTAGACAGTAGTGGCTCTTCGAGCCTCCCATACAAATTACAAGGTACTTGTGTGAAATTTTTATGGGCCCATAAGCAGTTTGCTATAAGGTGTGCAGAAACCTGGTTTTCTCAGACATTCTTTGTGGATATCTCTCAAATAATTTGTGGTCTCCCTGCCTGCCCCCAGAGGAGTGTGAACTGCAGGATGAAAATTGCTGATATATGAGTGTTATTAGCCATGGCTGTACAGACTGAAGTATGAAGGAAAATGTGTTTGAAAGCAGGTCTGGACTCAATAGATTAATGTGTACTTTGCTCCTCAGATAGCTCCAGCTAGAAGAAAGGCTTAAGTGATATTCTGCTGTTGTATATGTCTGACTTCAGGATAGATCAGAAGTTGAAGTTTTTGAGCTTCAGTTTGTGGATGCCACCTGTGTGATCATGAGTAATGCAGGTTGGGTCAGGGATGGGGTCTTCATGTGAAGCAGCTATGCTTGCTACAGGAGCCAAAACTGGAAGGAATTTATGGAGTTAAAGGCAGACTTAGTGTCCTTTTACTCCAGTAGCCATTTGCAGTTTATGTCCAGGAGCAACTTAATCCAGTTTGGCTGTTGCTGGGATTATTGCCCCAGTGAAAGGACTGACAGAGCTGCCTGGCAAGTACCCTGAGGGTTTAAATGTATGTGGGGGGTTGTGGAGTGAAGGGCTGGACAGTGCTATGTAGGCTTTATTAGTTTGTTGGGGTTTTTTAAATGCATTTTCTGAAAGGTGAAAATGGCTTTTGAGTTGAGGCTTTTAAGCTCTGACTGAAGCAAAATCATGCTGGTGCTGCAAGGATTCAGACTGTGTTGTATTTATTTTTCTCCTTTTGGAAAGTAATTTGTTTTTCTGCAGGTTCTATCCTCTTCTAGCAGATTGATAGCCTCAGTGATGGGCTAGAAGACTGCACCGAGACTGTAACTCTCTTGCTGGCTGCTTCTGTGTGTTTAGATGAGGTCAATGGGACAAAAGTCAGTAATGAAATGAAGAGGTTGCCCATGGAAGGGTGGCACCTGAGTGCACGATCCTGCTGTGCTTGTGTATTTGCTGTTAAATTAGGCCAAATCTAAAATGGGAAGATGTAGAGGGGTTCCTTGTGGAATATAGGATACCCCAGGAAAGCTTGGGCATCCCAGGGCTGTTGCAGAAGTACCCCTGACGGGGCCTCAGGCTGAAAACAGGCTTGCAAGGCACCTGCTAGCTGGCAGCCTTGAACAGCCTTGGGAAAAGGTATATACTGGTCAGCTCCCCCGCCGCTTAGAGGCTTTCTCATGGGAAAGGAGCGTGAACCTTGGGAAAAAAGTATAACTTGGTGTAAGTTATACTTTTAAAGGAGGAGCACAGTGCTCCAACCGTATCGGTGTTCGTATCGTGACTCTGGCTGGATTCCCCTGCTCCTGGGACCCCCCCCCCCGCTACAGGAAAAGTAAATAATTTCTTATTGTTACCTATCTGCAAATGGTTTTCTTTACTCTGATGATGGAAGGTGGGGTCTACAAGTGCTGCGGTGCCATTGCTGGCTAGCACGCTGCCCCGAGCACTGGGCAATATTCTGTCTGCCCTGAAAGGGAGTATGGGGGCCGATCACAGCGCAGGAGGGCAGGCGAAGCTCCTGGCTGGATTCACCTTGCCCACTGATGGCGAAGGTGCGCGAAGGAGGCAGGAAAGAAGCGGAGGAACTTCTTCGTGGGGGACAGGGTTTATTGAAGAACACAGGAAAACCATGGAGAAGCCGAAGAAAATGGGACTGACATGGGGTTTTATACCCCTACAGAGTGGGCGTGGAAAACATGCAGTGACCAATAATACATCAGTTAGGGGGCGCTACAAAGGTGGGGAAAAGGAATTGTAGCAAATGGGAGAAGGAGTAGGCGGGGAGGAGTAGCAAGGGCCAATCACCTACCGAAGAACATAGAACTCTCGGGAAAGACAACCAAATATGAGAAATAAGGGGGAAGGAGAAGCGGCCAATGGTAAGACACGGATCTACATATTTTTCACAGCCTTTTGGGTGCTGCCTGTGACTTCAAGGCTTTTGGGCTGTGGAGGCATCAAACCAATGGACCCTTTGGTCCACTTTATTTGGCTGACCCTGGCATTGGCCATGGTTCACCACAACATACAAGTACCTTAAAAACCTTTGCCTAGAAAGCTCTCACGTTATTCTCAACAAGCATGCTGTGCCTGGCCAGTGTAGAGCTGTTCCTGGTGTTACCTGCCCTGGGCCCAGGGCAGGCAGCAGAGCTTGTCAGTGTGTGTGCTGCATCCCACTGTAATGGCTTTAGCAGAGCTGCTGTCTGCATATGCCTGCTCTGACCCCAGAGCCTACTCTAGGGTTTCCAGGCAGTGCTGCAGTGCATACTGCAGGCCAACACTTCTAACATCAGACCCACACTTCTAACATCAAAGCTGAGCAAAACCAGTCCCAGACTGCCTGGAATCAGAGCTTTAAAAACAATTTGCATTTGAATAGGTTTTTGGGGTTATCCTATATTCCAGAGTTCAGCAGTTCCCTTACTTGCTAGTTTTAACACCAGCAGGAACTTAAACTCCAAATAAGCTGTTGGCGATTGAATCACAGAACCAGGCCGGCAGGGAACCTGAATCGTTTATTCACAGGAATGAGCTGGTTTTATAGACTTTTCCAAGGCACAGTATTTCCTTATATGGCATGACCTATCCCGTGTTGCCACATCAGCAACACACTTTCCAAATGTCCTTTTAGGGATGATCACTCACTGTTCACCCATCTGGTCAACTCCCAACAGGCTCGTCTCTGTCGAGGTCTGCTGTGTGACACCTCCTCCCCCCAGGGTCCGGTGGAGACAAGCCTCTCTGTGCCGCCATGTGCTCTTTTGTGCTGCCATGTGCCTCTGCAAGCAGGTTTTACAGCTCACAACCCAATTCTATCTTATAATTCCCCATATAAGCCACTCCCCTTTCCCCTGCCCCTTCCGGCAAGGGAGAGAAAAAAGAGACACTGTGGGTTAAGATAACAATTTACTAAAAGCTCAAAGCAATGGAATAAGACACGCATTAACAACACAGTAACAACAGCAATATTAATGGCAAAAGTATACAGAAAGATAGGGTGTTTTACCCACAAAAAGGTGTTTACCACTGGCAACAAATACAAGATGACAGAAACTTCCTGTAGATCACACCTATATATTTCCACGGACAAAGGCAATGTGGGGACCATTTCTGTCTGCTGCACCACATGGGCACTGGGAAAAAAGGGGAATTTGGTGGGGGAGTTCCCATGACTAATGTTTCCCACCCCCCTGGCCCAAAACAAAAAGAACCCCAAGGACAAACAAACACTGTGAAAGCTGGGTCATCAGAGTAGGGGGCTTGCAGCTGGTCTCAGTTCTGCACAGGTGCCTGTCTTGATGTTTCCATCACTTCATAACACTGTGGGTTGATCCTGAGGTTGCTGCTACCCTCTTCCTACCACTCAGCTGCACTTCCCTTGGCTTGGTTTGCCTGGGTTTGGCAGGGCTTCTTTCCTCTCGGCTCAATGAGCTCAGCTGAGTGGGGGTCACTCTGCCACTGGTCCATCCCTGCTGGCAACTTCCCCTCTGCAGTTGTCTATTTGGCACCACAGTGGATCATGCCTTTTGCTGCTGTCCCTTGCAGATCCACAGGCCCATATGCAGTCCTGCTCTGGAGAGAACAGGAGGAGAGGGAATCAGTGGGCAGCAGAGGGACTGACTCTGCAGGGGTTGATGGCAGCAGTTCCTCTGCTGGAGTGAGCGAGGCAAGATGATGCACGTCCCGTTTTCCCTGCCCAAACCTCACCCCCAGCGATGATGTGGGTGGTGTAGAATAAACAGCTTGGCCACACTGGCCTGGTGCTGAACTGCACCACCCTTCTTTGCAACCAGGACACCTCATCTGCTGAAGATGAAGTGTCCTGGAAAACTATTGGATTTTATAGCAGCAGATTAAATAATGTTAGAAGTGTAGCCTCCTCAGGTGCCCTGACCAGCTTCATAGCTGTGTTTTATACTGTGTAGAGACTGACAGCCTGGCATGTATAAATTACTGGGATCTTTGTGGGTTCTCTCCCTGAACTACAGTATGCAAGACCATGGTCCAGAAACTTTTCATTTTCAGTTCCAAATTTGATGTGAGAAAGTTGATTTGCTATAAAAGCATAGTGTAGTTCAATGCATTTCTGTTAGAAATACTGGGTTCAGTTCTTTACTTCTGATAGGAGGATTTCCAGTGCCTAAGGCTAAGCTCCATCCTCACACTAAATGGCCTTCCTGAAGGCCTGAGAGTGGCTTTAACTCCTCATTGCTGGCTGAAACTCAAGGGAATCCACACACAGAAGCTGGTGTGCCTACCCTGTAATCTCTGTGTCAGCTGGTATCAGTTAAGTCATTAAAATTTATTCATCTTACTGTCTGCATGCTCTGGGATGAACAATTTTCCACCATTTCTCTGTGACAGACATGACTGGATTGGTGCATTAAAGTTACAGGGATCACAGTGTGACCCACGTCATTTGGGGACAATTCATACAAAGGATGGCTGTGCAGGCTTGAGCACTTTTCCCCAGTTGTACCCAGTAACACCAACTGATAAAATGTTTGCTCCTGTATCCATGATACTACTCAGTAGGAGTTAAGGATTGTATTCAAGTAATCATTTATGAATTTATGGCAATAACTGAAATGGGAAAGCAGAAGTTGCCTTTCTTGCAATGAAAATCTGTATTATGTATGTTAGAACTTACTGGTTTGTATCCAGAATTTAATTTCTTTCCTACAGAAGCAAATCAATTTTTAAGCACTAAGGTATTTCGATGTATTCATTTACCTCTTATTTATTTCCATAAACATGACAAATTTAAACACCTTCAACCCTTCACCCCTCTGATGGTAATTAATTCATAGTATGTTCCAGTACCACTCAGTGCAGGCTTAAACAGATCACCAGTGGTGGATGTTAACTACAATATCTGTGACATTCGCATCAAACCAGGAGGAGCTTGGTGGTGTATGAAACCACTCTCATGACACAGTTCATTTTTGAGATTGTAAATAGCCATGCTGCTTAGAAAACAGGATTAGATGAAGTATTCTCTTAACACACTTAATCCATAACTAAAAAATATTCATTACTCCTACCTGTTGTAGGAGACAAATGTTTTATTTAAGCTCAGAATGATCTATCTGAATAGGACCTATGTAGTTACATTATAAAACTGAAGTCTGTAATGAAAAAGATAAGTTGGAGCTTGTAACACAGCAAAATTGTGTATCAGCTGGGACACTGCTGTGTCAGAGGTATCACTGCTGTGTCAGAGGTATCACCACTGTGTCAGAGTTGCTCCTTTGCAGGTGGCAAGGATAAAACTGTAATTCCTTCCTTTAAATATTGCACTGTGGTCTATATTGGAGAGGTCCAACCACTATGCCTTCCCTGGATATATCTGAGCTAAGCATTAACTTTTCAGACCACTGACTGTCTGCTGGTATTTCCATGATGTCTGTGTTGCAGCCATGGTTTTGGCTCACACTCCAGGACTGAACTGGAGGACTCCAGACTAAAACAATGAGTGCCGACAGCTCCAGTGAAAGAGCCAAGCTCCTGTCATGAGTGGCTGTCAGAACACATATGCTTTGCGTGTGCACTAGAGGATGGACTTGAACAGTAACGCTGTGTTTTTCTCCAGACACAACGGTTGTCTGTAGGCCCTGTCAGAACTACTTCTTCTGGGTTGGAAACAGCTGCGGGATCTTTGTCAGTGAGCATGCTGTGGAAGTGTCATGCTGGTGACTGCCTTTAATTGAAGTGAGTGGAAAGTAGCTGCTTGCCTCAACAGCAGAGCTGCAGCGTTGTACTGAGGAGAGACAGCTAGGTACACACTTACCTTGCTCAACTTGCTTGCCCTAATGCTATCCTTATCTTATTGCTCGTCCCAATTAGGAATTATGAAAGCAATTAAATTTGTTAACAAAGTATTAAAAGTTTTCTATGTCTGGAAACATTTTAACAGCCCTTAGGTACTTCAGTAATTTGAGACAGTCTTGCTGCAGCAAAACGAAGCTTCCCATTTTTCATGCTGCTCTGGAGAAGTGAAAATGGGTTTGCACTGGGGAGCGGCATGCGTATTTGTGTCCCTTAAGGTGTAGCCACAAGCATGACAGACTGGGGTGTGGGATACTTCATGTGTACTTTCAGTTCTCACTGATTCAGAGTAGAGTTTTTTCATCCTGCATCATTTCAAATGATGAAGTAGGGACTAAAATGAGAATTGCCCTGGTCAGTACCCCCTGATTAATTTTGCCCAACTTCACTTGCCTGAATGCTGTTTAGATGGCACTGATGACAGTGGAGGGGGGCATGGTGGGTGATGGATAGGAATAGAAAAAATAATGGTGAATTACCAGACCAGGTAAAAAGATAGAAGTAACAAACCTGAAGTAAACTAACTACTGGTTTGTACAGATTTTTTTTAATATCCATAAACTCTTGCTGAATAACAGTGTCTAGCACAGAACAGGGAAGAGGAATGGAGGGGAGGAAAACATCAAACAATTCTGTAACAGTTTCTAGGTTTAGGGTTGTTTGGTGTTATTTATAGTACTGAGAAAGCAAAAGCAGCAGGGCAGCCCAGAATCTGCTCTGGATCAGGAACATACCTGACTATAGCCAAACTTTTGGTCAGATAAGACAAACCAAATTGTACATAAGGAGATGGCCAATTCTGTGAAGCTTTCTGTGACAATGGGTGGAGGAGCCTTCAGGTTTTCTTTACTGATAGTAAAGATTTTTTGAGGCAAGAACCATAGTGGACAGCCATAAAGCTAGTTTTTTATTATGCTTTCCAGTGGCTGTTTGGAGTCAAGAAAATCTGGAGACTCTCTTGTTGCAGGCCTTTAGAGTGGTTAAGAAATGAAGGCCTGTGTCTCTCTGAGGAAGTTTCCTTTATTTTCTGGTTCACCAGTTGCATTCATTTCTATCTCTGGGATAGCACTTTTTAAAGATTTAAAATACATGAAAACATGTTTGGATTTTTGGACAAAGGTATAATTTTTGTGTTAGTACTCACTGCTATGGAAGAACAATCATTCACACATTTTTAAAATTAGTTTTTAGTCAAAATTTATCTCCCTTTAAACATCTTTCTCAGAAACCAGTGTAGCAAAAATCTGTCCATAAGAATATGACTGTATTCAAAATGTGCTTGAGCACAGAAACAAACACAAGCCTTGCCAGACCAGCAGTTCTTGTAATGGAAGCCCTGGTGTTTAATGGGTTGGTTAAGTTTCAGCCAGAATCAAACTCTGATTACTGTCAATAAAAAGTGTTTGTGTGGGCTGCTTGCCTGTGGTTGAGCAGGTCAATGACAGCCATGCCACCTTGTAAGTATTTGTGGTGAGCTTCTGATGGCTGAAGTGGCCACCTAAAAACAGAGGCTAGACAAGGATAAGGGAATAAAGGCAGGTATTTATTTGAAAGGCCTTCAAAGGTACCCCCTGGGGAGCCAGAGGCTACTGCCACGATGGACCCCAAGATGGATGACAGCTCATGAGTTCTTCACAGTTTTATAAGTTTGGTTCATTTGCGTATCAGGGTTAATTCTCCAATTAAAGCTTCAGTTAATGATGTAGTTTCCCCAAGCTTTCCCCCCCCTTTAGAGGATTTTGGTTTATACTTTTTGGGCCTAGGATGGTCTGAGTGTCCTTGGAGAGCAGGCCTGGAGAGGCTTTGTTATGTTTAACCTAGCATGAGAGAGCAGAAAACAGGCTACAAGAAACTTCAGAGTGACACACTAGGCAGTACAGGATTTGAAAAATATGAAAGTTAAAACCTAAAGCATCACTGCCTCTCATAAATAAAAGGCATGGACAGTCTGTCCCACTTACTAGTGATGATCAAGAAAGGTACCAAATCATTGGTGCCTTTTGTTTAAGGGGGAGGGGGGAGACCTGGCCCTTTGGATGCTGTGTCTGCAGCAGTACTTGGCTGGGAGGGCCCTGGGAGCCCTGGGCCTCCTGCTCTGGCTGTATCTCAGGCCTTGGAAGGCAGTGGAGCCAGCTGTGCTCTTTGGGCTGGGCACTCCAGTGAAAGGCAATGCCGGCCCTTTGCGGGGGACATGGGGGCTTTGCTCACCCCCTGTCCTGAATGTGCCAATCAAAGTAGTGGTTCTGGTTTGGTGGTTTAAAAAAATAAGATAAAAAGAAACCCTTTGACTGCGGGGATCTGTTTGTAGCACAAGGTGGCAGCAATGCTCTATTATTTTGCATTCGCCCTCCTGCAGCTGAACAGATGAAGTTAGAGCTGCAGAATGCAAAGCTGAGGTTTTTCTCCTTGGATATTACTTTATCATCTCCTTCTTTTCCCCCAACTCCTATTTTCCCTGATGTCTGGGACTGGATGGGGTGGAACAGAATGGGAAATGCTACTGCCCGGAGTTTCGGTCTACCTGAAAAACACAGAGAACTGAATCAATTTGAGGTTGGTGCTGTAGGAAAATGGCAGAAAGTGAGTTTGTAGTGTTAGTTAAATTGTGCTCACTAATCCTACTACCACTGCAAAGCCTGTGCTAACTGCAGGGCCCACAGAGCTACCCAGGAGTAGCACTGTAGAACTAGTACAGACTGAGATCTAAGGATAAGGAATACTCAGTCACACGACAATATAGATTTAATTCTCTGTTACTTACTGCACAAAATGATTTTTTTCTTTGCTGAACTTTCTAGAAGTCTTCAGAACAGAGGTGGATATTGAACTTCTTGTAACCTATTCTCAAGACTGGCACCATGTTGGCCACAAACACTTATTTTCAGCTGATGAAAGTTTCAACAGTTTTTATTTTCCTTGTGGCTGTGTTCTCTGTTCCACTTCTAGGGTGGTATCATTGTCCCTGAAAGTCATATAGGAGAGGTTGGGAAGGATTGCAGTGAATGCCTTTGACCTTTCAATCTCTGCTTTTTGTTTCCTTCACTGCTCTGAAGTGGACACAGTTATCCTTTATCCCTTACACAAATGTTAACTGCTCCCTTTTGCTGCACAGTTTTGATGTGGTGTGCCATTGTTGTGCTGTGTGATGTGGTGTAGTTCGTCTAGAAGCCTCTTCAGTGTGTGGATTCCTCTCAAGTGTAGGCAGTGGGGGGTGTGTGTGTGTGCGTGTGCAGGAGGAGCTGTGCAGACTAAAGCCATCAGTGCTGTCAGCCAGTGCAGTTCTGTGCCTCTTCTGGCTGGGCTCTCCTTAGTTTCCCGAGGTGAGGCCAGCCTGGATCCCAGCAGGTGTCACTCTTGGCTCACAGGAGAAGCCGTGTTGGAGCATCCCTCACTGCCACAGAGCTGCTTTTCCCTGGCATGCTGCTCTGATACTGCCTTGCTGTGGCTGTCCTGTGTTCTGGTACAGTGTTTTGCCTCGGCTGCATGTATTACGGGAGTGAAACAGGATGGTGTTCCCATGTCTGAGTGCGCAACACGTATCTGCCCAACATTCCTGCCACTGGGGAACACTAATTCAGTACAGATTGTGGATATAGCTGTTTCCGATGCAAGTCCACGGTTAAAAAACATCTGTGATTTCCCTGTACTTATAGAGTAAGCAGTTACATATCTGCAGTTGTTTTAGTGCACTGGTAACAACATCTAATTACTGATGCATTTCAATATGCAGCACCTTCCACATGTGCAAATGATGTTGCCCTCAGCCTTCTAGGTGGCACATATTGAGGATTAGAACTTGAGTTCCTTGTCTTGGGTGTTATCACCAAGGGTTAGCCAAACCTGCCTAGTCTAGTTAGCGACAGTTTTTTGACTGAAACACAGATGAAAAATTGCCCCTTTTCCGGTTGTGTTCCACAGATCTTTACAGCTGTATGAGTGTGAGAGACATCTGGGTTATGGGATGATGTTACAGCCATACTATGGAAAGACCAGAGGCTTATTGTTCTCTGGTTGATTGTTGATTGTGGAAGAACATCTTTCTCATAACTGATTTTTTTAGTTGGTTTTGGGTTTTTTTTTAGGATTTTTCTAGGTTCTGAGGAATTGGGATGCTTTTTACCAGCTTACCTCTACATTGTTTAATACAGCCTAAAGCACGGTTTGACCAAGGATGATATGTGCTGCTGATTAATATCAAAGCCTGCATGGGTATTTTTGACATACATAAATGCATCCATGTGTGTTTTTCTATACAGTAGGAAAGTCATATCATTGCTCAAAAAAGCACACTGTAACTATTAAACATATGCTAAAGCTCAAAGTTTCCATTAATTTAATATACCATGAGTAGCTGGAGAACAGACTGTATGAACAGCAGATTCCTGCTATAAGTGAAATTAGGATTCGGGATCTCATATGTTTTGTATCATTTCCTTGTCTTGACTCCAGCTAAAAAGTATTGAAGTTTTTTTTGATGAAGTCCCCCCAGTTGCTTTTTTGCTTCTCCTCCAAATACTTTCACAAATTATAAGCATCAAAATTGATAGCATGGTCCTTCTAGTGCCAAGTGAAATGGAAAAATGAGATACTGGCACTCCAAGCTGTAGGAGTAGTTTGTGCTACCTGAGCATGGCGTTCTTTCGTATGCAGTCTGACTTGTGCAGGTTCCTGAAAGGAAGACCATCCTCAGAGCTTTTTTTTTGGGCCAGGACCTGTGTGGGTGGTCTGAGTCAACAGTTCAGAACTGCAAACCAGAGAGCCATTCATTGGGGTGTACTGACTTTGGCACGAGCTAAGGCTTCCCTGGTACTGCAGAGCAGGCTGGCTCGCTTTCTCTGGAGCAAAGGCATCCAGGCTATGTCTGTGCCCTCAAAGGAGAGTCTGACTGCAGTGTGCTCTGGAGTGAGCAGAACGTGCCTACTAACCAGAAAATGGGGGGAGGATGTAGAGGAAGGCACTTCTGATTGCTTTAGGGAATGTGTAGGCAGGTTGCTGGCTTGTTATTGTCTTGTCTTTTGCTTTATTGTTTTCTAATGCAACCGGTCAGATTACATGGGTTAACATAGTAGATGAACCACATGCTAAGAAATATACCTGCTTGAGGCTCTCACCACACCTTTGTTTCTTTGTGAGGATGTACCCTGGGAAGTCACTGGGTCTGTGTGCCAGACGTGTGTGGTCCTTTGTACCTAGTGCTGTCATTAAATTGAGCCTTTTAGGTCTGAAAGGTATCACAGCAACTGTTGCTTTGTTGTGCATTTGACAGGCGGGACATTTCTCTCTCATCCCTCCCATGAATTGTGACTGTTGCCTCCTAAAGTGCTTGCACCATTCATTGAACATATAATTGCATGTTGTTTTAGATAGACTCCTTTTGTACATGTATTGTCAGGACAAGGCAAACTGTATTCGTTTATGCATGGAGACCTAAGCCTCCCTTCCACCAAAACAATTAAATTCTACAAGTGTATCACAACTCTGGCATCAGTCAGCAATGTCAAAATCTGCTCACATAGCAGTGGGTAAACTGTTCTTTTCTCTTGTGACTTGCACATGTGTTCTCTCTCCATTTTCCTTTTTCTTGGTGGAGACTTAGAGCTGGCTACTTGTCAAATGGTGTAATGTGAAGTTAATCATGTGACTTGGGGAGACTGACACATTGACACTTTTCATAATAATTCCTTCCTACACTGGAAACCTCCAGCTGTTTTGATGGAAATAATGTGATGTGACTGTGACAATCCAGTCCCAAAGCCTGAAGACTGAAAATTGAAGCTTCTAGGTCCAATTTTAGTTGAAAAGTGTGGTTTTTAACCTTTATGACACTGATCATAGATGACTACATATGGAAATTAAAGGAATCCCTAGAAATTTCTTCTAGTTGTTTCCAAATATAGGTGTTTGTTTGCAAATATAGGTGTAAATGTAGGTGTTTGTTGAATGGCTTTATGGAAAATGATTCTTTTTATGTCTTTGCAGCAATAAGTATTAGAAATGCCCTTTGAAGAGGAATAGATTTTTATTTTGGAGAGTTCAAACTGCAAGATCACTCTTTTCAGTTCCGATGCTATGCTAGTGTGGGCAGCAAAGGAATCTTGGAGACTTTTTCCCTTGGAGGAGAGTGTATGACCAGTTCAAGTGGAATGGAAAGTCAGGTAAAGGTTAGTCTGTAGTGAGACAACTCTGGAGTAGTTTTTCATCCTATAAGCAAAACTACTGATATAAATAACAGTCATTAAAGTTAGAGCTGGATGGGGAATGTTTATTGTTCATTTTTTTTTTTGCCCACATGAAACATTAAAGATTGGACAGTAAGTATACTTTTAGTGAGACACATAACTATTCTGGGAAAGGATGAATATGGTCAACTATATTTCATTTTCTATTTCTTTGGAATTAATGCTTCTGTATTTCCTCCTCCCTCCCCTGCCCTCCCCCCCCGATAAAATTAGGATGAACATACATCTGCTAAATCTTTAATGTCTCTAATGGCCTCTTGATCATTTGAATTTCAGATCCTGCGATCTTGGAACATGCTGCTGATTGAAGCTGAAGGTGCTGATTATTATTATTTTTTTCTCCCCCTCATTCAGCCCTAGGATGCAACAGATAAAACTGGTGTGATACTACAGGAGATTCACTGCTGAGATCTCAGCATCAAGAGAGTACAGGCTCTGCTTGATTGTGTTCTAAAGGGAATATGCAGTTATGCATCTTTCTTTTTGATGACAGTTATTCTAAGAAATCATTAAAAAAGACATTTCTTGAAGACTGTGGAAAGGCAGGTAAGCAGTAGTACAGAAGTAGTCATTGCCCATTGTGTTTAAAAGATGATCCCAGAAATCTCATCCTGTAACTTTATTAAGAGATGGATTTAAAATCCCCTAAGTTCCTTGTGTTATGTCAGTGGTGACAGATCCATTGATGGAGCAACTGCTGGAAAAGACGACTCATGGGACTGAAATATGTTATTAAACCACAGTCTGCTTTTAGAAAATAAAAAGTACAGGGACTTGAGTGTAATTAGGGCTGTGTGAATATGGCCCTCAGAGCGACCTCTGCATAGAACAAGTTACTTTTTTAAACCTGCATCATACTGATGTTAGTTATGCCAAATGTCACTAAAAAATACCAAATCCAGGGATAGCTTTACTATGTCACAGTAGCCTAGTCTGAATTTAATTCTCTGTGTCTGTCTGAAGAAGACCTGGAAGGTAATTCACGATGACAATTGATTTATTTTGACTTATGCCAGTCACTGGGGTATATACTCTACTTTCAGTTTTCAGTAGTAGATACCGAACAGTTTCTTCTCTTTTAGTCAGCTTTGTGTGAGGTACCTTAAAAGGATGCTTCTCATTGAGGCAGGAAAACAGGGTTGCAAGCCATTATTTGCAAAACTGTAGTTATTTATATCTGGAGGTCTTATCTTCTTGTAGGAATACCAATAGAAACTCTGGTTGATTAAATTTTTTTTTTCTCCCAAAGTAGCAGCTCTTATCTTTCTGGGCAGTACCAGAATCTGTTTCACCTTTCTTGAGAGTCCTTCCATATTATTATATTATGTTATATTATGTTATGTAATATTATACTATACATAAAATATATTTTATTATTTTAGACCCATTAATGTTGAAAAAGACCACTAAGATCATCAAGTTCAACAGTTATTTCTGTTCCTTCATGTTGCAATGGGTGTAAAGCCATTGAAGACTGAAACTGGTACATATCCAAAATAAAACCTCTGCTCTTATTGATGGGTGGAACTAGATACCAGATAAGTAGATCCCAGATTTTGGAATTTGCTAGTTGTAATTCAAAGAATGCAACAACTATACTATATAATGCTATGTCCCCTATTTTCCAGCTTAAAAAGTTAGACTGAAATGAGTACTTTCCTGCTACATAGGATTTTTTTTTTATGGTACGGTGATTCAAAACTCTCAATAGCTTTCTGTGTTTAGACATAGCATTTTAAAGTGCAATGCCAGCTTTCCTCCAATCCCTTTCATCTTAAGGAAAGATGCCTGTTATTTACTGCTCAACTGTCATTGTCACTTCCAGTTATCATGAATTGCTGGTCACTGAATTACTGTAGGAGGACTACAGGTAGACTATTTAAGCACCTCCCTCACTGTAGTGGGTCCAGGTGGATGCTAAGCTTGCCAGAGAGGTTTGTGGTACATAAACCCTTGTCTTATTATTATAGCAGGTGTCTATGCTGATTCTTAACCTGCAGCCTTGATTTTGCTGCCAGTGGCAGGAAAATGGTATGTCTGTTGGACCCTGGCAAGATAGATTAGATGCCCTTAAGTATATCTGCTTTTCATCCTTTGAGAAACTGAAAGTTTCTGGGTGATGGCTCATCTGCCCTGTGGTGGATAGAAAACCCGTGTTGACATCTTTGTTGTACAGGGCTATGAAGTGATCTGAACAGCAGGGAATTTGAATGCTGTAAAGCTCCACTTTTTGTTTTGTTTGACCCATGTGTTGATGACACATATATATAGGTTGAAAGTGGCCAGCTGCAATGTGACATAGAGGGGAGCATTCAGCAGAAATGGCCATAGTCATGAAAAATGTCTGCATTTTCTCACTGTAAATTAAAATCTGGTGGTTCTTTGGTGGACTGAGGTGACTTGATAGTACTCCAGCATACCTCTTCCTCTTTCCACAGATTTGTTCTTGTCTGTAAAGTGACTGTTTCTGCAAGATGCAAACTGTGTTTGTAATCTATACAATATCTGTTTTGCAACTCTGACTGGATTTTTACATTTCGCATTTTCCTTGCAATTACAGTTCCCCAGCTATTGTGTGTCTTAATTGCACCTGCAGTTAAGTATCTGTCCAGTTCAGCATGTAGCTTTGTGGCACCTTGTGTTCAGTGTGAGTCCTGTTCATGTACAAGTATGATGGTGGTGGTCAGGGCTTCTCTTGTGTGTGATGCCAGATGCACAGGGATGAGGTATCAGAGGTGATTTTGAGGGTGTTCTGAAGAAGAGTAGTTGGCACTTTATAAAGACAGAGGTTTGTTAAGGTGTCTGACTATCGACATGAGAGGATCTAATTGTCCCTGGATGGGTGTGACTCCATGTATTTCATCCCCATTAAAATCCGAAGGACATTAAACATGCTTTCTCACACTGTAGATCTGTACTTTTAGTAACGTGATAGTGGACTTGCTTTGTAAAAGAACTCTGCTTTTTTTCCTCATACAAGACTAAAGAAAAAAGTGTTTTAAAAGAATAAATGAACAGAGGCCAACGATCTCTTAGTGTAGTTCTGGTTAACATTTTATGCCAGTTTTTCTCAAAGGTATCATCTCTTGCTCATTTTAAAAAACTCCTCCCATTTGAACAGCGATGCAGATGAAACAGAGACCATTTAATACATGAATCTGATAGTTTTCATAAATTTTACTGCTTGCAGTATCTATATTAACAAAATACGGTCAACAAGACCATATGACTCATCTATTTTTCATGTCTTTTTGTGTCTCTGTGTCTATAATAACCTGGTTTTGATATACTGTATTCCAGAGTTCAGTACTTAAGACAGTTGCTTTATTATTATTACTGAGCAACTGTATTCTAGATGGTTTCTCTGATGTAGTACATCTTGCTCAGTCTGTTAAACCAAGACCTTCAGAATGCCTGACCACAGTAATCACATCATTTTTTCATCCCTACTTCCAATCTTTAGTTGGTGACTCCTACCATACATCATCACCATATATCCTCATTTGAGCAGTTCAATTTACATATTGTTGCGATCACACTGAAAGTTCTAATAAATTTCCCTTGGTGGCAGAGACCTATGTGAATAATGGCTGAGCCTAAAACTGCCATCTTAATACCTTTGAACATGTCATCTTCCTGGAGGTTATTACTCAAGTTTTACCAGTGCCCTGTAACTGATGTTCCTGCTTGATGGTCTTTGAAAACACTGTGAACTTTCCATTGCCTGTGGTGACACTGCAAGTACTTGCAGTCCTTTAGGTCTTATGTAAGCAAACTGAAAAGGACTCTTTAAGTGTGATGTACAAGGTGCTGATCACTTTCTTCCATGCTCTCATTAACCTTGTCACAGGAGAGAGCTTTTGCTTTTGTCATGGATTTTATTACAAAGGCTGTCTCGGAGCACTGTATCATTTACAAATCATTTATGAATGGGGTGACATCAGGCTGGTGACTGGTCACTAATAGGGTTTTGCAGGTCTCTGTCTTAGGCCCAGAGATCTTCAGCATCTTCATAAATGACTTGGATGCAGGACTTGAAGTGATACAAAGTCCACAGATACAAAACTGGGAGAAGCTGTTGACTCTCTTAAAGGTAGAGAGGCCCTGCAGAGACACCTTGACTAATTAGGGGGCTGGGTCATCACCAACTGTATGAAGTTCAACAATGGAAAGTGCTGGATTCAGCACCTGGGATGGGGCAACCCTGGATGTCGTACAGACTGGGGAAGGAGATGCTGGAAAGCAGCACCACAGAAAGGGACCTGGGGGTCCTGCTTGATGGCCAGTGGGCTCTGAGCCAGCAGTGCCCTGGAGCCAGGAGGGACATCCCTGTCCTGGGGGCACCAGGCCCAGCAGCGCCAGTCGGGCCAGGGAGGGGATTGTCCTGCTCTGCTCTGGGCTGGGGCGGCCTCACCTCCAGTGCTGGGGCAGTTTGGGCACCATGGTGTAAAAAAGAGAGCGTCCAAAGGAGGCCATGAGGACAGTGAAGGGCCTTGAGGGGAAGCCATGTGAGGAGCTGCTGAGGGCACTTGGTCTGTTCAGCTGGAGGAGAGGAGACTGAGGGGAGACTCATTGCAGTCTGCAACTCCCTCGTGAGGGGACGAGGAGGGGCAGACACTGATCTCTGCTCTGTGTGACCAGGGACAGGACCCAAGGGAATGGCCTGAAGCTGTGTCAGGGCAGGTTTAGGTTGGATATTAGAAACAGGTTCTTCCCCCAGAGGGTGGTTGGGTACTGGAACAGGCTCTCCAGGGCAGTGGTTTCAGCACCAAGGCTGGCAGAGCTCAAGGAGCATTTGGACAATGCTCTCAGACACATGGTGGGATTCCTGGGGTGTCCCATGCAGGGCCAGGAGTTAGACTTGGATGATCCTTCTGGGTTCCTTTCATCTTGGATATTCTGTAAAGATGTGTGATCCAAGCACTCATCAGCAAGATTATATTCTGGCCTATTTCTTTTCTTTAACCAACTTTTCCAATTCAATATTTATCTTCATATTTTGTATGAAAGATAGTGGAAATACTGGTGATGGGGGGAAATAACTGGATCCACATAGAAGAACTGAAGTGTTATTTAGATTAAGGTTTGCCTTAGCTAGGGAGGGACATGCTAGGAGATTATGAGTAAGGACTGAAAGTTGCTGAAACTATATTGGTAAACAGCAGTTATGGGAATGCGTATGTGACTGGCAGTTGTTGCAGGCTCCCTTTCAGTCAAATGCACTGTAGGTGCAGTTATTGAACAAGAAGTATTGTAAATAGCTGTTTGTTCTTTATTTTTCTTGTAAATATGCAATCTATCTTAGCCTCCTCTGCTCTGTGGGCTTTATTTGTTTCTACTTGCCACACTTGGATATGCTTTGTACCCTCTGACTTGACTGATTAGAAGAAGCGTAGAGAAAATGAATGTTGGGGCAATCCCTTGCACTAGGACTATTTTATGAAGACAAATCACTTGCATATAATAGATGTCTTGAAGTTTTTCCTGTTAATGTCCTAGATGAGCTGGCTACTCTACAGCCAGAAAAAAAGGCTATTTTCATCTATAGAAGGAACACAGTCTTTGAATGGATCAATAGAAGCATAGTGAAAATGGATGTGACAAAGGATAATACACTGCTACAGGGCTGGTAAGATCACTCACGCGACAGTGCCATAGTTGGAGGAATATCGTGGATATCTGTTGCATGTGGAGTGTAACTGTTACTTGAATGTGATGCTGCTTTTAAAGCTAAGCAGTCTCTAGGATCATGAGAGATTGGGGGAGGAAATCTTTAGAGACAAGTGGGTTTGGTTTTGGGTTTATCTGTTGGTGGTTTTTCCTTATTGAAAAAAGAGTGTCCAACCTAGGGCAAGAGCTGCTAGGCCAGCAGTCTTGCTCAAATGCTTGGGAAAGCTGGTTCAAGAGCCTGCTTCAGGTTGGTGAAAGTAGCAAGTGAAGTTGGATTTCCCATCTTCCAGGTTCATATCTTACCCAGGAGCACTTAGAGAGAGGCTTTTCCTCTGCTTTTTCTTGTGTTTTTACATTTTCTCTGATGCAGAAGGAAAGAAAATACTCTTTCTTGCAGAATGGCTCTCAGATTTTTGTAAGTGGTACGGGTTAGGACCTGATGTTGTTAAACTGTAGGGATGTGGCCCTTTCACTGAAGGTCACTTTTGGTATTAAGGGTCTGACACAATTTCTGGTGAAATTGCTGTGCATTTGGCCTAGGGAGCCAGTAGGAATAAATACACAACATGCTGGGAAAATATGTGTTGTGTTGGGGACTGGGAAACTGAGTTCAGCTCCTGCTTTCTCTCTTTTCTGTCCCCAAGCAGAACATGAATGATTGCATGATAAAAATATCCAATATACTTAAAAAAAAAAAAAAAAAAGGTTTTAAGATTAATCTTATTATGAAACACTTGCTCAGGTTGCCACCTTAGCTCTTTGCAAAACTGTGGAATTGAAGCCAGAGCTCACCTGGTGTTCAAGTGCTCAAATCCTCTTGATTTCTTAGGAATTTGTTGATTTCAGAGGAAGTAAGGTGGTTTCAGAAGTTCTGACTCTTGCTCTAGATGAGAAAATGCCTCGTTAGGCACACAAGTGGTCTCACTAATGTTTCAGTAATGCCTTGATGAACTCTCTATGCAAGCCTGCTTTCAGGACAGACAGCGATTTATGGGGCTTTTTGACCATGCTGATGAGAGGGCCTGGTTTCTTTCCTACCCTTCCCCATGTATGCTGAAAATATGACTTCTTTAATGCTCCTCAGATTGAGCACTTCGATATTATGCATCAATATGGAAAACTGTATTTGGTTTCACCATTTATTATTTATGAAATATGGATGTAGGCACCCTTACAGACAATACATTCACAGTGCCCATAGACTGAAAACAAGTCTAGAAAATTCCAAGGCCATTGCCTATCTGTTCATCTCCTCTGCCACTAGGTATTGTTTCTTGAGTTGCATGTAGAATTTTATATCCTAGACGTAAATAAACAGACTACTTCCCTGTAATATTTATAGCAGTTTGTCACCTGTGCATCATTGCAGTACCATGGTTGTACAAGCACATGCTGAGTTGTTGAAACACAGTCTGGCAGGTGGCTGCAGTGTCTAATTACAAAAGGGTAACATAGGTTTATGTTGTACATATTTGTAAACATCAAATGGGCAGGAGAGAATGAAAAAATATTCTTTGTCCAAGTCATTCTGCAAAACAGGAGAAAGATGCAGGCATTAATGACTTTGCTGAACTTTCACACTAACTTTGCAGCGTGTCTTCTCCTTGGGATCTCTAGCTCATTAGTCTGTTGAGCTTCCTACATCAGATGTGGAAAAAGTCAGACTTGTCTCCTGTGACCTGGATGTCTACATAAGGAGGTAGACAGAGGTGGGAAGTAGTCTTTCCTCTCTCACATGTCTCTTCAGCTAGCGCTGATCAGGTCCTTTGGTTACCTTTCCCCTGTTGGAAAAAGGCAGTGGCAGGTATTAGCTGTTACTGCTGCATGTGTGGAAGGAGAGGTTACAGTCATCTAGCATTTTGAACTATGTGTCAGTTGGGTTTAACTGAATTCATATGACATACCTGCTTTGGGGTGGGGGATATTGTTTTATGTGTCAGCTAACTGTTATAGGAAAGGCAGTCTCTGAGCTACTAACTGCTATGTGAAATCTGTGGTTTGGTAGACTCTCCCCAGATTAAACTCTAATTTGTTGTTTGTATGAAACTAGTAATTTGAGACTCCAGTGGAACTGGGACATTCATTGCTGTGGGCACTGTACAGCATAGGCCCAGAGCAACCTCTCTGCCACTAAAGAGCTGCACTCTGATGTCCAAGATAAGCAGAGGACTGGAGTCTATAGCTGGTCAGATGTCCAGCTGGACACAGACGCTATAGTCCAACATCTCATGGAGTGGATTGTGTTACCTTCTAACTGAAGTAGAGGTGCACAGCCAGTGATCCATGAAAAATCTGTCATACCAAAAGAGTACAATAGAAGATAGCTTGCCAGTGCCCTGATGCTGTATATTTGCTTGACATGAAGGGCAGGTCTGGTGTAAACAACTGGTGTTCTGGGTGCAAGTACAAAGCCAGCTGGCATTTCAACGCTCGCTTTGCTCCAAACTTTATGCAAGACAGACCAGACTCTTGCCTGCCCAATAAAGAGGGAAATGTGAGGAGGTGGAAGGAATCTCTATTGTATTATTGGAGGTGAAAATATGGAATTTGGTTTGGGCTGGTACATTGGAGGATAGTATGAATGGAAGTGCCACCTTTTCTAGAGCTGCTGGTAAAAATGATGGCATCTGTTAAAATACATAGCTTCTGACATGTCTGAGAACTGTTTTATTTCAGGCTGAAATCTAGCACTGAAAGTGCTAATGAATATTTTTCTTCTGCTTTTCATCTGTGACTAATTGGTGAATAAATTATTATATTGTTAGCATGAAACTGTATTATTTGTGTTCCTGGGATTTTTTTGCAAAGACATGTGAGTCATGAACAAATAGTGATAATAAATTTTGATTGGTGTAAAGTCAATAACCAACTGAACTACTGGAGCTAGATATTTTTATAATGTGCCAGACTAACAGGTGTGTGTGTGTTTTTAGGCAGAAGCTCCATAAATACCTAGGAAATTGCTTTTTAAAAGTAACTGATACATTTCAATGCCTCATAGAACCTTTTTGACCCAAGGACTTGCAGAGAAATACTTCCTGTTTCCAGGAAAGCTGCCTACATACACAAAGAATGTGAAATCACCATGGAGAAACCCCCTCTTTAATTTTGAAGGTCTACTTCAAATGACATGATGTCTCTTTGATTTCCACTATCCCTCCCCATTTGTTATTAAAAGGAGGTCATTAAAATACATGCAGGTATTGATATGTATTGATATGCGCTTCCAAAGGTAAAGATTTTTTTTCATTAAAGCCACTTCCCCACAAATATATGAAAAAATTAAAATTGCATTATATTTCAGAAGGATACCAACTTGTATCAAAAAATACTATCCTTTACAGAGGGAGTCCAAGTGGAGAGGAAATACAGAACTGTGGCCCTGAGCAGCACTTATACTTGTCAGAGGTGCACTGGGAGACCTTGAAGAAGCCCTGGTGGAGGTTTCTCTCAGCTTCTTAGATCTAGTTTTGATGATATCTGTTTATGTGGTAAATATTCAAGAAATGTTCTGTCTAGAGATATATACACCAACCTGCCCTACAGTCTTGCTCTTAGGGCACTTTGGCAATATGAATAATAATCTGTAGCCTGGGAAGCAAGGCACGTTTTCCCTTTGCAGCATAATGGCACTTGAAATTCCTCTGCTGTCCTAGGTTAGATGCATGCTGACTCAGCAGCATGAGGAGATGCTACAGAACTGTCTTTATGTATGCTAAGGGTTTGTGACTGCTTCCACAGCCATGTAAATCAGAAGTAACTGCTGAAATCAGTTTTATGTACTGGTATATAACTGGGGGAGAGAGAGAAAAATTTATTTTGAAAAATGGGAATGGCAGCTTGCTTAATGTTTCTTTCCTTGCCTTAAAAAACAAAATGTGTTGATGATGTTTTTCTAATGGGCTCTAAAGGCTTAGCCCTTAAAATTAGCAGGTTCATCAATAACAGAATTGTTCCTGGCAAGGGAGAACTGCCAAAAAATATGCTTAATTTATGGCACAAAGAAAGAAATACTGATGTAATAAACAAATTAGTTTTGCCATTCGATTATGCAGCTAGTGTTATGAGTACTATAATCTCAAAGTTGTTTCTAGTTTATATTTTGTTTCCTTCCTGTTGGATCATACAAATACTGCAAAATACTTTCAGTTTAAAATGGGTGAGTACTATGAGAGTAAAACTTCCCTTCAGTCTTTCTCCTGTTAACTTGCACAGTGTCATGTGAATACAGTTGCCTATCAAACACATCAGCTGCCAGCATACTGACCTCCCATCTTGGCTGTCTGTTCTTGTTAGATGATGTGGATAATGTACATGAGGGAGAAGGCTGCATCATGTTGACAGGTACCCTTGTAACATGTTTCTCTAAGATATTACCTTCAAATTATGAAACAAGAACATTCTTCTGGGTTGTGTTTTTCCCATCTAGCAACTTCTTTCTTCTGTAAGGTAAAGAACATTTGGTTTTCATATTTTGACAATGGAAAAAACGTGTTTAAGGGCTCAGGGTTGCTTCTGACTTTGTAGGATGTACTGCTGTGGACCTGAGCAGTCAGCATCAGTTCTTGGGTGGCATGTCCCAGAGCAAATGCTGGAGTCTGTTCTCATTTTGAAAATTAGAAAACAGACAATTTGGACCAACAGATTTTATGATTGTTATAAAGCTGTGACGGAGAGAACAAGATGCCCAGCTGGTGGTTACTCTCTTTGCTAATCGCCTGGTTTTGTTTTATTTTAAAATCGAAGTACAGTGATTCTTTACCAATGCTTTGCTGGAGTGTCTTCTACTGTGAGGTGCTGATTACCCCTTTGTACTAATGTAATCTTACTATTATGTAGTTCTCAAAGCATGCTATAACAGAGTTATATTTATCTCCATTTACCATCTGGAGAAATGGTCTGAGAAAGAGGAACCGATGGCCTCCCTGAGTTTTAAAACTGTGTTCTAAGGCAGAATTAGGAAAGACTGAGTTTGCAGGCAGTGCTTTACCCATAAGACGTCATTCCTAATTCAGCTGTGTGAACACCAGTTGAATCTTATGCCTACAGTTTTTGAAGTTATTGCCTACAGTTACTGATATTATTGCCTACAGTTTGTTGTATTCTTACTGAACAGCAAATAATAGCTGGTCATCTAAAACTCACTGCTGCCAAAAACTGCTGGAAACTGATCAACCTTTTTTCTCTCAGGAAGTAATATGGGTGCAGATTTATAGAATTGGGCTAGTTTTGCCAAGTAGAATAGGAAAGAGGTTGGGACTTGGAAGAGTGGGTTTTGGTTTCTTGGATCTGCCAAGAATTGCTTGAGAAGCAGTACCCAAAATCTTGAAGATGTTGATACTGGGATGTAGGCAGAATTCGGGTATATAAGACTGGAAGTCCTGTAGTGGTTTGGTCCAAAATACTCATTACTATTTACCTTCTGTGAGATAAGAATTAGGAGAAATGCAAAGCAGGCACCAAACTTGAAAGAATATAAAGAAGTTTATTAACAGACCTAAAAGAGGGAAAAAGAAAAAATAAAATCATACCACACCTTCAGAACTCTTCTCCTCCCCCCCACCTCTCTCCCTTCTCCCAGCGACAATGTAAAAAGACAACCCTTGAGATGTTCAGTCTGTTTACCACTTCCGTAAAAGCCTTGTTCAGTCCATTTAGGAAGAGGAGTCTCTCTTGCCCATGCTATGAAAACATTATCACAACGAGCCAGCCACCCGGGTTGGTTCTCTGCTCGCATCATGTGAGAGTCCCTACCCACGACTTGCAGCTTTTCACACAACTGCTTTCGAGGGTCCACTCTTGAAGGTTTTTGGGGTACAATTTTAAGGTTGAGCCGTTCAGAAACAAAAGTTCTATTCACCCATCTCTGGGAGCATTTCATCTCTAAGAATAGAGGCCCTTCTCCTTCCCTGGGAGCAAAGGGTCCTCCTCATCTTCATCTCTAGGACTATCTCTGGGAGCATCTCTAGGAACTGAGGTCTTCTCCTTTCCATTTGGAGCAAAAGTCCTCATCGCTTCCATCTCTCCCTGTCCAAACTTCTCATGAAATTACGGCTGCGTCAGCATCTGCCTATCTCAGTGCAGGTGCTTTTGCTCACAAGGACAAGTTGAATGCTCCACCCCCCATGCCTTCATGAAATTACAACGGGTACTCTGATACATCATAGCTTTACAACAGAATATCAGCTTTAAGCATCTCCTCTTTCTCTTCCCTCAGGTGTTCAGCTCTTCACAGTACAAAAAGGGTTAACCAGGCCTTGCAGCTGGAATTTCTCTTATCGCTGTTGCTCACATGATCTTTGCCAGGCAGTGGTGGGCAGCTTTCGGCTGAATCTTGGCTGCACTGGAGAGGGGGAGCCAGGCTGCTCCATCTGCCCACAGCAGGGCTGTGGGGGGCCGCGGGTGGAACAGGGCCCGTCGGCTCCAGGATGGCCGTGGCCTGGCCCCCACACGGGGCCCGCAGCCACCTGTCCCAGCGCCAGAACCGAGAGAGAGCTCTGCCCGGGGTTTGTCTATTCTTAAATGTGAACCACAGAGGCGGTCACAATTTTAATTGGCTTAAAGAATTGTCCATATTCAAACTGGCCGCTGATAGGTTCTGTCAGGTCACAGAGGAAGTTGTAAGCACCCCTTTGCATGAACATCACTTATGGGACTATGCTTTGCTAATCCATGACAAGTCCTTAAAATCCACTGTGTCATTCTGCAGGCATCTGTGGTCACTGGGGAGTTTCCATGAGGCTCTACCTGGGCATGTGCACTGTCTTGAGAATAGCACAGTGCTTCTCATCTCTGCCTCATGAGTCTTCCACTAAACTGCTTGCAGCCTTTCTATTTCCAAGCAACATCTTGCAGGATGTGTTTTGAACATAGCAATGCATACTACAAGATCAGTCAGAACTCTCAGTTCAGATCTGAAAAAAAAAAAAAGAGGGGTGAAATTGTGGGAGATAACAAAAGCCTTATAGAATAAGGGTCTTTTCACCTGTGTTAATTGCTGTTCACTTCTGTTCACTCTTGCTCACCAGGAAGCACTGTGGGAAAGGTTCAGATAACAGGTCAGATAACCAGAGAACAAATTGTATGGCTAGTGTGTGGTTACCTCGTGCATGAGTGATTGGTTGGGGAGACGCCTGGACACTACATGATCAGAAAGGTGCTTGGGTAAAAGCATGCATGAACAGCAACACCGCAGTGGCAGGCAGCCAATGCGTGCTTGTTTTGCTTAAGTTTAGAGCATAAAAAGGTCTGGTTTTTTGCAATAAATGATCTTCCTAGTAACAAGCAAGAAGGAGGTCTGTGAATCTTTATTCCTCATTGGTACATGAAATGATGGTGAAATTCTTATATGCATGGTTAAGCTTTTACGGCAGTCCTCTGCATATGGAAAACTGAGAATTTATTTCCCCCACCTGCCTGTCTCCTGCTTCAGTTTGTATCATTCTCTGCCCGGGACTGACTGTGAGTTCCCAGGCTCTGAGGTTTCCTGGCTGATAGAGTAGTAAAAGGTGCAAGTTTGAACCTCCTTCAAGCAGAAGAAGAAACTGAAATTGGACTTCCTTCATCTTGGACATATCTGTGATCACTGGGGCATTGGGTAAGAGAGGAATGTCACTTCATTTCATGTCAGCTATGTTTCAGACAGAAGAATGATAACTGACTGGTTGTCAGTAGAAAGATCTTCAAGCGGTCAACTCACAGAGATGTCAGGTGCATGAACTCTGAAAGAGGAAAATGCACTGCAGCAAAAGTAAGATGCACCTCCTGGAAAAGGTAATTTAGATGACATTTAGCTTAGCATGAGCATTGTGTGAACACCATTGGTATATGCTGACTTTCTCCATTGGGCACTTGGTGAGTTTAAAATCCTCATTCACTGTGATGGATGACACTGGTGAGAATGGCTTAGGGATCTGTGGTGCTCTTCAGTGCAAGAAACAGTCTCTTTGGGGAGCTGATCCTTGTCTTCTCTGCAATTCAATTTCACATTTATGAAGAGAGTAATCAGGGCTGTTAAACTGAAGTGTTCTGCATACCCAGGATGAAATGGGTAGAGAATTTTGAATCCAGCAGACCTAGAAGTTTCTCTAAGCAGCATAAATGTCAAGATCTGTTGTTGGATTTATTTGTAAGGGTATGTCTGGAAGATGTGATGAATGTATTTCTCTGAAGTTGTGGAATGGAAAGCTAAAGCTTTTTATTAGATGTTAAAATCCATTTTCTGTGATCAGTTTGGTGGAATTTCACATATGTGATTTAAGGGTTATTTTAAAGTAGAAAAAAGGCAGACAACACTTGTTCCTTTCTCCAAAATAACCTCCTTCAATTCATTCCCCTGCAACCTTGACTATCATAAACTTCTATGTTGCAGTGCCAGTGGCTGTGGCCACTGTGGCCCCAGAGGGAACAACAGCATCTGAGTCCTGCTGGTCATGCACCAACGTCTAGAATCAGCTCCGTGGTGATGGTGAGTCCCCATAATCCCTTGTTTCCCTGATTTGTTTATTACAAGTTGATTGGTTATTGTTCTCCCCTCCTAGTTTTATGTATAAGACCATAAATATGTATCCCCTTGGTTGAATATGTATCAGTTCTGGAAAGTTCTATGTAACTCGATGCCCCATTGGTTGTTCCCTGTGACCCCTCCCATGAGTCACCCCCATTGGTTGCCTCCTTGCCAGTCCCACCCCCACTGCCTTACCCGATTGGCTGTTACTCTTATCCCTGCCTTTCTTTCCCCGACTATAAAATCCCTGGACCCTCGCATAAAATTGGCTTTTTGTCCTTGGACTTTTCATCTGCAATAAACCCTTGCTTGTGGAACTCATATGGAGAACCCCTCCTGCTTCTCTGCTGATGCTGCTGCCACCTTAGCCTGGGGTTTGCTCCTCAGAGTGACAGGCTCGCCCTCAAAATTGCTGTGACTCGCTTGCCAAGGGCTGTCACCAGCGAGACGCTGTGCCGCCCTCCGAGCTATCCCTAGGCTCAGTGTCTTACTTCTATGCATAACATGAGGGATAATTTACAGCAGGATCTCTGCTCCTTTTAGTCCGCAGGTCTTTGCCTTTCATTTTGATGGCTTATCTTCCGACTTGCTTTATTTGAAAAGGAAGTTGAATGGATGAGCTAAGGGCTTATATTTGCAAAAAAAGTGCTATTAGAGTGCTAGAGAAATCAGGATTTATAGTTCATTCAAATGCAGCAATTCTTGAATTTCCTCATAAACTGGGATATGATTAGTCTTTTGAGTGTGTCTGTATGGTCCATTATTGTCTGAGTCCTGTGTTGGTTTGAAAGACAGGTACCTGCCAAGGAAGGTGGGAACCTCTTGGAACGGAAAATATGACTCTCTTACCTCCAAATTATTATAACTCTGAAATTACGGGGTTTCAGGCAAAGATATGGGAAAGGGAATAACAGTTCTTTTACTAGAATATGTATGTATAACAAGACAAACAAACAACAACAATGGCAGTAACAGCAAACACAAACCCAGTGCCAGCCTTCTCGGCTGTCGGGCCCTTTCCCCTCGGGTGCAGTTCCGCTCGCAGCCGGCAGGGGCGCTGGCGGCTCCCGGTGAGCAGGGCAGGTGCGATGGTTCCCCCGCGGCTGCAGGGGGCGCTCCGGAGCGAGCTCGGCTTCCTCTCTGGTAATGGCGGCTCAGGCGGAGGGAGAGAGACAGAAGTGGCTTTCCCTTCCAAACTCATGGGGGCAGCCGGTCTCAGTGCCGCTCCGGGTGGCAAAATGGACTGTAGCAGGAACCTCGGAGCAGCAGGCTGGAACAGCAGAGGCGGGCACACCCGGAGTGGCAAACAAAGTATAGCAAAACCTCCAAAGCTGTGCCAGGAGCCGCGGGGCTTCGGGCGGACATGGGGTGTTGTGTGAAAGTGTAACAAAAAAGCCCTGAAACAGCAGCAGAAAACAGCAGGGCTGGGCGTTGGCAGACGGACCGCCACAGGCAGCTGCCGCAAGAAGCCGGGAGACGCTCTCTCCAGAGGCGGCAGGGCTTTGGGGTCCCCTTCCCAGTGAGGTCGGGTGTTGGAAAGGTCCCAGTTCAACTGCTGCTCTTGGCGAGCAGAAGCTCACCCACGGTAAGGAGAAGAAGTGCAGGACAAAAACTCCGCAGTGGCAGCAAATCCTCTGGGCAGCACCAGTCCAGCACCAAAGCACCGCGTGTCCCCACTCCGATCCTGAGCACGAAGGCGAGCGAGGGCCAAGCCCAGCCCCTGATGCCCCAGCTGAAGTCTCGAGGTAGCTCTACGCTTCCCAAGAGAAAGCCCCCCCAGCTCAGAGGCAGTGGCAAGCTGCACCCTTCCCCCTCCTCCTCCTCCCAACCACATCTTTTGTCTCGTAAGTATCGTCGTTATCATCTCTTAGGCAACAAATGGGAGAAAATTCCCTGAGAGAGAGAAAAAAAAGGAAAAAATCCTAACCTCCAACAAGTTCTTAGCTTTTGATTTTGCCTAAGGAACTGTGAATTCAGAAGGATTTTATCTGCTTTCTGCAAAGGAAGTTTCTTTTATGGCTGTTGTTTTCCTCTTCTGAAGAAAAATCAAAGCTATTACCTGGTAGTGTGAAGAGGCAGGTGGATAGTGAATTCCATATACAGTCTGTGCTTGTGGTAAATATTCTTGAGGACAATGCAATGAATAGAAAGCCTGAGCTTCAATTGACAGACTCAGACATGAAAATAGACCTGTTTGGTGCATTTCTCAGTACTGGGCAAACAGAAGGTCAAGCTAATTAGTTCTCTTGATAACTTGCTTGCTCCACTGTGGGAAAACTTAAACGTGTGAACAAAACCAGTTTGCACTGCAACAGAGAATTACCTTCTAAAATCATTAAAGAAACATTAAGGAAATCACAAGTGTAATGCACCTGAGCAGATTACAAGGTTTTGTTAAACCAGTGCATATTTAAAATTAGGCCTAATTTTTGTGTTCATTTAATGCACCTTCATCTCTTTAATTCACTCTCGTGAATTTTAACAAAGGGGGAGCTGAAAGTGTCCCAAGATAGCACTGATTTTGCACAAAGTATTCAACAAGTTGTTCTCTGGTCAGATTTAACAGCTGACAGTCCTTCACCTAGTTGGTTTTCAAACTGTGTGTGCCCTGAACTGAGGCCAGTTTCATCTCTCAGGTCTGTCAACGTTTATCTCATAATTACGGAAGGTTAATGTCATTCTGGTAAGGAGAAATCACTCAAGTTAATGTATTGCAGAGTGAAGAATGTTTACAGAAATCTAGTGACTTGAGTCTTCCTGGAAATTTGATGTGATGTACTCCACTAGATAGTGAATGTATATTTATTGTCTGGGATAGTAACACTAATGATTAAAAATTTTGTAGTCTTTTTGTAAAAGGTTAGCACTTTGCTTCCCTGTTCCATATCCTACAGACTTAGAGGACAGGAAGGCTGTCTCTGCAGTATGATCTGCTGTAGCTATGGTATGCGATTTCTCACCACCCCAAGGTCTCTGGTTTTGCATCCTGATCTAACCAGTGGTGGTGTAAACCCAGTTGTGTGTCAAACAGTTTTCTTTTAACTGGTAGGGCTTTTAAACATATTGTTATTAGCATGTATAAATGGGAATCAAACAGGATCAGGATCCTGGAGTGCTGCACAAATGTCCTTTTAAGATCTACACACATAGAAATCCAAATCAGCAGGTACAAAGGAGAAGAAAAGAAGTAGATTTGTTAGCTAGGTATGGGAGGCTAAGTCCAGGGGAAATCAAGTAATTTACTGTAGCTCCCTTGGGAAAGCAAGTCTAGGGAAAATAAGAGGTTGCAATTCAGATTTCCTAAATGTGGTCTGATTCCCCAGCAGCAGAACTGCTTTGCACATTGATGCATCTAGTCCAAAATCCGGAAGGTTTCAGCACTGTAGGTTTAACTGCTTTGTGCAGTGAAAGAATAAGCCTTTGGGAAAGTGCCCTAATGCTTTCTGGCAACAGTTTTAGCGGTATCTAGTATTTTTTAACAAGTTACTTGTTTCCTTAATGCTGTTCTGTAGTTCAAACCCTAAGTGGGTACAGATTTAGAAAGTAAAAGTAATGTGCAGGTAAACTCACGTTAAAAAATGAGAAGTATTTAAATGTATTTTTTTGTTGACTTTCTCTTGCAAAAAGGGCCCATGTTTTAACAAGTAGAGCAAAATTTGTTTTAAACTCAATAATTAGGATTTTTAAAAAAAATTGAGGGAGGTTTCTAAATATGAATATTATAGGAAAGTGTACCTAATTTTAAGTTTCTCTTAAGTGTATTTAAAGCCTAAATGTCGGCTCTTTTGTAATCAGGATCATTCTTGTTTACAGTCCAATTTTATGTTTAACTTCCCTCTTGAAAGAGCAGGGAAAAAATTGTTTTTATTGGTATCGTGTAGCTAATCCTTCTCTTACACTTTTCCATGGTATATTTCCTGCTGGCTCCTTCTGTTTTGCCCTGACATCTAGACTTGAATCATGCATAAACAACACCTGATGGTGTCAGTGGGACCACTGCATACATGAGTGTCCTCGCAGTAGTGCCCTGCCAGAAGTGATGACATTCCAGTCCTGAGTTTGACATTGATACCTGTTACAAAGGCAGCGAGGAATGTTATCGCATGCTTGTGTTTAAAACCACATGTATATGATTTTTAAGTGTTTTCTTTTTTACTTAGTATTTATGCAAGTCAGCCCAGCCCAGCCCAGCCCAGCCCAGCCCAACCCACCCTGCTGGTTTAATTCCTGACTATGAAACCAGATAAATATATATATATATATATATGTATATGAGAATTGTGTGTACATATAAGAAAAAAGTATATACTTTTTTATATTTAATATCTGTATTTGTGTGTTGCTAAACTAACCTTTGAACTTTTTTTTGGATGCATATGCTATTTTGATGTATCTATATTATTTTGTTGGCTTTTCAGAAAAATCTAAAGAAATCATTTTACAGACTTTTTTTTTCTTGAGAACTTAGACACTTTTTTTAGCTGTTGTCAAGATAAATGAAAGTTTCCATGTACCATCAAGAGATGACCAGTGAAAATATCTTTCTTTTGGGTCTGTGTGAAAAAAATTGCCCATGTGCATAAGTAAAGTCTACTTGAACTATATTACTGTATTTTGCTGAAGCTCTGCTACAACTGAAATCCTCATGGAAACCTACTTTTAAAAATTGAGCATTTGAATATTATGATATATATTGAGACAGTCAATGACTGAGCTGAACAGAATGAGTTTTATTGAGTAAACACTGAATAATGATCACCGAAGTCACACTGTTCTGTATCTGCTAGAGCCCTACACTAGCAATATTTTTGCTATTAGACACCTTTTTTCTTCCTTATGTAAGCATTTTAATAAAAAAGGAAGTGTCTTTTAATATTGGATTTGAGAAGTAAGTTTTGTTAGATTTACAGTAAGAGTTGACTGGTAGTTTAGTTGCCCGAGGTGGACCATAGTGTAAGTCACACTGATATTCTGTCTTTCGCGGCCTTGTTGTGTGAAAGGTGTGTGGGACGGAGTCATTTCAGCCTATGAGGTGCAACAGTACTAAAATCCAGAAAAGCACCAAGTGTGAATAGAAGAAAGATCATTCCTTTTGCTTTTAAGTAGAAGTACTGCTCTGGTAATGCAGGGCAGCTCTAAAAGGGAAGTTTTGTAAGAGTTTTGGAAGGTCTCTCTTCTGCAACATTCTTTTTAAAAAAAATTTATCTCCCTCCCAACCCGCACCCCACCCATCAGGCATTGTAGCAATAACATATAACATCTTACTGCTCCATGCCTGAGAGCCGCTGTGAACAGCAGCTGAACAGGCAGTGATTGCAGAACAGCCAGTTGCAAACATTGATGTTCAGCTCCCTCACATGCCAAGAAATGAGCCGGGGAGTTAATTAAATAGGCCTTCCACAAGTCCTTGCAAGGTCTAGTTAGTGATGTGGGACTTTACCATCTACTGAATCTTGTGTTTCATCCATAAAGTTCTGTTGTAGGGCATCAGTTGTAGGGCAATCAACAATTTTGTTGAGGATTGTCTTAGGTTACAATGTAAGGTGTAACCATAAGTATGTATTCTATCACCATCTTCGTAAGCTGTTAAAACCAGGTAGGGCAGTGTTCTTTATCTCTTCCATGACACATCCCTGATAACTCCCTCCCTCTTCTGTTACTGAGCCATCCAGCCTCACTGCATGACTCATAAAATTACATCATCCCACTGTGAGATGCTCCATCCAGAGGGTGGAACCAAGCATTCCTACCTGGATGTAATCTGAGGTTTGGAACACCACAGTCAGCCCTGACCTACTGGATTCTGAGAGGACAAGAGCTACATAACCACCCCTGGACCTTCAGAGGAGACCAGACCCTTCTACAGGATCACTGCTTCAACAGAACCGTATCTATCACTTCAAAGAGGACTGCAGCCACCCCTTAATCAGACTGCTGCCACCACCCTGCCCAGCAGGGTGTCGGGTTGTATCTTGACTCTGTCAGTGTTTCTGTACTATTACATTTATTTTAATTTTCCCATTAAATTGTAGGTCTGACTTCTAGTCTCTCACTGGTTTGCTTTCAAACTAGTACAAGGATGTGAGGTCAAGAGGATGGGAATAGGGGTAAGAGTAACTCGGCCTGTGCAGTTTATTTGCAACAGAAACTGTAGCGCTAGAGAGGGAATGGTGTGTGCAGGCTATCTTTGTGTATGTATGGATAGCTCATTCCTTTGTTGGTTGTTCCCATAAGGAGGTAGCCTAATGGAATTCCTGCCCATTCTAGAAGGCTGCACTTCAGGGGAAATATATGTACTGTGTCATAAAATGAATGAACATTGACAATTGGCACATTCCCCTGTAGCGGGGATTAACTTCACAATCTCATTCAAGTGGGGCATGTCTCCTTTCCTTCTCTCTCTTCCAGAAGAGGCTGCTAATGAATAATATGCAGTTCTGCAGTAAACTGTCAAGCCATAATGTTTTCCTGAAGTTTTATAAGCTTTAAATATAAACTATTTTGAAATTAATTTCTTAATATAATTCCCCCCCCCCTTGGATACTCTTTGTTCTAGCTTTTCTCCCCCTGGGACGGTGAACACCTACTGGCTACTCAGAAAGGGAAATTGTAGAGTAGATGTGTTTGCCTTAGAGCTGCTGCACCTAAGATGCTGCTGATGTTTTTTGGACTTTGTTACTACACAATATCAAGTTTTAAGTTTTTAATAAACAATATAATATTTTAAAATAGGAAAATGAAAAAATACTTCTAATGCTCATGGAGAGTCACACTGCAAATTCAGGAAGCAGCCTTGCCCACTTCAAAACTGGTTAAGCTTTGAATGCTACTGTTTATTGGACTACAATTACTGAGTAATGAAATGGTAGGTTTGGGTCCTATTTTAGTGCTTTCCTCATGTTAGAAATATCTTCTTTTTTAAAAGAATAAAATTCTTCCTTACCATGTAAGCCCATGGGAAGAGCACTCAGAAATCAGATGAGCATTATGATAAAATCATGAGTGGTTGCAGTGTGCTTTTGTAAGTCATCCCTGACTGGATTTTTCTGTAATACTATCAAGGACTTTGAAGTCTTTTTGCAGTAGGCTAGTGTTGGGGTTTTAGGAGTTCTCCTTTTGTTTTCTTTTCTCTTAAGGAATTTTCTCCCATACGTGTTGCTAGGAGACAATAACAACTGGATACTTAAGAGAGACAAAAGACCTGGCCACAGCTCGGGGGAGGAGTCCAGCTGGCTACTCTCTTTTACCTGGGGTTTTCTCGTTTAGGACAGAGAAGCCTCGAGATTTGGACTGGGAAAAAGAGATTGGGTGGAGCCCCTAGCTCTCTTGTTCTCTCGGGGTTCGGAGGGGAGACAGGCTGCAGTCGCTATGGGGAGAATTCATCGCCATGCAGGGTTCTGCCTTCTGCTGCCTTCCTTCTACCGTGAGTGGAGCCCTGCTCGCTGGAGCGGCCATTGCATCGGGACCCTATTTAACACCCTACCTCATTAAAAGAGGGACTCTTTCATCATCTGCTGGGGGACTTCAGGGGAAGACCCCAGGATCCCCAGCCTGCCTTTCCCTGCCCCGCTGGGAGCCGGGCCGCCGCTGCCCCACCCCCGCCACTTCTTTGCTCCTGCTCTGAGTCTTCGCTGCACTGGAGCTCCACACCCCCTGCCTGCCCAGACATCCTGGGGTTCCCGGTGCAGCTCCGGAGTTTGATACATCTCATCTACCACCCGGGATTTTGTGCTCATCCCTGCCGTTCCAGCCTGCTGTTCCCGAGGATCCTACTGAGGCACCGGGATCGGCTGCCCAGGGGTTTGTGAGGCTCCTTTGTCCCATCCCTTCCCGGGATCCCGGGGCACCGGTGCCGCGGGCTCCCCGAGCTCGCTCCGGAGCGCCCCCTGCAGGCGCGGGGGAACCATCGCACCTGCCCTGCTCACCGGGAGCCGCCAGCGCCCCTGCCGGCTGCGAGCGGAACTGCACCCGAGGGGAAAGGGCCTGACAGCCGAGAAGGCTGGGACTGGGTTTGTGATTGTTCGCTGTTACTGCCAGAGTTATTGCTGTTTGTTTGACTGGTTATATATATATCAGTAAAGAACTGTTATTCCTATTTCTCATATCTTTGCCTGAAAGCCCCTTAATTTCAAAATTATAGTAATTCGGAGGGAAGGGGGCTACATTCTCCATTCCAAAGGAGGCTCCTGCCTTTTTTAGCAAACACCTGTCTTTCAAAGCAAGACAGCTAGTTTTAAATTAATACATTTAGCAATGATCTGCTATCTATTTAATTTAGATCAAAGTTTTGAGCCCACCGTTATACAGCAACAGGCTGTGGAAGTTGCAGTGGATGTGGAATGGGAGACCCTATGTGACTTCTTCCATGTCTCTGGCATGCTATGTGCAGCTGGAAATGCAAAAGTTGATTAGGAGCCCTGAGGGCTAACCTTAATGCAGTGCTGTCTCTCCTACCAGACTGCCATTTGCTAACAATTGAAGTGCCAGATTTGCAGCTGATACTAATTACATATCAGTATTAAACACAAGTGAGCAAGTGTTCATGCAAGAGCAGCAAGATGTGGGGCTGTGTGAACAGAAGTAAAGGAGGCAGAGGTGGCAGCTCATCTGGGGCAGAATTCAAAATACTAAGTATTACACACACATCTAGGAGCAGAGAGAACAAGCTGTTAAGTTGCAATTGCTTGCCTCCCTTTGCCTTTGAACCATAGAAATAGTATGCACATTTTAATAACATTGTGGTATGAGTAAGGACATCACTGTGCACAATTCTTTTGCTGACTCTAGTAATAAAGCCTTCTGCACTTTATTTATAGGACTGCCTTAAGGATCTGACAGGAGGAATTGAGTGTACTGCCAAGATATTAAATGAAATTCCCCAGAAAGACATTCAGTACACTAAAAGAGCCTCAAAGGCAAAAAGGGAAGGAAATGGGCAAGGTAGGTGATACATAATGATCTCGGTTGGCATCCATTGATCTCATCCAGGATCCTTTGAGAGTGGAATACCTGTAAAAGTCTTTTGAAAAGTCACTTGGATATTCTGAGTAGTGTTTGTGCTCACAGAGATGCATTGTGCAGCAGTAAAGTTAACTGTGACAAGCCATTTTCTTTTGACCCAACTAATTAAAATATAAAAATAATGTTGTTGCCTCAGTCCATTGCTGTTAGTCTGAAAAATCAGCAAAGTAATACATATTTTATCTTTAAAAACTTTAGCTCTCTGCTAAAGATTTCCCTGGAGGAGAACCATCAGCATGGGACTGTACTAGAAGTGATGAAAAGTTCCTTGAGCTGGTGCTTCAGGACAGGATAGTGAGGATACCTGGGGTGAGTGTGGGACCTCTCTGATAGTATAGGTGAGCAAGCACATAGTGATGTGTGATGCAGTCAGCCAGGATATAGATCAAACCCAAGAATTATCATGAATCAAAACCCACCTGAATCTTTTTGGTATCTTGTGGTTCTGTTAACCAACATTAGTTGTGCATTACATTTTGAAACCTTCCTGTTCCCTCTTCCAGCAGAAACAGAAATGAAATACAAGTTTTTCATGTTCTTAAAAAACAGTACTACTACATTATAATGTTGATGAAGTACTTGGAGCTATGCAAAAGGTACAAGAAATATTGACGTTATCTGTCTGAAAAGCAGCAGTCTAACTTTGCTCCAGTCATTGATTTGGGTAATTAGCAAAAGAGTGCGCTTCTTAATCTTCAACCCTTTAATTCTCTTCTCCAGTTTATATAAGGTAGTGTATTGTATGCACTGTATTCACAGGCACTAGATAGCATTAGGCAGGCAGACATAAGCCTTATGCTTAGAGACTCGTATTTTCACTTTTTTTTTTTAGGCTCAGATTGCTCTTGTGTTCAGTAACAAATGGAACTTACTCATTTTAAGAGTCTATGTCCTGTTCAGCAGGAATTTTACCTGCCTGGTGCAGGTTTAGAGATTAATGTTATTGCTGAAAAAATGGAATTTATCTGTCCCTTTCATTTCATTTTCAAATAAAGAATTAAATCTACAACTTTGAGGGATACTACCTTCCTCACTGAGGCTAAGGATTGTAATAGTCTACATTCACACTTCCCTCAGCCAAAATTATACTAATGTCATATGAATTAGGCTTTTAAGTAAATGCCATTCAGGTTAACCCCCGAACTGGAAAACAATGTAGTAATACCATGTAAGATGCTTTGCACACGAATCTGTGTAGAGTTGTTTAAAAGAGCCTAAAGCTGGTAATAAGGCTTAACATAGAGTGACTTTGCTCACCATGGAAGTGACTCTAGTTGCTACGCAGGAAATAAAACAGGCCTCCTGCACCAAAAATTTTGGGGATCTTTATTCTTAAAACAAACAATTCTGTCCGCTTTGAAAAAGTACAAGCTATGGCCTGGTTGGAATTTGGCCTGGTTGAGCTTTGGCTGAAACACCTGTTAGACACTAAATTAAAAAATTCCTCCAAGTTTTGATGACCAAAAGATGTCAGTGCTTTAAAAACAAAACAAAAAATCACTTTGAACCTGAACAAATACTTCACCCTGTTCCATGACTTTTTTTAATAGACTTTTTATTGATTGCAGACAGAGCTTTTGATACTGGCTTTTCTAGAGTTGGACCTCTTCACTAAACGGCTGCACCTAAATTTTAGCAGATGTTTCTCTATTTTAGGCTTTTTGAAACCCGTAAGTATTTTTCCATTTAAGTACATTAGGACCAAATGGTGAATTACTGAAAGTCAAAAAACTTTGCTTTTATCATAAAAGTGCTCTCTAATAAAAAAAAGGGTGATAGTAAGGCCTTTATTGTAGTCTTCTGGATCAAATTGCTACAAATTAGCCCATATCTAGTCCAGTAAAACAGTTCTGATTACTTCGTATTGAATATGAACTGTAACGAAGTAAAGTGGCAGTTGAATGAGATGATGAATTAAAAAGGAGAATCTTTTACAGCTGGGAAGCACTTTGATGTGTCATTTATTATTTCCATGCTGCACCATGTGATAGTGGTAAGTGTGGCTTATTGATGGTCTGCCTGCATTTGTGTGTGTGGACTCAGACTACCTCTGTTTTGATCCTGATACCAAGATTATGGGAACCATCACTTACATTGAGTACATCTGTTAGAAACTGGGGTTCAGAAACAGGACTTTTATTCCAATGAGTGAACAAGTAACTGGGCATGGATAGCAGCTTACTCCAGTTAGGCAAAAGAAGTTTTGATTGCTATTTTCATAATGCTTGTTAAAGAAATACATCAAGCGAGCTCATGCTTTCAGTTGTTGGAGTAAAAATGAATGGAGTAAGTTTTCAATCTCTACTGGTTTATTTTTAGGGTTGCCTTTTCTTTTCCTTCCTTTGCCCCCCTCTTGCTGGTGGTAGAGGTTCCCCCATCCTCAGCTGTTGCATGCAAGCCCTACAGTACGCCTGACAAGATGAGTTCAGCCTCTTGGGTTGTTCCATCCTGGTGTTCTTTTAAAAATCTATTAGTTGACTTCCCAGTATTTGTAACCAAAATGCAGGAGCCTGCTTTTAAACTACAGCTATGATACACTATTGAATTGGTACTGCGTTGCAATGTGTCCACAATTTGGAGACCAGCTGGCCTTTCCTTGCACTGACATCCCTGCTGGTATTCCTTTCCTGAGGGTGTGAAGCTCATGGTGCAGGAAACCACTTGCCTTAGTGGCCATGCAGATACAAAAGAATATCTTGAACTTAGCAACATTCGTGTGTCTTTCAGGTACCTGTTTCTGAAAATAAAACTCCATGTGAAAAGAAAAAAGGTGCCAAGAAGATTTGCTAATAGAACCAAAACCCCTGTTAAAATGGAACAGTGTTCATTTCTATCCACCCTGCAGGAGACTATGAAAATGTTCCAAGCTCTTTCTTTGAAGTGTGGAATGACCCTTCCTGGCTCTGCAGCCAATAGTCTGGAGCTGTGCTTTCCTGAAACTCACCATTTTATCTTGCTTCATGAGCTGAGATAGAGGGGCTCAGATTTAAAGGAGAGCAAGAGTGGCCACAGAGTTGGAACCTGTGTCCAGTTCATGCTGCCTTCTACATCAGCTGTATGTTTTAGGTTTGGTTTTAGTGGAATGGCTGAGGAGAAATTTGCCATCCAGGAGTATCCTCTGTTACAATGCATTTGCCCAGTATTCCTGGATGCTGGCAGCCTCCAAGCAGTTAAGCACAGGCCATGCTCACACTGAAATTGAACTGACAATCCTTACTCAAAAGACAAGGGCTATTAGATGATCCTCAGTGCTAGGTTAATTGTTCCATGCTTTCCAGCTAGCTTGGAGTGTGGCTAGAGCCTACCTGGGGTCTTCTCACAAGCATGTATGGCTACCCTTATTACAGAAGGTGTAAAATACATTTTGTTCCTTAATCACTTACAGCTAGGGTCTGATTTTAAGTCCTTGAAGAATGACTTTGCTCTCTTGATCCATGTTTAGATTTCTGTTTTTCTATGAGAACAGCTAGAAATGAAGAGTCTGTGGGGATTGTGGAGTCTGATGTTGTTCAGCTGGATTAAAAGCTTGTATTGTTTTACTTCATCTACATCTTTGCAACTTCTGCAGCCTAAGCAGATGCCCTGAAAACTTGGTAGAAGATCTTTGCTGTAGTCTTTGATTTATAACTAAAAGACATTGAAGCCATTTATGTGCTGGCTGGCACCCCATTATGGGTTAGGCTGAATGTAGCATGAGAATTTTTGTCACAAATGCTCAATATCTTCTGCTAGTTCAACTTTTCTTCGTATGTACAAAATTAAGGAATCTGGGTATGTGAGTATCAAATACTCACTCTGCCTCAAAAGAGCCAAATCATGTTCTTCCTGGAGGAATGTTGCATCCTTGAAGGACGAGGATCTAAGATGCAGAACTGAGGAAGATAAGGAATAGAGCTGTGTGTGCAGAAGAGGTTATGACTACGTGGGACCAGCGTCTGACAGTTCACTGAGCATTTCCTGGGATGAGACAGACGTTGATTCCCCAGGACAACGAGTGACGTGGCCCCTGGGAAGCCAAGGACCTGCTAACTTTTGGGGCCATTCCTGCTAATATCCTGAATATCTACAGTATCCCTTATGGGTGTTTCCTGTTTTCTGAGCTGAGAATAGCTTTATTTAGATGCTTTAGAGTAGGAAATGCTAATGATTTTTCTGTTTAGATTGATTCAAGGTTCCCTTAGTTCTAAAGATAAATGAGACAGTCATTGGAAGAGGCTTCTGTTGTTCAATGGCAGCATACATTAAGTTTACATGTTGTTGAAAAATAACCAACTCAAAAAAACAACTTTGGACTGGTTAAAACAAGAAACTAAATGGATGGGGAACTGGGGAGAGGCCATAGCAGAAACAGTAAGGGATTTTGTTTATTTAAGACACTCAGCTGGTAATTTCTGTTTGGCTATGTGTTTCTACTTCTGTAATATAAATTAGAAAATTGCCACTGAATTTAGGAGTCAATGTGTGCAATAAACTGGTGTCCTGTCTCACAGAATAAACAAATGCATTTTCATCGTTAATCTTTCACGCTAGTTCAGAATTCTTAATGAGTTTTTGGCCATCATTTTGGCAACAAATGATTGCCAAATACACTCCTGTTAGAGGAGTGTATTTTAAATGGAGGTAACATTAGGAAGAATATTTATGAAACTAAGAAGCTATAGTAGTGACAGAATGAAGATTATTTACTTTCCAAAATAGTATAATTTCAGATTGGCTGGTAAAATTTGTGCCAATTTCTGTGACTTGTTTCTGTTGAAAGAACAGGAGAATTGAAGCTTTTTACTATCTTGAATGTCACCCTGTTTTAGATTAGGTATGTTTAAAAATGAAAGCTAGCACCTGAAATTTTTTTTCACCTCTACATTATGGCTTTTTCTAGACATTTTATTTCTATACTAGGTTTTTCAGTGACTTGAATTTGTTTTAACAAAGTTACTTGTGATTATAGTTGCTAAATTTCTACTTCCTTGCTCAAGTGTTGGGTCAAGCTGGAAGCCATTTAAAACTCTGGGAAATTTGATTTGGTTTTTAAGCCATTTTAAATGCACAAATGACCTCTACTGTTCTTATTATAATGAGGAATAGAAGCTTAGTTTTTATTTTTTAAAAGTCAATTTGTATAGTAATGTGACCATTTCTTACAGAGGCTTTATGCTAACAAATGTGCAATTACTTCTGTCAGCACAGTATTACTGTAGTAATATCAGTTTTTCTCATATTAATGGTTTTATAGTTACTGAAATTATATTCCCAAGTCTAAATGTATCCAGTGGGATTGGATGTATTTAGTCAAAGTTTTCAGATTCTCTACAGGAAAGAATGAGGTGTATAAGTAAAAATAGTTCTTGAGGATAATACTTTGAAGGAACATTTTTTGTGTATTATATATGAATTTTAATTTTGGCTAGGTCTCTGCTCTTCATATTAGGAATTTCCTTGGAGAAAAAGCTGCAAATCATCATAGTAAGACATGAACAGAATTAAAGGCAGGAGCCATAGCGGGTTACTGTGCTAAGTAATGTCACTTGGGTTGTGTCCATTAACATTAGGTGGAAACTTTAGATTTTCTTTCTATTATATTTTTATGTTGTCAGTTACATCCAGGAAGGTGCGAATCATTGTCTCTAATTTCTGATGAGTACGTGAAAGAAGAAAGGTGTTTAAAAGCATAGAGTACAGAAGTCACATCATTGAGTGTAAAGATACTGTTGGTAGCATGAGTTTGCTGCAGTCATGGATCCACAGCTATTCCAGGGACAACACTGGAGCTGCTGCTTTCTGTGTTATTCTGTGCCACCACAGTGCAAGGCTTTGGGGTCCTTTCTGGTCTCTTAAAACACAGCTGCAAATGCCTTACATCATGCTGCCCTTTGACAGTCCTGTTTGCAGTACTGATGCAAACTGCTCTGAACAGCAACAGAGCAGTTCACTCTTACAGGTTTTCTCTCTTTTTTTTTTTTTGAGAAAGAGAGGAAACACATATCTGGTCTTACTTTAGTTGGGTGTCATGTTTGGAGCCCTATCTAGACCCAATAAAAGCTCCTTGCACACAGCATCTGCTTTTGCACAGGTTTTAACTATTGCTTGTGTTGAATTACGGGTGGCTTGCTGGCCTTCTTACTACATGGTGGGTTTAGTTCAAGCTTCAATAATTGCTTTATCAAACCTTTTGAACAGAGAGGTTTTATACATCCTTTTGAGTGACTTTTCCCCCCCCCCCATCCTTCTGTTGTCAATGGGTATCCTGGATTAATGTCTGATTTGGGATAGTGTAGTGGCAACTTCTGCACTCTGTGAAGTTGCCTGCTATCATACCAGGCTGTGACATGCAGCTCTGTGTAACTTACCTCTGCCTACTTTGCAGCACCAATGTGACTTTGTTCCAGTGACTCTGCTTGTCAAAGTTGCTTGGGATTTTTTGTGTGCACAGTACTAACCCTTCTGAAGAACATCACTTGACAGAATGAGTGTGATTTTCATACAAGAAAACAGGTGTCTAGAAATGACACAGGATTCTGGTATTTGTTCTTGGTGGGCTTTTTTATTGATGTCCATTTAAATTTCTAGTTTGGGTAATGTGACTAATTGCTTTTTCAAGGGTTTATGCTACTGTGAATTGAGACTGTGAATTGAGATGTTTTTCCATTCCTATGTGCATGCACACAATTTCCTTTTCAGAGGGAACCTTGCCAAGCTCTGTGTCAGGGTATGGCTCCATGAAGGGAGGATGCTTGGCAGGGTTTCTGAAGCTTTTATTTAGAAGTAAGACAGTCAGCTAAAGATCAGTGTGCCTCAGGTGACGGGGAAAGTCATCTCCCTCCTGTGGAAGGAAGACTGTGAATTGTTCAGCAAGCAGGAAAGTGGAATTATCACTCAGGAGCACATAGAGCTCAGTCCCTGCATTCCCTGGGACTGCGCCGTTAACTCCCAGAGTAGGGATGTTTCCTTCTCATATAGTATAAAAGAAGGAAGGTGTGAATGAATTTTTTGTTTGGTTTGGTGAGGGGCAGGGAGAGGAATTTTTCAGAAAACTTAAAATCTCTCGGAGGAAAATGGTAGGATGTTGTCTTTTTTGGACTTGAGAAACTTGATTGAGCAGAGTACCAATAGAGAGCAGTGCTGGAGACTCTTGTGCTTGCAGAGAAATTTGTCAGCTGAGATCACAGAATACTCTGAGTTGGAAGGGGCCCTCAGGGGTCACTGAGTCCAATTCTTAAGTGAATGGCCCATACATGGACTAAACCCACAGCCTTGGCATTATTAACGCCATGCTCTGACCAACGGAGCTAATCTCAGTGATGTTCCAACAAGCCTTATCTCATTTGTCTTTGCTATGATTATCTGTGTTGGAGGCTCAGAGTACCAAGGCAGGATGACTGCAGATGTTATCTGCTACATGATGGAAGAACAAGCCCTTTAAAAACCAACCAAATATGAGGGTGATAGTAACCCTCTTTCCCTACAATGGTTTGGAATCATGCAAACAAGCAAATTCTACAGCATTCTGAGCAAGTGTAATCTGCTCCCGTTTGAATAGAGTGGATTGTTGCTTTTCACAACTTTAGCTTATAAAAACTGTAATGTAATTATAGTATAGAAATAGCAAGAACAGAAGGAATTTATCTTAACGTGCAACAAGTTTTCCAATGGGAAATAAATACAGATATTGACGGAAAATCTACACAAACAGATCAACATATACACTGAATGAAACGAATATTCTGATCCAGAGAGTATGCTGACACCTTTCTGAGCAGGCAGCATGGGAAGAATGCATTGGAGTTTTGCCATCTCTATAAAAAAGCCAGTCAATCTCCCATGACTGACTTCTTGTCAGAGGTGGGGTGATGTCAGCTCTGTTTGTACCATCAGAGGACCTGGAGCCAAGTGGAGGAAGGCTGTGGGGCAAAAGCCATGCTTTGCTTTCATTATTCTCAGGCTCAAGAGTCCCATTTAGTATTGGCTGCACATTAGGTGAACCCCACCTGCTCATCGCCCAGGTTAGCTATTGAACTACCTGGGAAAGTCCCAGAGTCTTTCCTCTGCTGGCTGCTAATGCATTGGTCAAAAGCAGGTGAAGAGAGCTACTGTTGTGCCAGTGCCTTCCCCTGCTCTGTTTAACAACAACTAAGTTTCTTAGGGAGAGTACGTGCACATCCCTTTTCTGCCAGTTGCAAAGGATTCTGCAGAGGACTGCACCTGATTGCGTGAAGGGCAGAGCCTCTGGGATGCTGTGGAAGTGCCAGCGTGGGAAACATGCCTGGTGTAAGTTAGTATACTTGGCCTCATGCCCAAAACTGTAAACTATTGTGGCAAGACTTGAAATGTTTTTTCATGACTAGGGCTACAACTATAAATACATTTTTTCACAGTTCTTGTAGCTGTCACAAATAAATTATCATAGGAAGTTTCTTTCTATTGAAACATTTGAGCACTGCTAGTTAGTTGACGGTGGGCACAAAAGACTGGCACTGAAGATGGTGGCAAGCATCAGCACTTTACTACAAAAACCTGGCCTTTTTAAGCACTTAGCCAGTTACCTGTTTACATAGTTTTAAAGCATAACAAGCATAATTCAACCAACCACCACACGTCATGAGGTGAGCACGCGGCAGTCACGCAGCATGTTTTTCTACCTCTAATTCAGCTATGTCTCTTTCCCACAGTCCTTCTCTACTTAGCCAAAGTAACAGGCCTGAACCATGACTTTACAAAGGCAACAAGGCCTTCATTTTATAAGGTTTTACCTATACACCACAGTTAGCGATGCTCAGTTCTATGTAGCAAAGAGCTACGACGCATTCATAAATAATGGCAACTACTGCGGGGTATAAACAAGATATTTGTCTTGTGCATGTAGTCTGCTTATACACCTAATAATGCAAATGCCAAATAGATGGTGATTTGACATGAAATCCTCTAATTTGAAGTGTTGTCCCCTCTTGTCAGAAGAAGGGGCTAGCTCAGCTGGTGGAATTCAGCGTTCTTGTGGTAAACTGTTCTTGTGGTAAATCTACTTGGAGTTCCATGGAGTTCAGGGAACTTATGCTCACTGGTGTTTTAAACTCTGTTTAAAAAAAACATCATGTCAGTGTTTTTCTGGTGCGCAGACATGTGGGAGCTTGCTGACTTGATAAATATAGGTGACTGTATTTGGGAATTCTGGTCTTTGGTTATTTGAAAGCTGTAGAGGAGTATGGGGTGGGAAGAGCAGAGGAGAGATCTGGAGAGAAAGACGAAATCATAAGGAAAAGTGGAGAGAGGGTAAGTCATTGCTTGGTGTCTGAACAGAATATGAATGATGTGTTTGGGGGTTTTTGTGGTGTTTTAGTTTTTTTCAAATGGGCTTTGTCCAAATACGGTAGAATGCCTAGTTCAGGACTGGAAAGCAGTTGTGTTGTGCTCAGTGTTCAAATGTGTTTCAAGATTGGCACCTCTGTGTGCCATATTACTGGGGAAATCAAATGTATTTACAAAATCTCTGCCAAAAAAGGTCAGTCTGTCTGGATCTCACCTCCTCAGAGGAACCCCGTGTGTGTATTGGAACTCCATCAACTTTGCTTTTTAATGCTGTGTGATTTGATCTCTCCTGTGTTGTTGCCATTAGCCTTGAGGCTGATTTTTAATCCATGCTCTGCCCGTGCCAGCAGTACAGAGCCTGGCTGTCAGCTGGCTTGGAAGCTGGGCAGGCGTGGGCTGGGTAACACACTCTACCTGGTAACTTGTTGCTTCAGCAGTGGCATGAAACCTGGCACCAGGGCAAGTCCTGCAATCCCTATACTCTGCAGCCTCTTCTTCATTGCTCTTTCCTTCCCCAACTCCTTAAACGTGTGGAAAGTGGTAAACAATCCTTCCTGATCCCATGGAAGTTCGCCTACCTTCTTACCTAAAGGAACTGGCATGGGCTTGGGGGAGTTGTGGGAGTGTGTCCTGTCCTCACCAAAGGCTGTGTGACCTCTCCAGTAAATTGGTTGCTGTGAAGTTAGAGGGAGTGGTGCAAAAAACCCCTGAAAAGTATGGAAGAAAGCAGATTACACACGATCTGAAAACAGGAAAGGCATCCTGTTTCTTTGAAGCCTGCAAACCTTGAGAAAAAATAACAAACTGTCAGGGCAATGGATTTATTACAAGCCTGCAACTGGGTTGTGTGCGAAGAACTGAACAGAGATTCTCACACTAGGATTACAAGTACTGTCTTAACTCTGCAATAAACAGATTCATTTTGCTCTCAGCTTGTGAGTCTTGCATTCATAAGCCACAGGTTGCCTACCCATGGCAAACAGTCTGGCAGACAGGGACAGGCATGAAAATTAAGTACCAGCATTCATTCTTCAGGATTTTAACTTTTACAGGAATTAAGGTACAAAAGAACCAGTTGTATTTACATCACTATTAATCATATTCAGCCAATAAAATAGTTCAGTTTAAAGCTTGTCTGCACTGTGGAGATAAGAAAACACAGAAAAAAGTAGTTTCAAATTAGTTTCAACTGTGTATTAAATGTTAAACCTCTATACAGGCACTGTGTTAAGGCTGGAGTGGCTTTAATTTGCTTTACATGTTTAACAGCATCGAGGCATTTTCAGTTCTAGATGAGAGGGTTCACTCCAGGGTTTATAGCACTTTCTACAGAGTAGCCCAGCTGCATGTTTACAGCTGAAATGTTTCCAGGCTTTTGATGAGCAGGTTATTTCGTAATCGTTCAGCTCTTGATGCTCTTGTTTCACTTTAAGGCACGTGTTAATGACCTGTGTCTGGAATCAGAGAGAAATATAGATGGACTTCTTGTCTCTTCTGGTATGGCTACTCTTGCCTTCCTTGAGATGGTGGTCGAAGGGCATTAAGACAAGGTGTCAGTGAGTTAATGTGCTCGCTGTGCATTTAAGACCACCTATTCTTGGCATCTCTACCCTAGTAAAACTGGCACATCACCTAGCCTACAGGCACTGTGCCATGCAGACAGATGGCTGTGGCAGCAGGCAGCCAGGAGGCAATACATGAGCATCAAAGGCATTTGTTGAGGGCAGGATATCAAGCCAGGAATGTCAAAGTGGTTTTCAACCCAGAGCTGCTGAACTTGGATGCAAGAGAACATCATTGATACTTCATCTCAGAGCTAGGTCAGCTGGGTAAGGGTAAAGCTGGAATTCCCAGATCATAGACAATGAACTTCTGGAAAGCCTTAGATCAAATTTTGTCTGTCACAGGGCATAAAAGGAAGAAGGCTATAGCACTTACCCTTGTCTCTATAGGAGTGACAGTAGTAAATTCTGATATGGTTTTGGTTAACTAGAAAAAGCTGCTGGGTACTTTCAAGTTTTTTAAACCTGAACGACATTGCTGTGGTTAGAATCCTTTGGCAGCCTCACATACTAATGCTAAGATATTAAATGACGGTGATAATGGCCCATGTTTAATAGTCAAGTAAACTGCTGATCAGCTTTGTCAGGGCAATAGAGTGGGACTCTGGATTTCCATATCCAGCCCTTTGTTGATGGAGCACCACAATGCATGGAATGACTGTGTTTCATCTTTAAAATTGTTAGCTTTTAATGGACTGTTCTCATTGGAAGGCAAATGGTAGGAAACTTCTTCCAATTCTATTTCTATAACTGAATTTGAAAGAACAATTTGAAACCAATAGGTTTTTTGAAAAAGAACTTTACATAAAACTCTTACTTAACAAATCTGAAACACAGCTGACACCTAGAGAAGTATTGTCTGTTATGATCTGTGGATCCACAGCATGCACTTTTAAACTGTGTAATTACACTGATTAGCTTTATTCAGACGATAATCAGATCAGTATCTGGTAAAATAAGGGAGTTTTATTTTGTGACATAAGATTATTTTCATTTAGTAGGTTTCAGAACTTGCTAGTACCAATATGCTAAAAAAATAAAATTGCCTATAGTGAGGTGGGACAGTTGGAACACAGTGAGTAAATTTGTGTTCAGACAGGAAGAGGTCCCACAGAGAACACTTTAGCATGGATTGCTATGCTTTGCAACAGAAATAATGGTCTTTTAAGCTATCAGTTTCTCACCTAAATACTTCTTTATATTGCAGTGCTACCCAGAGGCGCCTCCCAACAGGGAAGCAATTGCACGGGAAAGCAGAGATGGTGGCCAGGGTCTGATAACTGCACACCTGGGCTGAGCTCACCTCCTGCCTGGTACAGCAGGGTACTGGGGGATCGGGGTTTCCCTCCGTTAATACTGGTTTTCCGCATAGTGCAGTCTAAGGAACCTAATCTTTATTTTCTGTACTACGATCTTTAATTTCCCGTTTTATATTATTTTATAGAAAAATGAAGTCTGGAAAAGAGCCTTGTAACTTGTTGCAGGACCTCGAACTTTCTGTTTAGACAGCAGTTCTGATTCTCTGCTCCCTTTTCCATTTGACCTAGGAAAACAAGATCTCTAATTTACATAAGGAGCTTGGAAGATGCAACATCCTCAATGGTATCAAACCAGAATTACATCTACATTTTTTCTGTTTATCTTATTTTAAACAAAATGAAAGGTAATTGATACTTTTTAGTAAAAATAGAGTAGTTTGATGTCAAACACTATTTTAGCCTTATTAATAATTCAGCTAAGTTTCTAGTGTAGACCTACTTTCTTAAACTTTATTGCATATTGTTATGTTCCCATAGTATTATGACTGAGGAGTGCTATTGTGGGTCTTCCAAAATTCAAATAACTCCATAAATCTGCCTCAATTCAGTAATACGTTAATTTAAAAAATGTATCATTCATGCCTTTTGAACACATTCATTATTTTGCTTGAAGAAGTGACCTTAGCAAGAATTTGCTCATGTCCAAAGGGGTAAGCTTGTAACCTCAGTAACATGGTTAATTTTAATTAGTCAAAGACATGCTCAGGCTCTCTGTAGATTTGAAACATTTGAATTCAGTTTTGATGGCATTATTCTCAGGGAGCATGAAACAGATGCACGTAATTCTTGTTAGCATATTACTTGAAGTTGACTTCAAACATGTGTTCATTGTAAGTTGTTAGACAACCTTCATCTACTGGGAATCCAATCTGCCTATTTGCCCTTTTTTTTCTTTAATTACTTCTACTGTTATTGTTTGTAACTCCCACTTGGGAGCCTGTGCATGTGGTAGGTGGGTCCTTTTTATACTGAAGTCTGTACGGAAAAAAAAATCTCTTTTGCAACAGTTTATAGTTTAAGCCTCAAAATTTCTTTCTTGGTTTTGTCTTACACAAAACTGACTTCTCTAAAGGAGGTTTCTTATTTTTATGTCAAATTAATTTTTAAAACTTTTTATTTTTCTGTAATGGTGACAGCCATCCAAGTATATTCTCACAAATTATAATGGGAGTACTAAGATCACCTGCTGTGCACAGCTGTCAGCTTTGAGGTCCAGTCTTGTGTGACAATTTGCTAGAATGAAGAAACTCAGGTTTGGGCTCTTTGCAATAGAAAGGGAATCTCTCACATAAAGCAATGTGTTTCTTTTTCTGTGCTTAAATGTGTAATGCCATATTTGTTGCATTTGTAATGCAGTATCATGTAATACTTTGTATATTCAGGTTCATATAAAGCTGAAAGGATTCATTGCTAACCCTGTAGTTATTTTTTCAAGTAACTATTAAACATCTAAAAATAAAGGTTGAAGAAGAAGAGTTAGAGAGCATGTAGATATCTTGTAATCTATTGTAAGTCTCTGCACTGGTTCACTGTCTCACTGTGAATTTATGAGCTTCATTGTTCACCAAAATATTCCCAGCAGAAATGACTCTGGAGTATTTTTGTTTATTACTTCCCATGCTCTAAAGAAAAGAAATGCTCTGTATAATCTTGTGACACATGAGCATGCAAAGTACCTTTGCTTCAGCAGAGTTCCTTGGGTTTGTCTTCAACCACTATGTTATAGTATCCCAGCTGTAGACTAAGACCTTGATTTTTGGATAGAAGCAGCCTGTTTGTAGAGTAAGAAATATGTTTGCTGAGTGTGTAAGGTGTGTTTATTTCCTAGATAAAAATATTGTTTGCTTGTTTGTTTGTGGTTTTCTTTGTTGTTTGTTTGTTTGATTCTGGTAGAATAGTAGTTCATTAATTCCCCTATGTAGTCACTGGTTGGTATATTTTTGAGGGTTTTGTTTAAGAAACAGAGAAGTTTAGGTTCTTGCGGTGGTTTGTGTCATACCATAGTAAGACATTATTTTCTTGCTAAGCTGGGATGAAAGGATTGGCTGAGTGTAGCAGTAATGCTGTACCTTGCTAGGCTGGATCTGTTTTGCAGTCTTGGCTGTAGTTCTCTTCCTCCAAAGTCTGGAAGGAGCTGTAAAGTTAACAGTAAAATCTCTGAAAAATTTACCTCCCTGCTGAAAATGTTGGAAAACATTCTCGGGGTGATAGTGAGTATTGACACCTCTTTAGCTGGGAAGAAATAAGGTAGGCAGCCAATATCTCCTGCTGCTCTGAATTGATTCATGCTTTGTATGTACTTAGTCTTGAATGCTTTCAGTATGTGCTGTTTCCTGTAATATTCTAATTAAATGTAAATAAGAGGTTTGAATTTGGTTGTGTTCTCAATAACATAGAAATTGGATGCAAAATACTGTAAGATGTGACATTAGTAGTAAATAAATTTGAAGAAACAAGATGTCAGCTGTGTTTATGTAGTGTCCAGTGGCAGAGGACTTGAAGTTCAGGGAAGTCTTTGGCATCTGGACTTGCTGCAGTCTCCCCCCAGCAGGTGAATACCTTTCATTTCCTCATGTCTGTAGAGGTCCTTGGAGTGTAATCCATAGTCCAGTCCAACCACCATCGACTGGAAGTTTTGATTAGGTCATCATACAATTTTGAAGTCCATAGGAGAATTTGCATTCCCTAAAGCCTTGCACTTGTACTTCAGACAGAGAAATGAACTCTTTAGGGTTATGTGTTGGTTACTTGACGGTGTCTTAAAATCATGTGCACTCTTTACCCAGCAGAAGTGACATGACAGGGGCTTCTTTAGCTGTGATTTCTCGGTGTCTTGGCAAATTTCACTAAATTTGATTACTGTGTCTCAGTGGTAGCTATACTTCACAAATTATCAATAGATAAAATACTTCAGTCTTTTGTTGTAAGAGAAGCTGGTACTTGTTTCTCTAGAAGTATATAATTAAAGAATAAAAATAGGCATACAGTTGTTGTAGAATTGGAGAAATTGAGGCAGGGTGTGCAAAAGACAATGGCAGAGATAAGGATGTATCTCTGTTGTTGAATCCAGAGCTTAAAGGGTCTCATGTGATAAAATGGGCACCTAAAGGTTCACTTACCTTTCGGGTTTTTTTCTATGCTTATCACGGCTGCAAGGGCATCAGTGTAAGCCATGTGTTAAACATCGTATGAGAGATAAGATCCATGTCCTGCAAAGTGTTTATTCCTCAAGGCAGAAACCTATGTATTTTTCTCTAAGTGTCCATGACACCTCCTAACCTTAACAACTGACTGTTGGTTTGTCTGGTTCACTGCTGTTAGATTTTAATCTGGCCTAAGGGTTATGGGAGGAAACACTCTACTTCTGACCACTTTGTGTTATGTTCCTGTGAGCCAGAGGACAAAGTGTGTTGAACCATCAGTTTCCCCTTCTCTCCCCTCCTGGTTTATCTGATCAAAGTGATCAACTCTCCATCGGCTCTCTGATCCACTTCCCAAGGTGATTTCAAGAACTTCCATCTTGGTCTAAGAGGGTGGAATGACCAAGGGAGACCAGAAGCATGGATAGCATGGAATTGTTCCTTCTGGGATCAGGACCAGGGTACTATGGGGTGATGTACTGAGGGACCTGCAGGTCTAGCATCACTCCCTGTTCTATGCTGACTTACAGGGAATGGTGTAGATACTGCTCAGAACAAACAGCAAACCACATGAAACAGCAGCACTGTTAGGGACAGGAGGGAGGGTGTTGTCCAACAGATCTCCCCATCTTAACTTCATGGATAAACACAGGACAATGTCTTAGTCAGGTGGAAAGAAAATACAAGACTGCAGAGAAAGCACAGACCTTCTTGAGGCTCAGGTCAGCCTGAGATGACATTGCACAGATCTGCTCATTGTACTCTCAGTCATGTATGTGGCTAGAGAGTGTGTTGTGTGATCTATCAGATAACAAAATAGGTGTGCAGCAGTAGCAAGTGTTGATCTCCGTTTAACCATTCCACAGCTAGAAGACAGCTCAGTGACTCAGCTGGCTGCTGCACAAGAGAACTATTAAAGACATTGCTTGCTTTATTTATTTTATTTCATAAGCAGACTTCTGGATGCATACTAGACTTCAAAAGACCTTTCTTCCTCTTTCTTCCCTGAAAAAGAGGAAAAGTTTCCCTTATGCATATTGCTTTAGGCCCATATTTCAAAATGTCACATTGATACCACAGATTGTAGAGCTGCACACATCACTCATGATGCATTGCTCCCTATCCACAGAGTTCCTCCACTTTATGATCAAAATAAAACACTTGAAATGTTCTAGTCTGCTTGGTGGGAGAGAGAAAAAAATGCTGGAGGGGAACCTTTAAGTAGTATCTCTCTGGACTTATTTATAAGATTGCACTATTTCCCCCACAACCCATTCAGTTTCTCCTCCTCTTTTCCGTCAAAAATTCTGACTGATGCTGACAGAAACGATTATAGCTTATGAGTGATAATATAATGCAGTTTTCTTCAAGGAGAGATGCTATCAGAGAACATTTTTTAAAAATATACTGGTAGAAAAGAGCCATCTTTCTTTGTAGAATAACAGTTATTAATCTCTTACTAATACATTTTCATATCATTTTGGACATTTATTTCCATGCTGTGATATTATAAAACTAGGCATTTGTGTCACTTTTGATGCAGTGCAACATGCTGGAACATGAAAAGCTGTAATTACCGCCATGGTCATTTGAATTGCTAACCAGATCCTGACATTTTCAAATCGGACCAATTTCTTAGTGATCCAGAAGTAAGCCTGGGTGCAACATGAGCTGCATTTCAATTAGGCAACTCAACATTTTAAAAGAAAATGCAGTGCCCTCACATCCCCAAAGCATTGCTAAAATAAAGAAGTACTATGATGGTTTGCTATTGCCTCCTCTAGACTGTTTTGTTTGTGAGGATTTATTGATAAAATTTTAGCTTCTGTTAATTTTGATACATTCAAAATGTTTAAGAACATCTCTTTAAGAAACTTTTTCTGCAACCTTTAACTTTTTCTAGTGGATACACTTATAGCAAGCAACCTGCTCTGAGGTTTGTGTGTGAATGTCCTGGGTACCCTTACAGGTGTGAGCTCTCAGTTCTCCTGAGGGTTTGGGTGATGGGCTTTGTTCTCTGTGCCCTGTTCATTTGGGTTTATTGCAGTTCAAGCTTAATAATTGAGTTTCCATGGTGTGTGGAGAGCTTAATTTTAGCTAGTGGATAGACTTGTCCATGATGCTGCTTGCTGCTGGTGCTCTGCTGGCTGGCATTGCCTGAAGGGGTTGTTTTGTTAGAGCCCTGCATCTGCATGGGCTGGGAGAAGGGAATGTGACAAAACAGAGCCACAGCAAGGGAAGTGTTCAAGTGATCAACAGCCCTTCAAATGAAGTGTGTGACACCCTGTGACAGCATAAGCTTTACCTTTCAAAGAATGATTCAGAGGCTCTCAGCATCCCAAACCAGTAGAGTAAAATATATATCTTTATTTTTTTTAAAAAAAGACTCATGTGCTTTTAGCCTAATGGATTCAAGTGATGTAGCATTAATAGGTAAAAGGTATCTTTTAGACTTGAGGCTGGAGAAAACCATACAGCAATCATCTTACAAGTGTGAGGAGGAAGAATGAGAGAAAAGAATATTTACTTCTATTGTGCAGAGCAAGAGTGGCAGCTGTAAAAATATTTTCCACTTCAATTCAGTAACTATGGAAAATACTAGACTAGATGAGGAAAGAAAGCAGGAAATGAAATGTGTTTGAATTAGTGGGAAATACTTTTATATGATTACCTCTTTTTTTTTTTTTTATTATTTACTTGCAAAAATTTGTAGCTGAAAACCTGAGGAGTCTGATTTTTATTTCTGCCCTTCTCCTTTTTTCCTTTGAGAAGTTCCAGAGTCTTTTTTCCCCCAGAGAAAAGGTGAATTCTTGGCTCAGTCTGGGGAGGTCTGTTGTTCTTTTTCTCCTGTGGATAAAATTATCATTTTCCTTAAGCTGAGGGTCTGCTTATTGAAACAAGGAGAGAAAGAAAGATGACAGAAACCAGCTGCAGGCTTCTTTTAAAGATCAGACTTCAACCTTTCATATATAGGGATTTCACCTTTCCTGCATGAAAATATCAGATTTGCATATATGCCATAATGTTTTTGTGTATTGAACTATGAAAGTGTAGCTTTAGACAAATGAAGCTAAAAACTGCCTTAAAATAACAGTTGTTTTCTCTATGAATGTTTTTGCTTCTTAGAGGATTGAGAGAAGTGCTTTAATCTATTTCTGTGAAAGCATTTGGAATACATAATTTATATATTCCTAGCATGCAGTGTAGTAGTTGTTGGAATATTTCTGTCAAAGCTACCATTACCAGTTTAAGTCCATCTCTCCTCAAAGTGGATTTTTAGATGTGTTTGCACGTCATGTGAGTTTTGGAGTGACTAAAGCAGTGGTGATGATGTTGAGGTGTTGTTTAATGTAGTCTTTTAAGAGGTAAAGTTGATTTTGAGAACACAGATTATTTGGATATATTTTGCTTTGCTCTCAAGTTGGCAGTGGATAATTTTCGTACAACAGATGTGTTTGATTATGGCAACCTGGGGCATGAAATGACTTCTGATGCTAAAACTAGTGGATTCAATACAGTGCTGTGCTGTGCTGTTATTTCTACTGCAGAGATGTCTAGACACCTCAGCCAGGGAGCCAGGCTCCCAGGTACAGAGCACTGTGTGCCTGGGTAATAGAAAGCCTCTTCTAGACTCTTAACAGCTTTAAAAATACACTTGAAAGGCATGTTGGTCATTCCAAAATGAAAAAAACAGGAAAAAAGGGGGAAAAAAAAGAAAAAAAGAGAAAAAAGGTCTATTCTGGTTGTGAAACTCCTATGTGGGAAAAGATAAGAAAAATTTCTGTTTGACTCGTTCCCTCTCTGGGTTGGCTCCTTCTGGCACATCTCCAGCCTGCACAGCCCAGTGTGGATCCCAGCAGTCAGCCATGAGCCTGTTCCATTGGTGACAGTGTGTGTAGGGCACTGAAATGTGCATATGATGCAGAGTTCAGAGGCCAGGATTTTAAAATGGGCTGTCCCTGGCCTGCTTGCCTCACCTTTCCCCAGTGTTCTCTGCGTGGCATGGGATTTATTTGTTTGTTTTAAAGGAAAGCATATGCAAATTAGTAGCTAATAATATCTATGTTTGGATCTATGAAGTCTGCAGTCCAGGACATGAAGCAATGAATAAACTTCTTGTCATTGGTCCTTGTGGCTTCCTGCATAAGCTGCATCATTTCATCTGAGCCAAGTCATCTGCTTCTGCAAATGCTTTCCTAGGCATGGCCCACTCCCACGTGAGCTGCTGCCACTCTCCTGAATCAGTGTTGTGCTGCTCTGACTGGAGCACAAATAGCAAGTTTCCTGAGGGCATTGCTGCAGATGGGGTTCTTACTGCTAAGAGAAAACAGACTGTGTGTTTGTGTATGTCTGCAACATCTTATTAAATGGGAGTCCTAGTTCTGTGGAATTTTAGTAATGTACTAGAGAATATTGCCATGGATTTTGTTTTAAGTTAAACATAGTAGAAAATGGGATGATTCTGACCAAGCCTGGAGAAGAGACAAAGGCTTGTGGTCAGAGCAATGGTCATTGCCATCCATCACTTCTTCCCTCCTCTGTCTGACAGGTGACAAGGTGAACCTGTTCTCATCCCTTCAGGGGCACTCTGCCCCTTGTCATCTCTCCATCAAGCAGCAGTGTCACCTGCAGTGACAGCACTGACATGAGTAAGTGGCTTACAGGGATACAAGGAAGCATCACAGTGAACAAAATTTGTCAGCTTTAATTAGCAGTGTTGAATGATGTCTTGAAAGCCTGTAGGTATAAACAGACAAATAAGCTGGTAGAATTAAAAACAGATGTTAGAATTTAACTCCCTTAATAACAACATCCCTCGTCTCCTCCCCATTAAAAAAAAAATCTAATAGTTAATGCCCAATTCTATTTATACATTTCTCATTAACATGAAGATTGAACATAATGTATTCAGGAAGATAACATGCTTTTTATTTGAATGGAGGTGGCTGTTGGTATTTGTCAAATCTTTTTGCTATTCCCTTGTTCCTAGCCTCTTGTCCAGACAGAAGGGACTTGACTTAAAATCTGGCTAGGCCATATCTCAAATTCCATAAATTCTTGGTCCTTCAGAAGAAGGTAAAAAAAATTCTTTACTAAAATCCTAGAAAAATGTCATCCAGACTACTAGAATACACTGAAAACTCTTAATGTGAAACTTTTTCAGTGTAACAGAGAGATGTTTTAATATGAGGAACCCCTTCCAGACGTGCTGTTTTCGGAGTCCCTGTGCTTTCCAAAGCAATCTGGTAATCATGACCATATGCAAAACTGGAAACTGGACCAGGCCGAGTACTCATCTGACAGCAGGACTGCACAGCCTCCGACCATGGCTGTGGCATGGGATGTAGCACAGGCTGTGCCAGCTGTATGCCAGCTTATTTAAAAAGGGGGAGGAAGTGGGAAGAAAAAACATGGCTCCCCTTGCCCTCAGGTAACTAATATCCCTTTTGATTTAGTTTGGAATTTTTTTATTAGCAAGTGCCCCTTGAAATGCGACTTGAAAGTGCTCAAATACAGGCTGGACAAGGCTTGGAGAAACCTGTTCTAGTGGAAGGTGTCCCTACCCATGACAGAGGGGTGGAGGTAGATCATCTTTATGGCCGCTTCCAACCCAAAACCTTCTGGGATTCTGTGAATGCTTTATGTTGCTGTAAGTCTACAGAGCGTAAGCAAACTTAGGCATTAATTTTTCTCCAAAGTCTGGATTTGAGCTGGAGGTGCACAATGTCTTGGAAGGAGGATCATGGAGATGAATACTATCCTGGAGCAAAAGGCTTATTCAGTAAGCCCAATTTGGAGACATGCAATGTTTCCTGATTGAGGAGATGCTTATGTTTTCTAGTCTGTCACTCTAAGGATCAACAGTCTGTGACAGGGATGTCAAAGATGGCACCCAAGCCAATGCTGAATGGCATTTGGCTAGGCTACCCTGTTGTGATGGGGAAGTAGCTGAGTATTACAGGGTCCTCTTGAGTTGCAAAGGTGGCCGGAGTGGTATTCTCACCTTGCACAACTTTCCCCTGCCATCTCCTGGCTCCACCATTTTTCTCTATGCTTAACACTGAAATTTGAAACACAAAATACAGTCTGGCACAGGTCTTCTGAAGCAGAATAAGCATGTCCCAGTGGCAGGAACAGAACTCTGAGCACAGCTTTCCTCACCAGCATTCTTAAGGGGTTCATATTTTTTGGGAACTTTTTTAAAGATATGTCTTCCTACTGGAAAGAACTGGGAGAGAAAAACAGTCTCTGATCTAGCTGCTATTGCTATTTGAAAGCAATATATTTTTCTGGATGACATATTTGATGTCAGACTTCCCTGTTGGAGCTTACTGGCACCTGAGGACCAAGCAATGAGCATGGATGTACTTCCCAATGACTAATTGGAATGCTGTCTTTCAACTACTAGTCATTGTTTTTCCTGCAGGCTAGACCTGTATTTATGTCATGAGTGGCAAATGCTCCAATAAATTATGAATAGGCATGTAAATGTTTAGACCCATGTGTTTGAATGAGAGGCTAGACTGGAAAAATAGGAGAAATTCTTGATCTACTCTGATTTTCACAATATGACAGACTGTCAAAAAGGACCTGTTAAAAGGACCTTCACAGATTTTTATTTGCTTTTATACTATTTGCTTGATGTAAAATGTAGGTGGCAAAACAGAAGAGAATCATGGTGAGATGTCAAGTTATTATGACTTAATTGGTTCCAGAGAATGCACAACTGAACATGTATGGTGCTATGATGTAAAAATAAAGTACAGTTAAAGAGATTGCCAAATATGCAGTTTGAGGACACATCTTCCATTATTACATTTTTGGCTTTTTGATGCTCATGGCTTGATAAGACATGATAAGTCTCTGAATCATTAATATACTACTGCTATAAAACACTGCTCCTGTTTCTAATCATTTTACTAGAATCTATCCTGCTGTAAACAGAAGAATGGGCAGTTGTAACCAAAATCAATAGCATTTTTTTTTTATTCCAAAGCACTGATATGGTAAAAATAAACATATTCAGTATAGATTTTCTCTCTAGAGTTACGAGAGAAGTTCTTGGTTGTGGAAGATGTCTATATATGAAAGAGTCTTACCTTCTGACCCTTTCTCTCAGGTTTGTATGTGTTGCAGTGCATGTGGCTGTGCCTGCCATGACCCTATGTCCTGGTGGATGGGCACCAAGGTATACAGCACATTCCCAGATTAGGGAGAGTTCCCACAGACCCTTGTGTTCCAAATTTACATCATTGTGTCTGATTGGTTCATGTATTCCTCACCCAATTTTATGTATATATTTATGCATATGTATTTTCCCCGTTTGATTATGTATTAAGTCTAGAAAGTTCTTCCCAGCTCGAAGTCCTATTGGCTCGTTGTTCTAAATCCCTCCTCCAAGTTATTCCCATTGGATACTTCCCTGTTAACTCCTCCCATCTTCTGCTCTCCGATTGGTTTTTTCCTTCTCTCCACCCCTAGTCTATTGAGTATAAGAACCCTGGACCCTCCCCTGAAATGCTTCTTTGTCCCTGGACCTTTCACCTGTGCATGGAATAAACTTCGCTTGTGGAACCTGTACAAAGAACCTTTCCCTCTTTGCCGACGCTCCTGTCATCTTTTCTTGGGGTTTGCTCCTGGAGCAGAGGAGCCAGCCTGCGCAAGCTGCAGCTGCCCAGCTGACGTCTGCAGAAAAGACACTGTGCGCCGTCGGGTAATCCCCAGCCAGCATCGCATATGCATGTAAGTCTTTGAGAATGTGTAAAAGGAGAACGTACAGGAAGACTTTCTGGGGACCCAGGAGAGGTGGTAAACCAAGATCTGCATCACCTGGGTTCTAGTGAGCTGTGGTACCCGAGCAGCACAACCCCATCTTTGCAGGTAGTTGTGCTCTTCCCTCCGAGGCATTGCTGTGAGCTGGACCAGTTTGATAACTGCTTTTGGAAGATCATTTTCATGGTTGAAGATTTTTCTACTTTAAAAAATAACAACCACCATCACAAACCAAAACAATCCCAAAAATCCCCCAGGCAAATATAGGTGCTGGTAACCAATATGGCCATGGTTTGGCTCCTAAAATGGCTTCTGTTGTCACCTTGTTATAATTGGCCTGTGTTTTCAGTGACATGGAATCTGAAACTTGTTGTATTGAAACTATAAATTTGGTATGAAATTTTATCACCACAATATTTAACCCTTAGAGTGACATCCCTCTAGACAAGGGGGCCCTTCATTGATAAGTTTAAATTACTTAATTTCTAAAAGAAATAGTCATGTTGAACCAAAAGTGGTACTCCTGTTGAAGGAATACACTGCTGAAGCTATGTCATGCTGCAAGGGATAAGACTTTATGATTCTCTCATGGTCTTAAATCTGACTCAGTTTTTCTTTTTTGTTTTTCTTTATTTTTTTATTTTTTTTTTTTTAGGATTGGAGGGTGAAAGCCTCAAGGTAATTTTCTCTGCTTTTCTTTCCTTGGACGCCTTTCACCTTCTCTCCTTCTCTCCAGATAAGGCAGTGTGGTCACTGCAACTTTCCTCTTCTGTTATGGGCACTTTCTGTTAAAAAATTTTATGTTTCATTGAAAAGACTCTGATAGCTTAACATTTAGAACTTGGACAAAGATTGACCACGATAACACTTATTGTCTGTTTTCTTGGTAGGACCTTATCTAAAATGTAATTATGAGCTGGCATTTGGGAAAGATGAATTCACACTGGGACTGGGGAAAAGGACTAGAGGAGTGCCATGGGGAATGAAGAACTTGTAACAGGAGACAGAATGAGCTAGCTCAGGTGTCTGCTGTGTGGCATTTCCTCTGCCACACAGAGGAAATGTAAGCTCTGCAAGCTTACTTTTAGATAAATTGGTTTCTCTTTGTCAGTCTAGTCTCTCAGCAGAGTCCATATTTCTCAAAAATAAATATTTGTGTTTAAATGTCTGAAGCATATCCTATAGTGATAAATGCATTGCTACCTCTGGGAAAGCAGGAAAGGCCAGAAAACTCCATCTGTATCAGATTTCCCACACTGGTGTCTCCTCCATACCACACTTTCTGGCCATGCTGGCGAAAAATTATTCTTGTGAAATGCAAAGCACTAGAAATAATCCTTACTGGATTGTTTTTGGCTGATGATGTTGAAAGCTTTATTATATTTCCCTGTAGTTGGTACAATTTTGCTGCCAGCTTCTCTTTGGGTTTGTGTGTTTCTCACTCATTTTCAGGGTGTTTAATACCATGGAATGCAAAGAGCGGGATTGGGACATTAGATTCAAAGAAAATAGTCATGAGAGAGGGAAAAAATGCTGTATTTAATAGAATCTAAAATACTGGGATTTCTTTTTCTAGTTTTGCTTTTTAATAGTTGATGAATTCCTTTGTCTGTTCCCCTAACATTGTCTAGGGTTTCTTGTTTAATTTATTTCATATCAATAGTTTTAAAATCAACAAGAAATGAGGAAAAAAAAAACCCAATCCCCAAGCTTGTGCCTCTTTGGCAGAGCAAGCTCTGCTACACATGTGCTTGCTGAAACTCGAGCAGGCTCTGTGTTCATACCCTGAGCCGGAATCTGATCTGTGCCCATTTATGTGGAAGAGTCTTGCCGTGAGTTCACTGGACTTCACTTCATGCTCTTGCTCTGTAGCAGTGGTTTATCAGTCAGAAATTTGAACCCTTGTGGGATTTTTTTTTTTAAAAGACTTCTAGCTAGCTCATCCATTTGCTTTGTGTTTAGAAATCCAACTGTGTTCATTCCTTAAACCTTCAGTCCATATTTTGGCAAATACACACATCTCTGCAGCTAACATCACATGGACACAACTACTTTCCTCTGTAACAAAGCCGGCCAGAAGGTCTATATTATCAGTATGATAGAAAATATTGGTTAATGTAGAGAAATTAGAATCTCCTTGAGATTTTATTGCCTTAATCTTGGAAAAATTTAGCTTGTCCATGTAGTTTTTAAGACTTGCAGCAAATTTAACATTTGTAATGATGGAAGACAAAGTGTGTTTGAATTTTGGTTTTTGTTCATGTAGAGGATGACTTCTACTCCATGGGCAGAAGAACAGGCTCACATCTTTCAGTGTTGCAAACCACCTGGTGCTTTGTAGTCTGATTCTTTGTTTCCCTTTGTAGATAGTATTCTGCTTTGGAAAAACTAGGCAGAATACCATCCAGTGTGATACTTCCAGTAGGAATGCCCAGAAGACCTTCTCCTAAATACAAGTGTGTACAGATTGTTAAAAACTACTAAATAAAAATATCTGTTTCATGCAAAAATATGTGCTGTTTGCATCGAGGAGGGAAAGATGATTACTTTCTCTAGGCTGTGGGAGAACAGTAACATATGCCATCCTTACATCCACTTAAATTGATGAATACCAGATGGAAGTTATGCAGAATGTTTTCTGTAGTATGCATAAGTATTGCTGGCAGCTTTTCAGTTTCTGATATAGCAAAAGACAGTTGTACTTGCTTTACTGAGTTGACATAAATGCCTGCAGACTCTAAAATCTGTCTAGGAGAACCATTGGAACTCTAAAAGTTTTCAGTGATCCTTCATTTATTGTTGAAGTATCGAGACTGTGGCTATCACTGAATACAAGTGCTCGGTATCGACAATCTCTTAGTAGCCATTAGTGCTTACATTATATCTTTATTTTTCATTAATTTTTATTTAAATCTTAGATGTTCATTCTGGTTTTCCTCCAATAACCAAAGATGAACGTTGAAATGTTCACTAAATAGTCTTTCATGAAGAACATTTGACTGCTGAATTTCATTCTTCTGTTTCCTTTCCCCAGCACTTTGTCCATCTTCTCCTTTTGGGTCTTGCAGCTGCATTTAATTTGTGTCAGTGTAGTCATGTCAGTTGTGACCTAAAACAATGAGCTGTGCAGTGCCAGCAGAGTCATCTTGTGTGCATGCTCCTGATTTTGCATTTCTAACTGTGCTCACTTACGAACTGTGCTTTGATTAGCAGTAACAAATCTGGAGGTACTATAGAGTGGTGGTCTATTAAAATACCCTCATGTGCAGCTGTTTTGTCACTGCTTTTGATGGTATTCTTCTTCACTGGGTTTGCTCTCAAGGGGTTTAACTGTTATTTTGTGAGTTCTAGTTTTTAAGTTAATGGTTGGCAGTGATTTCTCTTCTGTAACCTTAGCCTGGGATCTGGGCCTGGTTTGGGTGTGATTTCCATATGGCTGTTACTGGTTTCCACCAGCCCCATTTGTGACTGTTTGACATAATTCAGTTAAGACCAGTTTGACATAATTTCAGGTGAGACTAGAAATAAATCGTGGAAATTCATACTGAAAAACTGGCTGATAGATGGGCTGTTGTGGCCTGCTTGTGCAAGGGTTCAAAAGAGACTGTGAACCATGTGGTGGTTTAAGGAAAAACAGTTCTGTAGTCCACTTCCTTTGGGAAAAAGGAGTGAGATTATTAATGGCCACAAAGACTTTGTCTGGGGAACTGCAAATTGTCTCCAGTTGCTGAGAGCCGCCCAGTCTCACAAGGCAGGGAAGGGTGTATTACCTCCCACAGTCAGCAAATCCAGCCAGTTTTCATTCCTTTGCCATGGAAGAGCTGAGCTGCTGCTGACCAAGGAGACTGCAAAAAAGCAGAGTGGCCAAGTCAAGGAAAGGGTAGAAAAAGTTTGTTTTAACACGTTTGAGAAACATGATGAAATTACTTTCCTGGGCTCTGGCCCAGAGGAATAAGATAATAATTTAGGATAATAGTTGCAGCTATTTTCACTTTTCGGTGACTTTTTTTTTATGTTGGAAAATGCTGGCTTCTCAAAATGAGAAAAATATTTTCTTGAAATGTATTTGCTTTTTTAAAACTTTCAAGGAGAATTCTTAGTATGAGTGTTCTGACCATGAGAGAGATGCACCCCTGTAAAGTGTTCAAATGCCTGGTTGTTAGAACACTCATCCAAGATGAAAGATGGACTTCCTCAAGTCCTTGCTTTGCTTCATAATAGTCATCCTTAAATCCAGCTGGAGGCAACAGCTGGATGGACACAGAGACTGCAGTGCCTGCAGTGACTGACAAGGTTACTGCATGTGGCATGTTCTGGCTCCCCAGGGACCAGGTAGTTGAACTACTCCCAAATGTGTCATTTATATGCTACATTTTGCAAGGAAATCAATGATGTTTACTTTAAAAATCACTTGATAAATACCCCATTACAACTTCATTAGCCACTCAAAGCTATGCAGCCCCTGATCATCAGTTCCAGTGCTCTGTGATTAAGACTCAGCAAGCTGGATCCTGGGCTGAGTTCTGCAGTGATGCAGTTCTGCAGGTGCACTGACCTGTGCTGTGCCCTTGCTTTGCAGTAGTCTGGGTTCATGTGAAATAAGGCAAGCAAAGTTTGAACAGCTTCGTGTCCTCATCAGGCCTTTAGACACAGACATGAACTAGGATGATCTGATATTTCAAATCTGTCCTAGCCAGATATCAAAAGCCTGCTGCATGGTTTGGGTTTGTTTTGTTGCAAGCAGCTCTCGGTTGCTTATGGCCTGTTGGGCAACTGGAAGGCCAGACTGCTTCTAACCCGTCTTGTACATAAAAACTAATTCCCCTCACATTGTCTCCATCTCTGTATGGTGCTGACTCTGTGTATCCCCCTCTTCACATGCAAAACTCAGGTGCTGGCTAACCTAACTTTTCTTAGGGGGAGTAGTGGGGGGTAACAAGTCGTGAGTGTAGAAGACACATAGCTTAGTTCATGTGCTGTATTTAGAGTATGGAGGCATCCCAGTGGATTTGTAATGTCTCAGATACTGGGGGGGAGGTTTTTTTGATTGTCAGTAGCTATGTGAGCTGTGCCTGCTGCACTGAGCTGCCAGTCAGGATGAGCTCTCTGATGCCAGTATAAAATACAATGAACACGGTGTGTATGCATGGTGTGCTAAAGCTGAGGCCAGGAGAGCGGACTGTAGTAGTTCCTGTGTTTTGTTAGTGCAGGAAGAGAAACTTCCCTGGCTGTCACTCTGTCTCATGATACAGATGTTCACAGTGTGTGCTTGAGTGGGGAAGAGGAGAGGGAGTGCTGAGGAACAGGGGTGGCAGATCAAGCAGTAGAAGTTGTAAGTAGAAAGCTGTTTCATGTCATTCAGGGCAACAGGATTGCAGGGGGTTTATAATTTGAGTTCCCAGCTTCTAGCTAGAAATGTCTGTTTTCAGTGTTCTTTTTGGGGAGACCTCTGTTCTGCTGTTCTCCACTGGCAGGTTTATAGGCTGCCTCAGAGAATGAGGAAGTAGATGGAGTCATCACATCCTACTTGACTGCAAGGGAGGCAGAGATAAACCTTCACCGGCAGGAATATCTCTCTAACTTAACAGTTAAGAAATACCTTAAATTAATAGTACTGGTAATGTGCAGTAAAGCAGCCTTTACTTTTCAATACTTTTTAGGTTGTAAAAAGACTGAGTTTGAGTTATAGCTGGATTTATGCTTATCTTTCTCACTGTACTAGCAAAGCAGGCTAGGGATTTACTTGTATTTTTCTGAATGAGGGATTTTTCCAGAACTCACTTGAAGATAGAGTGCTTTTGAAAATCCCTTTCTGTGAGATCTAGGGAAAAGGAAAAATTAATGAAACTGGTACAAGAAAGATGGGAAGAATAGTGGTAAAAACAATTCCGAGAAAAATTCCTTTTTTAAATTCTAAACATAATTACATGAAGTGTGTAATAACGTAAAGCCTGTGCGGCTGTTGAAGGGACGAAATGTCGTGCTCAGTGTGATGGGTGCGGGGGAAGGGGCCGTGCGGGCAGTGCATCTCCGGCTGATGGCGCCCTGGCTCCACCGCTCAGCTCCTGTGGGGGAACTCCCTCTTCTGACGTGGCTGTTCCGGCGCTTCCCATGGATCGAGATCCATCAGCAGGGTCGGCCCCGCGGTGATCTGTCACCTGGGGCTCCTGGCCAAGGCTTGCAGTGATGGGGAATGAAAACTGCTTCCTGCTCCACAGAGTGAGAGTCACAGTGAAGAATGGCTGGCGCTGCAGCATCAGTTCTTAGGGGGAATTTGGGATACTCGTAACCTTTTGACTGCTCTGTACTGCTGGGCTGTACACATACAATCTGCTCTAGTATATGGAGCGGGAAAGTGTTCTGTAAAATTGTTTGTTACTCTTCCTTTTGCCTCTGCAAGCCTCAGTGTGTTGTATCCAAGTCACATATTGAATACCACAGAGGCTGTTAGGAGATGGTCATGGTACAGTGATGGGATGCAGCACATCCTGTCAAAGAGCATGAGTAGAAGCATTAAAAAAATACATGGTACCTTTTCTTTGGAGCATCAGTGCACTGCAGTTCTTACTGAAGCTTGATAATCAAAAACATCCAAAACAATTAGAAACACCAACATCCTAGACTTTGTTCAGGGGAAGTTCTTAACATTTAGTCCTAAGATCCTGAGTGAAGATGTTACAGCAGCTTAGCAAGCAACCCCTCAGTCGAACTTCAACAGTTGATCATCTGTGTGATCCTGGTTGGAAATGTGAATGGTTTAGCTACCATCATATGTCATGATACTGTAGTAGATAGTGTTTTCTTCAGTAGTTTGTAAGTAATTGGCATCATGTTGCTTTTAGCAGAGTGATGTGAAGAGCTGTATAAGCAGAGTAAAGTCTTAAATGATTGGTTTTACTTGATATATACAGGCAGGAGAGGCCCAGTGATGTGTGGTTTTTTCACTATGTTCCTTTTTTTGGGTGTGATTCTTAAGGACAGAGCAATGATAGAGGGATGTAGGCAATTAAGGATATTGCAGACTCTGTGTACTTGGATAACTCAGTGATGACTTAAATTTTCCAGCTAAGCTATTTGCATCCCTACTGTGTTTAGGGATTAATCTGTGAGCAGTCAGTGCTTGTTTAAAGTATCTCAACCACTGTTGACTGTAAAGGCTCAAGTAGTACTCAGGTTTTAAGAAGGTTGTAGTTTAACTGTTGCAGAATGAGGTTTTTTTCTCTTATTTGAGACATAGTGGCACCGTAACATTAGTTAAGTATGCCGTCAGATGGTCTTGTCCAGATGGGTTTTCTTTGCTGGGGGAAAGTCTGACAAGAGGTGATGTTTGAACGCTTAGCTGCTTGGTGTACCCCAGCTCAGGGGTAACCTTGCTGTCAAGAGTGCATCTGTTACAGTGGTGGTGAGTTAAGAGCTTGGACAAAAGGTGTTTCCTTCAGGTAGGTTTCCCTCATTTACAGTGTAGCTGTGTGAAATTCTGGGTGTGCTATGGTAACAAAGAAGCATCACATGCAGTTTGCTCTAGTTTTCCTTCTAACTGGTGAAGTCTATCATCCTTTTGCTTTCTTTCACTTTGATTTAGGACTTTCAGTATTTTGTTTGTTTGGCTTATTGAAAACATATAGATAGGATGGCACTGAGAGTGCACATATCTGTTGGCTGACAGTAACAGACAATAAAACACACTGGGGACAGATCCAGGAAAAACTGAAGGAACTTTGCATTGGATGGGAAAGGAGAGGGTGAAGGGGGAGTTCTGCCTTGACCCTGTGTACTTGAAGTGACAGGTACATTTAGTGATGCAGCTAATTGCAAGTCCTTTACAAATGATTGCTTCTGTGGCTGACATGATACACATTTTTCAGACAAATGAAACTTTAACTTATTAAATAAACCTTTAATTCACTTTTTCTGACTCCCATGGGTTATGCTCTTCTTCTGTTCAGAGCTTTCTAGCATCATTTTCTATCCAAGCTATGAAAATGTATGAATTATTACAATAGATATCTCTAACAGTTATAGCAGAAGTTTATTATAGCTTTGATAAGCATCTGAACATGTGGATGCTTAGTTATTCAGATTTACAGGATATTAGTTGTTTTGATGCAGAAATTGAATCCTCACAGAATTGCAATTTTTTTGCCAAATGATCCTGTGTTTCCCTCTTGCCAGGCTACAGACAGCAAGACATCAGCAGTTTTTCTCCCTTCTGCTGCTTTAGTCCTAAACAGGATATGGAAGTGAAAACTGGAAATCCAAAAGCAAATGGAGAAAAAAGAATTAGATATTACTCAAAAGTCAAAGATGGTGTAGAAGATTCTAAAAGCATAGGTACAAAAATACAGTTATTGGGCTTTTAGAAGTTCGGGAGTGGTTTGTTCTACTTAATTCATGTGGTAGGTGCAACTTTCAGAAAAGTCACTTTTTGAATTGCCACAAGACTGCACTCCAATGGCTTAATTTTGTAAAATTATGGAATAAGAATTAGCATGCTGAATCTCACAGAAGCTGTGTGATCTCATCAGATTACACATGCCAAAGTCAGTTTTCAACATCATCCATAGAGTGTCACTGGAATGAAGCAGTGAGATGGCAAAAAAAAGGGCAGGTAAAGCCATGACTCTACTGTAGAACTGCAGAGAAAATTGCCACTTCCATCCACCTGGGTGTGCCTTGGTCACCCCATGGGCTGGGACACAGAACTGGTGCTGTGTGGGGAGTGGGCAGCTGGAGCATGTGCGGCAGCAGTGAACCCCCTGTCCCAGGTGTCAGTGCTGACCAGAGTGGTGAACCCCCTGTCCCAGGTGTCAGTGCTGATGTGTGGGTGAATGTGAGCTGCTCTGCTCCTGCCTGGCAGTCATCCACATTCATGGAAATGCAGGCACAAGCTGGAAGTGGGGCCTTGCAGGCTCACCTTTCTGGCCTCCACACTGCCACAGCTGTGCTTTTCAGACAGCTGGAAAACCTTTGCTGCTGTTTTGTTTGGTTTTTTTTTTTTTTTTTTTTCTTTTTTCATGGTTGTTACCATGGCTATTGGTCCATAAAAAATTACTTTATTTCTCCGCAGCTTGGGTTAATCCACAAAATGTGGATAGGTGTGTTGTCTTTGTAAAGTTGTTTGGGTGCAAAACTGCAGGGTGCTGAACAACAGTTGGTGCTACAGCTTTCTGTTTGGTGTGTTCTTGGCCCAAGTCTAATATGCAGGACTTTTCCCATGAGGGTTTGAATCACAGGAAGAAAGGGGGGAAGTTGCTGCTTCATGGCAACTTGTGACTTCTACATAAAAGATTTTCTCAGAACTAATTAAAACTATGAGAACTTAAATGAATCAGGGCTGTGTAACTAACAGCTTATGTTAAAGGCTTTGAACAAATATCCACAGTGCATCAGTAAACATGCAAATTACTTTTTCATGTTATCAATGCAATGCTGTGCATTGATAAAAGGTTTCTCTGTGACTGTGCTTTCCATACTTTTAAGTTTATTGGTTTTTCTAACCTCTGTTTCAGACCTTTTAAGATATGCAGAAACAGTCTTTGAAATGACTTACCAAGCAAAATTCTCTCTGCTTCAGCAATAACTAGCTGTTAACGAAGTGTCTAAATTAAGGACTGGTTACTGTTCAATCATGCCTGTTCACTTTAATAATCCCCTTTAAAGGGGATTATTGCAGCGATAAAGTATTTTCCCGTGGTTATGAAGAGAGTTGTAGAGAAGATTCATGACTTGCAAAACTTTTGTTAGGTATAGCTCACTCCTGGATTCTTTAAGTGATGCTGTAAATTAAACCTTGGTTTGGAGAGGGAAAGAAGGGGTTTGAATTTAATCCAATAATGAAGATAATTAGAAGCATGGGATTCTTTTCCAGTTAGTTTGTCATAAGAAGTAACCCTCTCTTGCTTGAGCTGTTTCTAACACTTTTATGCTTTTTGGATCACTTCTTACCTTCTGTCTGTGCGTGGTACAACCTATCAAGCAATACGGTTCTGCCTTTGACTTGTTGCAAGATGGTTAAAGCTCTCTGACTGCTGCCTGACAGATGCTGTTGGCAGAGAACTTTTCATTCTCTATGGACTTCTGCAGCTTTTCTAGAATCCGTTTGTGTTTGTCACCAAGTCTTTAACCTTGGTGCTTTTTTGTAGCTGTGTGTGTAAGAATGCAGGTCAAGAATGACACATATACTACTGCAAAATCTCTAGTTTGAGCTGGCCACTTTTCCTCATTAATGTTAGTGCTGCACATCTTCCTGTGATGGCTGAAATCTTTGTTGGGATTTTCAAACTTAGGCTGTTTAAAAAAAATTGTGAGCCACCAGACGATCCACATGTCCTAACCTATGAGTATCACCCTGGTAATGGACTTAGGTAGGCTTTAGTCCTGGCCCTTTCAAACCCAGTGTAGTCTAGTGTGAACTTTTGGAAGCTGGTGACTTGTACAGTGTTTGTCTTGGTTTGAAAGACAGGTGTCTGCTAAAAAAGGCAGGAGTCTCCCTTGAAATGGAAAAAAAAAAAATTGCAACCCCCTTCCCACTGAATTACTATAATTTTGAAATTAAGGGGCTTTCAGGCAAAGATATGAGGAACAGGAATAACAGTTCTTTACTATTATATAGCTATCTATATATATAACAAGGCAAACAAACAGCAATAACTCTGGCAGTAACAGCAATCACAAACCCAGTCCCAGCCTTCTCGGCTGTCAGGCCCTTTCCCCTCGGGTGCAGTTCCGCTCGCAGCCGGCAGGGGCGCTGGCGGCTCCCGGTGAGCAGGGCAGGTGCGATGGTTCCCCCGCGCCTGCAGGGGGCGCTCCGGAGCGAGCTCGGGGAGCCCGCGGCACCGGTGCCCTGGGATCCCGGGAAGGGATGGGACAAAGGCTTCACAAATCCCCTGGGCAGCCGATCCCGGTGTCCGGCCGGACCCTTGGGAATGGCAGGCTGGAACGGCAGGCTGGAGCACAAATCCCGGGTGACAGACGAGGTGTATCAAACTCCGGAGCTGCAGTGGGAACCCCCGGAGGTCTGGGCAGGCAGGGAGTGCGGGGCTACAGAGTAGTGAAGGCTCGAAGCAACAGCAGGGGCAGGGCAGCCGCAGCCTGCCTCCCAGCGGGGCAGGGAAGGCGGGCTTGGGAATCCTGGGGTTTCTCCAGTAGAAGGAAGGAAAGCAGCTGAAAAAGCAGAAGTCTTCAGTGCTGACGAATTCCTTCCAGCCTCTCTCTCCATCCAAATGTGGAGAACTCACAGCCCACAAGCCCAGGTGAAAGAGAGTAGCCAGATGGACCCCTCCCTCTGTGGCCAGGTCTTTTGTTTTTCTTAAGCACCCAGTAATTTGTCCCCTTGGCAACATGTATGGGGAAAATTCTTTAACAGAAGAAGAAAACAGAAAGGGAACTCCTAAAACCTCAAGAGTGCTGTAAAAGAACAAGCTGATCATATTGGACTAATTTGTTAGGCCCATGTGCCAGCCCAGAACAAAGCAGGACATTATTAATGCAATGGTACATTATGGACACTGATCCTTGAGTTGTGTTTTGTGCAGATCAAATCACTTTCCAGGTCAGCATTTGCTGCTTTCGTGGTGTGGTTTTTATGGAGCTGAACTGGAAGCAAATAAAAGAATTCCAGTGCTGTTGCAGGGATAGTGAATGATATTTCCAGGTGATTGCAGTGATGAACATCTATCACAGCATGCACTTATATTGGCACAACTGAGGGAAAGAGCAGAAAACTGCAGCATTTTAATGAGGGCCAGAAGAGAGAGGTGGAATGGAGCAGGAACTTCTCATGCTGGCTTTGCCACCAAGGAATACACATTGTGCAACTATGCTCTGCAAATTAAATGTTCTACTTTCATGCCCTTCTTATTCTGCATGCCTTAATTAAAACTTCCTTTGATTCATGGACTCAAAACTGGGTAATGATGTTAAACAAACAAACATCTGACTAAATTTCTATCTACCAGATTAATTTTGTAATAGTTTAGTGAATAATGGGATATCATTAAGGGTGGATAGTGTAATTGACTTTGTCAATGGAAGTGGCCATCTTTCTGAGATATTGTAGATTTCAGCTTGCTTTTCAAGAAAAAGAAAAGAAGGTGTATTTTTCATCACAAATTATTTAAATTTTGCAATTATCCCACCACAAAATGTGCATTCATTTCCCAACTACTCAAAAACCAAAAAATGAACGTGGAATGACCATATTTCTGAATAGTGAGGCAGACGAGCTGAAAAATACTCACATGCTTCAAAAGATGATTATGAATGAATTCTTTGTCCAGGCCTACTTTCAAGAACATAAACAGTATCATACTTAGGATAAAAAGATCAGTGGCTGATGTAAATTAAATTCAGTTAATTAACCCAAGATGACAGCATTTAACTTCCCAGCTGTTTTCTGATAGCTTGTTGGCTCTCCATTTGCCGGACTAGTGCCAGACATGGTTGCAGCCAGTGTTGAAGCGAGCTGTCAGGGCATGCACAGCCCCTTTGCTGTGTGTTCCAGGCTTTGCAGGTTAGTGTGGTGCATGGGGGTCATTTGCTTCCCTTGGTGGTGGTGGTGTTGGCTTGTTTGCTTCATGGTCCCTGCTTCTTAGAAGAGGAATCCTCAGTGTTAGGCTCATAACAAATTTTTATGTGAAGAAACCACTTTCTCCCAAACAGGCCAGAGAACAGGGAAGCAAACTTTGTGACACTTATGCAGAACGCTTCGTATTGAACTATATTTGGCACATCCAGCTTTGGGGTCCCCAGCACAGGAAGAACATTGACGTGTTGCAGTGAGTCCAGAGGAGGCCACCAAGTCGACTAGCAGGCTGGAGCAGTTGTCCTATAAGGAAAGGCAGAGATTGTTCAGCCAAGGCTTCAGGATGACCTAACTGCAGCCTTCCATTTACCTGGAGGTTTAGATTAAGATATCAGGAAGAAATTCTTCCCTGTGAGCGTGGGGAGGCCCTGGCACAGGTTGCCCAGAGAAGCTGTGGCTGCCCCATCTCCGGAAGTGTCCAAGGCCAGGCTGGATAGGGCTTGGAGCAACCTGGGACAGTGGAAGATGTCCCTGCCCATGGCAGGGACCTGGAACTATTTAATCTTTAATGTCCCAATTCATTCTGGGATTTTGTATTTTGGAAGGAGTCCTTATTTTAGGTTAGGACTTCTGCATTAAAATAAGAAACATGCTGTGCTGGACACTGCATGAGCTGATCATGTTCCTGCATCCAGGATTTTCTGTGTAAAGTAGTTGAAAGTGAGCTTGTGTATGAAATGGCTATGGCTTTCTTCTAGGTGTGTGGGAGCTTGATGAGTTGGCTTTTGTGCAAGAAGTGGAAATAGAGGGAAATAGAGGATGTTCTTTGTTTCACAGAGAATTATCTCAATTGCCTTTTTTTTTTTAATGGATTTTGTACTTCATTTTAATGAATTTAGCTGGTGAGTCCAGGTAAAATGAGGCATAGTAGAGCATCTAGGCAGAAAAACATTGCTCAAAGGGTGATTGCATGCTGTAAGAATAACATTGTGTTAGACTCTTTATTTCCTTTTAGCTTTTAGAATCAAACTATTGGTTCTTCCCATAGCTTAAAAATCTACTTGATGGTAACAAAAACTGACTTACTCACTTGATTCCAACAACTGAGTCCTGACACAAGCATTGCAGAGAGCCAAACTTACGAATAAGCTTTCCAGTGCTGACATTGGCGCCCTGGTTTCTGCAACACCTGGTTCGGGACTGTGAAGGAATCTCCCAGTACCAGTCTGAAAGAATTCCAGTGTGAGATTTAGCAAAAGGTTGTCCCTCTGTTCTGCCAGGAGTCATTGCACAAAGAAGACTACTGGCCTCAATTTTCAGGGGCAAACCCAAGGTATGTATATCTTCCTTGTGGAACAGGATGCAGCACACCTTTGATTAGCCTTTGATATTTTACCAGGTCAGGCTGCTTACATCTCTTATGTACCCTATGCAAAGTGCTATTCCAGAAACACAACTTCTGCACTTCAGTATGTGTGTAGACTGTTCAACTTGTCATGATTGTCAGTTCCCAGCTTCTTTCCCTTGCATTACACCGGCCAACTGGAGCTCTGATAAAGGAGTTATGTACAGTGATGACAAGAATTGATTTCCAATTTCCTGTAGAATGACTCTATCATTGCTTGTGACTCAGGCAATTTAGTTTATATTACAGTGCTGTCTGGGGGCTATAGATCACCCTGACAGTCTAGTCACAGAGCATGCTGATTTTGACAAGATATTAAAAGGGATTTCACAAGATTTTCCTTTGTGATACAACTCAAAGTGCCATTTTCAATTGTTGGATCATGTGTAAAGAGATTTTGTATGAGGTAGAATAGAAATATTAGGCTTAGTTTATCTAATTTGCCCTTAATCTTTGTGCTTGAGAGCCTATGAAAAAACTAATAGTTTTCTTGTCTTGGATCTGGTTAAGAACGTGTAGTGTCTGTGTTAGGTCAGACAGAAGTCTCAGGGTCTTTTCTGGAGTGGAGGTAGCAGATGCTTAGGGCAAGAGTGTGAGAAAGAGACAGGTAGGAGTGGTTCATTCCTGGCTGTGCCCTGGAAGATGCTGCAATCAGTGTTGTGGAACCTTGCTGGGTTGGGTGAGCAATGCTATACAGAAATAGAGGCTATCGCTACCCTCATTCAAGTTTGCTTTTGCTAAATGATGTTCTGATTGCTCTGTCAGTGCTGGAAGCTGTAGCACTCTGCACTGTAGTGACCTCATCATCTTTTGACACTGCTGACCTGTACCTGTTTGTGGAGTTGGTGGGAGCCTGGTGTGCTGCTGCTGGTGGAAACACTGCCCTTGTTCACTGCTAACTTGAGCACAAGGCCCTGCCACAGCTGAGGAGAGCACTGAGGGGCAGTGAGTGATTAGGGCTTCTCTGACAGTCAGTTATAAAAAGCCAGGAATGGACTTGTGCTGGGAAGGTCTTCCAGGTTCCCAGCCATGGCTGAAGTAGAGGATGTGATGGCAGGAAGCCTGTGCTATTTAATGGGAATGGAGCTGAGTGCAGCCTGTGCTCTGCATGTGCTCCCACAAGACTCACAGACACAGAAGCACCAGTATTTTAATAATTATCCATTTGAGATCAAGAAAGATATTTTGGGGCAATTTGTGCCTGTTCGCATGAAGCAGTCCTTTTTGCAGGAGGTGCTCTGCCGAGCAAGTACACTTTCATAAGATCTTGGGCATTTGTGTTCCTCATCACTCTATTATCTAAGTGCTTTGCCCTTTGTCCTCACAAATGCATCTCAAATGGGAGATGCTTATATCCTCACTTTGTTGGCAAATGGAAAATAGAGAGCAAGATCTGTAAAGGTAGGTAGTCACCAGAAGATGCAGAGAATTCTTCAGAAGATGAAAAGCTTCTCTCCCTATTTCTTTTTGCATCTTTATTTAGTTATCTCAAAGCATGAAAGGCTTCCTATTTCAGTTAAGGATTAAGTATTTTTGAGAACTGGTCCATGTGTTTTCTTTAACTTTCTGAAGGACCTGGTGAGTCAGGGAATTAAACAAGGAGTTCCTAATACCCTAATTTGCCTCCTTGGTTTAAATGGAGCAGATGTAGCCATTGCTTGTCAGTTTTGTCAAAATTTTTTCTTAAAAAATGAACAAAAAGGTAAAATTAGAATTCAGACCTGAACAACCCTGTACAAAATAGGGCATTGGAATGCTTAGCACATGAAATCCTTAAAAGTATGAGTCAGACACCACTGTCCTTCTCTAATGTGACTCCCTTAAATTACACCAACTCTCTTTATGTCTTTAAATGAAAGTTTAGATTTAATTTGCTTCAGATTGTCAGGCAGGATGAAAACTGATGAGACCAAGCAGAAAGTATTGGATTTTTAATTGGATTTTCAAATTCAGCATTTATAATAAAATGACAGAAATTTACAAAAGTAAACCATACTCTCCCTCATGTTAAGCTTGGAAACAATTTTTTTCAAAGTATTCTTGAGGGCAAAGATGAAGACTAGGTGGAAGAGGGATAGTGAGTGTTGGCTGGTTCTGTGTATTTATAAAGTATCCATTGGCATGGGATTCACACACGGATAACAAGCAAAACACTAATTGCATTTTGGTTTTAGAGCTTTCACCTTGTGAGAGGTCTGCGCAGAGAGGTCTGCGGTGAGGAGCTCTGGGTGGAAACTCCTTTTCTTATTTTCAGTATGCCAGTTTAATTCTGTTATAGAAACTATTGAAGTGCTGCCTGGATTTAGATGAGCTCTGTGGGAACCTGAAAGATTCAGTTCTGCAATAGGCTTCAAATTTTTTGTCTCAGTTATGTCATGTGCTGTAGGGTATGCCCAGCCCCGCCCTGGAAGGACATCTGCTGAGATAAGGAGAGTGCTCAATCTCCCAGCAGGACTCCTCTGGAAAGGCAGCCACTTTTCAGTTACGGCGAGAAGAAGACAGACCCAGAATCCCTGGGAGACCCTATGCAGATCCTTTGTAAGCCATTGGCCCTTACCCTCTGATACCCACCCCCTGTATCCCTATAAAGCTGGCCCCCTGCCCCTGCGAGAGAGAGAGATGCTCGTCCCTGGCCTCCCCTTCGCTGGACCAATAAAGCTCCCTCGTGCAGAACAGCTCTATGGGCCTCTCGTCTCTCTCTCCCTGGTCTGGCCTGGAGGCTGCCCTGCAGAGCTGAGCTGAAATCACGAGCTGACAATCACTAAAGAGCTGACAGCCTCTGCACGGGCCCTCCAGCCAGCGGCTGAGGGAAGACACCGGGCCTCGGGAAGACGATTCTTTTCGGGACCATCTCTCCAGACCAGTCACAGCTTCCTCGGTCAGAGCTACTGACCCCTCACCAGCTGCCATAATGTGCCTTATTGGGGTTATAACAGTTGTAACACTTAATCAAGGAAGATGATTCTGAGAAGATATAATAGCAGTTTCCCAATGAAATCAAACTCTTTACAAGAGGTGGATTGAACTAATCCATGCAAAAATGAAAAAGAAAACTTTGAAAAGTGGTGAGTAGTGCTTGGAGGAGTTATGAGTGCTCAAGTATTAAAAGTATGTTTAATAATGGTGGAGAAAAATAAAAGTTGTTCTCTTTAGGCTGTTTCTCTGAGAATGGATAATTTTTTTTTGTCTGAAACAATCAGTGTTTCATGAAGTTTTCACTTGGAAGTCTGAGCAGGTAAGTAAATTTCCTTTTTCTGTTACACTGTCAGTACACTGGTAGTTTGATGAAAAGTGGTAGTATGGCTTTTAGTATTTCTAATTATTTCTAGGATTCTCAGCCTTTATTAATTTCAAAGCATTTGTTTGGATAGTTAGGAAAAAAAATTTAAGTATAGGTTTCTGCTTTTGGAAGTAGTGATTATGAAGTGCAAATTGTGTCCTTGATTTGTGGAATGGCCTGTTGAGGTGGCAAGAGCTATGTGTTGTCTCATTGTTTTGGAAGCCTGGGGAAATTTTTTGACTATTATGGTATTTTAAACTCTGGGAAATTCAGAACGTAGGTTTCTGGGACTCTGTCTAAGTCTACATTAAAAACAAGTGTGACTTTTAGCTCACTTCCTATTGCAGAACAATCCATATTTGGCAACTTAGGCTGGAAGTAAGTGTACAAAAAAAAAAAAAAATTCCAAAAGTGCTCTCTTCCCCTACAGCAGAGAATAAGCTAAACCCACATGTACCCCTTGGTTATACATATGGAAGGACTCAAGGAACAGTGGTCCTTACACAATAATTAGTATATCACAACATACTTACTTTTCTACATAATACAATGACATTTCCCGCCCCCCCCCCCCCCGCCTCAGTAATTAATTAATGTTTGGAAAATATTTAAGAAATGTAAAACTCCCAGTAAGAGGCAAATGCTATTAATTGTAATTACCAAATAGATTATTTCTTAGCTTTCACATGGTTCTGTTCCCTCTGGTTAAACACCAAGGGATGTTTCCCTTCAGGGTAGCTCCATAACTCGTGTTCTCATTGCATGGCTGAGATAATACAGTTTGTGCTTGTTTTGTCAGCAGGAGGGGGAACCAACTACAGTGCTAGAAGTTTTCCAGGGATTGCTCAGGTGTCTTTTAATTATGGTGAGGTAAAAATCCCTTGTCTGCAAAACAGTCCAGATTGCTGAAATAATATCCCAGCTGGGTCTCTAACCTGAGTGATCACCTCACCTGCATTTCTGCAGATTGCTGTCTGGATCTGTGCAGACAGTGTTTCAGCTCAGCTATACCCAATATTTTTTTTCCACCTTCATTTTCCCATGCTCCATCCCCTGTACGCCACCGAACCCCTGATGCTGTGGCTCATGTTGTGCTGCATTAATGGCTTCAGAGGATTGAATGTGACAATATAATGGCTCTGTTCATACCTGCCAGGTATGAGCTGTATTAAACAGTGCATGAGAGGCATTTTTAGCCTGTGATCAAAGGGATTGGGGAAGATATACCCCAGGGATCTTACTTAATTGCTGTAAGAAGGATTTTAACAGACAAATGAAGAGAGGACAGCATGGTGGGGGAGGTGCTCTCACTTGTGGATATTATGTCTGTAGCCTCATTGCACCACAGAGATGAGCTAAGATACTCCACTGGACTGCTGCAATGGATGATACAAGCCCTTCAGGAAGGTCGAGCTGGGGGGTGGCAATAGAGTTTGCCCTTTGTGTAGGAGAGCAGCAGGAATGCCTGGAGCTCTGCCTTGCGGTGGATGATGAGCCAGGGGAGAATTTCAGGTCAAGACTACCAGGAGGACCTGTATTACCAGTATGATGGTGGGTGTTTGCCATGGACTCCCTGATTAGGAGGAAGAAGTAGGTCAGGTGGTCTTCAGACAACTGGAAGAAGCCTTATGTTTGCAGGCCCCTCTCCTCATGGGAAACTGCCCACCCCAATGTGGGAAGAGACGGAACAAAGTTGAGTTACAAGCTGTAAAACCTGCCTGCAGAGGCACGTGGCAGCACAAAAGAGCACACGGCAGCACAAAGGAGCACAGGGCAGCACAGAGAAGCTTGTCTCCGCCAGACCCTGGGAGGAGGAGATGTCATGCGGCAGACCCCCACAGAGAGGAGCCTGCCGGGAGCTGACCGGACGGGTGAACAGCGAGTGATCCTCCCACAGAAAGACCTTTAGAAAGTGTGTTGCTGAGGTGGCAACACAGGATAGGTCACGTAGTGAGAATTACCACATAAGGAAATACTGTGCCCTAGAAAAGTGTATAAAACCAGCTCATTCCTCTGAATAAATGATTCAGATTCCCTGCTGGTCTGGGTCTGTGCCTCAGTCCCTGACACCCCAATATCTGCTGCATCCCAGCAAGACACAAGCAATCAACTGGTTTCTCAAGTGCATTGTTGAAAAATTCCTCGGCAAAGTGATGGAGGAGCTGACAAGGGGAGCTGCTCTGCTCCTCGTACTTACAAAGGAGAAAGAACTATTTGGGTATGTGAGTCTGGGGAGGTGATCTCAGAGACAGCAAGGTTGAGATGGTGAAGTTCAGAATCCTAAAGGAAAGAAACACAGCAAATTGTAGGATTGCAATTGCGGGCTCCAGGAGAGCAGACTTTGACCTGTTTGTGGACCTACTTAGTTAATATTTAAGGATTATGTTCTCCAAGCTCAGGAGTGGGCCAACTACATGAGTAGGAAATTGAGCACGGGTGACAGAAGGTCTGCATGGATGAACATGGAGCTCCTGACCAAACATGAACATTAAAAGCATACAGGATATGGAAGCAGAGTCAGGTGATACTGGGGCAATGCTGGTTTCACATTGTCATTAATGATAAGGATGGTGGGACAGAGTGCACTCTCAGCACATTTGGAGAATGTACAAAGCTAGGAGGAATGGTTGATTCACTACATGGTTGCATTGCTGTTCAGAGAGGCATGGGGCCAATGGGAACCTCAGGAAGTTCAATGAGAAGTCCTGCAACTGGGAAGAAACACCCCAATGTATGCTATGATGAGCATGAAAAAGCTTGGCAGAAAAGTCTTTAGGGGTTCTTGTGGACCAGAAGTTGAGCATGAGCCAGCAAAGGCCAATGGAAGGGTGCAGCCAGCAGGTTGAGGGAAATGATTGGTCCTATCTGCTCCCTAGTGCCAGAGAGACAACGTGACCTTGGAGATAGTCAAAGCCTGACTGGACAGGGTCCTGTTGACCCTTCTTGAGCAAACTGGAACTGAATAATCTCTAGGGGTCCCTTCTAACCTTGGCTATTCTGTGGCTCCATGATATCTGTATTATCTTCAGAAATTATTCGTGTACAAATGATGCTTGCTCTCTTTTCCCTTTTAAAGCAAGTAATTTCTGAGCAATGCATAGTTTATAAATTTTAGCAGGGGATTTTAAAATGCAGTTTATTATTAAATTTGGCTATTATGACATGGTGATGTGATTACTGAGCTGCATATGATTAATATGGTTCTTATGTTGAAATAAGGTGGTAACTGTGAACTCTGCTAAAGACAGCTTCAGGAGATGGAACTGAAATCTGAAGTCATTCTTGCCTGTGCACTGAGTAATTTCAAGGGAACTTCAACTTTTTGCTTTCAGTGCTGGCATGACTGACCTTTGTAATTTTACATGGTAACAGTGCCTACAGTACTTCAATAATAAGGTGTTTATTCCTGTCCTGCCTGTGTGCTATAAAACAGAAAATCTTTATGGGGATGTTATCTGATGCATTCCATGGGTAGGAGGAAAGCAAAGCAAAGCAAACTAGAGTGTATTTTAAGTCACAAGTAGAATTGGCAGCTCTAGGTTTATTTCAGTAAGTTAAAAGGGATTTTCATTCGTAGAGTCAGACTGAAAAGATAGTATTTAGAAGATGGACAAGGGCACTGAGAAATTGAAAGAATTCATGTCAAAGTGTTGCTTTATAGTTAGTAGTGTCAGAGAAAAATTGGTCTTGTAGAAGTAACTATTTTAAGAAGGAGCAGGTATTGAACTGATTTCATCTCTGCTCTTTCTGGCCAGTCAGATGTGTTTTGCTGAATGCTGGAGTTGACTGGCAGGTAGCAGCTGGTCACTGCAGCTGCCGGTGTCTGCCAGAACTTTGGATATGTGCTAGCACAGTTGCAGATGACCTTCCTTGGAACCTGAAGTGAAAGGGGGAGCTGGGCATATAGGGAGGTGTGGACACATGCTGTTGTAGGCATGGCTGCAAAGTCTGTGAGCCCTAGAGAATATCCAGAGCCATGAAGAAGTTCTGATCCCTGTGTCCTATTGGCCTTTTTTGACTGATCTGTCTTGCTTGGTAGGCAGACTGTTAGGAAGTCTTCTGCCCACAAATGATTGCATCAAGGCAGATACAATTCAAGGTGTAAAGCTTTAGGAACAGAGTTACTGTGGAGCTGGTACATGGAAGCAGCTGTCAGTGCACCTCCTTTGGCTGTCTCCAGGGCAGTGGGTGTAGGGAATTCCTCCTTTTCAATGAACTGCATGGAACTGGAGTTCTCCAGTGGAGTGCTCTCCACTTGGCAAGTTTTTTCTCTAGTGATATCCACTTAGTTCCTAACAAAAATGTATTCAAAAGATTAGTGGCAGTACACTTGGAAGTTGGAACCACCCAGGACTAATGATACAATTACTTTCTAAAGCCATTTGTAAAGTAATTATGTACTATTGTTCTCTTTTGTTTTGTATCTTTATGAAAGTGAGCCATCTTGGCAGGCTGTGATGGGAATGTGTTGAGCTGGCTGTTATGTAAGAATACAAATAATTTGTGTGCATATTTATAAATGAAAAACAATGCTTTTACAATGTGACTGAATTGTTTAGATGTAAAAATCTTTGTAAAAGAACTTGTTGCTGTTACAATTTTTGATGTGGCCAGTGTTTTTCAATACATAGTCTTGTAACTTCTGTAGAAAGTTTTGTGGGTTTATTTTGTTCTCCTTTCTAAAGAAAATGTTAGTTAACCTGTTTTTCAGGTGCTGGAGGTAATATAATTATTAGACATAAGAACTATCATAAATAAATTGTGGAGGGTTTTGCTATTTTTTTAACACGCATTTTCTTTTTAAGTTTCATGAGTTCTGCTGAAAGGTTACATGCACAGTGATAACTTCTCAGTACATGCTTGGCTTTAGTTTGTTATGGAGGCTTCCGAGGTGGGCTGAGTGAATTCACCACTGGAAATGGTGGTTCTGCTCAGTCTCCCCTGTGCAGGTGTGCCTGTCAGCCCTTCTGTCAGCCAGGACAGCCTGGTTAAAATGAGAGAAAGCTCAGCAGAAACGAGTTTGTTTTCTGCAGGATTGGAGAGCTGGACCAGCTCATCGAGAGACTTGGTGGATGTCAGAGCCAGCACCAAGGTGGGGGAGTGACTGCACGGGGGCAGAGGAGCCAGGAATGGCAGGAAGCAGCAGCAGCATGGGGTTAGGTCAGTGCAGCATCTTGCTAATGTTCAGCCTGAGTCTGCTGTAGCTGGGGTTGAGCTCCATTTTGGCTTCTTGTTGGTAATGCAAAATACACACACAAAAAAGGCATAAGTAGTTTTCCTGGAAAACATATGGAGCATTAATGGTGCATGTCATCATTGTGGAACATCGATTCTTCCAGTGTTTCACTTATCACTATTGTGATAAGCACTGTGCTTCTTAGCCCACAGAAATGGTAATGTTTCTTTTAAATCTCATGTGAAAATCTATTTCTAGTCTAATCTTCATTGAATGTGGGATTTTTTTTTGTTTAAAACTCTTCAAGAACTGTTGCAACGCTATGCCCCAATACTGTGTGTGGGCAAGAGCAAGTTAATTCCATGCTGGCTTCAGCCTGGAAAGAATTTTCCTGGTCAGGGGTAATGTTGCAGACAGGAATAGTGTATTTCTGTGTCATTAGTGGTGCTTTTGGCTTGATTGGACTGAAGACCTGGTGATAAAGGTGTGTTTCGTGTGCACTGGACCTTGCTGAATTGCTCTGGTCATGACAGAGAACACTGAGTGCAAAGGAGAGGGCACATGGAGGTAGTAGGAGACTCACGTGCAGAAAATGTTTGAGCTGAGTAAATTTGTGCTTTGGGAAATGTATTCTGCCTTCCTAGTGTTTCCAAACAAGTTTTATTTCTTTAAAAAGGAGTGGCGGAAAATGCTGGGACCTAATCACCAAGAAGGGAGATTTAATCTCTGAAACAGATAGCAGCTAACAAGCAAGCTCTAAGTGATATCCACATGTTAGAAAAACAAATTAAAGTTTAGGGCTTGACGTGCTTCAGTGATCAGACCTGGGGGAGAAAGCTAACATAAGCTTGGGAGGAAGGATGTACCACTGATAATGGATGCAAAGAATTCAGAATTTATGGATGACAAGGACATCTGGCAGGACTTCCAAGATAAGGAAGGAACTCATGAAACCAACTCAGTAATTGTGCTGAAATCAGGTCCAAGTGAGTAAGAGGTAATCCAGGCAGGAGCATCTGTGACCACTGACTCACAGACCACCTGCCGAAAAGAAGAGAGAAACTGAGCATGTGGACTAATTAACATGAGAAGTTAGAGAATCATTAACCAATATAAAACAAAATAGTAATTGATAAGAGAACTATGTAACTTGTAGCCAATGAACACTAATTCCTTTGTTTGATAAAATGTATAAATAGTTAAAAGTTTTGATAATTGGGGTACATGTTTGGTGGAGCAATCTCCCATGTATCTCAGTGCTGAATAAAGTAATGTTGACTTTCTAACCTAAAAAACTGGTTGGAGAGTTTATTTCCCAGTTTTCAGTGACACTAGAATGAGTAGTTGAAGAACACAGGTGTATAATGGGCTCAGTTTGCTAGGCCGTATTTGTTGATGTTATAATTTAAATAGATTGTAATTTGAATTTATAGTACAAGTATTCACAAATTTCAGAATGAGCTCCAAAAAATACTGTTACTTACCAATACAATGTGTACAGAAATCCAGAAGTGGGGTAAGTGATCAGGCAGAGGTGGAGTTGAAGCCTGAAGAGAAATAAAAAATACTCATGAAAATCTCTGATGTAAGAAGTGAGGGACGAATGTTACAAAATATTTCCAATGATTTATTTTTTTCCCATGATTTTCATCTAACCAAGGAGGGGGAACAAGCCATGTAATGCAGCAGCTTAGAGCAAAGAACCAAATGTTTCCCCTCAGAAGACACTTTCCTGCTGCCTGTGCTGCCAGTTCACTGGGGAAAAGCAAGGAACGGGGCTCTAGTGATGATAAAAATAATGCTAAGGGTTAGGAATCCTCGTGGTTTATGGCATTCTGTTTCCAAGGGAGGGAAACCATTGCTCTCTACAGCTTTGAAGGAGGCATCATTAAATTAGATACCTAAGTTTAAAGGTTTCCTCTCATTATTTTCTGTTGGCAAAATATTCTTAATAATGTGATATCACAACAGTTGTCCAAATGAGTGTGAAAAGAATGATCTTAGACTACAGCAGTGCTGAAGAAGTTGTCTTCATTCTATGCTAACTACAGCTTTGCTTCCTGTGGATCACTGAGTCACTTCCACAAGAACAGATTATGCTCTCCAAGCATTTTGAAGCTTTTTACATATGAGTAAAACACAGGAGATAAGATTTGATTATAAATCTCGGTTTGAATAAGGGATCATAGGAATTTGTCCAGCTTTATAGCATATAATTCTGATTTTCCACATTAAAATCCTATATTCAAACCTTGAAAATCCCTATTAGGTTGTGCACTTGAGTGCCCAGCAAATACTCAATAGTCTCTAATGTGTTGTATTTCCCCACCCCACTTGTTTTTTTCATTCCAGATAGGCTGCATGGCTGTCCTCAGGTTGAATTTTCACTTCTGTTACATAGTGGTAATACAGACAACTTCCAGTTTTGTTGAGTGGGATGCTCTTCACTGGGAGCCGAGGCTGTTTCTGTGGATGTGCAGTACAGTGTGGGGAATGCTGCGCTTGCTACCCAATTCAATGTTAATTTGTTTAAGTTTTTCTCTCTTGAGTTTTTTCCTGATTCTGCTTGCATGCTACCTCAAAGAACAGGCCTGATGATGGAGTCTAACTAGAAATTTTATATGTGGAAGGAATTTTTTTTCTGTTGAGGTCTGAATGCCAGATGACTGTGACCCAAAACATTAGGAAGCAACTTCAAGTGAATATTGCTGAGCTATGTATAAATCATCCTGAAAGTATTTTAGGTGTATACATGAGAGACTGCTCATTGAAGCATTATAGAATTCTTTGAAGTGGAGGTGTCTGCAGCATTATTAATACAGAAATTTGGCATGATGGCGGGAAAAAGCTGTTATGAGGTATTGTCAGTTCACCTGCTGAAGCCTTTTAAATGCTAATTTAGAGATCTAAACCAAGCTTAAACCAGAGATACTTTGCAAATCTGAACTAAGCTACTTCAGGAAGAGGAGTTTCCCTTGTTTAAAACACAATGGAAGAAGACAACAGGAAAAGAACACACAAATAGCATATGAAATTTCTTCTTTGATGGCTCATACTCTCACACTGCATGAATGTGTGTGTTTGCCCTTTTTGCTCCTCTCAGCCTGTAACATCTCTTAACCAAATTTAACCAGATTTGCAGAAAGGCACTCAAACGTACTGTGTTCCTGCAGGAATTGTTCAAAACAGTCTGTGGGCAAAAGCCTGGGGTGTGAGCTGACTTCTTGCACTGGACCCCCAGGGAAAATTGTTCTTTTGTGTGTCTGAACTGTGGGAAAGTGTTCCCATGTCAGGGAGCAGCAAGGACAGGACAAGCAGGGGGTCAAGCGTGGTGACAGCGCAGGGTGGGCTAAGGCCACCACGGCGGCAAGGCAGAATGCCACAGCACCTGGGCTGGGTGAGCAGAGCTGGGAAGTGAAGTGTTTTTTGCAAAGAACCCTTAGCAAAATATTTTTATGTGCATGCTGTTTCTAATAATGTAGATCCGTGATAGTTTCTTAAAACTGCTTATCTGAGGAAGGGATTCTTGCCAAAAATGAACATGAACATTTGTTACAGCAAACACTGCTTGCTTCCTGCCCAGTCTGCATGCAGCCTTGGAGGGAAAAGCAGACACATGGTATTTGCAAAAGATGTATCTTATTTTAACAAAATTTTGCCCACATTTTCATATACAATGATTGAGAATGACAGTGAATTCACATATTTGTAAGTGGCTTTTTGGAGCTGATAACATCTAGAGCAGGAGTGGGAGTAATTTATACGCAAATTATTTGCTATACATGTCTGTTGGAGCCATTTACTAAAAAAATATTAATTGTAATTAAATTAATCTGGTCCTGTGGAAATATAATTTTGACAAAGTGTGTTTCCTGCTGCCACAGACTGCTGTTAGCTCAGAGTTTTATGTGTTGTTAGTAATTTAAGTACTGTACCAGTCAAAATAACTGCAGATTGCTGGTAGCAGATGTCATCAATGCAGAAAATAATTTCTCTGTCCTAACTTTATTTTCAGTAATGTAATGGAAAATATTGAAAATATTGTGCAGTTAATTAGGACATTAACTAGTAATCTTGCATTTTGTTCTCTAAAGAAAATGTTTTCTTCTGTATGCAGCTTGGGGAATGAAACATAGCATTGTTATTAATTCCCTGACTGGAGGAACTGGTGGGGAAAATGGAGATAACTTGAAGTCAGTCTTTCTATGTACCAGCTTATGTGCGTGAATTGAAATATCACTGAGGAGATGGGGAGAACTGGGCCAGCTTTCAGTGGAGCTCTTGGCCTGCTTGATGGGAAGTACCATGATTTTGACATTGAAGTTTGAGGCTTGTAGTATGTGAACAAGCTGAGGAATCTTGGACCTGTTTGCACAAGTGGTGAGGAGTTAGTCTGAGGGCTATGGTTGTGGAAGGGGAGTAACAGGGATGGACTACATCCTCATCAAACAGTTCCCTCTGAGTGGTAGAAGGGTTCCAAAGAAGAATAAAGTATTTTTATGTGGAGAAGACACAGTGTGCTAGAGGGTGGTTTAATCTAGCTCAAAAAGAATGAGAAGCAGTTGCTAAAAAGTAAAATCAGATTAATTCAAATTAGGAATAAGGCAAGTATCCTTAACAGTGAAGCAGGGAAGAGATTAATTTTATCTTTTGAAATGTCTTTATGTCAGTATCCTCTTTTTAAATGTGGAAACTAAAGGTATAGGCAGAGGCAGACTTACCTACTCTCCTTTTTAAGGTTTTCAACAAGTGGATCAAGCCTTTGCCACAGAACTGTGCCTGGAGCTCACATTGTCACTTTACCACAAGCCCTACTCTGTTTCCAGTACTGTTTTCCTGAGTACTTTTCCTTAGTCTTGAAAGCAGGACCAGGGAAGAAGAACTGAACAAATGGTTTGTCGTGAAGAGCAAACTGAGGAAGGATGAGCTCGCGGGTTGTTGCAGGCAGCTGTTGGGGAGGGGATGTTGCAAGGACAAGCGTGCCTCATGCTTCCAGCCTAAAGGGGACTGGCTGAGAAACAAATGTGATCTGAGCATGCAGCTGAGAATGTTTGAGTCTAGATGTGACTTTTTCAAGACTAGATTTACTTGCCAGGCCTGTGAAATCTCAGTCATTAGAGATTTTCAGGAAGTTAGACAAATAGCTGTCTAGATGTCTTAGATCTCAGTAGGAAGATGGGCTTAGATGATTCATAAACCTTTCTATTTGGAATTCCTAGCATTTTTCCCAGATGAACATTTTTGTGAGTTTTGATTTAAAACATATTTTGTTCAAATGGGTCTTGTTTCTCAAGTGTCTCTAATTTCTTTGTCAGTACTCTCATCTCTCTCTCATTTATCAGTCTGCAGGTATTTGTAATATCAATTCCCTCTTCTCAGTTTGCTTTAGTTAGTTCTCATGGATGGATGCATTCCTTTTTTAAAGGGTTTCATCCCAATCCTTTCAGGAGCTTGCTAGTAATGGTGCCTCAGATGTCAAGTCCCCATTGATGTCTATGTTTTCAAGCTAGGAAGGTATTTTTAATCCATTTGATGTGTACTTTAGTCATGCTGTATTCTCAGGTGCTAGTTTAGAAGTCTTAAACTAAGAAATTTATGTTATTGATCTGGAACACAAAACTGGAACACAAAATCAGGCTGGTTTAACAAGAGCTAATCTACAGCAAATATTTTTTCTGGACAGTTATTATATTCCTGGCTTTGTTTTGTGTGGCTTGCATGTTATGCTAATCACTTCATTTACCTGCATCTATGAAAGATGGGTGTAGTGATACAATTTGCAGTCTTTGGGAATGTGCAAATTTAGCTTTGAGCCAGGAGTTAGTCTTACTTGAAATTAATTTTACCGCCTCGATGGAAAACCCAACAACCCTGAATTTTGGGACAGAGGCTTTTCACAAATTTTCATCCAGGTGAAAAAACACAAAGCAGATGTACAAAACTGTTTTTATATATAAAAAGCCACCTGTCTTTTTTTCTGTGTGACCATTGCTGGGTTATTATGCTTTTAGTGAAGCAAATTATTTCACTTGCCCTAGGGAAAGGACTTCATGGTTCTGGCTTAGGGAAATGGGAAAGAGCAGAACGTTCAGAAGTGCCCTCCTAGAGGTTGGCAGGGCTGTCAGCAGCCTGGGAAATAAACTTGGAACCTTGGAAACTGCAGGTTTAGTGGGACAACTTTCAGAAGAAACATATCAGCTTTGAGAACTCATCAGGAGCTGTCAGCTCAGCCCAGAGCCATAAATATTTAATTTATCTTGACCCTTTTGATGTTGCCAATCAATGTTGTTCTCTTCTGCTGCAGATCTGGGACCATTATGCTGACATTGATACCAGTCAGTTTGTCAAATGGAATGACAGTGTCTCTCCAGATTCTGTTCTTTGTGGCCGTGGGATTCTGTCAGAAGCCTTTGCACACAGTACCTAGCCTGTGTGAAATTTATAGCTGCAATTTTTCTCAGAAGTAGAACAGACCAGTATAATTAGGTAATATATCTTGTTAATGATAGTTTTGTGCAACAAGGTATATGAAGTAAAATTATCTGCCTGCAAAGAAACCCCATATTAACTAATGATGAAATTCTGAATTCTTGTAAAAGTCAAATATCAAATATTAACATAGTGCTTTTGCTTTTCCACCAATTTCTTTGGTTTATCATTGCATTAAAAATATTTTAAAATATTTACACTGAAATAAAGGTATTATAAAGGTATCAATGTAGAAACTGTTCTATTTTATTTTAGCTAACTTTGCCTTTTACAAAGATTGCTGGAGAAACAGGAAATAGCTGTCCAGGAATTACCCTGGCACACTGATTCCCTGAGTTGGGAGAGTATATCAGTGTTTAAAATGGAGTGTTTTAATGAAACAGGTAAGTCAAGTGAAGTGAGGCAGTTAAAATGGTTGGTGGGTTCAGCTACCAGAGAAAGGGAGAATTATACTTAAGGTAAATGGATGATTATTGCTCATCAGAGCAGTGATAATTTTTAATGTAGCACATTTCCTACTGGTAGGAGCTCAAAAGCATAAGGTTTCCTATGCAGCCCCTTCAGTATCAGATGTGCTGTGGAGTTTGGTTTGGCTTAGCAACATTTACACAGTTACAGGCTGAAAGTAGAGAATGCTGATAGAATAAAATTTCATCCAACTTCTACTGATGTTCTTATTCAAGAACACATGCTTAACAAGTTTGCACAAACGCTTGTCAGTAAAGCTGAGGCCCACCTGTAACAGCTAGCTGCAGAATCACACCAGTCAGGAGCATTTTCATACGGTTTGTGATCGTCTTTGCTTCAGAGCAGTGCTCTCAGATGGGGAGCCATGGGCTGCACCCAACCCCTCAGGACAAGGGGTCTCTTTTACCCTGTGGCTCTGGGCAGGTCGAAGGAAGGGAACCTGTTCTGTCTGTGGTGCTGGACTGTGCTGGGGTCTGTTACGAGTGGACCTGTGTCCAGGGAAAAGCAGCACACCCCCTACTCCATCTTTTCCTCAAAATGTGTTAATTTATTTAAAATTTGGAGAAACCTGTGTGAAAGGACCAGTTTGGGGAGTTGGCTGGTTTGAAAAGACAAAGATTACGGTGTTTCTTTCTCAGAGAGAAAGGTTAAGTGCCTTAAGGTTTTTAAAAATTTCGTTTTAATTTGTAATGGATAAAACCGCTATGATGAACTGCAATATACAAATAGGAATTTGGTTTCTTAAAAATAAATTATTTAGCAGTTGACAAAAAGACCTGAATTAAAATGTGGTGGGAACCAGAGCATAAACATTTACCAAGGGAAGTAATCAATAGATCTAAATGTGGCATCTTAAGAAAACACCCACAGAAAATGTGTTCTGAAAGAAATCCTGTCTCAGGGGATAATAAAAAATGTGACCAAAACAAATAGGAAAAAAGAAGTGTGTTGAGACATCCTCATTCTGAAGAAGGGGGAAATGCTCTGTTGCAACTGTACAATGTCTTTGCTTTTATTTAAATGCATTTTGCAGCAGTCTTGCAAGTTTTATGTAATGGAACATGAGTACTTAAAATGATTTCCTGAGAATTTCTTCTCCCCTGCACACACACCGTCTTAAAACTCAGATAAAATTTTGGTCTTGTTAAAACCAATACTTTCTTGCAAAATCTACTAAAATATTCAGATATGCTATATAGCAGTTTTACTTTTTGCAGATTTTAAGATGGGATTTGGGTTTGGGCAGTATGGACTAGATGATACTGGCTGGATTTAAACCCACTGCTTGCATTACAGCAAGAAAGGTTGTCTGTGTAAAATGGTATGAGCTCCTGCAGAGAAATGCTTTATTTATTTTGCAATTATTTCTATAATGTTGACAAGCCCGTTAATACAAAGTAAAGAGCAGTTTGCATTCCATTTAATAACATCTTCCCATGCATAATACTTGAGACTCCAGCCTCTTGGGGAAAAAGAGACTTTCTTACCCATTGGTACATGCAGAAGACTTGGTGTGACCAGCGAAGTGATGGTGGCAATCAGCCAAGATGGGAATCATCAGACTAGTGCCTAGTTTGATGGATTTCCTCTCCCTTTAGATGCATTATTGTCTCTCAGTTGCACTTGGGGACCAGAGCATTCACCCCAAGACCTGTATTTTATGATTTTGAATAATTTTTCAGTTCTTTATCATTAGCTTAACTGGCAGGCTTAGAGCAGTGTGAAGAGTGCCCGTGCATTGCTTGCAGCTCCTGAAGAGGCAGCAAATTGAGCACTGCAAAGCTCTCTGCCCTCAGTTACCTGGGCACACTTGGGCTCTCTGCTCTGGTTGGTACCTGGCTGCTCTACAGTTCTCTGCTGTGCTTTTCCTGAAAACTCTTTGTGAGTTGCTGAAGTGCTTTTAGCTCCACTTCACTACTGGGAATTTTGCTTCTCTACAGCATGACACAAGAGTCCCCTTCAAGTGCTGCAATGTGTTTTATACCCCTTTCTTGAGAGATGAATGAATTAAGTATTGAATTTCCCTCTGGACATACCCACTTCTCTGTAGAAGCTTATGAAAATACAACCAGCTTGCTCAGACTTGTGCAATTACCTGCTAGTGTTTGTCTCTCTGGAGGGATGAGACAGGACTTTCATACTGATTTGGGCAACAAAAAAGCAGATCAAGTGAACACCTAAATTGTGTTGTTCGAGGAGGTTTGTGTGCTTGTTCAGGAGATGGCAAATGCCCTGGCCAGTGCGTAGCCATCCTTCCTATTCCCCACCCAGGTTTGTTTTCTATTTGTTCTCCTTTCAGAATTCCCTCTGGTGAACCTTCTGGGGGAGACTTTTGCCTACAGGTGGGCGTGGGTGCTGGTATCTTATGTTTTTCCTGTTTAGTTGAGGCTCTTATGCTTGATTTGTCTCATCTGGTTGGAAATTGAGTATCAGAATTAAAATATACTCAAACAAACAAAACCCCTTTATCTGCATTCTGAAACCACAGAAACCTTCACCCACAGTGTTTATCCTTAACATCAAAAACTTGGGAAGTTACAGTTGGGTTGTCTTGATCCACCGTAATGTTTTGCATCTCTCTGTCATTGTGTCTTTATAACTTACTGGAGTGTGTTATATCTGAAAGTGTATTATTCAGTACAAAACGATTGTATATTACTTAAATTTCAGGCTTTGGACAAATTACTTTTTAAATTGAAAGAGATTGAGCTGACCTAATGATTCATTACTTTAGGAAGGTGACTGCTTGAAAGCAACATTTGTGCCAGATTACTGAAAATAAAGGTTTATAACCTCAATAGTGTACTGACTTGTAATAGTTTAGCCAGGAAACAGACAGGATTATTTATCTTTAGGGTCCTTTATATGTGGTGCATACAAGCCTTATTTTGCACATGAATTAAAAAAATGTGTCTGTGTGGCAGATGGGCTGAAATTCTTTCCTCTGAGGAAAAGTGAACTGAAATCTACAAGTGAAATGTGTATGAGGCTTTTGTTTATTTCTTTAAAGTTAGGAAGAAAGGAACTCTACAGGAGCCTGGGGAGATATGTTCATGAGGTACTTACATGGACTGCTGTCCACAAGAATAGAGAAGTGGATAATGTTTAAGAAGAAAATCTTAGTTTAAAAATCCCTGTGTGTGGCACTGAGAAGATGGCACCCCAGATGGTCAATCTGCAGCCTTCTGGAGTGACACACCCAGGGGCAACTTTCGAGCTGCCGAGACAACTGATGCTGAATCTTCCCATTGTGCCAGATGTTACTGCCCCCCCTGCATGGCTGGGACGCAAAGAGAAACAGAGGCCTTGCATTTTCCCTGTTTTCACACTCCCATATGGGAGTGGGATACAACATGGGTAAATTGAATTGAGTGTACTTTTTGAGACACATTCATATGTTCGCCTCCGTTCTTTGTTGCAGCAGCTGCTGATAGTTCTGGGCCTTTTAGGTCCTTGCTTTGCTTTGCCAGGGTAGGCATCCAGAAAGGCACAGCTTCAAAAGACTTGAATATGTAAAGGGGTTTAGAAAAATTTTGAAATGAGAACAGAGTAGATTTGGGTTTTATGTGTAGACAGTATTGTCATGTCCTGGAGGTGTTAGAAGGTGTATGAACAGGTTGTATGAGACTGGAAGGTACTTGAAAAGGAAGGTAGCAGGAAGTTGTTCCTGTTACGAGAATAAGGGCCAACAAGGCACAGCCATGTAGAGAGCCCTGTGGCAATAGTTCTTGGATTGGAGGTTGAGGGACAGTTTGTCTGACACATGACACTCTGGATGTCACAAGCAGACAGTGCAGTCCCATGTGGAGTGTGTTATTCCAGGGATATTGGAGGATGCTGCGCTTATTTTCAGAGCTCCTGCTTCCCCATGCCAATTGATCCAGAGCTCTGTGACTGGCTGCTCTGCAGGTTGTCCTTCTGAACTGTGTTTGGAACTAGGTTTGCATCTCATGCAGTCCTGTCTCAGCTCTTACCACCAACACTATGCTGGGGAGCAGCTGCACCTCCTGGCATAGACAATTGCAACCAACATGTGAACAGCACATGGAAAGACTGAAGTCAAAACCCACACGACTTGCACCTTACTAGACGTGGCCAAGTGTTTTGTTTGGATGATGGGACTGAACTCACAATCTGTGTGTTTTTCCCCCTAAGGCAAATTGCCATCCTGAACTCCAGGCCCATCTGTTGAGGATGTGGCTGGCAGCCCTGGGACCCTGCATGGGCCAGTTGAGGTGCTGGCCCTTCATGCACTGACAGCACAGGACGGTGCTTTCTCTGGTGAGTCAGGCTGTGCCCTTTGCACAGAGGGGTGAAGTGAGAAAGGTGCTGCTTTGTCACTCCAGCTCTCAGTGCAGGCCTGTGCTCTGAAGCTTCCCACATCTCCTCATGCAACATGAGCAGGTATCCTCGTGCCTCAGCCCTCTCCTGCCCTGCGAGTGGTACCCAGCAGGTTGCCCACAGGCAGCCAGGGTCAGGCTGTCCTGGGAGGTGTGCAGAGCTCTTGGCAGCCACCTGCCTGTCCACAGGCCAGCACAGAAAGCAGCAGCTTTTAAATCCAGCCTTCTTTTCTGGAGCAGGGGGGTTGCCTAGAGGCACTGGAGTGCTTACAGCTAGCAGGAGGCAAGTGGGAAGAGTGAGTGGGAATTGCTATTATTATTATTAATAATAATATTAATGAAAAAGCTCCAAAAGATCAAGGACTTAGAAATTAATTGTTCCTGGTTACAATATACAGCATGAAAAGAGGCTGCCTAAACCAATAATGGAATTCTAGTCCCTTCCTTATTAAATTAATTTGTTTCAGATCTTCAGCTTTTTTCCCCATCTGTGCAAATTTTTTATAAATGTTTAAAAGAAGAATTAGAAAGGAAAGATTAAGGAGAGTAGAAGCAGCAGTGATCCAGCTGAGAAAGTAGTATGGAAAAGCAATAACTTATGAGATACTGAAGCATTTTTGAATAAATATCCTTACGTTTTTATGACTATTATAATTCTATGTCAAATACCCTTATGTCCAGATCCAGTATTTCTTCTGCATTTAAATCTCCCACTAACTTCAATGCCACCATATTCAAAGGACTCCATCTTGCCTTCCATGTTCTCAGTGGGATTTTGTATTTGTGAGGAATGAAAAAGTTTATCATCTGTGAGTGTGCTGAACACCAAAAAAAGATCAAACAATGGAAGATCTGGTCCAGTTGCTTGGTGTACTTTTTGGTACAACTCTGCATAATAGCATGATTTACACATGGGTTTCCATTGTTGGTATTTTATTTATGCCACATTTTGAGCTGATAATTTAAAAACTTGGAGTATCTTTTGAAAGTATTACTTAAATAGATAATTTAGTTCTTAGTAGGGAGTCTATTTTTCCCCTCCAAGAAGAATGACATTATAGTTGCAAAGTGTATTGCAATTAAAAGTAATTGTTTTGATCAAAGGGAGAGAGAGCAAAAACATGGGCTTTACTTTTCTGTGATTCTGTCCCTTCTCCTCCCCTGCCCTCTACAAATCATAGTAATAGTTGCCTAGACAATAGACATTTAGGGGCCTAGCTGACTTTTCATATCCATGATTTGCTGGAACATACTCAAAATAACTGGAATTTTGCACACCAGATAGTGTATCCCAGCTTGGGTTCCTGTTCAGCGCAACCTGAAAGCAGCTGGCTGCTGGGAATTTGCAGGGGGAAGGTGCCTAGGGTCCTCTGACAGAAAGTTTAGTGGGAGTGGAGCCTGTCCTATCTTTGCCAAGTGACTGATGTTAAAGGGCAATTATAGTCCAAAGTGTGAGCTGCTGTGGTATGAATTCACCCTGAAAATAGGGAGCTGCTGTGACCCTAACTCAGCAGCCTCTTGTCCCCACTGTGAATCTCACTGCGAATCCCTAAGTGACTCCTGGCTATGCTTTAAAAAAAGAGTGTCAAATATTTTCCTGTTAGTTGAAAGTAACAGCCTGTTGGGTAACTTGTGCTGAACTGCCTGTGTACCAGCCTAGTACAGGCCGTGTCCTTATTTCTCTGTTCTTCCACTTACCTGCAGAGCTGTGTGCATCCGGCGCAACGCCTGCCATGAGTGTGTGCTCAGGTCTGCCCGGGTGCTTGGATTCAGCTGTACCCAGGACCTGCTTTCTCAGATGCTTTCTGCACTTGAGTAATTGGTTTCAGTTAACTCTTTCCTCAGTTCTAATTTTAATGCCTCTCACTTTGGGGAGGAGGAAACCACCACCTTTCTCCCAGTTTGCCTCCTCTCTTTCTGTAGTTTGTGCTGCTTGATGTCTGTCCAGCCTGCCCTGGTTGCTGGTGGTGTGTGGAGAGCTGGTGACCCTGCAGCTCATGGGGAAGAGGTGCTGGGAAGTCCTGCAGAGAAATTCCCCATCAGGAGTTCCAGCACAGGATTTGATTGCCCCTAGGGATTCCTCTTTCCTGTCTCAGGTAAAGGAAGCCTGTGTGCAGCAGGTGCGATGGGCCCTGTTGCTGTCTGTATGCTGTCCTCTTCCTTCGTACATTTGATCATCAGGTACAAACCTTATATTCTTCTCACGCTGAGAAACTCATTGATAAACCATTCCAGGTCTTGTGTTTGTCATCGACCTGCACAGCAAAAGATTGGACTTGGACAGGGTCCCCGTGGCAAGAGCTATCAGGTGCCATCAAACAGTATTGAATAGAATGTTTCAAAATGACTTTTTGATAACATCAGTAGTTTGGGATATTTGATTTAATTAATCTGTGAATATTATAGAAGTCTGGAATTTTTTTCCTGCATGATATGGGAATTATTTTTTTTTTTCTGTTTTAACACTAGTAGAAGTTAACAAAACAACGAAACAGCTTAGAAAATCTTTGACTACGTAACCTATTATTTCTATAACTTCCTCTTTGTACTTGTTGCTGAAGTGCATTTGTTGCTTTTTAGTTTTCTTCCCCAAAGAAAAATAAATTTTATTATGTTAGCACTCTGTTTTAAGCCACTGTGCAATGTCTATTTTATTATTTAAAAGTGGAACAGCCTTAGAATCTTCTTCAGGGTAGAAAAATTAGTTAAGAGAGGAAAGGCAGATGGAGAAAAAGAAAAGCTTGGCAGGGAGTGGGAAGATGTGAGACCTTCCAGGAAGCCTGTTGAGCATGTTTGAGAGGAAATCTGTGCATGCATGGCCTTGTTCCTTTTGTCCTTTGGATCCATGTGGTTCATAGCCTTCATGAGCATGGTGAACCTCAATGACATTTAATGTATAATAAGAAATTATTTTGCAGGTCTCACTTGGGGATATGAATTTATTACCAGACTCAGATCTATTTCTTTTCTTCTTTTGTAAGGCTTTTTGGGATGAGAGGCTTCTCCTAACAAAATTGAAGAGTTAATGCAGAATTATTTTTTTCTTTTCTGTTTTGCCATAGGTAGTTAATGATAACAACAACAACAAAAGAATAGGACAGTAAATAGGAGTAAATTCCATACAGTGAGAAAACTGAAGAATATGAAGGACTTGCCCTTTGTAAAGTAGAAACAAATATTGTACTTAAGGAGTTTTTTGTTTGTTTCGTATAATTACAAGAAACTAGTGTGGATGCTTTTCTTCTAATTGATAACCTTAATGGGACAGTTCTTAATATATGTGATAATCAGTTGAATTTGCATTTCTGAACTTGTAGTACAGTCTTGCAAGGGTCCTTAGAGAATCTATTAGTTCTGTTCCTCACTGTTCCTGGTAAGCACAGAATTGCAGAACTAATATTCCAATGCTGCTTATACCTGGTGATGGCAGAAGAGTCAAAACATTACAAACCATTTTTATGTGAAATTTTGTGATAGAGGTTATTAACATCTGTAGGGTCACTTTCAGTGTAATTCTTTGTTTTCTTGTCACTCCTAATCTGCTTCTAGAATGGCACTGGAAAACAAGTAGCATTTGTAATCCACCTCTGCACCAGCTCATGTGAAGGTGACATAATTAAACATCTTTTTGACCATTATGGCAAATAATAAACGACGGTGACCTGACTAAGGAACAACATTGATCTGGACTACTTAAAAGCAGCTAAGGACACAAAGTCCTTTAGAAGCAAACGCCTCTTGAAGATCGCCAGGAGGCAAGAGAAACTCCCCAGGGCTGCAGCTTTTCATGGTGTACGATGTGTTTGATCACTGATCTGTGCCGGCTGGTGTGATGTGGATTTATAAATCCTAATGGAACTACTTTCATTCCCCTTTGGTACAGATAATGACCCCTGGGATATTTAGTTTAAAGAAAAGTCCCTTAAAAAGAGAGGTTTGATTAAGGTACACAAAAATAGGTCTTCAGTGAGTGCAAATGGAAATACCGGAAATTCTATTTAATCCGAAGAAAAAGCTATTTTACTGTAAGAGGGTGATCAAACACTAGAGAAACAGGTTGTCTGAAAGGGACATCCTTGGAGATACTCAAAACCCAACAAGACACAGTACTGAGCATACTGTAGGCTTTGAGCAGGGGAATTGGACTATGATCTCCAGAGGTGCCTTCCAACCTCAGTGCCTCTTGTTCTGTGAAATAATGGTGGCATAAAAAGATGAGCCACAGCCACCTGGCTTACCCTTTTTCATACCATGGTCTCTGATTAAGTACTGTGTTCCTCTTTCCTGCCCCAGAAAGAGTTTGGTATAGCTCAGCAGAACGAGGAGAGGGTGTGAAGAGAGAGTGAGTTCTACCCAGTTTTGGATTTCCATCTTTGTGGAGTGTAACTCATTTAATATTTGTTTGTGCCTTGCGTGCTGTGTGGGAGGACAAATTCTGGATTAATTAGCCTGTGCAATAGTGGTTGTACAAATCCACATGCGGTCTGTGCATTCTCTGTTCCTAGGAATGAGACAAGGCTGCTGAAAATTTTAAGGAAAAAAAAAAAGCATGGAAGTGGAAGGGAAAATAATGGTCTTTTTGAATCACCTAGGAGTATATGTTCATTCTGAGCACATATTTGGCTCAGCAGGTGGCATTATTTACTGACCAAAGAACATCAGTCAGCATGGCAAGCTATGGGCATTTCAAATCAGAAAAAACCTAATAATAAAGTCTTCCCCTGATTATATAGCTCCTCTCTTTAATTTATTGTCCACAGTAGGTGGAGAAGATTGAAATTATAGCGGTGATTATAAATGAGCAGGCAGAAACTTAGCAAAGTAGTCTGACAGTTTTGAGAAATATCCAGATGTAACTGGAAGAAGTCTGCAATCAGTGCAGTGCCTCATTGTGCACCCAAAGCAGGGCTGCCAATGTCTGGGGCTGGTAGCTGGGTGGTGGGGAAAGCAGGGCAGCAAGTCAGTGGAACATAATCAGAGATTGATGGTGTATTCTCTGCTTGTCTCTAAATGGTTTGTAAATGAACACACTTGGAGAGACAAAACCGTGTTTTTTTGGGATATGCTCTAAAGTTTCAGATTTCTTGAATCCACTATTCAGTGGATATAAGAGATCATTCTGGGTAGTTATAGCAGACAGTTCTAGTAATATATTTTGTATTGAAAGATAAGGATGGTTCTGTAGGAATTGCTATAAAATCTTAAAAATTAAGAAGAATGGGACTCTATTCCAGGTGGAGAGAGGAGATGAAGAGATGATGAGATTGACTGTTTGGAATGCTGAAAAAGCTTGACATCAAATAAATATTTAGCATTTCTAAAAACCAGATGTGTGCCTTCTGCCACAGCTTCCTAAGAGGAGAGCATTTGAAGGAGAAGAGGTTGTCAGTGGCTCGTATTCTGTGAAAAGTTCTGCATGTTTGGGAGGTGAAAACACATCACTGGTCCTGCACAGCCCATCAGGAGAGGCCTCTAGAAAAACCTAGAAAGTCATCTCTTCAGGCACTCATGTGTGCAGGTGTTCAAAAGCCTGTGACATCCGTGTTACCCACTAAGTACTCAGGTGTGCTCAGTAGGGACCAACTGGAAGCAAGTGCTTAACTTAATGAACTGGAGCAAAAACGCCTCAGGGTCTTTGTAAGACAGACTGGGGCTGTGGTTTGTCTGTACAGGAACTGTGTGGCCTCACACATTTTCAGGTATTCCCATGCACACACAGAGCCTTTGTCAACGGCAGAGTATTACCCTGCATTAAAATGAAATTCTTCCGTTAATCTAAGGTTTAGAATTCATGACGACAAATCTTAATGAAAGGTCTATGTAAATTTGGACAGTAATAATTCTCTAGCACTTTGACTTAAATCTGGGAGCTCTCTGCAATGCCTGAACTCAGAGTCATGCTACTGTACATTCTTCATTTGGTTTTTTTCACAATAATTTGTCTTAACCTGCTGCAGAGCATTGCCTCTGAATCCACATAAACTGATGGTAACAACTCTTCTGTTAGCTCTTTAGATTGAGACTATGGAATGACAACTTTCAGTAGCTAGTGCTTTGTTGGAAAGCTTGGTAGGACTTAAAAATGCATTGATTTCTCCCTGATGGGCTGCAACTTGTGATCTTTAAATCTGGGAATGCTTTGCCATGCAATGAGGTGCTGCTGCTTTTCCTCACCAAATACAGAATGCTGGACAGGAGAACAAACATGACTTCTTCAGCTTAATGTTTGAAACTTTTCAAGCATTCTTCTCCCCACACCTTTTTTTAATGCTGTATGGCTTTAATTGTATGTGTTCAGAAGAGGCAAAGACTTTCCCGGGAGGAATTCTTGTGTTCCCGGTGTTTCTCATCTCTCTCTTTCTGACTTAGTTCTAACCCAGCAAAGTGACACGTGCCATCTCTTGCTGATGCCATCTCAGCATTAATTAAACTGAAGACTAATCAGCATGGAGGACCTAACCTGCTGTTCCTTTTTGCTTCACATTGCACATTCTCATAAAATGTGTTCAGTGTCTCTATTTCTTCCAATTTCAGTATTGCTTAGGTTCATGGACTACTGAAATCCAGCTGTGAAGGGCATTTTTGTCTGAACATCAATTACTTTTGATTTCTAGATTCTAATTAGGTGGTTAATTAGTTATGACCATGTATCATTGATGACATTTCAATTTTTAAGATAATTACGCAGGTGTGTGAAGCTAAAGAATTATTCTTTACAGTTTTGTAAATCTTGCTGTTTTTATAATACAGATAAGAAATAGAGCATCATCATTCTGAGGACTTCAGTTTCTGTAAATTATGTAACTATGAATTGTTTACTGACGTTATCTTATATTTCTAGAGCAACTCAGCAATACAGAAGGAATTGTGGGTTCTATATAACCATACTTTGGTGGGCAGACTAAACACTTACTGAATTGTTTATTCATAGTCTGGATTTTTAATTTAGCTTCATGCAGTGCTTTTTTTTTTTTGCATCAAATTACATTAGCTATGGAGTGTCTAAAGCCATGTAGTAGCAAGTAGAAGTGGTAGAATCAATGAAATAAACCAAAAAAGCCTTCCCCCCCCACCAAATCATAACAACTCCCTCCCTCACCCCAGTTTTGGAGTATTAGCCAGGCTGTCTCTAAAGGTGTGCTGTCCCCATCTGTTCTCCATCTCTTGTGAGGGGGAGTCTCATTAATCACTGAAGAGCATATGCTGTTCTGTAGCACCACAATTGCTAATCCAGGAGCTGTGGAGGTCAGGGACCTGCCCACCAGCTCTCTCACACTCTTGGTGGGGCTGGTGACTGCAGCTGTTTTCAGCCGGTGGCTCTACGGCAGGAGTCAGAGCACGCTCGAGTTGTAGCTTCGATGGTGTGAGTGTTCTCAGGTTGTATGGTGCTGAAGAGTCAGAGCCCATAATATTTCAACACCCGACTGCCCTGAGATCCTGAATGCTCCATTCCCAGCTTCAGGCCTGCCTTTCCTTTCTGGTACCTCTTCCCCTCTTATGCCATTGACTGTTCCCAGACACTTGCCTACCTAATTCTAATGAAGGTAAATTATTGTGAATCGGCTTCCACTGGGTCATGGTTTCATGGTGTGACTGTCACTCCAGTTGTAGGACTGAAGTGGGAGAAATTATACATAATGTACATTTCAAGCTTAAATATCTGAGACTGGACTTGAATTGCAACTGTGTGAACAACTGGGAATGCAGCTTGGTTGAACTGAGCCAAATCAGTGATGGAGCAGCTATAAGACCTCATAAATGTAACCAAGTGGCAAATCAATTTGAATATTTTCAGTGAACTGTCAACACATGGTTTGCAAGCATGAGTTATTTGTGAATAGTTTTGTGTAATGTATATCTGCAGAATTTCACAAAATGTTCAAAGAGAGATGAAAGGTGAAATGCAGTGAATAAATTATTCATAACAAATTATTCACTAAGCTCTATTCATCACTGAGATGAGACAGAATTATTGACTGGACACGGAAACAAAAATTCATTTCAGAGAGATGATATTAAAATACCGGTGTGTTAGTGTAATTATGCTGTGACTGTAAAGACTTTACTATTCTGTAGTAAAATATGCCGTGGGCACTGCTGCAAGATTGATATTCTCCACGGCTAGTACACTAGATTTTTCCTTTAGCTACATAATGGAATATAGGTACACCATTGATCTCTTCCCTTAGTGAGACAAATTTTTGCTTATTTCCTTTGTTTATAATTTGCTGATAGGCAAATACTGTGCTCAGCTGGATGGAATGGAGACTGGTTAAACTGGAAGTGGTAGATATGTAGGCTTTCAGCATTCTTCCTTGTGCTTGGATGTAGCTCCTGTGATGTGAGGAGGGCGCCCTCTCTTACCACTTGTATGTTCAGCATGTGAGCATGAGTCCTGCTGCAGCTATGTGTTTGTGAGTACCTGCACTGACATGTGAATAATCTGGCCAGCAGGTTGGGAAAGAGCAGTTAAAATGTTATCTTTGGTGCAGTTTCCATCCACATATGACTGGTGGATCTAAATGGTTTTTGTTTCTTCTGCCTAGGGGATGCTTCCTCTAGTCAGCTCCTTAGGTTTTTGAAACATTTTCCTCTTGATTTGCTTCATAAGGTGCAAAATGAATACTAGTATGTCTGGTGCAGCACATGCATGGTTATTTATTATTGGCATGACCCTAATACTCCAAGTCTTATAAGAAATTGATATGTCGTTGTGCTGGGAGCTGCTTTTCTGCAAAAAGATCTTGTATTTCCTGGAGCTGTCCTGTGTAGTACAGTCTGTCCATGGGCTCTTAACATTGCAGTCCTTGTAAGCCATTGGTGTATTGAGGCATAAATGAATCTTCTCCCCTCAGCCATCATGTTTTCCCTACACTGTGAACCCCTTGCTGTGTGGTCTGTCTGCTGCAGGTGTACTGTAAGCACAGGATCACAGAAGGGTACAACTGGTTTTGGACTCCTTGCCTGAGAGACAGAACATGAGATAAAATGAGTTGTCTGATTTTAGCACCACGAATTGAGTGTTGAGTCATTCCAAGTAGTTAATTTCAGATCAAGACTTGAAATCACTTTAGTACTTCTCTGCTCTTTCCAGTTGTCCTGGGCTTATTTTCAAAATTATGTACTAGAACTGCTGTTTATCCACTGCAGATGAGCACATACTGGTTTGTACTGGGAGGCCCAATTTGTTCCACCCCAGTTAAAGCTGTTGGCCTAAAAGCAGGAAAGGGTCACATGGACTGCAGCAACACGTTTGAGGCTGCTGCATTAGCTGTAGCTTTGGCTGTGGTTACTGAATTGCTTTCACTTATCAGTGGCAGACAGTCTTACAGCAAAAAGGGAGGGTATTCAAAATGTTAATAAAAGCTTTAGTGCTCCATCATCATCTTGCAGAAAACAATGTCTAGATCAATCTATCTCCTTCTAAATCTTTAAAGAAACAAAATTTAAACTCGTTTTGCCAAGGCCAAATGTCAATCATAAGAAAAAATCTATATGAAATTTTAATTGCAAGATGTTCAGTGCAAATTTAATGAGTGAAATAAGAGATCTGAGAATTCAAGCATGCTCAGCTCATGCATAATGTTGACTTAAATTGGCTCTCTAGAGGTGCAGGGAATTGCATTTTTAGAATTTACACACTGATAGAGCAAATGTACTGGGCCCTGTAGGTTAAGGTCATAAATCAGAATCATTTAACTGCCTTTGAGTGATTGCTACAGACTATAATGGTTGGGAGAACTGGCTTCAGCTACAAGTGATCACTCTGCTTGGATTATTGAAATGCTACTCAATATTCATAAATCAGTGATCATTAATCCCCCAAATAGTTCCTGTCAGCTTTCTAAATAAATTTCCTACTGGCTAATTGAGATTGAAGGAGACTAGCTTGCATTGGTTCAGAATTAGGACAAATGAATGCTTTGCCTACCTAGGATCAGAAACACATCTATGGGGGAAATTGAACCATACTGGGTACATATGTGGCTGCTAAAATTGTCACACTTAAGCTGTTAACTGGAGAAGCCTTTCTTAGCAGGTTTTGTTCTCATGAGTTACAATGACTATAAAAAGACTTCTTCATCTTTTTATGATGAAGATATTTGTGTGCTAAGCATCAGAAGTAGCTGTCAATGGGTGGCATTCCTCACAGCACAGAGGGCAGGTACAGAGAGACATGGACCTGCAGCCCCAGAACTGCATCGGTGCAAGATGCTTGTCATAGTCTCTTCAGCAGTAGAAAGTAATTAAAGTTCATAGCTTTGGTGCTGGGATGTAACTGACATGTTTTAACTGTGTTAAAGTTTTTATTAGCCACACATATTAGAGTTATTTAATGTTGTTTACCACTGTAGCTGCTTATATTTGAACAGGAGGAATATTTTACAGATACTAATGGTCTGTCTTACCCTCCTACAGTAGCTGTGAGGTGGGATTGCAGAACACTGAAGGTCTCTGAAAGCAGAGTTCTGAACTGTAGGGGATCTGTTTTGGAGCCTGTGTCTATGGTGGTTGCTGGGGGTGCTGGACTCGGTACCACCTGAGAGTTCAGCGTGATCCCTCTGACAGAACCGTGCAAACGGCCCACATGTGTCTGAAAAATGCCATCTAGGCCATTCTTGGCTCAGTTCCTGTAGCTGAATTTTCTGTTGGGTCTCCTGAGGAGATGAGGATGCTGTGCCAATGCTTGGTGTGTGTGTCTGCTCTTCCTGCCCGCTGGCAATTTTGATCCACATGGGCCAGCTTCCACTAAATGTAATGGGGCAGGAAGGGGCTTAAAACTGTCAGATTCCTGCAACCAGACAGGGGAGAAAAGACCTTCCTTCTAATCCACTGACAAGGAAAATTGGACCTTACTGCATAGGAAACCCTGTTTTTCCACAGCTTGTCTGTTCACAGAGCTCCTTGTTTTTTCTGTTGTCCTGTTGAAATGTTGCTGTTGCCGTGGCTTGGAGAGCACGTACTTTTCAAAAAACTACTATTTTTTAAATCCTGCTCCTCTCTCAGAGTTTCCATCTTCTCTCCATTTCATTTATGTGTGTATTTACTTTTAGGAAAAAAAAATAGAGGAAGAAAATTGAGTATTTAGTGAAGAGCAATAGAAATATTGTAGAAATATGGCATTTCTAGGTACTAGCACTGGCAGGGATGCTACTCCATTGGCATGATGACGTACAATATCAAAAGTCACTAAGGAAAGGCGGGATGCTGGTGCCTTGTTGGAATTATCTCAGAAATCTCTTGTTAATAGGATTTATGGGAAGATCAGCTTGAGAGAAGGATTTATTTTTTTATCTATTTTTTAAATGCAGGACTTAAACCAGAACTGATGTCTATCTAGATTCCTTTCCTATCAGGACCACCAGAGTTCCAGGTAAAAAGGTGATTGTATCAAAAAGCCATACTTAATTTGACAAAAAGCAATTATTTTTGAAACATGTATGGAAGGATTAAGCAGTGTATTTAGGAATAAGTGTACTTATTGCTGCTGCAATCTATCCTTTCATTGCTGTCAGCACTAACCAACACTGACACTAACATAAGTCCTTTAAATACATGAATAATTTCAATCAAAGTTTAGGATGTGATGATGAAGTTTAAGGGGAAAACCCCAGTTTTTGTCTCTCTTTCATTTCTGTTCCACTTGAATTAGCTGCAGCCCAACCCTTGTCTACCTGGCTGCTGTGCTAAAATACAAATGGCCATCCTGTTAGACAGTTACACCTTCAGCTGGAGCACTCTCCCTGCATTCACTGGCATCAGCTGATGTTCTATTGCCCTGAAATAAGCTTTTAAATTCAGATGGTCAAGGTTAGAGTTCCTTCTGCTGGGAAAGTTTTTTTCTTCCTATTTCTTCCAGGTGCTTCCATGTGGAACCTGTTTATATTGAAGAAATGCTTCTATTTTATGCTGTATCATTACTTAATTACTTTCCCTGGTGTTGCAGTTTTGTTAGTGATAAACTGTAAATACCCTTGTGACCTCTTAGGCTTTTTGAGTCAGAGAATGACAAGTGTGCTGAGATTCCTGCCTGCTCCAGGATCATTTGCACAGGCTTTGGGAAGCACTGCTTCACTGCTGGGATGGGCAGTGCAGCCTGGGAGTGGGAAGGCCCCCTCATGTGGGGTACCTTGTGCTGGTGAAGGATTTTCACTTACTGATATTGAGTGGCCCCTCCAGAGGTGAACTGAGACTTCCACTGTACCAGATGTTGTCTGCATTTTGATCAAAAAGCTGCTCCATACTTCAGTTTGCAATTAAAATAAAAAGCAAAATATACCTAGTAGGCAGAGAATGAGGAGCCACAGGGTGAGGTGCTTTTTTTTTCCTTGCTGGTGCTGTAGAGGTACAGCCCGACATGTCAGGACCTGTAAAATTCTTCTGCAGTGCCTGTCAGATAATTTCCTTTCTTTAAAACCAAGTTGTTGTATCTGACCAGGCCTTCATGGTGGATGCTAGGGGGGAAATAAGCTGGTGATTATTAAAACCACCTTGAGTTTGCACTGAGATGGGACCAGACTGCATCGCTGTGTGTGAAGCCTGTAGTGCATTGTCTGTGTCTCTGCTCAAGAGAGCAAGGAGATGAGCAGTGAAAGAACGTTTGGGAAAACGATCTTCCTCCAGGCAGACTCAAGTGGCTGTGTTTGTGACATAAGAGGCAGTAAGTAGGAAAGCCATGCACAAAGACCTCTTTCCACTGGAGGAGCATTGCATAGTGTTTCCAACTCTGGCTTACCAGATGTGGGAGAAGAGGGTGAAGGTGTGTGGAGAAGTGGAACAGAATCAGGACAAAAGGACTGTTGATGTCCAGGCTGAGTTTCTCATTGGCCTAAATCCCAGCTAGACCTCTTGTGACCTGTCAGTAGTTGGAGAAATGCATCCCTTGGGAGCTGTGTGGAGGCTACCAGCTGGCAGGGAATGGAACTTAGTCCATCCAACCAGTGTGTGTTGTTGAGCTCTGTTGTCATTCCTGTCTTCTGGTTTGACGTAAACTTGAGATTCCTTTGACTTGGCCATCCCTCTCAGTCCCACAGGCAATCTGTCAAAGGGGGCAAGCAACAATGGGGATTTTTTGGTTTTCAGCCTTGTTTTCTAAGTACTTTTATACTTCATTGGAACAAAGGTGTTGAAGACAAAAATGACAATGTCATTGCAAAGTCTATCAAGCTGTTTATCTGCATTAATGTTTCCACATAGCTCCAAACTGTGTTGTTTGCAATGATTAATTTACTTTTTAGCCTTTTTGTACACCTGAAACTACCAGTACCTGGCTGTAAGGATTTTATTTTTATTTCCATTACTATGCCTCCAGTTCTTACTTCCTTTTGCTATTGCAGTGGTTTTTCTCAAAGAATAGACTGTCATTCTGGGGAGCTTGGCATCAATAGGGAGCACACACTAAACTGAAACAAGGATATTCCCATACCTGCATTTTTCATGCTTATTTGTCACTGCTTCTTGTACTGCAAAAATTGGTTGTGAAATGATAAATAGCCAAACCTTGTTCTGTCTTGTAAATAGTCTGATCCCATTGTCATGTCAGATCCTCTAATCTTGATCCAAGTTTTGTCTGTTGATCTAATTAGGTTTTTCATTTGTTCCTGGCAAATTTCTGGCTCTTGGAGTTATTGGGATGGCTCTTGTGACTGCTGATGTGGAATGATCCATACGGTTCCTTGTGGCTTTAAACAGAAATATCTGTCAGAAACGAGCAATTCATTGGCAGAGTTTAGCAGTGAATAAATTTGCATGTCACAGCACTGCTCTTGCTCTAGAGTGGCTGAATTTGGTGAGATGTTCTTGGGGACTGCAGAGTCCATAGAGATCAGCTATCCCTGCCAGGAGAAGCTGTAGGAAGCACTGTGCTCTCTGGTGACCTTCACAGAAAAATGGAAATGGATGGTACTGACTCATTTTCATTCTTCATGTTTCCTTCCTTTCCTTTGCTGAAGAAGTTTCAGCATTTTCTTCTTGCTGGCTAAAGATGAACTTTAAATTTGATTTTATTTTTTTTATTTTTAAAGTCATCAGGGACTTTTGCTGAAGTGTAGAGCTATGAGTTGAAGTACTGTCCTGAACAGAGATGATCTCTGTAAATTAGAGTCTCCCTTAAACTAATCTGGAAGGAGGGTACACATCTGTGGTGCTTATGTGGGAACTATATATATATGCACACGTATATAAATAATCCCAAATTTCAGTTTCTTTTGGTCACCTTATGTTGCATTGTGCCAGCCATCCTTAAACAGTGTGGTTTCAAAAGAGAAGTTACTTTCTTGGTGCTGAGTCTGCCACCATTTAAGGCAGCAGAAATGCTTCACTGATTTAAGAGAGTGGCACTGGGGCAGTAAAGGAGTTTGTCAGTGCCTTTCTTTCCTCAGGCCATTGCTCCCAAGGGAAAGACCAGGAGTCACCAGGCAAAGGGCATTAGTTTATGGATGTTTTAAATTACGTTGTGGTCACAGGCCTGTTCATGAACCTTCAAGGCAAAGCAAACAATTTCATTGTAATCCCTTTGCTGCAGGCACATTACAGAGCGTTGTGTTCAGCTGGGGCAGCAGCTCTGCTGGGCTGCAATGGCTCGTGTGGATGTGATGTGGGAGCATTTGCTCACTGTGTGCCCACAGTGCCAGGGCTGCAGGAGAAACAAAATGCTGCTCTGCTCGGGCTGAGCCATGAACTGATACAAAGCCTGTGGATACCAGAGACAGGAGCTGCTGGCACACATGTGGCACCACAGGAGTTCCTGCAGGAGGGCGTTTGGCAAAGTGGTGACAGGAGATTGACAAGATTGCTGCCAAAATCTGTTCCTAGTATTTATGTGGCCGAGTAGTCTGCTATGTGTTGGAGTAGTTGTGCTGCATGTCCTACCAAATACAGGCAGTGTAAATTTAAGTTGGATGGAACCTGTGACATGTGAAGTGTATGAACTGGCAGTACTGCCTTCATCCTGTTGGCGTAGGGCAGGTCAGGGCTCCACGTTTTACCTGCTGTGAGTCAGGAACTGCTGGAGTTTGTGACTCCAGCATGGACAAAACTGTGCAGAGTAAGGTGATTGTGGGGCTTTTCCTTTGAACCAGGGCTGGGAGCCCACTCTGGGTTGGTGACCCAGTGCAGTCCTGGGCATTCCTGGTTTCCTGGGGCAGCTCGGTGCTGCGGCAGAGCTACGCCTGTAGGACCACTAATGAGTGATTTATCCACTTTCTGGTGTCTCAGCTGGCAGCTGGTTATCAGTTGATTGATACTCTTTGATCTGCCTTAATCTCAAATTCTCAAAATCCTGCTGAGTCTGTATCCATAAAAACCCTCAAAAATAACCAAAAACCCCAATCCAAACCAAAACCAACCACCCTAACAAAAAAACTCAAACCCAATCCTTGATGAATTAAATTGTTTTCTCATTGAGTCCTGTATATAGCACATAGAGGTTATTCCAGTTCTCTTTACTCCAGATTCATAGGTAATAGGATGAGGTACTTTAGTAAATACTTCCTGCAGAAGATGTGAATTTTGGAGATAACAGCAATGTGTGAAGCCGAACTATGCAGTTGAGTTATCTTAGCTTTGATTTGCAGGGAAACTTAGATGTAGATTAAATGTGATTCTTAAACATTTTTTCTTTGACTTATAAAGTTGGAAAGTTATCCTTGGAAAATGGAAACCATGTTTTGTTTCTGTTCCGAATCATGTAATACTTGGATCAGTTTCTGCTGAGATAAGATTGTTTTGAGCTGAGATGGCTTGAATTACAAGGATGTGAATTTTGAGTGAAAAAAATGTTTTAATGGAAGCAGTAGAATTGGTCCCAGTGTCTTTAGTAAGATGAAGATTTTCAGTTAAAAGTTTTACATGTTGCAGAAGCCATACAGGTGCTCACTTTCCAGCTCTGTATCCAGGCACACCCAGGTTCCAGGTTTGACTTAAATGATCTGTAGTTAATTAGAAGCTCAGTTAGTGTTTGTACCACAAGTTTCAGTGTGAAGAAGTGATTTTTACCTCATTCTATTCTAATTAGGCATGTTATCTCTAATTTTTGTGGCCGTCAAAAAAAGGGGAAGGCGAACTGATGTATAATACTTATAGGTTCAATAATAGATTGTCTTTAGAAGTCCAATTATCACTTAGGGGAGACTGCACATGCACAAAAAGCATATGTTATTTTAATGTGTAAATCAATAAAGCTGCCTTGTTTTTCTGGTTTTATTCCGGTATTGATGGGATTTATAAAAGTCTTTTTGAAAACAGCATCCTATCTGTCTTGGGTTTTCAGTAGGAGGATCAATCAATTTCATTGGGAGGGTTTTGAAAGACTATAAACCAAACAGATACGATCAGTGATTCTGAAAACCCAAGATTAACTCAAGTACTGATGTTTTCCAGCCAGGGCCTTGTATGCTTCTGGAATATGTGCTGAGCCAGCTGGGAGCTGTGCTCTGGTTAAACTCACCAGCCCCTCCCAAAACCAAAAGGCCTGGGAAATGCAGAGTTCGGGATGGTCAGCCCAATCACTCCTTCTGACTTTCCTGCCTTAGACTTTGTATTTAGGGAAGAGGGAAGGAAATAACACTAATATTTTAAAAACAGGGTAATGGGGAATAGGAAAAAACCCCAGTTTTTTTAAAATTACTTCTTCTCTTGTTACTACATGATGGCTGATTTTGCTGTGCAACAACATGGCACCCTCAGAAATAAAAGGAAAAAGAGCATCTGTACAGAGGAGCCCCCAGGATGAGTGTGTGTGGGGAGCTGTTCTCAGTAAAAGGGACTATAATGATTATATTTCTGAAATGATTGAGGCTAATAAATGTTGATATGTAAAAAGAAATGATCCTTTTTTATTAGTCCATTGAGGCAGGCTATAGTTTTTTTATGTTCAAGCTCTGATCAGAAATTGAAGTGACATATGGAATCAGAATTGAAATACAGCTCCATGGAATACTTTGTCAGTAGGAAAAAATGCATATGATAAAGCTGCTGAATTTTTGGCATCAATTACAACACCAGCTTGTGAGCACTGGTGAGAGACATTTAGGCCCAGGTTTTAGCGGCATTGTGCTCTGAATGAAGAATTTCAGATAACTGCATTTCCCTTTTCTGTTCCAAGTATGTGTGGGTATTCTACAGGGTTTTTATTAGATTGAATTGTAATCAGGAGCAGTCATTACTTCGCTGCTTGGAAGAATAATTCCCAAGAACAGAAATTAGAGTGAAATTCATGCTTTTGCAAATTTAGAGCTCTTAAGCCTACCAGATTTTTCAGGATGTTTCACAGCTTGGTTCCAGTGCACATTTGAGAAGTGTTAAATACTCTCCAGCCCAAACAGAAATGCCCAGGTCTAGGGCCCAGGGGACTCTGAGTTCTGGTCTCTCTTGGCTGGAGCTGGTGTTAATGTTGTATTATCCTTTTTTTGGAGGGCACAAAGCTGAAGCCCAAAGATCTCACAACTTGCCTAGGACTGTGGTCAGATTCGATGGCTGATGAAATAAAAACCTTGACGATGCATAATTCCATCTTGGATGACAATTTTGAATGAAATTATCCAGTGGTACTCACTGAGGCTGGCACGTTCCACAGGGAGGATCGCAGGGTACAATGCCCATGTGGACACCTCCACCCAGAATGGCCTCTCAAGAGCTGAAAAACCTGCCCAGACCAATGGGACTCCAGAATGTGACAGTCCTTGTGGGGTCTGAAGGTAGAGTGGGTGTCATGGGTGCGAGTGTGCCCAGCTGGATGGACTCTTCAAGCAAATAGCCATGTGGTAGGAGAGTGAGACCAGCAGCAGTGTCTGGGGATCCACGTGATGGACAAGGAGCGTTGAGTGCTGCTGTCACAAGCTGAGCACGAGTCTTTCCTTAAGTCTTTGCAAGGGGAGGGTAAGTTTGCTTCCAGCCCTGGACTGACGGACTCAACTAACTCACAAGACAAAGGAGATTGGGTTCTCCCCTCTGCTTGGGGCAGGAGGAGGAACCTTCTTCTTCCCCCTGCAATGTCCTTAGGTGACAGATGCTCTGTCCTGGGGCTGGAGAATGAGGAGGCAGAGAGTAATAGCCAAGTCCCAGGAAAGGCCAACCGTGCACAGTTGATCCAACCATCTACCCCCATTAGAACTGGTGCTCCCAGAAGAGGGGGTGAGTAATTGGAGACTTCTTGCTGAGAGGCCCCATTTGTCATCCAGACGGTGTCTCTAGAGGAGTCTGCCTGCTGGGAGCTTACATCCATGATGTCATGAGAGGCTGCTGAGGATGGTCAAGCCTGTGGGCTATCATTTATTCCTACTTTTTCAGGTAGGGTTGAATGGCACTGCAGAGAGGTGATGTAGAAATATCAAGAGGGACCTTGGAACCTCTTGATATTTCTGTTCCCTTGGAACAATGACACCATCCATGCTGTAATTATGCCTCCCCTGATGAGGGAGAATTTTAGAGTCTTTGCCAGGAGTCCGAGAGACGAACGGGGCTATCAGCCTTCTCTGCTTTCAGATAGTTGTTTATTAAGTCTTATCAGAGAAATAGAGCCACTTAACGTGACCCAGACATAGCAGAGCAGAGAATGCAGGAGAATGCCAAATTATCAAGATTACACAGCCTTTTTAAAGGTAAATTAACCAATGGTCACTAAAAACGTACATTATTTTTACTTTTCCACCAATGTATAAGAAATCATCTAGTCACGTAGACAGGAACTGCGGAATTCTTTATCCAATCATCCCAAACTACTTCTACTGCAGAATATGGAGTAGTAGTAGAAGAAGAAGAAGGTCTGGAGAACAACAACAATCCTCCATTTTGAAGTATTTTGCTTTTATCTATTTACTATATTAACAAACCCAAATTTTCTAAATTTTTCACCCTGTGACAATCTTACATAATATTCTATCACCTAGTTCACACCAGTGTAGATTCTAATTCTTCCCAGAGGGTAGGCAATTTTCTCCAAGGACGAAGGTCAAAACCAGTGTTGTCCAGGGGGGTAGAACCCTTCAAAACAGGCAGAGAAATATTCTCTGCACTCTGGGTTCCTACAGAACAATGTTCAGTGGGTCAGGAGATGAGGTTCTACTCCATCTTCCCAGTTGGAGAAGGGGATTTGAGAAAAGGGTGAGCTGAACAGGTGAATGACTGGTTGCATAGCTGGTGCCATGCTCAAGGTCTTGGGTTCTACGATTTTGGGCATACCTTCAAGAAACTGGGCCTGCTGACAATTTAGGGTCTCAGCTGGCCAAGTGGAGCAAGAGTGTCCTGGACAGCAAATTGGCTGGACTTACCAACAGAGCCTTAATCTACATTTTAAAAAGATTCAAACTTTCAACGCTTACCCTTATTTGTAATATCTTCTGTAATTTCCTTTCCATTCTGTCTTAAACAGACTTTAAATTTTGAAATCATTATAATGCCTCAGTTATTGCAGCAAACATTGCACAGCTCAGACCATCTCACATCCTGACTGCTGGAGCAAGCTGAGAAGCACAGCAAAGAGCTGCTTCGGAGTTCATGTGTCAGAAGTTTGTTGCTATCATTTGCCACCTTGATGGGACTGCAGATATGCGTGTTAGGAGAAAGGATATTCCTGTAGTCACAGAGCTCCAAGCCTTGCTGTAAGCCTCACCCTGCCTCTCAGCTCAATCTGCAGATGAGAACACCGTTCTTCCTTTAACCATTGGTGACAAAAAGGTGTCAGATTCCTTGAGTGGTCTTAGTCCATGGCTCAGGCTGAACACCTTCCATCTGGGGTAAGAAAACTTCATCACTGTATAATTCTCACTGACTTATGTTGTGTTCCAGCTGCATCTTTCTTGAAGTCTGATCTTGTTACCGTGTTGGAATACTTATTTCCTGTACTGAGTCTGTCTGGACACTTCACCTATCTTGTTATGAATTTATTCGGAATAAAGTTTTGGTTCAACTGCTGACAGTAAAAAGGCTGTTGCACACCTTGATCCACAGATACAGTGCAGAGGTTGTAAATAAAAAGAACGAACCGACTGACATGTTACTGAGGAAAGTACAGGCAGCGTAAGTTAGGAATGTTGTGTGGAATGGGAGCAGTAGTTGTCTGTATGTTGGCATTTTTTTATCCATTTGATTGGACCCTGATTTCTAGACACCTCATCCTCCTGTGCCATGTGATGTTCCTGTGAAGGTTCCTCAGTCAGCACCTCATCAAGCAGAAATCCAGTTCTTTCCTTTAGTGACTAAGAGCCTCCTGCCCATATTTGTTCCTGCATCCATGGCACCAATTACCATTGTGTCAAAACAGGCTTGAGCTCTTCCTGACCTCTGTCAGAAAAACTCAAAACCCTTTATTTTGCAGGCCTGTTCTTAAACTAATACAGATGCAGTAGCATCTTGGTGCACCTGAAAGTATTTTCTAAACAAGCAAGAACACTTCTATGCAAGAAAATGGTCAGATTAGTGTAAATTGTAACCCTCTCAGATGGCTGACCATTGAAAAGTGAAAGCCTGAGATAGCAAATGTGAGTTGTGTATCGTTAGTTATTAGGTAGGCTGTGCCTTGGGATTCTACCTGTGAATCAGGGCCACATTGTGTGTCACATGTGCAACCTCAGGGGAGGCAGATGGTCCCACCCAAAGTATATAACAGAAAAAATCCAACAGCTGGAAACAAATGGAGTAGCAGAGGGAAAGGGTGAAGTGGAACTGGTTAAGTGTGGAAGCATGTGCCCTCAGCACATCCACAACCTCTTTGCCCTGAGTGGGATCCCCCAGTCACTGCCTGGTAGAGGTGTTAATGCCACCTCTAAGTGAAAGCAGGAGAAACCCAGGAATTGGGCAGAGCCCTACTGTTTCCCCTTCTGTCCCATTTCTTGATGTTAAGAGTCCTTTCTCGTCCAGGGTGACTTCAGTACAGTGACTGGTGGTGGTTTATGAGGAGCTGTCTTTCAAGGGCACAGATACTTCACAGAGCTTTTAAATTTTTTTCCTTCCTACTCTGTAAAGCTCTTTCCAGTCTCTCTCCTCTAAGTTTAAAGTGCCATGTGCTCTGTGCTATTCCAAGCTTTTCTTTTGGCAGGGAGAGAAAGGCAGGCCTGTTTTGCCGCAATAGTCACCCTCATTCACTGAGGGTGCCATGTGTTGTGTTTTTGAGCCAGACATATTTCTGATTGTGTGATACCTAAACCTACTACCCGATATTTCCCATGCTTAGGTTTCAATAAAAGCCATTCCAAGTTGCCTCTATTCCAAACAGAGTGTGTAATCTTTTTATTATGCCTGGCCTGGCTTGCTGGGCACATGAATAAACCTGGCTGTGTATCATGATGACTGTTTGTATTGCCTGACAATAATTGGAACAGAGGTAAATACAATCAGTGTTTTGTCTTCCCTGAGATTGGACTCATCAGCAGATGGGGAATGCTGCCATTCTTTCTTTATTTTTGGCATAGACCTGCATAGCTGACAGACCCCTGTCTACAATGGAAAGAGGTGGTTCAATGAGGTTTAAGAAAGAACTAATAGTATGTCAGTTACTTCTGCAATGCTTGGAATGTGGTTTAATTTGATAATTTAAATGTATTTTTTTTTAATCTTAAACCTGCTTTATTACGTACCTCCTGGTTTGACATCTGTGTAGCAAAATGTGAGCATTTGGAATATGCAAACTGAAATCAAAGTGTAAAATTCCCTTTGAAGCTTAGTTTCTTGCTCTTTTCCCTCCCCACCTTTTAATATTCGGCCTGCTGTAATTTTATTTCTCTGAAATTTTCTGTGTAACTGAAAGAGTGTTAAAGAAACAAAGCAAATATTTACATTGCACAAATGCCACTTGATGTGATTAGTTAAAAGCAATCTATTTAAAATTTAATATGTGTATTAAACGTATGCAGAAACGTGCATGCACACACGGGGAAGCTGGTGGAATAAATTCTGAGTTTAGGTGAGTTAGAAGCTTCTGGGCTCTGGAACAGAGTGTCTGGAAAAGACAGTCTGACCTTTAGGTTTAAGGAGCAAACCCACCTCTAATTCACTTCAGGGCAGCAAACCTAAAAGGCATTTACAGACTTGTGGTGCTGCGTGTGCCTTGGTGTGCGCGGTCCTGGCAGGAGCCTCCTCTGGAAGCCTGGGCTGCTTTATCCAGTGTTAGGGGCCAGATGTTCACTGGCTCCTAGACCTGTGTAATTTATTCAATGAGCAAGAAACTCACCTTGACCCTGTGCTGCCTGTCCCTGGTGCGTGGGGGTGCCAGGACAGTTCCCTGCCTCAGAGCAAGAGGAGAGCAGGGATGAGGCTCTGGCTGGGTCGTGCCCAGTGCGGGATACTTTGATGTACCTTGATGCAGTGTAAATTAGGCCAATATTCCTTTCTCAGGGCTATGTCTGGAGTTCCTGTGCTGCTCAGGGATCAACTTTTTCTATCATCTGTAGGTCTTACACATTCATGAACCAGTCCAGGTACTGAAGCTGCTGCATGACTTGAGCAAATGGGTGGCAGTTGCAAGTTCCCTTTCCTGCTTTGCCTGAAGCTTGAGGAAATGTCACTTTTATCTGTTCTCTTATGTCTGAGACAGAGATGGATAAGTAGGAGGGATGTGAGGGAACATAGAAGCTAACACAGCCAAGTGATCCGAAAAATAGATCCTGGACATGGAAAAGACATTATTTTCTGGAGACCAGCTGATGCTGACTGAATGTTGGAAGACGGGGATGACAATTTTCAAGGAAGTTGAATTATCCTCTTTTATTTATAATTTTAAAATTATTTTGTGAAGTGTTTTATGGAAAATTTAGATAGGATAAGCAAGACATTTTATTTTTCATCCTTTTTTATTTCCTTGATGACTTGTACCAATGATACTAGGGTATGGAAAACAGTATTTAACCATTCCCAGAGGAGACGAAATCAATGGAATTAAAGTAAATGGAAGAAAACCTCTCCAAATCTGCTAAATCTCATGGTTTGTGCAATGCCCTTTCTCAGCCCTTTGATGGATAAGTACTACAGCTCCTCTGCTTCTGGGCTTCAGACCGCTTTTCCTAGTCTCTGTGATCCAAGAGGTGGTGAAGCTTCAGCACCAAAGGGCACTTTGGGGGTCAGTCCTGACTGTGCCTCACCCCTGTGCTCGGGGAGGTTGGAAACACAGCAGTAATTTCACTTTGCCATGCTCTTATGTCACAGATAGAACACCTTGACCCAAAAGGAAGGGAGAGCGGGACCGATGGTGAGTCAGACAAGCTTCAACAGGCAACCAGCAGCTGAGTTTGATGCTTTTCTGCAAAATCCCCTCATTTCATTATTTCGTGTTCCTTGCAGCTGGGTGTCCCGATATTTGTTTTGTGCCAGCTGTGGTGGTTGGGGAAAGACTTGGCTTGAGCACATCTTCAGAGGTGACACTGAGATGTCAGAGAGAATGTCCTTGTGGTTTAGGTCCCTCATGACAATCACATTGTGCAAGCATCTCTCGAACCAGCCACCATCCAAAAGAGAACTTATCCATCAGGGAAACAGACATTTTTCTTATGGTTTTCACAATATTCTTAACACGTTTTTAACAGTCTAATACAGCTTCTGGGGAACTGAAAGGTCAAGATTCACCAAACCTGATCTGTCAATTAGAGGAGGCAATAATATTTAATATATATTATAAAGCCTGTTGCAGTAAATGGTTGGATTAAAAGAGTATCTTAACAAAATCGTGGAGCAGAGAGAAGGAGCCATGTAGTGTTTTTGTACTGGATGCCTCTTTTTCTTATGATCCTCTTTTAATGTGGCTTTGAAAATTGCCCAGCAGTACAGCATTATTTGGCTTTGCCTCAAATGTTAAGACACATTTTCTTTTTTTCAACCTAAAGGAGACCTTTATATGGAGTATAAAAATCACAATATCACAAGTAAAGGACCATTAACTAAGTGTAATGCTGGGGGGGAAGTATGCTTTGAACATTGTTTCCATTATTCAGAATAGATCAAGTTTCAGCCCAAATAGAAATGAAAGGCTATTGAGGAAATATTGCAAATACCTGAAATTCTAACTTTTACTTTGCTCTTGTTAACTATGTGTGATTAAGGAAGAAAGGAAAATTGTTAAGAGGCTGTGCCATTGCAAGTGATATAACCATGACCCTGTCTTAACTACCGGCATGTATGAAAGTTCATCAGTAGTCACAAAATTCCCTGAACTTTTAAAATGTTTTTCTTTGATACATCAAGCTAAAAGGAATAACATATTCTTGAAAGCACAAGAAAACTTAGTGCACTTGCCTAATATTAATCACATATGGGGTTGTATTTCTGCCTGATGATAAAATGATGCAATTGTGTCTCATGGAAAATGGTCTCTTACCACTGTGGGATTGTTAGATTTTACAAATTCCACGGTGCTTTTGATTGGTTTGGAAGGTAAGGGAATTATGGAGATGTAAAAGTGTAGCCTTAGGTTTCATAGTGCTGATTTTTCAATAACTGTTTCCTAGGGCTTTATTGTATCAATTTTTAGACAGTATACTGGCAAACTTTTGAACATTTTCCTTATTTGGTGGTGTTGCCAGGCTGTCTGCCCTTTGTTCTAACCAAATCTCACCCAGAGCACTAGGCAGCAGCTCACTTAATCAAATTTACTGGAGATAATAATGTTTTACTTTATTTTTGGGACTGTTCAGTTCTCAACCATCAAATAAGGGCTGTTAGAAGATGTTTTTGGAACCCTAGACACTTGTTCTTATTCATGAATGTGTATGGGTGGGGCTGGTTTTATGAAAATTTGACCTAATTTATGGTTTGCCAACTGGCCGTCCACAAACTACAGCGAACCAGCAATTCCTTTGGGTACAGCATTCCAGCACATTCTGCCACCAGTTTTGTAGAGAGGGAATGCTAAAATTTGTTCTTTCCTTACCCTTTCTAGAGAGCAGATGTTTGTGCTTTCCCACAAGACCATTGTTTTTAGTAGCTATCTATATTTTTCTATTGTGACAGTTTAAAAAAAAAGAAAAAGTGGGGAATTATTGATTTCAATTCTTGCCACTGTTTTGTATTGACAGAGTAGAAAATACAATAAAAGAGGTGGAGGTGGAAAATCAGAGATGGCTTTTGTAACTGCCTACTCACATCATAAGGACTCTGACCCAATGTATTCTTAATCTTTCTTTTCAATATATGGATGTTGTTCACTTAAATGGATTTCAACTGAAGCAGAATTCTCTAATTAGACAAGAATAGTGGAGGAATTGACCATCATGTCCAGTTTTGCCTTTTCAGGCAGCCTATATTATCAGTCATGCTTCTGCCAGCTAATCTTTAAACATGGAAATACTGTATCCAGAGATTACTGTTCAAAATTATTTTCACTAGTCTAATAGCTTTTTAATTTTTGAAATAGCTGACATTCATCGGCAAGGGGCAAAGGTAATCAAATTTACTCAATCAACTCAGTTATTTTGCCCCTCTTAGATAATGACAGGTTGTATTGTGATATTAAACCAGCGGGGAAGCTGGGATTTCATAATTTTTTTGGATAATCTTGTAAACAGTAGCCCGTGCAGTCAGTGAGTTGAGGTTGTGGGATTCTCTGGCAAGTAAGAAAAGGGCCTTTTTGGACTGAAGTAAATGTGCAGAGAGTTGGTTTGGTCGTTTTTCAGTGCTTTGAGCCATTCTTGGTTATTTTCCTTTTTGTACTCTTGAAGGTTCATCTGTGTAAGGGAGCTACTGACCAAGGTATGAATTCTTGGTGTTTTATCTGTACTGTGCTTGGGTCCTTTATGCTGTGCAGGTGCTCTGAGGACAAGATCCAAGGGAGCTGATTTCCTCAAAGGTGTCAGAGCTGTTATTGGTGCAGGGGGGTAAGCGGGGCTTTATGGTTGTCTAGCAACTCTCTTATTGTGAAACCAGGAGGATGTGCCTCACAGAAGGTCAATGAGGGAATGCTCCAACTTCCCCAGACTCCTTTTCCCTGGTAAAGCATCCCACAACTCACTCTGGCTTCCCTTCACTGTGTAGACAAGCTCTGGATGTTAATATCTCTGCAGTGCAAGATGGAATTCTCGAGCACAGTAACATGCACACATTTCGGCCCTTGACTGGAAATGAAACATTTGAAAATACCTGGGGGCTGGGTATACCTGGGAGAAAGGTGCTTGTGGAGAGGTTTGGGGCCCCCTGGGGTGGGGGAGTTGGAGCTCTGTGTCCCAGGCCTGAGGACTCCACACTGACATGCTCGAGGGGAGGAGCAGGTGCTGCCCAGAGCCAGATGCCTTCTCTCAGTGCAGGGACAGCGCTTTACATCACCCCAGCTTGTGAGGAGGAGACTGACTGGTCTGTGCCAGTTCAGTGTTCTACTTGCCCATCAGACCAGCTTGACACTGCTGCATATTTGCCTGGAACAGATGTTTGGGTGATTCTGTAATGTGTGTGATGTGATGTTACCTGGATATTCCCTAGGTTACAGCTACAACAGATACTATTGCTTCAAAAGCTCCAGGCTAGTTTTTCTCTGCCAGATCTGTACTTTATGGGACAAGCTCTAAACTGGAGCCTCAGGTTGAACTCAGGATATCATAAAATGCAGGGCTCATAAAGGAGGCCATCAAGAAGAGTTTCTACCTGTATTTTCTGTAATTTCTTTGAACAAACCTGGATGGCAGGTCAGTCCATGTAGCTGTTCATATTTCCAACATCGGGCAGCACACTGGCTAGGAAGTTTCCCATAGGGTCTCACAAACTTAGGCAGATTAATGGATTACATTAGTTGATTATATACAGTTTTTAATTACAGGAAATAATTTTCAGCTGTCAGATCTGGGCCACAGAACTAAAAAATACATTTAAACAACTCTAGTTTATGAGATTAGGTGCTGCAAGTCTGGGTGTATTCTGCTTTTGAATAATCTTCTGAATCTTAGCACTTCTGGAATCCTGTTGCTGGAGTAGTGCCCAACCCTGATAAATTACTGGCATGATAAAGCAGAGATACACAAGTCTGGCCAATGGCAATACAGTGAGTTTATATGTAGAATGTCTACGGTAGGTATGTAATGTCCCTATGGCCATAGCACAGACTGGGAGATATTAGCAAACAAGGCAGTGGTCAATAAATATTGATTCTTTTGCAAGCCCTAATGTATGAAATTAGAAGAGTTAACACAAACAAAGATGACTGTGCTGAAGAATAGTCAATGTGCATGTTAGGATTTGAACTCAGATGCCATCTTTGCTGTATTACTAGGCCTGGGATAAATCCTTATCCTGTGACACTCCATGGTTAAATAACATGCAATCAGTCAATTCTAGAGTTGCAAAGTTAACTCTTTTTTTCCTGTGTTTCAGCTTTGTGTCATCCTGTCCGGGTCAGTAAAACATAGCAGAAACATGAGTAGACTGTGAGTAAAATGCTTTGTCTCCCCTTGGGTGTTTGGTACCAGCTCAGGGTTACCTGTGTGTCACAGGGTGTTACGGAAAGGCCAGTTTGGATCCCTGGAGCAGCACGTTAGTGCAATGATGGTGCAAGTCAGCCCAGGTGAGACACAGCATTGGCTCTCTACTGCCACTCCTCTGGCTCCACCAACGCGTTTGGTGCTGGCTCTGGGATCTCCCTGGAGCTCTGTGATGTGCAGTGATGGGCATATTCCAGGCCTGCACCCCTGTGTAGCTGGGCTGGTGTGAAACTGTGGCTTGAATCTTCATGGTATTGAGATGCTAGGAGACAGATATATTCCAATTAGTTAAATTTTCCATTAAATTGTGTTTCCATTGAAAAATACTCAATTTCATTGAAGTGCAGTGGATAAAGGTTAACAATTTAAGTGCATATTTTTATTTTATGAAAGAAAAGTGATCGACTAGATGCCCTTTGTTTTTTCATCCAGAAATGCCAGTTGTGTGAAATGAGTTTGCATGTGAGTGAAGGATGCTTCAGTCAACCTTCTGTGTCTGGTTATGATTTGCTCATAGAGATTCTATAATCACTTGCTGGGAATGTCTTATCCATGGGATACACACTACAATCTGTGCCAGTTCAAGCTTATGTACTGTCAAAGGTTTGGGGAAGACAGTCATGAAATAAAAGAAAAATTAATAATCTCTCTTATTCCAGTTTGGAAATAAAGATGATGAAACTCTTGTCCTTTTTGCTGTTAATTTTGAGTAGAAGAAACCTGAAGCTGTCACATAACAGTTTGTTCTGGCGGTGGGTGCTAAGTTGTTGCTGGTTGCTGTGCTCTTTGCACACCTGTTACACAGCCCAGAGAAACCTGGACTTGACTCAGGCTGCGAGGTACAGGGACCAGGAGACTCACTGTGAAACAGGTTGTTCCTGATCTAGCAAGTGTTCAGCCATGTCAGAATGAGTCAGCAGCAACTGAAGCTTTGACTTTGCATCTGCACGTGTTTGTTACCTTCTGAATAAAGAGCTAGAGCAATGGGACCTCTTGTTTTTTATTCTGGACAACAGATAACTCCCTGGAAAACATAAGTCAGATTTTCTAGATCTTTTAATTGGAAGTTTCTTATTCCAAATGTCATGAAAACAAGAAGCATTGAAATTTTCTGCAGAGTGGGAATGCTGAAAATTACTTTTTCAAATACATGGATTCTTTTAATGAATGGACACAGGCTTTCACCAAATTTCTGGAGGACTTAAAACCCTGAAGGCTGGGAGTCCTGAAGTCAGGCTTGCCTATTGCTACAAAGCTTCTGAGGAGCTGGAGACTTTAGAAGCAGTGAAGTTTCTGTAAATTCAAGGCAGCTTGCCTGGTGATTTACCAAGCTGGCAGGGAGCCTTGTAGACTTGGATTGTGAGTTTGCTAGTGGTGAGTTTAGGACTTGGGCCTTTTTTATCCCCAGGTTTCCACAGCCTGCTGGGATGATTGCAGTAGAGCTATGAGGAAATGAAGTAACTTTCCAATGGAAACCTGCCTGGTTTTCATCAGAATTTTATCCAAATTAATAAACTGTTTTGATGAACTTGATTTTAATTTTTTTTTTTCCTAGTGGAAAATATTCCATTGAAAAGTTTCTGTGTGACCACAAGGATCTGTGCATCTTGTTACAGCTTCAGTAGTGGTTGCCAGTTGTTTCAATTTCTTTGCTTGAGATAATCTGGATAACGCAGATGTCATGCCTGCCATCCTCAAACACAAGAGAAAAATCTTTTACAAAAATCTGTAATGTAGTTTATGCAGTGACCTGTTACTGCCAATCAGAAGACACATGCTGTAAGCTGTTACACTCTGTCTCACATGTGCGAGTGATTTATTCGCAGTGATTCTCTGTTGGGTTCATAAATGTAAGGAGATTACAAAAACCTGTACAAATTCATGAGTTCCATGAAACTTCCCTACAATGAAGGTTGTCTGTTCTTGCCTTAGTAGGAGCCCTGGTTTCTCTGTAATGGACAGGGAATTTATATAAAAAATATTTTTTGTCATTCATGTTTTGCTGCTTATACAAATCACCTATTCTATCAAATTCTTGCTTGCAGCTACAGAAGCACTAACTGTGCAGTTTAAATGGTACCTACCAGTTGTGCTTGTCTTGAGTAGGGAAAGATTATTGGAAGGGATTTGGGGAAGACAAGGAGAGAGAGAGCAAAGCTCCAGACATGAACAGTGGCTGACTGCTGTGCACAGGCCTGCCACATCTAGTAAGGGCACAAAAAGAGGAATTGAGGTCCTTGGATTCATGCCTAGGCACTTTGGTCAGAGTTGCTGGGAATGGAGTCTGAAGTGGCTCTGAGACAGCAGCAGCAGCTGCAGAAAATGTTGCCTGGGGAGAAAATGGGACACAAAACATGCAGGTGTATGGAGTTGAAAGAATTTTGCCTTGAGAAACTCAGTTAACAATTTCACCAGCACTGTGCAAACCAGCCAGGATTCCAGCCCTGTCCAGACTCTGGAGAGGATCAACATACAAAAAATGCCGTGAAATTTTTTATCATAGGGATGTGTTGCTGAGTACCCACTGTGCTTAATTGTGTTTAGTCAGAAGGGGTGTTTTCACATGTCTTCAGGGACCATTACTCTGTTCTGGAGCAACCAGCCCTGTAGAGTCTTAAATACAACAGCTTTGTACCTGTGTAGTGAGAACTGCAATTACCATAGAGCTCCGGAAACTTCTCACAAATTCTGGCAAAGGTTTTAGTATGACTTGATGGGATTTTACTATGTGAAATAAACATGTCAGACCAACACTTCACAAAGTTTGGTTTCAGATGCTGGTGGAATTTCACACGCAAGTTATGTGTCAGGTGCTGCTTGATGTTTTAGGTGCTGTTCACTGGGGATGGGTGTGGAAGGAGGACTTACTTCAGTGTGGTCACTGATTAGTGATGATCACTGCTGGGTGGGAGGAGCAGTCCTCACTGCTCTGTGGCTGAGGTGCTTGTGCTCAGAGCCTCAGGCAGTGTAGAGATGTGTCACTTTGCTTGCTCATATTGTACTGGTTTGAAAACAAACCAGTGGGAGGCACTAAGTCAGAATAACAATTTAATGGGGAAATTAAAGAAAAGGAAAAAAATAAAAGAAAACACTGGTTCAGAATGACAGAATCAAGATACAACCTGAGTCCCTGTTAGGCAGGGTGGTGGTAGCAGTCTGGTAGAATGGTGGCTGCAGTCCTCTGAAGCAGTGATCCTGTAGAAAAAGGGTCTGCTCTTCCTCAGGTCCAGTGGTAGCTGTGTAGCTCCTGTCCTCTGGAAATCCAGTGGAAGAGTTGTCTTAGGTGTTCAGAGTCTCAGATTATATCCACAATGGGATGCTTGGTTCCTCCCTCTGGGTGGAGCATCTCACAATGGAGTAATGAGTCATGAGGCCAAGTGTTGATTAGGCTCATTAACAGAAGGTAGTCCGGAGGGAGTTATCTCTGAGTCCTGCATGGCATTGATGGGCCATGAACAGAAAGATAGTCTGGGGGGAGGAGGCAAGGAAACACTGCCCCACCTGATTTCAACAGCTCATGAGGATGGGAATAGAATACACTGCAACCCAGGACACATATTTATACAGCTCTTGTGGCTCGGAATCTAGGTGACTTGGGCTCTAGTGATGGTATTTCTGCTGTTTATCCCATGGCAAATGGAGAAAGTCATCCTTCAGTGGCTTGATCTGCTCCTGAGAATATCCCTGGGTGGTGAATGAGCTTGTAAGTAGTGTCTGAGGAATATGCTGCAGCTGGGCTGAGTTATTACATCTTTGTTGACTTGCAACCTGAAATCTATACCCTGCCGAGTCTTGCTGTGTAGCCATCATCTCTCTACCTTGGGATTATTGATTGCATTAAAATGTTCACTTTGTACTGCACACAGACATAGGGTACTGATTACTTTTGTCCATGTTGCCACTTGGAAATGTTATTTATGTGGGACCATTTCCAACATTAGTGCCAATCTGGAAAGCAGGATGTTTTCTCTTTAGTGATTGAAAATCTTTATACAAATAAGTTGCTTACTGAGAGAAAATACTAATTCAAAGGAACACCTTGCTCTATTTACTTCATTTATTTTGCTGCATCATCTTCAAATTAAGAAAACATCAATATTAAATTGATTTAATCTTTTGTTAGTTATGCAAAATCTTGTGTTCCTAATAAGAGATCACCCAGTCTATATTTGTGGCAGAACATTTTTTGTCATACTAAATGTGTTTGCAGTGTTGTGCTGTCACTTATGTAGGTGTGGATATAATTTTATGTATACAAAACACATTCCATGCTTATTCCTTTAAACTTTCCTTTTGTGTTTTCAAATCACAGAAACAAGCTCCCTTACCATGCAGGTTATTCCCCTCTTTGGCCTGTCAGTAAAACATGGACTTCATTACATAATTATATCACCACGATTCTGATTTTTGAATTGCCATATCAGACCTAGGAATATTCTGTTGTATCACTTTACACAAGGCTCTGGCATTCATACTCAAAGTCTTTTTCCTTCACACCAAGCTGTTTCATTAAACAGGGCTTACTGGAGTTTTCTCTGCCCATGTTCCACAGGGACCAGCTTGGCACATGCTGCCTCTTTCCACAGACCACAAGGCACCTCAGATTGAGGAGTGCTCCCTGTAAATACAAGTATTGTAAAGTTCTGCCTTTACAGCTCTTGGAGAAGTTTCTAGAGTGGATCCTGATTAGCACTAGTGAGAGCTCTTTTACTCGCTCCCACAGCAGCTGGTGCACGTGGGGTGGCACCAGTCCCTGGCCAGGCAGGTTGGTGTCACTCCTGGGCCGCAGGTGTGGCAGTGCCTGGTGGCTGCTGGTCAGCTGCTATTGCTTTGTTGCAGGGAGGGGGAAGTGCAACAATGGGAAATGAAAACAGCTTCATTTCAACCCTCAGTTTTAAGTTAGCTAAAAACTTTTGGGTGTTTCTTCTCCAACACTGCTGAAAGAAATCTTGGGGAGGAAATAAATAATTTGGTTTATTTTCAACTAATTTCCCACCTCAGTCTCTAAGCTTAAGTAAGTGCACATGCATGTTTTTTCAGTGCAATACAATTTAAATTAAGAAATAAAAGCATTTCACTTATGTAGTGGCCAACAGAACTAAATATCCTTTTAAAAATAGGTGAGTAGGGATCACAGACTCCAATCTGATGTTGATTGGTTGGCTGGTTGGCTGGAGTTTTTTTGGGGGGGGGATGTTCCTAATAAGCCTCCCACACTTAATTTGCATAGGCATAATTGTAATCTCTTCATTTCAATGACAAAGCAAAATCTGTTTCCCAATCCTGTTTCCAATTCTGGGCACAGAACATTAGAAATGGAGCTTACTGAGGCTTGGAACCATTTATGCTGTTTGCATTCTTATTGTAACCAATATTTTGATTGGAAATTAATTTCTTAACCAACTGGAACACAAATACCAGATAGTGTTTTATTTTAGGTTCATAATGGTGGCAAGGCAGAAGACAGGAGCATGAAACCAGAGCAGCTTCATTTTGATACTATGCATATCAGAATCCATTAAGTGAGTCTCAGGAGTCAGGCTCAAGGACCTCTTGATTAAGAATTAAATTACAGGTATGATTTACTAAATTTGTGCTTGGGGAAAGAAGGATTTTGATGATGATGTGATTGGTAAACTACACATTTCCTCAGCAACATATTAAAGTTAATGGGAATAGCAAAATGGGAAATGCAAAATCCATCACAAATCTTAGGAAATAAGTTGTCTTTTAAACTAAGCCACAGAACCAAAAATCTGTGTCAGTAACTTCCTTACTGAAGTAAACCCAAGGGGAAAGTAAAGCTGGCCCTCACTCTGCTCAGACTGAACTTTCTCCTGCTGTTAAGGAAGTGAGAGGAGCTGTGGCATCAGCTCCTTTGTCTGATTTGGTATGATAATTTTATATGATTGTTTTAAAACACTTAAACGTAGAACAACTTGAAAGCTTTTTTCCCAATGGTTAGCTATTTTTTTTATGCTCATTTAAATTGCTTTTACATTTCTTTCAAAGTTGCTTGAAATTATATTTGTAATATCTTCTTGTTCTTTGTGGGTGAATTTGGCATAGTGGGATCCTTAACCACATTTTGGGTTCCAAGATGCAGTTGCATACAAACAACAGCAGGGTTTGGAAAGAGAAGGAATACAGCTGTTGCTGTCTCACATGGATGCAGGGAAGCGAGGGACCGTGGGATACAAGTTCCTGTGCTGCAGAGTCAGAACTCTTGTCTATTTTTGCCCTGCTCTGACAGTCTGAACTGTGTGGCTCACAGCGTTCAGCCAGCATGGATATGGCAGCATTGCTGCTTCATGGGATGCAAGCTAATGTGTGGGACATCAAAAAAATCCACATCATACCATGCAAAAGTGTGTTTGCGCAGCCCAATATGTGAAGTCTTTGCTCTGACCATGTTGTTTGGCTGTCTAAAGGTTGGCAAGTTAGACCAGTGTTTTGTTCAAGCCCAAGTTGTTGGGTATGTCTCTTCCATGGATGCAGGTATTTAGGAATTCAGTGTATGTGAGTAGGAGGAAGAAGATGGGAATGGTCAGAGTCAAGTTTTTGAAATTACATCAGTTACTGTGATCCAGTAGAGGCTTTTTGCTTGCAGCTTCAAGGGATCCTGCAACTGCCAGGATTTGAGAGAATGGGTAACAGTTGCTTCCATTTTATCCATCTGTTGTACTTCATTGGGATGAACAATTGCCCTGTTTTTCTAAAACCTTTCGTTGACAGTCACTGCATCTTTGGAGCTTTTGACCAAGAGCAGCAGAGCTTTGAAAGCAGAACATTTTTCATAGTGGGAAAAAGGGCTTGATTTACCTCCAGCCTATGCTTGGGCTCCCTCATCTGCAGACCCAGGATTCATTAAGGAGAGAGCAATCAGTCTTATCACAAGAGCAGAGAAACATGAAAGGCTGCTTTCTTCTAATATGCAACAAAGCACATAATTAAATAAAGTAACATTAACCATAAGGTCTTGCTGGCATTGTTTTTGAAGCCATGAAGGGACTTTGGAGTATCTAAGACCTAATCTGGTTGTATTTCACAAAGATGTTAACTACAAACCACGAGAGAAATTACTAGTTAAACTAGAAATTGGAACTAGGAACCAGATGGAAAACACCCTCATTTTGTGGTGGTGTTTGGCTGGGGGGCCATTAAGTTGGAATGCCCTCCAAAGCAGTGTGTGGCTAACTAATCCCAGCAGGAATGGCTTGGAAGTCACCAGCATTACTTACTGGAGCTTTGTCAAATAGGGCAAAAGACCAGAACATTACATTGGGAGAAGAGGTTGGTCTTACGGGCTGAAATAATAGACTGTTAAATATATTAGTATAAAACTTGCATGAATCATAAAGGCCTAGTAATAAGGTGGGTTTTGTAATTTGGAAGTATCTGAACGGGAACATCAGAGCAATTCTACCATACAGCAAAATGGTATAGTTGTGGTGTTTATTCTGCTGTCGTGTGAAGCAGGAATGAGGGTGTGTCTGAGGGTGGAATCCTGGGCCCATGTCAGGTCACCTGTATTCAAGATAAATGAATTAATATAGGAGCAACTACAGGAAATACAGAGGAGTTCCAAGTTGAAGCTGGAAGGCTGGGCTTGTTCTGCTCTGCAGAATGAGCACCGGGGCAGGGTACGATTGTGTCTGTCATGTACTGGAGAAAGGGCTGAAGAAGGGGGAATACTTAGGAAATGCTTCATTAGGAAAAAGTTTCTAGCCTTTAAAGCAGTTTGTAGTAGAATTTTTGGAACAGTTTGCTGGTAAAGTCAGTGGCAATGTACATATGTGCTTTTAACATATGTGTGATGTTTAGGAAACTGTAAGGTACAGTTATGTTTTTCCATGGCTGATGGATCTCAATGATCCAGGAGGACACTCTTCCTTCTTCTGTATTAACAAATTGAAGTGTGCCTGGTCTTGTGGAGATTTGTTCCAAATGGGCATGTCTGTGCATGTACAACTGCAAGGATGTTTTGGGTTTTTTTTTCCCCAAGTGTAAATATTTTAATTTCAGGGCTTAAAGTTAGTTGCAGGTACGCTCCTACAGATATTTGGAATATTTCATGTTTAAGCCATGACTATAATAAAATTTCTTCTTCATTCTGCTACACAGCATTTGATACTGAGACACAGCAGCTATAGGAAACAGCAGCTAAAGAACAAGAATATATTAAAGACCCAGAGTGCTTTCAATAAACTTGTGCTGCAATGAACAAATTAACTGTTAAGGGAAAAAGACAATATTGTCCTCGAGGGAATGTGCTGACATAGAGATAACACTGAGTAGTTCAGTAGTCTTTTGATTTGGAAGAAACTCTTAAATATGAGCTTGGCTCAGTAACATTCATGTTTGGTGTGTCAGAAGGAATAACACAAAAAAGTTACCCACTTAGAAAACAACAACAAAAAATCCAGCAAAGGAAAATGCATGCAGGAAAACCAAGAGAAAGTCTGAGCAGAGGGTTCTTGCTGGTGCTTGCCTCAGCTGTAGTTAGTGCATGAGGGCAGAGCTGTTCGCAGTGGTCGACCAGGTGTGCCCTGTCCATCCTGGATGGGGCATGCAGCAAGGGGAAGCCTCAGTCACCTTCAGTTTTACTGCTTGCTTTAGAATACCGAACATATTTCCTAGTGAAAGTGCCAGCCAGAGGAAAGAGAGCCCCTGCTACTCTCTGAAGGCACTCTCCAATGCAGGAGGAGTTACACTTGGGGCAGAACCAGGAGTTGGAGCTGTGCTTATTGTGCTAGCAGAAGCAAAAGCATTCAAGGATTGTTTCTTTCTTGTTCTTTATTTTTCTTTTTATTTATTTTTTGTTTATCATATGAAAGGTGTAACATTTGCAAGTTGTCATAGAGCACATCCTCGTGGTTTTGATTTCTGACTCTTTGGTATTATTATTTAAGACCTTAGAATTATTTGAGACCTTAGAATTCCTGGTAGATTGGGAATTTTTCCTCAGGTTTTAAGAAAAGTAGTATATAGATTTTTCAGTATGAGTTTCTGGGTACTAACAGTGTTGATGTTCCTTCTTCATAAGCCCCTGAAATTACTAAGTTTAGAAGTATTGAACTCATTGGGACCAAAATGGTAGGTAGGGAGATGGTGGTAAGGGCTTTTGTCAGCACCAGCAGCAGTGCAGCCCTTGGCTCCCTTTGGTAGGTGGCTTAGTTGCATAAATCTACAATTACTAAGTCCTTTAGTTGAAGAACAATTTTGGATCCATGGATTCTGGGGTTTTGTCTTCATGATTTACAGTTGTTTATGTTGGATTGAGGCATGATGAAGGGTATTTGTGCTGCATGTGCCGTGTCTCACATGCTGGGCCAGCAGGGTGGCTTCTGGGGAATCCCTGGCTTGCACAGCCTGTGGCTCTTCTGGCTTGGGGAGTAGAGAAGAGGCTTCATTTGCAGGGTCTGTTTAGCATTGTCCATGAATACAAAATCCAGTCCTTAAACAGACAAGAAGAGAAAGGGAGAAAAGAAGGAAATAAAAGGGCAAGCAGCTCACATTTTTCCTGCAGCATTTTCTGGTATTCTTTTTTGGTTTTTTTCCAAAGCCCATAACTTGAGGTCATTTTGGGATTAATTGAAGCTAATGTCTTCACTTCAAAGCAGCACAAGATCAAGCCAAATGTACAGGCATAGCAATTAAAGACTTGGCAAGGTAATATGGATTGGCTTCTACAGCAGCAGCTTTCTCCCTGTGCTGTTCCACTTGTTCAGGCCTTTGATGTGCTTCAGAGCACAACTAGCTCGGCCTGTGCTTAAACAAAGGAGCATTTTAGCACTTGATTCTGCAGAGAGTGACTGTTGTGCTATAGTTAATATTTTTAACTGTCTGTAAAATTGGAGAGATTATGAATCTGTACTATGACTGGCTACAGGAGAATTCTGTGGATAATGAAGAAGATTGCAGGGGGCAAATTGAAAGACTTCTCTTTTATATTGTATAGCATCAGTATTCCTTTAGAGCTAACAAAGATGAGGCCAATTTAGTATAAATCTTCAAAGCAACATGTGTGAATTTATCTGTCCAGTGCTCATTACAGTTAATGGGAATCATGTGGCTGGAACTTTGCAAGTGCTTTGAAAGTGCTCCTTTTATGGTTACATTATAGACCCCCATGTTAGCTGTTTTGCTATTATTTTTATATTGCTCCATTTGTTTTCTTGACATTGAAAAAATCAAAACACTAAACTAATTAAAAACTGCATCACCCCCTCCAGTGCTGAAATAGAGCAAAATACCCATTTTCTAAAGTAAATAAAATATTACTTATATGTAAATCAACTTGAGATACAACACGAATCTCTCCTGGTTTAAATCCCAGTAGTACAAATCCTGATGCTTGTTGCATGCTAATTAAGGTGAGCTTAACTGGAAAGTCAAAATGTTGGTTCCCACATCCATGTTTCAGTTTTGATCTCACTGTGCTGTTAGTCACCATGTGTGCTACATCAACTGCATTTCTTCTCAGATATCCTAAAGGGGATATCATCTTTAGGGAATCTGTAGGGAAGAAGAAAGACATAATGAAAATAAGAAGTTGTAAGGTAGGTAATGAGCATAAAAGTGCACCTACACAGATGAAAGAGTAAATTGATGGAAGTTTGGTCTTAATTTTTTGGTTGTTATCCTATAAAAAGATATGAATAGGCCTATATTTTATTATGGAAAGGAGGATTCCACCCCCTCCCCCCATTTGAAAATGGGATAAATTAGAGAAAATTTTATAAAATCATTTGAAGCACATAAATCATAAAAGGCTTTCAGTCTGGCATGAGGTGAAATACTCTGGGTTTTAGGTGAAGAAGGTGCCTTGGTTTAGGCCAGCAAGGAGATGGTCAGTTGTCTGTGCCCAGTGAGTGGGCTGAACGTGATGGTAAGTGCCTTTGTTTTCTCCCACAGCCTTGTTTGGTAGGAGCTATGAGAAAAATACCCTACAAATCCTTCTTCTTGACAACAAAACACTCTTCTGAGTTTCTTCTGGTGGAGCTGTGAGTGGTAGGCATTGTGTTTTGGTTTCTTTTTGATAAAAAATGTGAGTCAGGACTTACATTCCTTCCTTGCATTCAACCCAGGCTTAACTCAGGTTGTGTAGGAGTCTGGGTTTTAATTTTTTGCATTGGGTTTGTGTGACATGGTTTTGGTAGTGGGGGGCTACAGGGATGACTTTCTCTGAGAAGCTGCTGGAAGCTTCCCTCATGTTCAGCAGAGCCAACTCCTGCCAGCTCCAGGATGGACCTGCCACAAGGGAGCAGAGACCAACCTGCAGCCCCTGGAGGACCCCACACTGGAACTGGGGCAGAGTGTGAGGAATCCTCCCACTTAGGTGGAGGTTGCAGCAGAGACAATGTGTGATGAACTGACTACAGCCCCCATTCCCCATCCCCCTGTGCCACTGAGAGGAGGAGGGAGAGAAAATTGGGACTAAAGTTAAGCCTGGGAAGAAGGGAGAGATGGGCTGACGGTGTTGTAAGGTTGGGTTTTACTTCTCATTGTCCTACTATAATTTGATTTGTAATTTTGTAAAAATTTCCCCATGTCAAGTCTACTTCCCCATGATGGTAGTGGGTGAGTGATCTCTACTTCTTATCCCCACTGATCAGCCTTTTATTTTATCTTGAGATTGTTTACTGTAAGTGATAGTGCAGATCAGGGTATTCTTTTCCTTTGGTTCATTTCTGAACCTTTAAGTGCAGGTGGTTGGAGAGAAATGCCTGATACTGTCAGGGCCAGCAAACTGGGAAGCTTCTGTCCCAGTGTCCCCAGTAAAGACACAGTGTTCAGTCATCTTTGTGGCAGGTCTAGCAAATGACCAAATGCAGCATCAGACTGTGGCCTCAGGCCACCTCAGCTCAGTTGGCAATGCCTCTTGCAGGACAGAGCTCTCTGCTATCCATGTTATTCTTGGGGTCAAGGCATTTTTGTTTGCTTTGTTTTGTTTTCCCTTAGTCTGAAGCAAGTTGTAGGCCGTGATGTAGGAATGAGCCTTGCAAGAGACCCAAAGTGGGAGAATGTTTGCCCCACTGTACAAAAACCTACAGGATTCATACAGGCTCTAATCCCCACTGCACAGAAGGATCCATGCTTTTGAGGCTCTCCAGAGGGGCAGGAAAAGAGCAGAGCTGTTTTTTTCAGACTGTTACTTTTTCTTTCATATGACAGTTCTTTATAAGAAAGCACATTTTGATCAGTGAGCAAAATCCCCAACATTTTTCAACAGAAGGTAAAGAAGAAAGGAGAAGGTGGGTAGAGCTCCACACTGGGATGGCCAGTATGTAAGGTTCAGTGGTTTGCTGGGAGCTTGTGTCTTTGACTTGCTGATTAAACTGCTGTGGCAGTAGCAGGAAGCTCTTGCAGGGTGTGGTGAGTATGGTAAGGGGATGCTTGTTCAGAGTGGTCACTGTGGAGGGAAGGAAAACATTGTGAAGCCCTGAGTGTGCACTGCTGAGCAGGTGTGGGCTGCAGGGACATGCTGCCAGAATAAAGGCTGGCACCAAGCTCTACCCTAGGAAACCTGCTTTGGGGTACCAGCTTTCCATTTGCTGTTGCCAGAGAAAGGGAGATGAGAGAAATGGACTATAACAGCAAAAAAATCTGATTTATTTAAAAAATATAATACTGGGGAATTGCCATTATTAAATAGACTTACCACTTTTGCTTGAAGGTAAAAATGTGACATATGAGAGAGGAGGGACACTGCAAGGAAAAGGCAAACTAAACACAGTGCTGCAGTCACTGGGCTCAGAGTTTTGCCTGCAGTTACAAACTGTAGTAGCAGCCTGGGTGTAATGGGGCTGGTTCTATATTGTGATTAAACACCGAGGTCTTGGCTGGCAAGAGCAAGTTGCCTTAGCCTACACAATAGTCAGCATTTTACTAGGAGGAGTGAGAAACAAATCCCTTTGGAAAGAGTCATTGGATCTCTCTTCCCTTGGAAAAATGACAAGAAAATGCTGTCCAGACTGTCAGATATGCTCTTTAGGTTTTGCAGCCGATGTGGTGGTCTGATCCGAAACCTGTACAAAGTCTATTACTCCTGGTGGATTTCAGTTTACTGTGGTTACCTGACTAGTGAGGAAGCCTCTATGTCTGGAGGAGAATCCTGTGGCTGAAGGAAATGACTGGTCTGAAGCATAAAGAGAAGAGCTGAATAGGGATCTTCTAGAGGTCAGTAAAGAATCTTTGTAGAAAGATCAGATCAGAATGATAATGTGATAGTATTAAAAATTTCAGGTGGAAAGAGTATTAAACCATGCAGTGAGCCCATCTTTCCAATATTAATGTTGGACATAGTGCCTCTTTAACTTAAAATTAATCTTTCTTGGGTAAAGCAATATTATAAATGATTCTTAGACTCTGGTCTGCATACATTTAATCGCAGTTAATTTATGTATGTGGGCAGTTCACAAAGACAATGGTGTAAGTTAAATCTAAGGACATACCACCTGTGGGAGGAGAAGAGTTTGAAGTAACATTTCTGCTGCTGTCCAAGACAAGGCATTTCTGCATCATGGTCCATAGAACTGGGCTGGAGTCCAGTTCATGAATTGATCCAGGATTGAAGTGATGGCTCAGTTTGTGTAGGGCTATGCCTGAGATCCAGAAGGACTCTGTGGTGGGACTGATACAGCCTTAGGAGAGTAAAAAGAAGACTGAAGAATTTTCATGCATTCCTATGGTTACCTTTAGTTTGAAGGTAACCAGTAAAGTGGTTTCAAATTAAAAAAAAATCCATTTTGCTACGATTTTTTTTTTTTCCCCCCAGATGGCATTTCCACTCTTACAGTTCAATCCACAATATTCTTCGTGGACATATCTGGCACATTTGAGCTGTGCAGTGTACTCTGTAGTGTAGAAGGTTAAGCATATTTTTGGCCAAAATTTATGTTGACAATGCTATTTTAAAGTAAGATTGCGATTGTAGATAATGTGTGCTACATACTGGATTTGTAAAGAGTGCATATGTGTAGCCAGGACCAAGTCAAAGCAAGACTCCCTCACACCTCTCAGATGCTGTGTGACACATGGAGCCATGGAGAAGGAGAGTTAATACGTGATCCACCTCATACCCCTCCTGAAAAAAATAGGCTCAATGATACATTTTAAATTTTTAAAATTTAATGTAGTTACTGCTAGAGGTCTCTGCACTTTTATCAAAGCAAATTAAATGGCTAATGAAATCCCTTGACCCCTGTAGTTTTTGTGCCAGCATGTCCTGATTTTCAGGCTTGTTTTTGCTGACTTGCTGCCATCGGTATGTGGGAAGCACATGGTCACAGTGTGTTCTGTGACCCTGCGATCTGTCGTGTCACAGATTGTCGTGGTTTGACACTGGCCCAGCACCAGGCACCCACGAGAGCCGCTCGCTCACCCTCCCCTGCCACAGCTGGGCAGAGGAGGGAAAAGAAAAAAAAATAACGAACGCTTCATGAGCGAGATAAGGACCGAGAACACCACTTCAAGGGTGAAACAGGCTCAACTTAAATCAGAGGAGGATAATGAGAAATACGCCCTTGGAACACCTTCCCCCCCGGCCCTTCCCTCCTTCCCCCGACAGCGCAGGGAGACAGGGCACGGGGGTCTGGTCAGTTCATCACCGAGACTTCCTTCTGCTGCTCCGGGAGAGGAGTCCTTCCCCTGTGAGGCCGCAGGGTCCCTCCCACGGGAGACAGTTCTCCGTGAACTTCTCCAGCGTGGGCCCGCTCTCAGGAGCAGCAGCCACAGGGCCCTGCTGCAGCGTGAGCCCCTCCCACGGGCACACAGCCCCCCAAAACTGCTGCAACGTGAGTCCCTCCCACGGGCACACAGCCCCCCAAAACTGCTGCAACGTGAGTCCCTCCCACGGGCACACAGCCCCCCAAAACTGCTGCAGCGTGAGCCCCTCCCACGGGCACACAGCCCCCCAAAACTGCTGCAACGTGAGCCCCTCCCCCGGGCACACAGCCCCCCAAAACTGCTGCAGCGTGGGCCCCTCCCACGGGCACACAGCCCCCCAAAACTGCTGCAACGTGAGCCCCTCCCACGGGCACACAGCCCCCCAAAACTGCTGCAACGTGAGTCCCTCCCACGGGCACACAGCCCCCCAAAACTGCTGCCCCGGGGGTCTCTCTTCCACGGGGTGCAGCCCTCCAAGGCCAGGCTGCTCCAGCCTGGGAGCAGGGCCCTCTCTCTCCACCAGGTCTCCCACTGGATCCCAGCCTCCTCCAGGCATCCACCCGCTCTGGCACAAGCACCTCCCCCAGGGGCTGCGGGTGGATCTCTGCATCCCATGTAGACCCAGGGGCTGCAGGGCACAGCTGCTCCACCATGGGCTGCACCACGGCCTGCAGAGGAATCGGCTCCAGCGCCTGGAGCACCTCCTCCCCCTCCTTCTGCACTGACCTTGGTGTCTCCATGTTGTTGTTCCTCACATGTTCTCACCTCCTCTGCCTAGAATCCAAAATCCTGTGACTTTGTTTTGATATTCTTCTTAAATATGTCATCACAGAGATGTTACCAACCTCTCTCATTGGCCCAGTTCTGGCCAGCAGCATGTCCATCTTCAGAGCCATCAGCTCTGCTGGACATGCACCTGCTTCCAGCAGCTTCCTCACAGCTTTGTGGCCCCCCTGCTACCCAAAACCAGGCTGTGCCAAACCAGTACACAGATGTTAAGAAACTGCTTATAAAAACACAGTTCAGATTCTGACTCTGATTCACTGTCTGGATATGTCAACAGAATGAAAAAAGTTAGGAGAAATCAAATCTGCTCCAAATTGAGATAAGAATATTATACTAACAGACACTTTGCTTTTTTAAAAAAATTTAAAGCTAAAGGCAAATTATTATTTTCCATGGAAAGCCCCTGTCTCTCATACCTTACTTGTAATAATGTCGTAGTCTTGATATTCAGTTTATCATAAGGGATGTTGAGAAGAATTTTGTTGTGACTTCGTCTTCAAGCAAACCAAAAAAAAGACATCCAGCTTGAAAAGGATCACTGTGGTTACCTGGTTTAAAGACAGTTATTAATAAAGGGGACAAAACTGAAAATGAGCGAAGCAGTAGCTGCAAAAGCACTGAAAAGGTTAGACTAATATTTTTCATCAAAACTTGAACTTCATGTTTTTTCATTAAATATCTGTTTTAAGGATGCCAACTCAAAGGGCATAGCTAGGAGAAACCAAACTTAACAAGAAGTTTTAAAATATTTTAAAAACACTTTAAAAAGGACAGCATTCATGTTTTGAATTCCTGGGCTAAGTGGTCCAGATGGAGTCCAGTTAAGGTTTAGAGTGGGAGGTTTTCTCCCTTTAATATTTTGATAAGAGATAATTGGTTTTAAAATGGTTGCAGTGTGCCTCTTAAATCACATATGTTCTGATTTTGCTTCCCTGTTCTTTTTCATGGTGCATTATATATTCGCATGGGACCAGAATCTTAGAAGCAAGGAATCTGAGCTGGAACTTGATTTAAAACTTAAGCTTAAATATTTTAATTGAAGTCAGCTAACATACAGCTTCCAATCCCTTCTAAATTTCCAATTTCCAAATTTCCTTCCAAAAATCTGTCCATCAACTCAGGTTCAACTCACTACACCAGGGCAGAATGTTGGCTTTTCAAAAATCATAAATATGCTCACAGATTCTAAATTTGAGAGAACTCCATACACTGGTAGTATGGTTTGTGGTGACAGCTACTGGCCTACACAAAGCCCCTGTTCTCATCCGCATAGAATGTATTCTGGTTATTTTTTTTTCTGGGGTGATTTTTATTTTGAGTTCAAAGGAAGTAGAGCAAAGCTGGCCTCCATTTATGCAAAGAGGGCTTTTTAGCTTTGAAAAAATATGGATAAACTAAATATCATAGCTTAGGCTTTCATATTAGGCTACTTTATTACTTAAAATAGATGTTTTTGAAGTAAAATAAAAAGATATTATATACCAAAGGTTACAGAAACATGTTCTTTAAAAATTAAGTTAAATTAGAAATGACATTTCTTCCAATATTGATTTAGCTGAGAGTTAAGTTATAAAAGGAGTCAATCATACTAATGCTGACAGTTTCAGACCACTTGTTTCTAGAATTAGACTGAGCAAAAATATTACTCCAAACCCACATTTGATTAATAAATTCCTGTGATATCAAGATTTAAAGATGAACATATCACAGGTTCAGTCTTGTTGCCAGGTTTCTGACACCAGAGGACTCTGAAGGGCTATTGGGAAGCTGGAATGTTTATTGGCATTAAAAACGAGCACATCAAGCCTGCTGTACCCTTTGCTGCAGGCTTTCTGCAGTGCATCACAAATGCTTCCTACTAGTGCTGGTATTTCTGTCAACTAACCTACCCCCATGTATCCAGGAACCTTCAGGTTCGGATGACCATGCTCTGCAAAGAGAAATCAGGAAGCACTTTCCCCGATTTTAGACTTTTTCAGGGAAGAATGATTGCTGAATACTGTGGATTTTTATTACTTTACGTAACCGTATTTACTTGGTATTTTGATCTTGCAAAGTCAGCCCCAAACACACAGGGAGTGGAACAGGGTGAGCAGCAGGTCTTCTCTTGCTCACCTCAGAACCACAGAATATGCTGGGTTGGAAGAGACCCACAAGGATCATTGAGTTTAACTCCTGGCCCAGCACAGCACCATCCCCAGGAATCCCACCATGTGCCTGAGAGTGTTGTCCAAACACTCCTTGAGCTCTGTCAGCCTTGGTGCTGCAACCACTGCCCTGGAGAGCCTGTTCCAGTACCCAACCACCCTCTGGGGGAAGAACCTGTTTCTAATATCCAACCTAAACCTGCCCTGACACAGCTTCAGGCCATTCCCTTGGGTCCTGTCCCTGGTCACACAGAGCAGAGATCAGTGTCTGCCCCTCCTCGTCCCCTCACGAGGGAGTTGCAGACTGCAATGAGTCTCCCCTCAGTCTCCTCTCCTCCAGCTGAACAGACCAAGTGCCCTCAGCAGCTCCTCACATGGCTTCCCCTCAAGGCCCTTCACTGTCCTCATGGCCTCCTTTGGACGCTCTCTTTTTTACACCGTGGTGCCCAAACTGCCCCAGCACTGGAGGTGAGGCCGCCCCAGCCCAGAGCAGAGCAGGACAATCCCCTCCCTGGCCCGACTGGCGCTGCTGGGCCTGGTGCCCCCAGGACAGGGATGTCCCTCCTGGCTCCAGGGCTCTGCTAACTCAGATCCTACTGGCCATCAAGCAGGACCCCCAGGTCCCTTTCTGTGGTGCTGCTTTCCAGCATCTCCTTCCCCAGTCTGTACGACATCCAGGGTTGCCCCATCCCAGGTGCTGAATCCAGCACTTTGCGTTGTTGAACTTCATGTGGTTGATTAACTCATATTTATTAGGTTGGCTGCAAGAGATGTATAGGACCAGAGAAAGCTTTGGCAACCCTTTTGGGGCAGAGGAGTCCTTCAGGACTGTAATTAAAAAAAGCTATCTAACCTGGGAGCAGAAATCTTCATATTCAATGGGACTTGAGCTCCCTACATTGTTCAGTTTTTTGAGAATTTCCCCATCTCCCGTTTTTGCAGATACCCATAGAAGAAGTGTCATAGTGTTGCTGTAGGTTGGATCAGCATAGCAGAGGATAATCTTGTTAGTGTTTCCATTTGCAAGATGGTAGTAGAAGCTCTTCTAGCTGATACAAGGATGTAAGACATTGAAGGGCTGGAGTGTTTCCAGAGAAGGGAAGGGAGCTGGGGAGAGGTCTGGAGCACAAGTCTGATGAGGGGCTGCTGAGGGAGCTGGGAAAGGGGCTCAGCCTGGAGAAAAGGGGAGGCTCAGAGGGGACCTTTTCGCTCTGCACAACTCCCTGGCAGGAGGGGGCAGCTGGGGGGTGGAGCTCTGCTCTCTGGGAACAAGTGATAGATATTAGAGGAAATGGCCTGAAGTTGCACCAGGGGAGGTTTTGATTGGATGTTAGGGAAAATTTCTTCACTGAGAGAGTTGTCCAGCCCTGGCACAGACTGCCCAGGACAGTGGTGGAGTCAGTGTCCCTGGAAGTTTTAAAAAATCACGTAGATGTGGCCCTTGGGGCATGGGTTACTGGTTGGACTCAATGATCTTAAAGGCCTTTTCCAACCTAAACAACTCTATGATACTATGATTCTGTATACAGAATATAGGCAGGTATTCTGTATATTCTATATACAGAGTAGGATTAGAACCTGTTAGACCCTGAGGTCTTGGGAGTCAAAGGAGCCCCAAAAATAAACCCATAAATGACCAAAATCTTTAGTATGGTTTCTCCCCAGTGGTTGCTGTCAGAGTTAATTCTAAAACTGATCTGTAATCCCAGCTCTTGAAGTTTGTTCAGTAACTGTGTTTTATAGCTTAATCTCTACAGCTTGATTATTTAATGAAGATTTTTCATCTAGTGTACTGAAGATTACTCTGCTTGAAAATGGCTAAGAACTGCAGAGAGCTATCTTTCCATTTATAAGTATATACTAAATATTTCCTGCATACTCTCTGTGCTTTCTGCTATGGCAGGATTGTGGGGCTTCTGTGATCACCTCTGCAGTAGCCAAGAACCATCTTTTAGCCTCACTGTGCAGACCTTGGAGGAAGTGGTCCTTGTCCCAAAGAATTTAAACTCTCTGAAAAATTGTGCTGAAAGAGAAAAGTGATGTTAATTTCAAGGTCCATTAGAAGCAAAAGGACTGATATTTATATCCATCCTCTGTGCAGTAGTTTGGACCCTTTGATATTTTGTTTTAGTGTGGTGCTTAAATATTGGAATGAAGAGTGCTTTTGAGGTCAAAGAGAAAATGGGGAATGCGGTCTTCTTAAATAAATGTTGACAGAAATCCCACATGAAACTCTTAAAAAAAAAAGTTCTATTGTTGTAGTGCCAACAGTGCACTCGAGGGGTGCCTCTCCCTCCTCTGGCCACTTTATGATCAAAATGTGTAGCTTCTGGCAACCCAGTTATGCTGATGGACACCTTACGTGGTTCTTCCTGCTGCTGCCCCAAGCACGAGCATGGATGGAGCAGAGGAGAAGAAGGGTCTGGTCCGAAGGGAGTGATGGGGCAGGTGGTGCAGCTGTTGATGCCATTGAACAGGCAGCCTGAAGGAGAAGTGCTGCCTCTTGGATAACTCCACTCTGAGAGCTTGTCCAGCACAGAGCTGGCTGCTCTGCCGTGGCTCTGGGTCTGGGGTGCTGGATCCGCCTCTGCGGTGTCCCAGAGCTGCTGCTTTAACGCTTCTGACAGTGCAGGGTTGGAGGTCCTGACAACACAGTTAATTGCTCAGAGGATGTTTGTTTCTGTAATGTTTGTCTCCATCAGCTTGGTTTCCATTTGGTTTATGTTTCATGCAGTTTCGATTCCCATTCTAGCAGTTTTCCAAATTATGTCAGGAGTGAGCTAACAAGGAATATTTAAGAACAGTGATAAGATGGTTTCTGCTACTTTGTGCTGTTTAGAAAAGTAGCTGTGCAATGAGGAATAGAACTGTTCCTGATGAGAGTGTATTAGTTTAAATACAAACATTTCACATGTCTGTGCTGATTATCCAAGCTGTAATCCAAATGAATGGGGTTTTGCACCAGGACCATCCAACCTCTGTTCTTAACTGTTGGAATCATGATGCCTCTTGGATAGCTAGGCTGCTGTGTCTAGCAGAGCATGTAGAAACAGAGGATTTGGTTCCAGTGAAACTAGTATTTAACAAAGCTGAAAGTTAATCTGATCATTCTTGTAGTCAGCATTCATGTAAATAATTTGGACAACTTTGTGCAAGGCATGTTCTTTAGTCTGCATTTACCCAGTGCCTACCCCAACATAATCCTGATCCATACCTGCCATCTCCTGCGTTAGTCCCTGACAGTGTTTAATCCTAGTGATGGGCCTGATACATTTCATAAGTGTACAAGGCAGACCAAGCATTTAGAGCTGTTCCAGTGAACATCTGTGCTGGCAGAGTTGTATCAGCTAACAGTAAATGAGGTGTTCCCCTGGCAAAATGCAGGTACTTGTTGAAACTGCACTGTGGAGAACAACAAACCAGCCAAGTAAAACAAATGCAGGGAAAAGAAACAGTAGTTCATGCTGTAGTGAAGATGTATCATACAGGTGTATACAAACTTAATCAGTGTTTCAAAATAATAGGCTTGAATAAATCTTTTTCTTTCTTACATAGAAAAATGATAATGCAACTATATAAATTCAGTCTTTTCCAATATAAGGGGGTTTATAAATAAAAACATATTTAACCATAAAGTGATTTGCAACAGTGAGTGTTTAGGGCAATTTCCCTTTTGTGTCATAAGAAAGCAAAGACACAAAGAAATACATACACTGATTGGGAGTTTGTTCTGTCATTCTGCAAGACATGAGCATGGCCATCATGGGGGTTTCTCTTCTGGAGTCCCACTCCATGAGCAATCACTCCACAAAAGCCCATTTTGATTTTGGTAGGGCCAAGGCTCCGACAAGATATTGACAGGCTTGTGGCAATGCTGTCTGGGCCCTGCAGGGTGCAGTTTGAGGTAAAATCAGAGCCAGCTCCCTCACTGGCTCTTAAAACCTCTTGCAGCACTGACTGTCTAAGTGGGCAGTGTCTGCTCTCATCCCCTCTGCCACCCTGGCATGGCAGCCCTGGCATGGCAGCCCCTGATCATGGAATTGTTAGGTGTGTGAGGCCACAGGAGTGGCCCCAAGGAGTGCTCTGAGGCTCTGAGGCAGTAGCCCACCCCGGGGGAGGAAATGGAGCTGAGGCCAGCAGGGTGGAGGGTTTTGATGGTTACATGTGGTTCAGGTCCATGTTTTGGAAAGGTCCCCCCCTTGTTTTATTTCCAATCTCTTGTCTGCTCAGTTATGAAATGGGATAGTGACGTGATGCTTACCTCACCCAGAAAATGTTTTTGGTTTTGTAGATGAAAAGCCTTTTATACAACTGATGTATTAAATTTTTTTCTGGGAAATCCTAACTAAACCACGAAATTTCACTTCTTTGTTGTAAGCCTCAATGTCTTGTGCGTTGCTCAACAGGATTCCCCTTGTTCCCCATGTAAAATAAGCATAATTTAAAATCACTTTGTCCTTCTGAATTTTAGAGTTACATCTCACCATAGCAGCGTCATTGCAGCTGTGATTCAGAGATGTGTTTAAAGATGTAAGAATGGCAAGTTTTGCATTTACACTTAGCTCTCAAATTTTGCAGTATATAGACAAATAGAGATGGTAGCTGTGTTTTCTGAGGAAGATGAGCTATAGAATTATTTTAAAGAAAATAATGTTAATAAATTCTACTTTATTTTTTAAAAAATTATTTGGAAAATAGTATATATGGTGGATCTAATATGCCAATAGAGAAATTTATATTCCTCTCTTTTTCTCTCTGTATTTTAACCTGTCTGAGGATATTCTGTGACACAGCCATAATGGCACCAGACATTATACTCCTGTGTTAATAATGTGTGGATTAAAGCATCCCCCAGCAAACTCTTAATGTGATGGATTTTATCAGTGCTGTGTGGTAAAAGGGTCCCCACATGGGCCTGAACACAGTAGACCAGAGCAGTTTGGGAAGTCTCTTGTTGTCACTGACCTGGTGATTTTCTGGACACCTCTGGAGGAAAGGTGGAGGGGGAGGCAGAGGTGGGCTGTGAACAGCAGCTTGAAGCTGCTCTGTCCAAGGTTAGGGCTACTGTTAGAGATGGAAATCTGTCAAGAAAAGGGTGCCTGGGATGAACCAAACAGTGGAGCATGAGGAGCTCCAGGGGAGGTTGAATGTGCTCATCAGATTGCCAGGGAGATCAAAATACTTAGCATCCTCTTGACGAAGAAAGCATAAGTCTCAACATTAAAAATAGATGCTTTTTATCTTGCATATGATACAAAATCTCTTGTGATATGGTATTTTTCTATTATACTTTAGCAGCTCTGAGGAGTCGTGGATTAGACCTGTATCACAACAGTAATTCACAGGAGGCTGTGTTTTGTCTTGCTATGACACCAGCTACTATTGTTTTTGATCTGCAGCCTCTGAAGAGGGATGGTGCATCTTCTGTGGGAGGTGTTGTGAGTGCAGATTAGTTAGACAAGTGCTGGAGTGAATGCATAAGTAGTGATTTTGCATAATGAGATATGTGAAATCCCAGTGGAGGTTGTTAAAACAGATAGACAGCCTGTGGTAAACAACAAGGAAGGTAGGCTTTGAAAACAGATGGCTTTGAAAACCTGGCAAATGACTGTTCCATACTTAAAAATCAGTTTTGTTAATGGAAAATATCTTATTTAAAAAAACCAAACCAAAACAAACAAACAAAACTGAAAATGCTTAGGCTGCATATTTTCACAAACCTGAATGTGTTAATAAAGTTCTGTGGGGAACCATACATCATCTGTCTTTCCTGCCACACGTGCGTGTGAGTGATGGGCTGCACAACTCGGAATGTTCTGCAGTGGTCCATCGGGCTTCCTGTGCAGCTGCTTCTACCTGGTGGGTATGTTGCTCTTCATTATCACTTGGACTCTCTCTGTGTGTGTACTTTTCATTGGGAATTTAATCTTGCGCTCAAAGGCTTAATTTGTCTTCAAAGACAGAGTCTGTGAGTGAAATGGGAATATAGAGGAATATTTCTGCGAGTTGGAAAGGGCACAGAAAAGCCCAATGCCATTTGAATTACTACATTGCTAAGGTTAGGGCTGGCCAGAAGATGAGATACTGTTTTGGAACTTTAAAATGTAGCTATTTTCCATGCCTTTTATGCCTCTGGCACAGGCAGTAGGAGGTGTGAGACTGGGACCAACCTTCTCTTCCCATGTCTGTTGTAGGCCCAGTGAGACACCACCACTCTTGCTGTCACCTGCCTGGGGATTGCACTCTGTGCTCTCCTGCAGGGGACCTGCAGCCCGAACTGGGACAGTATTAGCTCCAAACAGAACAGTTCCTGCAGTGTGCCAGAGGCGCAGCTCAGGGGCTCACTCACTGTGAAGACCTTCCCCATGGCCTGAGCCTGAACATGAGACTATTTCAGTAAAATAATGTTTTTTTTTCTCTTCCAGTGCAACTCCTAAAAGCTTTCCTTGGTCAGTGTAAGTTACTCTACAGCCCGTGGGTGAATCAAATCACCTGCCATTTTCTTAGTTGTTTTGCTGGCTCCCTTAGAATAAGGGATGCCCAGAGCTCTGTGGACTTGATTGAAAGACAGTGCAAGTGGTCCAAATCCCCACTGGAAAGGACCTCAAATGCAAACAGGGGATTCCTCAGTCCCCAACTTCTGCTGGAAAAAAGGCAAGTTCCTGTGATTTGAGAATGATGGGTCATCCTGTGTTCTGAGAAAAATCAGGGACATGGGTTCTTGTCAGACACTTGCCCTTGCCCACTGAGGCTGCCTTGTCTGATCTTGTTTGTGCAGTGATAACTGTGACAGCAGAACTCCTGCTCCAGGGATGGCACTGTGTGCTGTTAAATCCTGGGGTCTGAGGGCAGAGAAGGACAGCTGCTGCCCTCTGCTCTGCTGCTTCCCAGCTCTTTAAAAACATGTTGAAAATGGTGTGGCACCTGGAAGATTGGCACAAACCACGTTTGGCATGTCTAGCACATGGCTTGTGCCAATCTCCAGGACAGAGAGCCAAGAGATGCTCTAATGGTGGGAAGTGTCCCTGTCCCCTTGGCCCTTTGGCTTGCAAGGCTGTTGCTGGGGACAAGCTCACTGAGACTGGTGTTGGCAGCGGAGCTTGGAAGCATGGGCTCTGCTTGCATTTACGTTGGATGGGAGAAAGAGCTCTTTAGAAAGTCAGGGAAGAAAATTTTAGCCAGTTCATCTTTCTCGTAAATTAAACCAAGTGCTTGCTGAATAGCTCATTTCTCAAGGTACCAAGTACAGCTGTTGAAAATTTTTGCCATTATGTTGTTTTTAATCAAAGCCCGCTGATTATAGAACTGAATTTGTAGGCATGAGAAGGAAGTGGGTTTTCTGCAGCAATTTCCTTTCTTGATTAATTTCAATATGCTGTGTTTTAACATTTAAAAAATGACAATGTGGGCTTTGTTATTATTTAACATTGTTACCAACATTTAAAGCCAGAAGTGTTGGTTTTGCTTGCAATAAAAATGAAATAAAAAACCTGAATTTTTTTCCCTTGAGAATTTTTTGATTCCTTGTCAGGATTTTGACTTTAAGCTGTGTCTGCAGATGGAGATCACTGGGTGAGCAGCAGCTGAAAAGCTGAAAGGATAGGAAACTGGTTTTGCTTTCTGCTTGGAAAGAAACCTTTGCTCAGAGTGGCTGATCAGAGCTGAGAGTTTCTGCTGCTTCTGTGATGAGTTGTCTGGATTCTCTCCTGTTGGTGTTTGTACCAACCATTAAGGCATTTCTAGAGCTCTTCCAGGCCCTGGACCACCCTCAACATAATGTTTAAAAGCTCTTCTGTTTTTTTCTTTTTTCCAAAGAGGTCTGCTCCTCATGCAGTAACACTGCCAAATACATTTTTCAAAAGTACTTCAGGTAATGCACTGGAAACTTTAAAATTTTGGTTATTTTTGTACCTAAATAAGAGATGAGCTGCTTCAAAAAAATCTCACCCAAACTGTCTCAAGATGTGTTATTTTCTGTGCTGCAACAAGATTGCTACAAATGTCTGTCCCAGATCTATGCAGTTCTTACAGAATAATCGAGAAGGGACAGTGTCCTGTCATTCACAGGTTAACAGTCAGACATCCCTGAGCTGAAACATTCCTTTGATTTTTCAGGTGCAGGGTACCAGAATATTTCCTCTCTGACGCTTCACCAGCTCTGTGATGACGAAGACCAGGGTAGCATTTCCCAGCTCTGGGATTGCTGTTAGGAATATTTATTGCACACGGGGGCAGTAGCACACCACAGAGCTGCTCCGTGTGTGAACGCTGGCTGGGCTGATGGATGGCTGCGCGCCATACTTGGGGATATTTAGTGTTCCTTAGCTGGCGGTGGGTTTGACAGATATTGGCAAGAAATATTAACTTACGTCCAAGTTTGTCTTAACTAATAAGTGATGAGCAAAGAGAAGTTTGTATTTGCTGTCTTAGAACAATCCATGAATCTTTATCCTGCAAAGTTTTTTTTTTTCCAGCTTTGACATGTGGCCCCTTTCATCTTTTTAAATGTTGCAGGTGCCACCAGAAGCCAAAAGTGAGAAGACTGCTCTTGAAAGCAACATAAAAGCATTCTTCTTGTGTTTGGAATCAGCACTTGTATTATATTGTCCTGTTTTGTCTATGCTCCTTTTTAAGCTCTTTTGAATATATTTTCTGTGATAGTTAGTGGAAAAGTGCTCTACTTTTTTAAGGGATAACCAAGTGCTTAAGTGCTTTGCTGGATCCAGGCCAGAGCTAGCATCTTGCAGAATAGAGCCGATGACAACTCATTTCATCCCAAAAATCTCAGTTTTCTTCACAAACTCCAGTAAACAAAGTCTCCTGATAGCCTGTGAGTCCTGGAGCAGCGGCAGTGTCCTGGCTTTCCAGATGGCAACGAGCGTGGTTAAATGACTTGCTCAGGGGAGTTGGTAGATGAGTGAGGCTGGGCAGATGCAGGAGGCGGGCTCTGGGGAGGATTTTGCTGGCTGGCTTCATTACATGTTTGTTATATTCATGCTGCTGCCTGGGTGGTGTGATTGGGCCGCAATTGCCCGAGTGCATCTGTTCTGTGAGGTGTTTTCTGAAAGTGCATCCAGAGCTCCAGGGGAAGGTGGAGGGGCTGTAGGTGCTCCCTGATGGGGGGATTTGAATGACACCACCTTGCTCCAGGAATGAGTGATCAGACTGCTGGGGGTGAGGAGTTGCAGAATGGTAGAACTGGTGCTTTGATTTGCCCAGTCACCCGTGAGTCTGGATGTGCAAAGGGAAATAATGGAGAAAAGAATAAAAGCCAGAAAATGAACAAACAAAACCACTGTGTAACACTTGTTTTATCCTTGTATTTACAAGTTATGTTAGCATTAGTAACTCTGGTCAGGAACTCACCTTAAGCAATTATGCAGGGACTTCCTAATAGTATTTCATAACAACACAGGTAGTTACACAGGGATTATTTTAAAATAATACATTCCCTGTATTAATCATTGGTTGTTATTGACTTGGTGACACATTACTGGTGGTGAAATGAACTGTGATATAATTAGTAGTAAATAGTACCCATGCATGCTGTGCTAATTATTTTTATGTGAACCCAATTCATTGCTAATATAAATAGCAATATTAATCACAGCAAGTATCAATATTTATGCAGCATGCTTCCGTTTAAGTGCAGCTGTACAACAATGCTTGTACATGCACCGAAGAGAAGCATATGAGGGGTCAGTCCTTTCAGTCACACCATGATGTGTTATGTCCATTCTGTGACAATTGCTCTGTGCTTAGAGCAAAGAGGATGGGACATTACTCCAGGCTGCTTCTCTGCAGAAGCCCCATGTCTTCAGTAGCAAACTGAACTGCACACAGAGGACGAATATTTATATCTCTTCATTGTTCCCTCCTCCCATTTCTAACCACACTGGCTGTTAGCACCTCTTGGCCTGTGACTTGAAGAGCACTGGGGCATGGTGGGTGTTTGAGAGGATCTGGGTAGGAACAAGAAACACGTTCTGCTCCATTTCTATGGAACTCTCTTGGAATATGAGGTTCATTTGGGTGAGTCAGGGTCATCTGTCTCTCAATTCCTAATCTTTAAAAGACAGCTGTCATACAAGTGGGGAGCAGTGTCAAAAGGAACATTCAACTGCCCCAAGTGAGTTTTCATTCTGCTAAATAAAGCCAGGAGAGTCTATCTAGATGCCAGTGTCTGAGTGCACAGATCCAGCTGCTGTGCTTGTTAGTGCTTATGCTGGCATGCAATCTTTCCTCTTACTTAATGGTTTTCCCAAGGTATTGCCTTTAATAAGTGTCATGGATTGTTTCTGGTTTAGGCTTATGCTGACTGTACATGTTTTCTGAAAAAAGTCAGATTGGACTGTGCAGGTGAATGGTGTGAACAGGGCTGGCTATAGAGACCACAACAGTTGTGGCACTGGGAGGAGTCCCAGGGCTGGGGAAAGCAAGTCTGCAGATTGGCATGTGATCCTGACCCTGGGCAGGGATGTACAGTGCATGCTGCAGAAGTGCACTCAATAAATTAGACAATGATGTATGGCACAGTACATTACATTCTTGAAGGCAAGGCATATATACTCACCAGATAATGTGGAGCATGTGAGGTATTGAATATATCAAAGAAAGATTAATCTTTGTCTGGGAGTAACCCTGCACATTTTCTGTCTAGTTGAGTCAATGCAATATAATTTAAAATGTGAAGGAAGTGTGTGTGTGTGTCTGTATGTGGACGCAGGAGGAATATGTTTGTACGTGTGTTAGGGGGTGTCAGGGTACACATCTGTTACTCTTAATATTAAGAGATTCCCCCCTATTCTTTTGCAGAAGAAAATGTTCTCTTCACATCTAAGGTCCTTTTCCTAAATGAGGATTAAGTGGCCCTTGGGACAAGTGCTGCAGGACTCAGAAGGTACAGCATGTCCTGTCCCAAAAAAGGTCTGCAGACATGTGAGTTTCATTCTTACACATCTTACCAAGGGAAGCTGTGGCTGCAGCGTGTGCTGGGTCACCAGTACCCTTCTTGACACTGCAACTGGAAAATCAAAGAACAGTAACTGTCAGAGTGTGGCCATTTGGCAAGTGTCTGCTCAAAAATGGCTGTGGTTCTGTGAAGGTGCCTGGGACTGAAGGGTTAGCTGGAAATTTCCCATCTATGGCTTGTTTGTTTTTAAGGATTGTTAGTTTGTAGAGTTACAGTTGCTACAACTATTTTCACTTCAAAAATTTGCATATGCTATGTTAACATGAAAATTTAAAACCTTGGTACAATGTATGAAACGATGATTAATTTACTGCATTTATCTTGGCTTACTAATCATTCTGTTTTTAGCTGATAATTTTATTTGTAATCTCCAGAGTTAAATTGCCATAAAATACCATAGTTACAAAGACATTCATGAGCAGTTGAAAGGATATGACACATTGTAATTTAGGAATTAATGCACACATTAAAAAAAGGCAATTCATGAGAAAGCTGCTAATACATGTACATTGTAGGAGAAACAAAGCAGGAAAAAAAAAGCTGCAAACCAGAAGATAAGCACATGAGTAGTGCAGCTGTGTTACTAAGTGACAGTTTAAAGATATGGTGAATTCCATCCCACCATCTCTGAACAAAGAGCAACAAAGGGCAGAGAAATGTAACGCAATCACCCAGCAATGAGCATGAGCGGTACCAGCTGGAAAACATTCCCCGTCCATGCCTGATTGAGCTCTGCCTTGCTGTCTCTCGTAATGTGGATAGCTACAAAATGCTCCCATTCAGTGACAGTCAGAAACAGCACTTCCAGTGCAGGAGCACTGGGAAAGGTGTCAGAACTTGTGTTACCAGGTAATGCACAGCTGTGAGCAGTGTGCTCTCTCTTTGCAGTCCCTAATGATAAGAGTATAGGATGAGTTCTTTGAACACTGCAGTGGTCTCCAAAGCACAAACAATCTGCTGCCACTTCAGGTTTCTCAGCCCATCTGCATCCTAGTGTACTGGTTCTGGCCGGGACAGGGTTAGTTTTGGCAGTAGCCTGAGGGGGCATGGCTGGGACATGGAGTTTATTCTGTACCACCCCACAGAATTGCCAGGCGCAGGGGAAGAGAGCCTTTATCCAGAAGAAAGGGCTCTGTTGCAGGGCAGCGTGGCTGCAGTCAGGTTGCAAGCTCCAGGGTGAGCATTTTGGCAGGTCAATCACTCTCTTTTGTACATTTTTGTTATTAATATTGTTGCTGTTACTGTTGATTTTCTTATCTCATGGCTGTTTCCAGTAAATTGTTCCTACCTCAACCCACGATTTTTGACTTTTATGCCTCCAGTTCTCCTCTCCATCCTGCTGTGGCGGGGAGGCAGAGGTGGAAAGCAGGGGAGCAAGAGAGGAGCATGGTTCAGAGTCTTGGTGGAGGCACTGAGTTGGTGAGGTGAGTACCATTCCTAAAACACAACAGCCTTATTTGGCACCCAATGTAGGGATCAAAGGGTTGAGATAACAACAGATTTGCCCAGACTGAGTTGGAAACAAATTTGGTCTAAGCATTTGCTGTAGAAGGTCCCGAGCCGCTGGTCACAGTGTTGCTTGGTCTGTTCATGTGGGTGCAGTACCTCACCCTGTACATATTCCCTTATGTGCTTCTTGTGGTGTTCTTTTTCAGAGCAGGGATAGGGGTCAGGATTGCTTTGTTGCTGTACTGTGGGATATCAGTTTATGACATGATAGTATCAATGGTGATTTGGGATGTGGGTTCAGTGTTGATCTCCTGCCCTTGCCTCAGGCACTACCTTTGGGAGTCCATTAATAATCATACCCAGTCTGTGGGGGAAACAGTGGAGGATGATTTTCCCCAGCTTTTCATCCCCTTTTCTTTCTTTAGGCCTGCTACAAATTTGAATTCCCTTTGGATTCTCATTTAAATTCCCTTTTTCACAGTGCACACAATCCATGGGGCAGAAGGCACACCATCGTCATCACTGGAATTGACGTCAATGAAAGAAGGAGAACAAGCACTGCTTCAGGTGGCTACCCAACTCTGGCACTATGAAGATCATCTTTTTTTGGTCCCTATTTATCTGTGCCTTGGCTGTGGAAAGACTGTCCAAGACTGTGGACAGATTCAAAAGAGTTGAGCAAATTAAAGAGGAAATGTCCCATGCCCCACCAGCATGGACCAGAGTCTCTGCTGTTGGGAGCAAGTGCCCCCTGCTTGAGACAGAGGGGACACACCACCAGGTAACCTGTGCTTTTTCCTGCATGGCCACAGAGAGGACATGAGGAAGTGGGATGGAAAACCCACCTCTGCCCTGGCAGCACAGGTATGAGTTGAGAGGGAGAACAACCAGCATAGGAAATTCTTCAAGGATAATGCCATTCCAGTCTCCAGTGGGGAAGTCCTCAGAGACAATAGGAGGGATGATGTTGCTTTGGTTCCTCTTGAGGGGATGTCCAGTTCACATTTTCAAGAAGTGAGCATGGAGTACTATGGCCAGAACCAGAGGGGCCCTGCCTCCAGCCAGGTGGAGGAAAGGGACAATCGGATCTACTGGACTCTGGATCCATGGCACATCAGACCCACAAGCATATACAGCTTTAGTTGACACTGCTGCACAGTGTACCCCCATTCCAACAAGATATGTAGGGGCAGAATCCAGCTCCATTTCTGGGGTGACAGGAAGATCCCAAGAGCTGACTGTACTGGAAGCTGAAGTGAGCCTGACTGGAAATGAATGGCAAAACCAGCCCGTCGTGACTGGCCCAGAGACCCCGTGTATCCTTGGCACAGATTACCTCGGGGAGGGTATTTCAAGGACCCAAAAGGGCACTGTTGGGCTTTTGGGAGAGCTGCTGTGGAGACAGAGGAAATTAGACAGCTGAATACCTTGCCTGGTCTCTCAGAGGACCCTTCTGCAGTAGGACCGCTGAGGGTGGAAGACCAACAGGTAGCGATCGCTACCACAACAGTGCCCTGACAGCAACACTGCACCAACCGGGACTGTGGGACCCCATCCATGGGATGAGTCGAGAACTGGAGAACCAGGGAGTGCTCAGCAGGACTTGCTCACCCTTCAGTAGCCCCATATGGAGCGTGCATAAATCCAGTGGAGAGTGGAGACTGACAGTGGACTATCATGGCCTGAATGAAGTCACACCACCACTGAGTGCTGCTGTGCTGGACAGGCTGGAACTTCAGTTCGGACGAGCTGGAGTCCAAAGCAGCAAAGTGGTGCCACCAATGGCATTGCAAATGCATTTTTCCATGTTCCTCTGGAGCAGAGTGCAGGCCACAGTTTGCTTTCACCTGGAGGGGCATCCAGTACACCTGGAACTGACCACCCCAGGGGTGGAATTACAGCCTCACCATCTGCCATGGACTGATCCCAGACTGCACTGGAAGAGGGTGAGACTCAGAACACTTGCAGTACATTGATGACATCAATATGTGGGGCAACACAGCAGAAGAAGGTTTTGAGAAAGGGGAGAAGATAATCCAAGTTCTCCTGAAGGCCAGCTTTGCCATAAAGCAAACTAAGGTCAAGGGACCTTCCCAGGAAATGCAGTTTTTAGGAGTAAAATGGCAAGATGGATGTTGTCAGATTCCAGTGGACATGGTCAACAAAACAGCAGCTCTGTCCTCAGCAAACAGCAAAAAGGCAACACAGGCTTTCCTTAGGTGCTGTTGGGTTTTGGAGGATACATATTCCAGATTACAGTCAGATGGTAAACCTTCTCTATCATGTGACATGGAAGAAGAACGCTTTTAGGTGGGGTCCTGAACAACAACAAATTTTTTAACAAATTAAACAGGAGATTGTCCATGCAGTAGCCCTTGGGCTAGTCAGGACAGGACAGGATGCAAAGAATGTGCTCTACACCGCAGCCAGGGAGAATGGTCCTTCCTGGAGCCTCTGGCAGAAGGTACCTGGAGAGACTCGAGAACAACCCCTGGGGTTCTGGAGCTGGGAGTACAGAGTATCTGAGGCCAGCTACACCCCAGCTGAAAAAGAGATGCTGCCTGCTTATGAAGGGGTTTGAGCTACTTCAGAAGTGATTGGCACCAAAGCACAGCTTCTTTTGGCACCCCAACTACCAGTGCTGGGCTGGATGTTCAAAGGGAAAGTCCCTGCAACACACACTGATGCTACATGGACTAAGTGGATAGCACTGCGAGCTTGAACAGGAAATCCCAGTCACCCTGGGATCTTAGGAGTCATCATGAACTGGTCTGACAGTGAAAATTTTCGACTATCATCATCAGAGAATAGAAGGTGACGAGCTGAGGAGGCCCCACCATACAACCAGCTACCAAATAATGAAAAGCAATACGCTCTCTTCACTGATGGTTCTTGTCATATTGTAGGGATACACTGAAAATGGAAAGCTGCTGTATGGATTCTTATGTGGTGAGTGGTAGAAGCTGTGTGGTTTGGAGTCTCAGCAGGGGCACTTCTCTGGGAAGTACCATTCCTAAACTGCAACACCCAGCCAAAGTGTGGCAGTGGGTTTGCTGCTGGATGTGGGCTGGTGCCTTGGGATTTCACTCAGTGCCAGGGTGCTCAGTGTTGCTTTTTCTTCTAGAAGTGCTTCTCACACCACAGTTGATCATTGCTGGATATGGGAACACCAGCACTATCAGCCAGTTCCCATTCTTCTCCATCCCTGTTTGTATAACATCACTATCCAACAGTGTCACAGGAAGGAACGCATTGTTTCTGCAATCTATAAGCAATGTGAAATAAAAGCTTTCTCTTCTTCAGAAAAATAACCAGAGGCTTAGGAAAGGGTGTAGGAGTGGATGAAATAATCAAGATAATGACACAGATTTTGGTACATTTCACATGCCCTTAAGTTTGTGGTAGATTTATTTACTTAAATCTCTCTCCTCTAGTGACTGGTCATTCTGAACTGCAGAGACAAGAGTATCCGTTGTAGATCAGTGTAATTGCAGGAAGGAGGAATTTAGAGTTACGTTTTTCTTTTCTTGACTATTAACTGTAGAGCTCTTCTAAGGTGCACAGGGAAAGATCCATTTTCTTCATGGCATAAAGCAGTCATACATTATATGAAATTAAGGAAGCCTTTTTCCATCCTGTACAGACAACCCTTTGTTATGTGTTTGTTCTTCATAGAAAGCAGTTAGTCATTAATCCTATGCAATACAGTAGGGAATCTCATGATTGAGAAATCAAGAGTTCAACCATACTTTCTTTGAAGGATGTTTTTACAAGGCATAGAATATCCCATGGCAGAAGTAATCCTTCAGAATAAAGAAGAGAGATGAAGGTGGTAGAGGCAGAGTAGCAGCAACTCTTTGCTTCCTTTGAACTGTCTAGGGAAATTACAATTTACATCTAGAAAGAAATTGGAAGAGGTTGAAGATTGCTGTGGTAATATGAGCTAGGGCCTATATGTTAACAGATTGCCATATTTAATGGACTCCTGGCTTGCAAACAGACTCATTTGCTTTCACAACACTGTCCATGGAAATGCACGTCAGTGCAGGTCACTGCCGACGCCCTGCTTCCATTCAAACAGCCACTCTAAATAATAATGAACATTTAAGAACTAGCACATAATTTTTAAATTTAACTCAATCCCTCAGGCACTACTATAGTGTGTATCCTAGATACCCCAATTCCCTTATTTTCTACTCTAGCATTACCTTGATAATACATATGCTGCCATGAAGGATTTCTAGTTCAGGTCATTTAAGCCATGGATCTTAAATAATTTAGAATACTAAATGCTTTTTAATTTAACACACCATAATGAGAATAACTGGTCAGTTTTTCTAAGTTGGTAAGTTTCTGCAACCTCTGATAGGGTGGTACCTGGCCAGGTGGCTTCTATGCCATTAACTCTTACATGATTCAGTTGGTTATAAAAAACTACAAGATAAGTAACTGTTGTGTTCCACCAACCTTCCCTTCAGCTTTCTGCAGGTTCCTGCTGCCTGAGTGGGAGACAGGCTGTATAGAGGAACACTTTTTTTACTTGCCCACATCAAGCTGAGAATGTGTGATCCTCCTGCCTCCAGCTCTTGGTAGCTGGTTCAGTCTTCACATCCAGTAGGTTTTCAGCCAGGGGCTGCCAGGGTTACAGGTGACAATAGAATGTGGGATCATCAGAATATCATACAGGCAGTTCACAGGACTGAATAGGAGAGGCAATGGTGTTGTTTTTTAACACTGGGTGTGTTTTTTCTAAAACATGAAAACCTTACCAGTAGCTTCTGGGCAGCTTTTCCATGTGTTTGTAATGTTCTCTCCATGGATGCTGTCCCCCAGTAATCAATAAAACTTGATTAAGGATAATAGTGAAAAGCAGCAGCCTGCAACCTCATTAGATATAAAAATCCAGTACAGAGTGCGGTGACTAGGGTCAAATAATCGTGACTCAAAGAACAAATATGTGGCCCCAGAATAGACGAAACCAAAGCTGCAGTGATTATTCTTTTTCCTCACTGATTTTGTCCCACAAGCAGAAGCTGTGTCTTCTATGAACTGGCCATGGAATTGCAGCAGGACAGGAGGATAAACCCTGCATGAATGTCTTTTTTAAAGATCAAACCAGATGGGTTGGTTTAGAATGATGGAGAAAACAAAACAATTAACGGAAAATTTTGGTTTTAAGGCTCAATGAATACTTTGCCTAACCTTAAATGAGATATTCCATTTTTGTCTTGAGTAGTTTTAAATATTGTAGCCATGATTAAAAGCAATTGACATTTTGGAATGAAACACCAATCCAAATTTTTAAAAATGGAAATATTTTTTCTTTCTCTGAATATCTTTTCAAGCAACAGTGTGGTGGAACAGGCACACCAGTGCCAAGTGTTCTGTTTGAATTGGGATTCTTCCACCCCAAGAAGGTCTAAGTGCTTGTAGTGATACTTGAAGATGTGTAGTGGCAAGAAACGTCAGTCTTGATTTTTGGGACTGGTGACACTTCCCCTCTCCAAGTATGCTGATAGAATTAGAAATGTTAGGGTTGCCAACTGCAAATTTCTAAAGCTTGTAGTAGTGGCTTGAAAATAATGAATGATTGCTTTAATGCAATTGGGGGTTCTTTTGCTATGCCTTCTGTTTTCTGGATTGTTAGAGTATTTGTGGTTAATTCTCTACTTTTTCTGTACTCCCATGAAGACACAACAGTCACTTTTTCATTAGATGGGAGTGTTCCAGAAGAGCTGTGGCTTTAGCAGTAAAGCTACGTTGGAAATGTCTAAATGGGAAAGTTTGCTCTGGATAGTTTGGTTTTTCTTGGGAACATGAAGACCTGTTGAGGGAAGAGCAGATGTGCCCCAAACCGCTGCTGTTTGTCATAGTGAAGTCCTTTGGATTGTGGGCACAGTAGGGGCAAAGCTTTGTCTCTGCAGAGTCTTGCCTTGCCAGGTAGGCACAGGGGATCAGAGGCTGACGAGTTCCAGGTGTTGGGACAGTGTCAGAGACTGGAAGGATTGCTGACTCCAAACATTTCAGGCGCATGTGTGGGGAAACGAGCAGGTTGGGTCTTGCCCTGGCGAGGCGATGCCCTGCTCTGCACACCCCACCCCTGGAGCCCCTAACCCAGCCCTGAGTGGCCACCAGACCAGATGTCCCACCTGGGAGAAGGGCCCAGGAAAGCCAGAAGGTACTTAAGCCAGATCACAAGGCGAGCTCATGGGCTTGACCCTACCTCCTTTGGATTTTGTATCAGCTGGTATATTGCTGGAACCAGGACTGGTAGCTGTATCTCCCCTCCCCTCCTCTCCCCTCCCCTTCTGTTCTTATCTCTTCCCTCTTTCTCTCTTCTTCTTTCTTCTTCTTTCTTCTTCTCAAAGTCTGAGTAGCTTAAAATTGGATGGGTTGGAGTTTGCTAAATTGAATTGGCTTACAGTTTGCTAAGTTAATGCTTTGTGAAATGCTTTATGTTGATTGAGTGTTGTTCTAAAATTTTCTGAAGTTCTCTGATTTTCTGAAGTTTGCCAGTAAAGATTTTGTTGTTTTGACCTCTTGAGGAACACCTTGTCAGTATTTTCTCCTGTGTGTCTGACTCAGGGTACATAAAAGAATCTTAAGCCCTTTTAAGAGATTTGTCGAGCGAGATCTGGGGCCTTACAGATGGCCAGTAGGTAGAGGTGGCTGGCTGCTGCACTTGGCCCCAGATATGTCCCAGAATCTGGGACATATCACAATAGGATTTTCCTTGCTCACATTGTCCAGTTCTCACATTTCTCCCTCTTCAGCTGCTGAGTGTTGGAGCTCAACCATTGCACAAGCAGTAGAGACTCATGCTGTCTGAGGTGGTAGTGAAATAGGTAATTTTGGCTCTCAGATCCATCATAGCATTAAGGCAATGCTCCAATTATCACATTTTGGAAGGGAAAACACAATGCTGAAGTAGAGGTACCTGATGGATGATAACTTACCTGCTGGTCCCTTACTATGTCAGTGCAAACTTGGCATTGTTCTTTACATTGCCTGGATAATTGAGGCTGTCTCTGAAACAGTTTCTTGTTTTCTGTTCTCCCAAATGGAAAGTTAAATACAGTCCACTTTCTAGAAGCTGTTTTTAATTCTGACCATTGAGTTACATGCTCCAGTAATGAAATCTGTTCCTCTAGTTAAAGGTCCTTTGTGTAAATTATAAACCCTCTTTTCTTTCCTCATAAATTCCCACCCTGCTTTCTAGGGAGGTAAAGTGTACATTAGCCACTCTCCCAGGGGACTCCCACACTGTGTGCATGACAACTGTGAGATAATATCTGAGCTGCTGGTGCTGAGTGCACTCAGCTTCCAGCACTGCAGCATGGGGTCCTCATCTTGGCCCCAGTGTGAGCCAACAAGGGGGTGTTTTTCTTCCAGCCAGTACAATTTAGGTGTGTAATGTTTTCCAAAGCACTGACTCAGGAGAGGAGGGGCTAAGGATTTTCCTTTTCCTCTATTTATTTGCAAGTTCCTGACACAAATGGTTCTTTGAAGTGTCTTTAGGATGCTGTAGGGCAACCATATTTCTCATTTAAAAATATCTTTTGAATCACAAAAAACTTTAGATGTGTGTGTGTATTCATAACAGAACATAAGCACAGAACCACCACTGCTAACACACAGAAAGTCAGCTTTGTCAAGCTACACGAGGGTTGCTATTTCCCTTCAGTCCTGTGGTTGGGGACCTTTTAGATTAAATTCATTAGTTCATGGTAGTTTTGAGATGTAACATAAGCCTCCAAAGGCATCTTAAGCTTCTCTTTTTTATTAAAATTAAATCTTCCCTTGGCATTTCTCTAGGCACTTCTCCAGTCACAAATAAAAGGGACACTGCTGAAGGATATTCTGCTGCACACTTAAATGCCAGCAATCCAATTAAAGAAATGTTTAACCTTTTGTAAATAAAGCTATGGCTTGTACTGGCTTTTGGCTAAAGGAAAAAAAAATTAACTAATTTATTATTAAGCTTCTTACCCAAGACTGATGTATGTATTCACGATATAGTTTATAGCATTATAAGGCTATAGAATACTATTAAAATTATTCTGTCCCAGAAGGTCAGCTGGCTGCAGATTCAGACACTCTGCTCTCGAGTCAGCTCTGCTCAATGATATCCTTCTTCAAAGCCACCTTGGAATCTTGCACAATCTCAAGACACAAAAGTCCTGATCCAGATGTTAGACATGTCACAACACTTTCTTATGGCCTTTGTTAAAATGAGCATCATTTTCCCATTGCAAACAATACATGTGGATTGCGATAGGAGAGTGTTCAAACTCTGATATACATTGTTCTAAGCCTTAGTCTAAAAGCATTTTTAAAGCTAGACAATTGATTCTATATCTGGATGTCGATTTTGTACTGTCTCTAGACAAACAGTGTAGAAGACTACATTATAATTTATCTTTATTGCTTCTTTTGCTGCTACTCAGACACTTGATCTGTTGGGATGTTTTCTCCAAGAAGATTTGGCAGAGACAACACACTAGGCCTAGTAGCAAAACTGATAAGGGCTTACACTGGGCATGGAGAGGAAGGGGAAAATGAGTTTTCCTGCTTTTCAGCATCCTGAAACCATAGGGCGTCTCTGTGAGGGGAGGGGAACCCATGGAACAATCTTGGTGGTGCACTTGCACTAAGACAAGATACCCAAGTAGAGGCTGCGTCTTTTACTAGGCTTGATGCTGTGCTTAAGGCGTGGAAGCATGCTGAATTTGAATCAGGAGCAGTATACTTCCAAAAAAGATGTAACTGGAGAGCAACCACACAGTGAGGATTTCAAGTCTTCTGCCTCTGTTTCAGATGTGAAAAGAAAAGCCTATGTGCCCAATAGCTTGTGTAAGTATTCCAGCAGTAAGAATAGGTTTATTCGTTATATTTATATGGCCTCTATATATCCAGAAAAGTTAAGCCAGGGTTCATATATTTCTTACTTTCCTGCTGTGGCATTGTTACCAAATACCTGGTAAAATAACACTCCTTAACACCAGTGTAGCATTAAGAAGCAGGCATTCTTTATTTGGCACCTGATGCATGAGGGGATATTTCCTCTGAAATACCTTGATGCTGAGTACAGACAAGGCTTGTGTTTCTATACTGTAGTTTACATACATATTAATTGTTTTTCCCAGAAGAAACATACATATGATAATCCTTTCCCCGAAGTTATCAGCATAATTCCCTTCCCACTGGTGCAGATCTTTTCTTGTCCCGGAGGTCCCTCCAGTGGTCTTTGGTGGTTGCTGACCACAGAGTTATACCTGACCACACAATGAACTCAGTTCTACTTTTCAAATGCAGAGAAGAATTGGCATAACTGGTGTGATTGATTATTTTGATCAATGAAGTGTGGGTTTTGTTCCCTTCTTGGTTAATGTTAGTTGTAGTTTGATTGTATGGTTCCATAGGCTAGTGATTTTGAAAAATTGTCATTGCCTTTTCCATACCAGCTAAGCAAATAGTTCATCTGGCAATACTTCACCCCTTTGAGGCTTGTGTAGCTTGCTTTCCCTTCAAGCCTTCTTGAGACTCACTTAGCTTCTTTATTAACTTTGAAAAAAATGTTAGGTCAAACTTGGGGCAGAGTTGAATCATAGAATCATAGAATGGTTTGGGTTGGCAGGGACCTCAAAGATCATCTTGTTTCCACCGCCTGCCCTGGGCAGGGACACCTTCCATTAGACCAGGTTGCTCAGAACTCCATCCATCCTTGGCCTTGAACTCCTCCAGGGATGAAGTATTCACAGCTTCTCCGTCACGTAAATTAGTGCAGGATGTATTTTGTGCTATCATACAGGTCAGGGAATCTGGCTGGGTTCTTGCACTATTTCACTTTTTTACACACAATGCACAATGGAGAACGGTTCTGCCTTTGCATGAGCTTCTCTATTAGTTTGTTTGGGTATTTTTTTAACCAAACTGATAGCTATTTTCTCTTATATCCAGTTTCTTGAAAGAACAACAGTGCAGGAGGATTCAGAAAGAACATCTCAGGGTTGAGTCTTTTTTTCAAAGGAAAAATATATCCTTGTACGTTTCTGAGTGCCGTGAATCCCAAAAGACTGTTTTGATGGTGGCAAGACATGGCCATGGATGGCAGTGCCATACCTGGCTGCAGGCCTGGTGAATCCCTGCTGCTCTGGAAATTCCCCAGTGCTTGTCTCACACTCACCCCAGCGTGCTGCAGGCTGGGCTCCTCAGGACCTGGGATTGGGAGCACCACAGAGCTCCATGTCTGCATGTCTGCTACACTTGTGCTTTTCCAGCTGGCTTATTCTTCTGTTTGTATTGCTCCTGCTTGCAACTTGGCATCATGTTTGGGGGTTGGGTTTTAATTTTTGGTTGCTTTTTTTTAATGTTGCTACCAAGGCAGATATATTTTCTTTTCCTTGTATGCTATAGAAAAACCTAAAGCTTCTTAAAAAATTTTTAAAGCAATTCAGCTTTTTGAAACTGCATAATTAAAGAGCTCTGAAATAATTGGCTTATTATAGTGCACCCATAAAAATGAATTTGCATCTCATTTATGAACTATTAGATTCCTTATTACATGCGACTGATTGTTCTTAATGTGACTTGCATATAATTTAGCATTCTTTACTCATGCACTTTGTAGCTAAACACTGGGGGAGGGAAGTTCATCCCAAAATCATGGCACCGGAACGCAGATTATGGAGCAGCCACAGACTGATCCTGCACAATGTGCTCTCAGTTTGTCTCTCTGTTCCCCTCACAGTCCCGCACTGAGGTGCAGAAGCCCCAGATCTGCCAGCTGATTTTTTTCCTGACCTCTTTCCCCCCTGGCAAGGCCTGGCCACGCTGCAGCAAGAGCTGTGATTGCTAATGACAAACCTGTGCTGGAGGTACCCAAGTGATTTGCCAGTGCCAAGGCACATACCATGCACCCCATGTCAGAACCTTCCCTGTGACAGTCACCCAGGCCCAAGGTGGCAGGGACATGCCCCCAAGTGCAGCGCAGGCACGAGCTGGGATCACCTCTCAAGTCCTCACTTCAGCAGTGGTTGGTGGCTCTTCCTCAGAGCTCGCCAGTGCTGCCCGTGGTCCTCCTGTTGGTGGTGGTGGTGACAGCAGTGGCAGAGCTCAGTCTCAGTGGGCTCTCACCTGAGCTCACCTGTGTGACAGAGGGCTGCAGGTGCTGGCAGGGAAGTTACGGTGGTGGTCAGAGCCTTTTTGTGTGAGGATTGCTGAGCAAATGCTTCCCAGTGGCTGGGCTGGGAAATCCCCGTGAGCCAAATGCTGGAAATACCCACCCGTATTCCTACCAGAGCATTCCATTACCTCAGAAACAGGACACCAACACAGTCAGGAATCGCTGCCTCCACCGTGCTTCCAGCAGCATTCTCTCTGTCTGAGCATGGGTTTAGGTGGTCATAAAGCCCAGTCTCGGTGTCTGTGACTCCACTTTGACTTGAAGGAGGGGAAAACAGTAATAACAAAAATGAAGCAAAATGCGGGGTCACCTTGTGGAACTGAAGAGGACTCTGGGTGAGTGAGCATAGAAATAATATCATAGGGTTAAAGGGAAAGTGGCAAGCAGGCACCTTGAATGAAATTCTGCAAAATTACTGAACAGTAATTTCAGAGTATTTTATTTACTATAGGAAATGGCAAAAGAAATTACAAGTTCATTTCAATAGATACAAAAAATGCCATGGTCTTCATAAGAGATGTTATTCTCTCTTTGGGCACAGGCAATTAAGAAGACACTAATGCCAAGTATTCAGCAGGAGCAAGTGTAGTGAGCCCTGGGTCATGGGTTTGAGTATCAGTGGTTCCCAAAATACATGGATACTCCTGTGGGCATTTTTGTCAGAAAGCACATGGAGAACTGAGATTTTCATCAATCTTTTTGTTTAGATGATGGATAACGTGGTTTAGTCCAGTGCATGATCCTACTGTTTTTTTCAGGGTAGCTAGTGAGCAGGACACCAGGTGAGGTAAGGAGAAGAAACTATGGATCAAAAATTGTACAAAGACATTACGATCCTTCAGACAAAATAAAATATGTACAATTCTATTCTGTTCAGAGAAGGAACTAGTGGTGTTGGCAGCAGCAATATCAGAAGAGTACTGACATGCTTTGTATTTCATTTGCCTTTCTTCTGGATTGTCAATCCTCTCTGAATCTCTGTTCAGCAGCACAGTAAATACAGCCAGAAACACATGAGGCACTAATGCCAGGGAGGCAGAAATGATCCCTGCAGTCTTATAATCCTTCTCTTACAGTAATTTTGAAGGATTAAAAGTGGGTTCAGATATGTGGGTGCACTGCACCTTTCAGAGCTCCAATTTTATGTAGGTAAATTATTCCCCTTGTATATTAGGGCAGGTCAGAGTGTGTTCATGCCAATCCAGGGCATCTCTGGGCTGTCAGAAGCTGTGAGGGAAGCAATTACTCCCAGCCTGAGCCTGACTTTGGGGCTGGAGCTGCCGCAGCACGTGGTGCAGCAGAGAAGGCTTTGCACCCCTGGGAGCCAGGCCAGTCCCCTACAGCTGCTACCTGAGCCCGTTTCTGCCCCTTTATCTTCTCACTGTCCGGCCTTTTTGGCCCTGTTTTGGTCAGAGGTGGTTTTACTCAGAACCTGTGAAAGGTTGTGATAAGGTTTTGGAGTTCACGGGTTAAGCAGAGCTGATCTGTGAGCTTTGCCAAGGCAGGCGCTCTGCTGCCCTGGCCTTTGAAGGATAAAAGTGTTATCCAGACAAATCCATGCTGCTTTTCAAAGCAGTGACTCTGTGTGCAGCACAGCTGGGGTCTGGGAGCAGGGCTGCTGGCAGAGCAGGGAAGAGCAGCCTGCTGTTTTCTTTGGGAGGAAAGGTGGAAATACGTTTTTCAAAGCAGCTAGTTGTTTTGTAAATGTCTGGTTCTAATGCCCAAATAAATGTGTTTTCAGTTGGTTTCTACCTCAGAAGGTAGATTCTAGGTGCAATTAAAAGATTCCTTTCAGCTTTCACTAGTTGGCAATCAAAAGTGCCCATCATCCTGGATCAAACATTCTAATTCTCTCCTTCGATGTAAACTCATAGTTTGAGGAAAGAAGTCAGTGTGGAGTTGAGCTGTAAGATCTACTCCTTCCCTCCCCCTTCTATTTTTGGTGTATGTGCTTTGCTCATGGTTTGCAAACACTGCTGTTTGTTTTTTAAAGCATACATTTAAAGGACACACGGTGATTACCAATAAACTAAATTAAAAGGGCAAAAGCTGGAGACAGTAGAAAGAAGTTCATATACCTGTCACCATGTTCATTACTCAGCACTGTGTGTGCTTTTCACTGCTACAGATCACACCCAGACACAATGCTGATTATCTGTGCAGGAGGTCGCTTTTGCATGCCAAAGGAAAACACTGCTTTGTCTTGCTAATTTGATTTTAATATCTGTGCCATGCTATTCGTTGGCCTAGAAATTAGATTGCTTTTTACTAATATAATTGGCTAATTAAAACATCTTCTGTAGGAAATGGGGAGATACCCACAGTCCTTACGGGACTTGGAACATACTAAAGTAAAGAGATGACAGTTCCTGATCCAACAAGAGCTCATTTAGAGCACAAAGAAAGGAATATATTCCATGCAATTTTCTTAATAAGTTTTTTGAGGTAATTTAGGGTCCAGTCTTTGGAATGGAGATGGAAACACTGGAACTTAGAAGACACAGCCCTGTAGGACTTCCATGCAATACAGAACGGGTAGTTGGGATCCATTCTGTAAGTTTGCACTATTTTGTATGTTTAATCATTTTAAGTTCCCTGTCTGTGACCAGTTGTGAAGATGTAAAGAAACAGAAAAAAGTTGCACTCAAACAGTCTTCCTTGGTCCCAGTAACTAGAACATTCTAGGTTTGGTACCTGATCATAGAGTTTTGGTATTTCCTTCCTTACCTGCTACCACTTACCACCTGGAGTGAGTCCCTGGGTGGGAAATAGCCCTGGCTAGAGCCACTGATTTCTTGTCTCCCACTGCTCAGAGATGATAAGGGGTAGACAGATGAGGAAGGCACAAGTGTTACCTCTGCCATAATGGTGAAGATGGAGCAGTAACTTTCAAGCAGTAGATCACCTTCCTGTCCTGGGTCCCAGCTCCAACAGTCACAGCCTCCTTCCCCCAAGATGCTCACTGGATTGCATCTTCATACAGTATCCTTCAGACAGGACTTGAGGAAAAGTCCTATCCTAGACAATCAATCCTTGAGCCTGGAAAGAGTTTGAGAGACTTATGCTAATCATATTTAATTAGTATGTGCAAATGATTCTAACTAAATGTAGACTTCCCTTAGTATTTTCAATTAAAAGCTCTGGATGTACTCCAAAGTTACAAATTCCTTCACTAAGCCAGTAGGGAATGATAATGAATTATTGCTAATATAGTCATAAAGCTTTTATTTGCATAAGTAATACGAAGCTAATATGTGGATAAAATTAAACTTGAAAATGAAATATTATTAAAACAAAACTGTTAATGAATTTGGACCCATTACTGAGCAGGTATATTTGGCAGCTGGCTGGAACAGATAACTCCAATAGAAGTCTAGCAGAATCAAAATCAATATTGAACACTGCATAACACAGTGAAGATAGTTGAGCAAGTTAGATGTGCTCCATCACTGTTCGCTTTTGCAATCGTAACTCAACCAAGAGAAGGTGTCAATGCAGCAAGGAGAACCAAATCACTGGACTTGAGTATTTCATTCTGTTTTTTACTGTTATAATTAGACTGACTTGAGAGAAGATGCTCTGAATTTTCACTAGTATGGAATAAATATTGAAGACTAGAAGTCATGTTCTAAGTAGATGGTGGTCACAGATGCTGTTTATACCAGCAGGATTGGTTGTTACCATATTAAGATTCTAACTACCAAGGCTGGACTTTTTTCTTCTTGAAATAGTTCACTGATCACTTTTTACTCTTTTTCATACTGCAGAAGGCTTTCCTCAACCCCTTGTGGATATGTTAGTGCTGGGCTGCACAGTTTGGATTTATTTTGTTTACTATTTTAGTTTGGAGGAATTAGTCCAAACTAAAATAATCTTAAAACAAGAATATCAGGTGGTGGAACTTACTCTGAAATAGTAAGTATATAGAATAGAAAGATACAGAGTGCAGTAATTTGATCAGTTTTTTTCTTTCTTTCATGATCACACACGCATGAACCAGAATCCGAGCACCATCTCTCTGTTGGCTTGGGACATTGCTTTTTACTGTGGTTTCCTTACAAAACCTGCAGAGTAATTGCTGTGCTTGCCTCCACTCACTCTGGACCAGCCCTGCTGGTGCCTCTCACCCACAACTCCTTCACATGGGCTCAGCTTCACTCTGGGTTCCTGTGCAGCTTCTCCATGCAGAAGGGTCCAGGTGCAGTCCCTTTGCTGCTTGGGCTGCCCTGCTTCTGGAAGGCAGCAGACACCAAACTGGACAAAGCAGCCCTGAATGTGTTATGAGCTCTCCCAAGCCTCCTCACTTTTGTGCAGACAGACACTGCCAATGAGGCACATCTGAGACAAGATGGAGTCACTGAGTGTGGGGGTTAGCAGAGGGAGAAGCATTTTCAGGGGTTGAGGTTTCATTATCATGTCTAAGAAGCTAATTCATTTTCTCTTTTGTGCAGGAGGATTATGTACTTCATCTTTTTGCAGAGGCCAAAACTCTGACACCTGAAAAGATGAAACCTGTCAACTCCCAGCTGATGTTACAGCCTGAATGGAAAGGCCTGTGTTGGCTTTCACTATCTCAGAATTTGCCCATATCTCTATTCTTCCAGAGTTGGTGTTTCAGAAATTACTCAGCCAAGTTTTTGCAATTTTGTGGGGCTTGTGTATCTGACCCACCTATACCGCTTTAAAAATTCCAGTTCTTAGGAATCCAGTGTTGCTTTATGGTGCAAAAAGCACATTAGGTTTTCCTTTATTTTTCCACTATATTGCAAATGAATGGTTTTGCTGGGGAAAAAAAAACCCAGGAGATATCTTATCCAATGTTTCATTTCAGGTACTTGTACTGTTTCTTACAGAGAATGCAATTAATTTTCTCTCAGTACTAAGACCAGCCCGTGCAGCCGAAGCCCAGCTGAATCTGGGCAGTGTGGTAAGTCAAACTGGCTGGGTGGTGACCTGTCACAGTCAGTGACTCTCACAGGTGCCAGAACCTCACTGCTAGGGATACTGGTGTGTTTTGTGTCAGGAGCAGAGGGATACCATGTCAGAATACATGGGATACCAAGGATCATCACCATTTTACAGACTTCTTTTTCATTTCTGCACATATATGTATTACATTTAGCATTTCTACTTATTTTTATGCTTTTTTTTAAATACTTGCCAAACTTACAAGTTACACCTTTTCTTTTCGTCATGTAATGGTCTCCTAACTCAGAGATAAGAGGAAAGTAGTAGCAAGCTGGCTGTGTTCATTGTAAGAGTGCTGGCCCCTGGGAGACCAGATGCAGACTTGGTGTTTGCACCAGAGAGGAACTGGAAGAACGGTTCCCATTTTTCCCACCTCCTTGGGGCTTGTTCTGTTGAATTGTACCAACTCAGAGGTTTCCAGCATGGGCATGTGTCTTCAGCAGAGCTCCTCGTGCTGTGTGCTGGGCAGCGGGGCTGAGCCATGCTGGGGAAGGGGAATGAAACCCCTTGGTGCGGGCAGAGACTGCTGGCACTGGCACTGCCTCTCGCTCCAGCCGGAGCAGGCACAACCCCTGGGAAGCTGTACAATGCATCTTACAGGTCTTGCCTGTTCTAAGAGCTTGACATCATCAGGTTATGAAGTTTGGTGCACCCTGAATTACCATGTTTCTGAATTTTGGCATGCTCAAAACTAAGTAAAGATCTCATTCTGTTCCCTGGGGACTGTGAATAAACAGGAAGTGATGGGAATGAGCCCTGAGTTTGTTGGATTGGAGGCGTTTCTAATGCCTTCTCTGAAACACACCTCTGCTTGCTTTTGCCAGAGGAGAATTTTCATCTTCAGAGCATGTAAGTTCTACACAGCTGAAGAGGAACAAGAAGGCCATGGGTTATAGATCTCCAGCAATGGCTGAGTGGATTTAAACTGCTTTTATAAATAGATAAGAACAAACTGTGACTCTGCTGATAACTTGTGCAGTTGGAACTGCTGACTTCTTAAACCCTGGAAATTGGGCTTTATAATGGAAATAGTAAGTCTGTGAACCTTAATTACAGTCGTAGTGCTGGCCATGGCCACCCTTTCACACACAAGAAGAATTCAGTATGAGAGGGTGACCAGTAGAAACAATTTGTCATGAATTATATTAGTTGTGAATGTGGACTTTCATCATGCTGGTCACCTTAGCCAACCTGAGAAAAGTTATTGAACTGAGTGTGGGCTGGGTTAGCACTAGGAAAGTAAAATGGAAACTATGATTAACCTTTCTTGTACCATGTTTTCAAGAGTCAGTTTCAATATCTTCGTGGAAGTGCTCCTGTTGTATTGCTTTGTTATTAAGGAAGCTTGGGAAGATTTGACAAAATGTTAAAAGCTAAATCACAAACGAATGTTCAGATGTGAGATTCCTCAGTTCTGCTTTCATTCACTATCATGCCTCAGGTTTAGAAGAATTCAAATATGGAAATGCGTGTCATCATTTTGAAATGCTCAGAAGACAACGCCAATGTTCTGTCAATTTATGTTTGTCCCAAATGGCCTCTATAGCCAAGAGTGTGCTTGGAACTCTAGATTACAGGCATAAAAGATGAAGAGAATTGTAATGATTTGCTTTAAAAGAAGCCTAAGATTTGGGGAGTATCATGAAAGTCAGCTACAGCTTGAGCATTTTTCTTCTGAGTAGGTCTTCAAAGGAGTACAGTGTCAAAATCAAAAGAGATGGCAAGGGTATGTTGTCTATTACTATACATAAGCAAACAGATGGTTTACTTTTTCTCCTCTTTTAAATATGTAGCTACTATGGTCTCATTATGTCTCTTGGAATGGTTTCAGATATCGATTTAGTTTGCAAAACTGAGTTGATTGAATAATAGCTATATCACAATTTCAAATCTATTAGAAACATCACTTGCCAGAGAATCTGATGGTTTACTTGACTGTCAATAATAAAATTGTGTAAGCTATTAATTACTTTGGACTCTTTAACAGTATTGCATTTCTCTGTACCAGGGACAGTGCTGCTGGCATCAGCTGCTGGGAGCTGCGGGAGCTTTCTTGGTCCTTTTCAGGGAGTTTCATTGTCTCAAGGTATTTGTGGGAGTGATTCCCTCCCACCAGCTGCTTCTAAAGGTTATCCTTTTCCTCCTCTGTCCCACTCAGCAGTTGCTGCCAGAAGGAGGAGAGATTTGGGTCCTTACTGTTGGTTTCAGGTGTATGCTCATTGCTGCTTTATTCTTTCTCTTCTTTCTTGGTCATTGTTATTTAGGATATTAGTTTCTCCTCTGCATCAAGGAGTACAAAATACAGATAGACAAGTACTTTCTTTTCTTTTGCTAACTGTAACTAACTGTTCTGCCCAGAACAATATCTTGTAACCTGATTTGTCTCTCACAATGATGTATTTCATACAAGCCCTTCTGAGGAATAAAACTATCCCTGAGAGCCTAATTTTTTAGACAAAGGTATTGAATAAGGTGATGTATGTGAGTTTCAGAAACCCAAGCAAAACACAGTGTTATCAGAAGCCTTCCTAGAACACTGATAATTTTTATCATTTCATCTGTTATTAGTTCAAAGCATGATTGTTTCCTTAATCTGCAGTACACAGCCCTGTTGGGTCCTCGACACAAAAGCACTTGCTTGAACCTGTTTGTGTTTGATGAAGCAACACTTCTGTAGTGAACTCTCATGGAAAATTAGTTGACCTCAAATGTCTACACAAGGTGTTGCGATTTCTACAGAGTGTGCTTTGGGGATGTGTTCTGTCTTCCTATTAATCATAATTTTCAACACAATGCAAAGACCCACGCAAGGAAGGAGTCAGTGCCCAAAAGGAGCACACGCAGTTCTTACACTGTGTGACAGGACCTGTTTCATGGACATCTGAGATGCTCCAGTTTGCAGCCAGCCTGGCAGCTGGCTCGGCAGCTGGCTCGGGGGGTTGAGCCACAGCCTCCTGGTTCTTTAAATAGCAATGAAGTGCTGGGCTCAACTCACATGCTGTGGCACAAGAAAATTGGCAAACATAAATAAATATTGTCTTTTTCCTTTCCAGTGGGATCTGAAATAGGTTGAGGTATATGAATTGGGCCTGGGTTTACACACAGGAAACAAGCACCAGGATCTGAACTGGGACAGTGAAGTGAGGACAACCCTTGGCTGTCAGGACAGACAGTTCAGTCAACCCTGTACCAGTTTCAAGGTGTTTTACATTATAGATTTTCAGTTTGATGTCAATGGCAGCTGCTCAGGATGTAGGAGTGCCAATTTTAAATGCAGAAGAAGGGGAGAAGTTTTTCCAACCTCTTTAGGGATCCACCTCTCACTTCTCTAACAGTGGCAGTAGGAGCAGCACTGAAAAATGCAGCTTAGTTCATCCTGGGCCCAAATCTTCTGTTAAGGGGCTACACTTGTTTCAGGACCTTGAGTCTTGGAATAGATCTTGCACATGAGTGCCAGCAGACTCTGCACGTCCCTAGGTTCGTGGTGCTGAGCTGCTTGCTCTGTCCTAGTGTCTTGGGGTAATTTTATGATAGTACTGTATTCCCCTATCATCTGCTTATTGCCCAGAAATGGGTCCTGCAGCTTTAAGCCAGGTCTGAGGGAAAGCGGGGGGGAGCCGAGCGAATTCTTCTTCAGCATGGTTTGTGTTGAAGGACTCACAGACTCCCCCGCGTTCGCACCGCTGCAGAGCCCAGGGAGCGCCTTCCTGCTTTTAGCCGGCCTGTTAACTGAGGGAAGAAAAGTTTCCCAGGACTGCACACCGAAATCCTCCGGAACTTCTTCTTCTTCTGGAACTGCTCGGCCTTGCTGAGATCCGAGAACCAGATCATCAGACCCCATGGACCGGCGGGGAGGCTGCGGGGATGCCGCATCCCGGCCTTGGACCTCAGGAGGGGCCGAGCCAGCTACAGAAAACAGCTCTGAATCCACCAGCTTTCTCCGCACCGAGGAGGTTTATTATCTAACATCATTCGTTTCCTGTGCCTTGCCGGCACTCTGCTTGTTAAATAAATAGTTTTTTTCAATTTCATTCAAGAAATTCCCTTCATATTGGTGGGACAGGGAGTGCTGAAACCTGTCTTCTGGGGAGGAGGTGTTCCTTCCAGAGCGTTTCCCCCTAAACTTGTCTCAAACTGAGACACCTAGGCTGTCAGGAATGCTGGAGGGCTGTGTGGGCATGGAATTGCGTTGAGTTCTGCTTTCCCCTGCAGTCCCAGCCGCACATGTAGGGATCAGCAAGTTGAGACGTGGCTGCTTTTGTAATTTAATGCCTGTCTTCTGCAGAAATGCATCCAGGGTCACCTGCAGGGACATCCTGAGTGACAGCAAATTCAGCAGGCTGTGCTGTGATCTGAGTCTGGCAGGACAGACTGAGAGCAGAAGGGCTGTGAGAAGTCTTCTGTTCCCTGCCTGTTGTTTTCTTCAGGGTGATAATAGCACAGAGTGGTGTAATCTGCACTGGACACAGTCTGACTAGCCAAAATGATGGCCTTTGGCCCCAGACTAAAACCAAGAAGACTGTTTATGTATATTACAGTATTTAAGGTGTATCGATGTCTGTGATTCTGACCCTCAGCTGTCTTGGATCACAGGAAGCTGGTTTGGGCTGCTGCAGAAGGGAGTTTCTAGCTTGGTATTTCCAACAACTTCTTATACCTCACTGGCTGAAAACCTCCCTGGCTGCAAAACTGGCTGGATGGCTGGGCCCAGAGAGTGGTGGTGAGTGGTGGCCAGTCACTACTGGGCCTCCTCCGGGCTCAGTCATTTAATATCTACATCAGTGATTGGGATGGGGGGATTGAGGTCACCCTCAGTAATCTTGCAGATGACACTAAGCTGGGTGGGCAGGAAGGCTCTGGGCCTCTGCAGAGGGATCTGGGCAGGCTGGAGCAATGGGCTGAGGACAACTGAGAAGGTTCAGTAAGGTCAAGAGTTGTGTCCTACATTTGAGTTGCAGCACTACAGGCTGGGGGTGGAATGGATTGAGAGCTGCTTGGCAGGAAGAGACTTGGTGTTGGTTGACAACTGGCTGGATATGAGCTAGTGTGTGCCCAGGTGGCCAAGAAGGTGAGGGGCATCCTGGCCTGTATCAGCCATAGTGTGGCCAGCAGTGTGGAGGCTGGTGGGCCTGCTGGACAAGGAACGAAAGGAGTCCTATGGTGGGATAAGTCGTAGGTTCCTTTCCAGCTTATGGTGACTGAAAAGCTTCCCCAAGAATGCTTTGTTCTGTTCATGTATCCCAGTTCTCCTCCCCTGGTTGGCTCCGTTGGCTGCTACACTCCTGGTTACCTGATACCCCCTCAGAGTTTCGTGATTAGTTCCCTTACCCTGGACCCCTCTTTGTTCTCCCCAGGGACTTCTCTGGAACCTCGCACGAGTGTGGAGGCATTAAAATCTCTCCTGTAGAACCCCATGTGAAGACCCTTCCTGCTCGTTCATTGTCGGACTGCTTTTCCAGCTGTCTGGTGTGTGTGTACGTGCGTGTGCAAGCGTGCTGGCTGCACTGACAGGCTCCCTTAGAGACGCTTCTGGGAAGGCCACAGCATTTTACCATCCAATATCACTGTGACACAGCAGGACCAGGGCAGTGACCACAGTGCCCATCCACCTATACTGGCACTGATGAAGCACCTTGAACTCTGGGTTCGTGTACTAGCTTGAAAACAAACCAGTGGGAGGCACCAATTCAGAATAACAATTTAATGGAGAAATTAAAGAAAAGGAAAAAAATAAAACGCTGGTTCAAACTGACAGAGTCAAGATACAACCTGAATCCCTGTTAGGCAGGGTGGTAGTAGCAGTCCAGTAGAATGGTGGCTGTGGTCCTCCTGAAGCAGTGATCCTGTAGAAAAAGGGTCTGCTCTTCCTCAGAAGGTCCAGTGGTGGCTATGTAGCTCCTGTCCCCTGGAAATCCAGTGGAAAGGGTGTCTCTGGTGTTCAGAGTCTCAGATTATATCCACGATGGGATGCTTGGTTTGTCTGTCCTTCATTTGAAGTGGGCTTGCTTTGGTGGGAAGGAAAATAATGTAAATGCCTGCTTTCACATGTAGTTTAATTTGTGCTTGCAGTAGATACTACACAATTCCATTACCTCTGCATTTCCATACCTACCACAATTCCATCACCTCCCTGGGTGGAGCATCTCACAATGGGGTAATGAGTCATGAGGCCAAGTGTTGATTAGGCTCATTAACAGAAGATGGTCTGGAGGGAGTCATGCAGCAGGACAATGATGGGCCATGAACAGAAAGATAGTCTGGGGGGAGGAGGCAAGGAAACGCTGCCCCACCTGATTTCAACAGCTCATGAGGATGGGAATAGAATACACTGCAACCCAGGACAGTTCGGTTTTAGGTACCTCACTTCAGAAAGGATGTTGAGGTGCTGGAGGAGCTCTGGTGTCCAGAGGAAGGCAGCAGAGCTGGGGAAGCCCAGAAAACATGTCCTGTGAGGAGTGGCTGAGGGAGCTGGGGTTGTTTAGTCTGGAGAAGTGGATGCTCGGGGGGATGCCTTCTCACTCCCTACAACTACCTGAAAGGATGGTGTAGCCAGGTGGGACACAACCATGTCTCAAGTGAAAGGACTAGAGGAAATGGCCTTAAGTTGTGCCAGGGGAGGTTCAGATTAGAAAAAACAATAATTACTGTAAGAGTGGTCAGACACTGGAATAAGTTGCCCAGGGAAGTGGTGCATCACCATCTGGGAGTGCTCCAGAGATATCTGGATGTGGCACTTGGGGATGTGGTTTAGGGGTGATCATGCTCGTTGCTGGTTTGATGGTTGGATTCAATTACCTTGAAGGTCTCTTCCAACCTTGATGATACTGTGATCACACTGAGCTGCCGCTGGTGAGGTCAGCCTGGGTGTCGGGTTCTTTGGGCCTTGGTGTTTTGTTTTGTTTTTATTTGCTTGTGTTGGCATTGATCTCTGGATGACATTAAAAATATTTATTCAGCACAGGCAGGGTGACAGATATCTCTTGTATGAAGAACTATTTGATGAGCTGTTAGTTTTGAGTGCCTTTCCTATTCATTGAACTAATTAGCTCTACAAATCTTGCTGTCAACCAGTCATATAGCCACTTATTTATTTTCCCATGTGCAGAATTTTTACTTTGCTGCATATACACAGAGCTATAAAACCAAATGCACCAAAAATTGTCTCTTAGTTGGATATAAATGGAAACAAAATACACTTGGAATTATTATTACATGTACCATTAATTTTTATTTGAACTGTCTTATAAAAATGCCAAGCTGCTTTCATTGTTTTTCACTGCTGCACTCATGTAATGAGTGTAATGCTCGTTTACTGCATTACTGGGAGAGTATGAAAATGCCTGTGTCTGAGACAGGGAAGAATAGAGGCTTTAGCGCTGACCACATGGACACCTGAAGTCTCTGGCTGTCACCAATTGCTTCGGTGTTTAAAATTATGGCTTGGTTTTAACCTCCTCTTGTGCTTTCTCTCTTTCTGCAAGCTTTGCTTTTTTTGCAGCCTTTTAACCATCCTAGTGAGTGGAGTTAAGCATTTAATACAATTATAGCATTTCAAACTCATGCCAGTGCAGCCAGTGAGCCTGGGCTCTGCTGTGCTCAGTCACAGCAAGCCTGGCTGCTTCTGGCAGTGACAGTGCAGAGGGCATTCTCATGAAAGAGATATAGAAAATGTGCTTTGTGAGAAACAAAAATGTGAATTATGACATTACTGGCACAGATATCTCTGGTGTTTTGATTGCTGTGGCATTTCTGATTTGGGACAGTATCATGTGGGCTCTGGAGACTCAGCAGTATCCATCAGCAACCAGGGCTGCTCATGCAGAACTCTGAAGTGGGACCCAGGAAGTGAATGATCACCGTGTGAAATACAGCCAGATGTTTTATAGCTTCACAGTTGCCTTCTAAAATTGCCAGTAATCCCTGGAAGTTTTGTGATGTAATGGCCAACTGGAATTATGCTGCCTGTTGGAAAGAGATTTTCCATTTTGTAACCTGGTATTTTCAAAGTAATCACAGCCAAGATTCTTCTTCAACATACGCAGCATCCTCTACCCCTTAGAATGGAGCTCGTGGAGACTTTTGCCAGTGCAGAGCTATGCCATCAGTGGGCTGGGTTGTAATGGATCACAGGGCATTAATTTCTTCTCTCAAGTTAGGCAATGGTTTTATTTTTTCTGTAATGTTGATGTCTTCCCTTGTCCCCAAGTATTAAAATCTTAAGTACACCTCATTTTGGAAGCAGAGGTAATGGAATTGTGTAGTATCTACTGCAAGCACAAATTAAACTACATGTGAAAGCAGGCATTTACATTATTTTCCTTCCCACCAAAGCAAGCCCACTTCAAATGAAGGACAGACAAACCAAGTGTGTGCAGGCAAAACAATGAGAGCTGTAAAATGGAAAACTGCTCCACAGAACTGTGCTGATTAGTTTCCAAGTGCTCTTATTTGAGTGGTAGAGATGTGTGCCCAAGTTTGATGTGTGGATGTTGGCACATTGGAGAGTGTTTGGGAAAGGAGTGTTTGGTTACAGGGAAGATTTGAAAATCATTCAATGTAAAGAGACAGAGACTCTCAATCTCTTTACCTTGTTTTGGAAAAAAAGAGTAAATGATTACTAGAAGAAGAGATCTGTGATAAGAGACTTTTTAGACATCACTGGAGCATGTTGGGCAGCCGTAGCCCAGTGGCTCAGTGGCTGAGCTGTATGGTTTGGGCTCTGGGTATAAGTGAATATTTGAGCAGCTTCAGAGTGTTGGGCAGTTGCTGCTGCTTGAAATCTGTGGTCATGGCTGAATCCTCAAGGCTGTAGCTCTGATGAAGCTGTGAAACAGAAGTTCTGGTTCATGTTGGACAGGTCAGATAATCACAGTGGAGCAATGGCAAAAACAATGTACTGAGGTTTCAGATAAATTTGACAAGTGCACCTAGGCAATGTGGCTGCCTCTGGTATCTGTGGAAGGCTCTCAGTCATCCAGATGATGGCAATAAAGCAAAAATTGGTGAGTGAAAATTGTGAGGAAGACTTTAGGCCTGTTCTTTGGTCCATTCTCTGTTGGTTCTCTTGATGCATTATGAAATGTTGAGGTGATGTACAGAGATTAAAAGAAACCTCATCCATTTTCTAAGGTGTGTAATACCTATCTTTGGGGAGAAAGAAATATGCAGATGATGGAAATATATTTAAACCAGAACAAGCCCTGAGAGTTAGAAGTCTTCAATGTCAAACTCTGCCTAAGAGCTGATGAGGTGGGACTCCCCATCTGTGCAGCCTGTGGATATGAAATTTTGGAAGTGCGGTAGGAGAGATGAGAAGAGGGTTTCAAACACTTGAAATGAGAGGCTTTGAGTTTCCAGTGTTGGACAGGCACTGATTCACCCTGCCTCCTTTCTCTCTGTGCTGTTTATGTAACCATAATGCATCCTTTACATTCTGTCTCTTCTTAAATTTCCTTCCTATCAGCCAGACCTCACCCTATGGAAGTTCTCTGCTCACAGCATTTTAATTTGGGGAAATTTTAACTTTTCCTTCCAGAAATGTGCAGGTATCACATGAGTTTTAAGCCATTTTCCAGTTGAGACTGAAACCAGACAAGCTTGACTTCTGCAACAGGACTTGAGCTGGAACATCCAGGCTGTGCTTGCCTCAAGGTCAGAGGCACCTAGAACTGTAGGTACTGTTACTGGGCTGTAAGTTGGCCCACTCTGGGTTATTGACAGCAGCTCTGAGAGGACACCTCTGTTGATGTTAGCTCACTGATCCCGCTGCTCAGAAATGTCTCCCCTTTGGTGCTGCAGTCCCTCGTGGTCACCAGGAGAGCACAATGTGAGAGCACATTTGCTTTCTTCAAGCATCCAGTCCACACCGTTGCTTCATCTGAAGCTTTCCTTGAGAGAAAACGCTGTTATGGTACCCAGCTCCTCACAACTTCTGAAGAGGAGAAAAAGATACAGTTTGTTGAGGTAAATGGAAAGATTTTGCTTGAGTTATGTGGGCTTTCGGTGCAAGAGTTAACCGGAAAGGCATTGAGACGTGCCTAAGGAAAAGAAATTGGTTTTAAAAGGAAATACCACATTAGAATAAATTACAAGGTAATGAGGTTTATGAAAGTGGGGTTTATGAGAGTTGAAACTAGAGTGGTCTTTTAATCCATGATGGCTGCTCATTTATTGTTACAGTAAGTTTACAGAACCTACAGTAAAAGAGACCATAAAAGATGTAACTTTTTAAAATTATGCTGTAAACCCCAAGAATTTCTCTGTACTTAGTTTAAAGGAAGCATGGCATTATGTTAAAAACATGTGTCCTTACAGACTCTTCCTCAGGGTGACAAATCTCAGTGGTGTCATTTTCCAGATGTGTTTGATTATAAGTCATGCTTTTACCTCAAATTGTAGGAAACTGAGTGTTCAGGTTTATGCTTATCTTTGAGTTTTAATTCAACTTATGGCACATGTAATATTTTCTTTAGTCCTAACACGTCGTTGTCAACTCTATAGAGTATATTTTAGTACAGTTTTGAAACATTTCTTTGGTAGTAAGCACTTCTGTCTTGGCAATACTAGAAGTGCTTTTCCATATCAGCAGCAGTGCATGAATGCTGAACACTCACTGGAGAATTGGGCTGGGTGTTGGGAGAGATTCTAATTCAAAAAAGCAAATTCATGACTGGTAATTGTATTTAGGAAGTTAATGTAATAAAATTAAGAATTAGTCATCTGTGATGCAGTACTTTTCTCATACACAGAATTTTTCACCTCCTGAAATTTCTGAATAAAAGTACACCCTGGAAGGAATTACAACAGAGAAAAAAGTCCTCCCATTGCACTTACAGCACTCTCAGGACGTTGGGATCTGTTTCTACATCCTGCAGTCAGGATGCCACTGGGGAAGAACTCACCTGTTTCAAAGAGGCTTTGCTGCCTGTAGGTGCCTGTGGCACACACAGGTGAGGTGGCTTGTGCTGAAGCACCACTGCTGTGCTTTACTGAGGGTGTCCAGATTTAGCTGTGAGATGCTGCAGTTTCAGGAATTGCCAGAGGCATCAGAGAGGAGTTTTTGGCTGGAGAAGACACAAATTATGTTCTGTTCATAAAAGAGCGTTTTCATTTCTGTTGTGTCCTTATACTAATGTGTTAGTAACTGCATTGCCTCGCAGACTGGAGTTCCTTCTCTCTCACCAGTACTTGAGTGTTTGAAAACCAGGGTGGGTTTCTTTTCACAGACAGATTGCCAGGGATCCATCCTTGACAGATTGCCAGGGATCCACAAGGATGCTTGTTGTAGAATTTCAATCCAGTCACACATTGAAGCAACATTTTATTCTGTTTATCAGAAAAACTTACACTGGGGAAAGTCAAGGCCATTTTTAATGCTGATATTCCTCATTTATCATTTACCAACTACAGTAAAATCTGGGGAAGCAACTAATGTTCTCAGTGAAATATTAGTGCAGATCTCCTTGGACCTTTATTGCCATGCTGGTTAACTCTGCAGGGGGAGGTGGGCAGAACCTCTGGGAGGGCTGCACTGAATACTGTATTTAACAGCAGAGAGGAAAAAAGCCTAGTAAAGTTTTTAGTAATCTTGGCTTGAAGGGTAATTTTCTTGTCAACTTTATAATTAATGCACCACACGTTACAGTAGCCCATTGTTATTCCAGAATGCCAGGGTGCATTTCAGACTGAATGGCTGTTTAACAAAACACTTGGCAGATTTATTACCCTCAGGTGATTCTGTCAGTCAGAATTTCCCCATGTTTAACCTGAAGGAGGCAGAATCAATTTTGGTATCTATTTTGTGAAAATCCAGGCTCTTTAAATTAAACCACACACATATGCAGAGGCCCCTAGAAAATCAGGACTAGTATTGGATCTTCGTCTTTTATCAGGGGAAACAGGAATTACCCTTGCAAGCTCCTTGGATTTTCCCCTCCACAATCAAGGCATCATCTGCCACTTCCAATATCTCACAAGAAGTATTTGTGGTCATTTTCACATCATGTCTTGAACATTACGTTTGTTTTTTTGTGACTGTACAGTAAGTACAGAGCACTTATTTGGCAGTGTCAGAAACAGGTTCAGCAGTGACTGTGTATGGAATGAAAATCCTGAAACAAAGGAGACGTCACATTGAATTTGCTGCTGCCAGTTCTGCAAAAGAATTCAAGGTGTGATTTAACACTGGAGGGATAGGAGAGGCACAGAACATTTTTGAAAACAAGGTCGGTTTAAATTTCTTGTTACAAAGTATTAGGATTCCAAGGATGAATGTGTCTTCTTTTATTTTTCAATAGGAGGAGGATGCTGATAGAAGATATGTATATCCCAGGTATGAAGGTACAGAAAAAAATGTAGCAGGTGAGAAACAAGAAGTTTACATTGCAAGTTTGAAGCAGCAAAACATCATAAAATCATTTTCATTTTTGAGACAGCACAATCTTCCACTCTTTTAAAATAATTTGTGAAATATTCTATAAAAATTATTTTATGAAAATGGATTATAATCAGTTTATCCATTTTTTACTCACTGCTCACCTTCTGTCGCATTTCTACTTTTGCTACTATGCTTTCTAATATTTTCTTTTTATAGTTTTGAAATTTATGAACTGCCAGAACTTTAATTTCTTTCCTGTTTCACAGTAGGTATCTTTGCCAGAGGCTGAACAGTCAGTAAAGAATAAAGGCAGGAATGAAAGGGGGGATGTTATAGTTCCCACACTTGACCTGTACTGATCTTTTATTAACAGTAAAGGGAGGGAAATGTAATTTTAAAAAATCAACAAGTATTTCCTTCCTCAAGTATTCAAATAATTTAAAAATGCTTGTTTTTCACTCATAACTTCAAGAAAAGAAGAGAAAAAAGATGTCCATTGCATGACATAGCCTAGAGAAGAGAAGGAGCACTTGAAAACATAAAGATTCCAGATTAAAAACTTCGGTAATCTTAAAAAAAAAATAAACCCCACAGGTTGGGCATCTAGGTACTGCACTTGCTGAAATGCCTGTAAGATCAAATTCCCTCATCAGAGGAAGCAAGGTGCATTAAGGAGGGCAGGTTTGTCCCTGGGAGATTGTTCTGCTGTCAGTCCTTGTCACGCCTTAGCCCGGCTGGTGACAATCCAGCTCACTTGCCAGCCTGGGTGGTGCTGACGGTCACTCAGGTGTTGTGCTGGCACAGAGACACTGAGTGTGGTACCAAGTGTGACACCGAGTGTGGCAGCAGCACTGGAGGGAGTCTGCTCAAACAGGGCTCATGTCGAGTGCTTGAATCAGAGACGAGCACAGGCACAGTACCGTGGTGGCTGGTGGACAGGTTCCTGGGGAGTTGGTGAGAGGGCAGGAAGGGCATTGGGAGCTTTACCTTCCCCTCTGGAGCTGGATGATGTGGCTCATCCCCTCAGTGACCCCAGATGGCTCCAGGCTGTGCCCAGCCCTGGGCAGGGGCCTGGGGCTCTGTGGCTCTGTGGTGCCACAGCCAAGGCAGCACCAGCTGGTTTACAGCCACAGAAGACTGGGAGGTTTGGGAATCAATGAAGTGGTTTCTAATTGATGCCAGACCTAGCCATGCTCTTGCTAGTGTTAACAAAGGTTCCCTGGGAAATAGTTATAATAACTCCCCAGAAAACAATGATTCACTCTCAAGTTACACTGAGGAATTGGGTTATCCTGTTTGACTTGTAGCAAGACAAATCAACTGCCACTGTGAAGGAATTGGGTGGGTATTTGTTACAGCCAGGACTGGCCTAGTCAGTCAGTTCTACCCTTAACGGGTCATGTTTTCACTCTGGTTTTCTCAGCAGCTTTGGATGGTGGTGTGCTGGAGAGCAGTGTGAGGAAAAGGTGTTCTCCCAGCACAGCTGAGTGCCCCCGCAGTGCAAACCCCACTGTGGGTGTGACACTGCACAGCAAACGCACAGAGCCGGAGGGGCCAGAGCTGATCAGGCAGAGGCAGCAGTGCCACTGAGCCATCCTGGAGCCATCCTGAGGTCACCTGGGCCACTTCCCTGTGCTGGGTCCTCGCCCACTGTGCCAGGCACACTCTGCACCTCTGCCACCCGTGCTCCAGAGCCGGATCTGGGGCTGATGGTGCAATGGCGAGGGCACGTATGGAACAAATTCCCCTTTAGAAATCCATGAATAGCTAGAATTAAACCATCAGCAATGGCTGCTGTATCACACCTGTGACTTAAACATGTCTTAAAAACCGTGGTTTTAAAAAGAGATCCTGAAGGTGATAGTGGAAAGTTTATTCTCTTGAGCCATTGGACTGTAGCTGTGTCTGTTGTGACTCCCCAGCCTTCTCCTGGCCACTGACCCTGGCTGTGTGTGGGGCACATGGGAATTGCACTCTGGAACTGTAGTGCTGATGGCTGAGCCAGTAACTCTGAAATTGGTTTTATTTTGCTAATTTTTAAGAAAGCATCTTTTCAATAGCTTTGGGCAACCCAAAGTTGCTTTTTTAATCTTTCTGACTTTTGGTGAAACCAAATCATCTCAAAAATACAGGCATGTGCCTTATTTAACCTTTTTATGGAGTCGAGTTCAATTTTTGATAAAAACAGGAACTAACAGAATGTATGGAATTTCTGCTGGTGGTTAAAGACCTTTTCCTACTTCATCTAACTGGGAGAGATGGAGAATAATCTCTCTTGATATTTTGCTATTTTAAAATTATAATTAAGAGGATTTTTTTTTCCTTAACAAGCAGTTTATAGAGACTCTACTGCTCTTCTGGCTGAGCTGGATTGGTGCAACCTCTCCACTATAGGTTGTATCCACTGGAATTGAGTTACAGTGCACAACAGTTGGATAAATTAATCAAGTGCTGGCTTAGAGTTCTCATAGATGGAAATGATTTCCTGGGATGGATCCCGCCTGGGGATGCCCTGACTTCAGTGAGTTATCTTAGCAATGATGTGACCTGCAGGGATGACACTGCAGGAAAAGGGGCTGGAACTGAGGGAATTCTCCCCAGAACTCTCCCCAGAAATGTCTCAGTAGTTCCGAGCCAGGAGAGGAGCACAGATCTCCTGAGCCAGAAGCTGTGTTAGCACTGTTAGGTTTTATAGGGATTTATTCTCTCTGATGTGTGTCCAATCCCTCTTTGAGTTTTTATTTTACACCCACAGTGTCTTGTGGCAATGAGTTCCAAAATTTGAGTTGTTCTGTTGAAAATATCACCATTGTCCCCGAGCTCTTCTAGGATGAAATGAACTTTTTTCTTCCTTTACTGATTTGTTTGTGCCATTCTTAATGTCATAGGCTTCTACCGTGGCAGATTCTCTCTTCAGTCCTTGGGCATGTCTTTGGGCAAAGCAAATCCAAGTAAGGGAAACCTGTAAATGCTCTGACATAATCCACAGCAAAACAGAGCTTGAATCCTTGAGCATGTAATGAATACACAGTTGGTTCCAGTGTGCTGGATATCTGTGGAGAGATTTTTCAAAGTCTCAGGCATAATTTGTCTTCCAAGGGAGACAGATGCCGAGCTGTCCTTTGAAAACTTTCCTCTTCCACTCCTTCTCCCCTGGTACTTACTGTGCTTGACTTCTTGCTCACCTATAAAATTACTGTTGTCAACCAGTTTGACACAGCATTATACAAGAGGTTTTCTAGCCCCTCACAGCTGGTTGTGGTTTGGCATGTTTGTAGCAAAATGTATAGTCCTAAGGATTTCACAGATGGAATTTCAACCATATCCTGAGGTGTGCTGTTCTGGTGGTTAATTATTTCAAAAGTTCTGTTCAGCTTTACCTGTGGGAAATGAACCCACTGTGTTTATTCAGCTGGCATTGTGTAAGTGGATGAGCATTGAGATTGTTTTCCAGATTGAAGAAAACTCACACAGAGAACTAAGAGGGAAAATTTACTTTTATACTGCAATATATATGAATGTGAACTAGAAAGAACTTCCATTGTTTTTAGTAAGGGGGATAAATCCTTTTACTTGTATTTTATTTTATATGCTTCCACTTGCTCCATACCTCAAGGCATCCATGAGCCCCCTGAAAGTATAAAATGATGTCTAGGAGTAAGGAAATAAAATATCAGCCCCATATTTGCCCTTGATCATTCCTATGCAGGTGCTGAAATTAAGTCTTCTCCATTCCTTAAAGATCTATCTTACTCCACTGTATTTGCTGTTGCATTGTCTGAGTTATTTTCATAATTCATAATTATCTTGGTTCTTAAAAATTTAGACATACATTTAAAAGCATGATCCAATCTTGCCTGATTGCCACTACATTGTGTTTGAAGTAATTACCATTCACTTGGCTTTTGAGGCTGTTGAATGAATTTTCCACATGAGATTCCTTAATTTGTACATATTTTATTGCTATAAAATAGGTATTGGCAAGCTGCCTGAACCGTAGTGAAGGCCTTTAATTCCTATTCCTGTGTTATGAAACAAGTGCAAACGAGGAGGCATAAGAGAGACTCCTTAAAAAATATTTTGTTGACATTTCAAAATTGTCCGTACCCAGGTGCAAATGCAGAGGTAAAACTAAGGCAGCTTAGTTCTGCACTTAAAGAGCCCAAACTAGTTAGTTTTCCTACAAGAAAGATAATGTTCTTTTATAGTATAAAAGCTCTCTCTTTCTATCCTTGAGCTATTATCCCCACGAGAAATGTTCTCTGCTTGGAGGTTATTAGTGCCTTTGTGCTGGCTTCCTGCAGACTAAGGAAAATCTCCAAGAATATTAATCCTCCCTGCCCTGTACATCTATTCTCGTGTGGCTGAGAGGCTGCCCTGCTAGCTCAGGTTTAGAGCAAGGAGGTGCTTGTCTGGTTTAAAATAGCCATGGTTGGGGGGTGTGAAAGAAGAAGAAAATGCCTGCGCTGTTCCCCGCTCCCCCAGGGACACAGGGAAAGATCTTGGGGGTTTCCTTCGATATGGGACTCCTTCCCCTCTCCAATTAAACTGACACTGTGCTCTCTGGGTATCTTTATAGAGAGTCTAATTATAGATTTGAATATGTCAGAATGCTGTAAGTGAAGAGCAAATTCTAGTCAGGTTTCATAGCTGTGTTTTCCTAAAACAAAATTTTAGGACAAAATCTAATGTTAACAAAAAAAGGAGGAAATTTTGTTGGTTTTGTTATTCATTTACTTTAAAGAATTGCAAGAAAGGATGTCCCTGTTTCCCCACCAGGGTATTTCAGTACAGCCTTTAAAGAAAAATAACAAAATAACAATTCTTGGCATATGCCCTTATACAGGCATAACTGGTACAAAATTCTGCCCAGCCCAAACTAACAAACCATCCCTGGTGGTCTGGCATTTCACCATCACAATCTCTCATAAATCAAACAGCACGGCTGCGGAGGCTTTGGGTGTTACTAATGAGCACTTGCTGGCAACCAGGCATTCCAGGTGAAATCCAGCCTCCCTTCATGCTTCTGATGGGAGAGTACAGGAGCTCCCAAAATGCTGATCTTGGTAACAAACCTGGCTAATAGTAGTCTTCTGAAGGAAAAGGCTCACAGATGGATGAATGCTCTATGCAGGAATGCCAGGGCTTCCACAGAGAGGATTTTAGGGAACGGTGTAAGCATGGAGTGTGCTCCGAGGTGATGTTGGGGTGAGTGGTCTGAAAGTTGGATGCAAATGTGTTGGTTTACTCTAATTCAAACATGCTCCTCTAAGGCCCCACTGAAGTAATTACAAAAAGGCAGGTGCTTAAAGAGAGAACTCAAGTTGAACTTGAGTACCAGATTTGCAACTTCAAACATAAGAAATACATTGAGAATAAAGAATGTGCCTGATAGTGGGCACCACAGGGAGCAGCTCATCTTCCTTCCTTCCCCCTATATGTACAGCATCCCAGCTGCTAAAGAACTTTTATCTTAGTCATACTAAACCTTTCTTCACCTGCTTGAAACTCTCTGCCTTGGCCTTCTGAGCTCATTTTCACTGTGCAGAGTCTCTCTGGCCTGGGAAGAACGTCTTGGATACATTTGGCATGCTCTGGCCCTCTCAGTGCTGAATCAGTCTCACGGTTCATGAAGACATCTAAATTTAAGTACAGCACTTCCTGAGCTGTGCAGCGGAGACTCCAGGATGCAGTTTCTCCCAGGGCTGCTGCTCCAGTGCCAATTGTCTTTGTGCCTGGTCCAAGACAGACACTGCTGTGCCTCTGCTTGCAGACAGCAGATATCAGCTCCCAAACACACAGGAGAGAGGATGGGTTGCATCCTGGGGGAGCTGTGCTTGGTGGCTCAGCTCCTGCAGCACCCAGCAGATGAGTCCTTTCTGCATTGGCAGCTGGTGGTGCTGGGGCTGGATCCAGTGTCCCTGCACTGTGCCCTGCCTGAGACACGCACCTGATTGTCCTGGAGTTCCAGAGTAAACCAAAAGACAAGGTCATGACTGTAGAAGGCAACACTGCCATGGGCTTGTCAAGCTGATGGTAAATGCTCTCAGGGCCCTTGTTCTCTATGTTCTCTTCATCTGGGAATATTCTTACGTTTGATTACTCTTTACTGAGACTCAGAATCCCAGAGAGGACAAAGCCTCTGTTGTATTGCAGCAATACATGACTTAATTTGAGGCAGATCACAGATTTCTGCCTGACATTTCTACCTTTCAACTGTTCCAAGTTTTTCAGCAAACAGTGGAGGAAAGGGAGAAAGACAAAACCACCATGTTAAATGTTAACATGCTTTTCTTCTCCCTCTGGAGGTAGAGCTCAATAAAATGTATAACAGTTTTAAATCTTGTTCCAATACATTTTTATGTGAAAATATATGAGGTATAGTCTGAAAGGACAAAAGACAAGTCTCATTTGTCCTTTAGGCAAAGGTTTTTAAGTGTTCATATATAAAATATGATTGAGAATACCAGTGACATTTCAACTAGAGACAAAAACAAGGTTAAAAACATTCTGGATTGTCCTAAAAGTGGAAGTTTCATTCCTAGGTTCTTTATGAAACCTAACAAATGAAGTGGTGTGCAATACAATTGAATTGCTGAATACAAACATACCAAGTTAAAGGGAGAATTCAGCTGGGCAACAGTGGCTGAACATGGCTGTATGCACCTCTGCCATGTTAGTGGCACTGTGTCCTGGTTTGTTGGTGGTCTTTCTCTTCCAAAAACCAGACAAATATACAGATTTACTTTTGTAAAGGAAAGCTTCCACTTTAACTGTAAATTCTTAGGAACGACCTCTGCAGTTTGGTTTTATCACTTTAAAAATAAAGCCCCATACCTGGATTCAGAACTGAAATGTGCAGGTATGACTTTCTGTCCTCCTGCTTTGAAGAATATTCCTTACGTTTCTAGAAACAGCAATACTCCATCAGAGGGGGCTGTAGTTAAGAAAACAGCACAGGTGAACTTTGGAATGTGCATTTACAAAGAGAAAAATACCCTTTGTGTTTCAGGCACTTCGTGGCTCAGTGGATATGGCTTTGCTGGTGTGAGAAGCAGCTCTTGCTCTTTCACTGCTGCTCTCTAGATTTGGCCAGTCATGAAACTGTGAAGTGCAAAAGTGAGTAAACTTCGATTTGTGCCTTTTCCTGGGAGAAAGAGGAACAATGTGCTTGTGTCTCAGCCTATCTACACGATGGGACTTGCATTCCAGCTCACTCAATCGTTAATCTACCTGTTGCTGCAGAGTTTCATGCTGGCTGCAGCAGATTCCAAAGGGAAAGATCAGACAGGTGGATTTATCTGAGAATCTCATCAGAGATTTCTCTCTTATTGTCTGTTACATTGCTTTCCCCTGACCAGTGCAGCTGTGGGAGTGACTGAGCCCCTGATGTTGCAGGCAGGAGATGCATGCGGGCAGAGAGGATGGAAACTCTGGAATTCCTCTAGGTAAAGCAAAATATCTCAGCTTTGAGGTTCTGTCTTTTCTCTCTTCACAGATCTGCATTGTACCTGCTGGGATAGAGCCACCCCATCTTGGGACAGTGTTGGTTAGCAGTGTAGAGCAGTCTGGTGTGTGCACTCTTCAACACTGATAGTGGCACAATGCATTATTTGTGAGGCTTATTTTGTTTGAGAAACCAATATAATGACATTGCAGTCATTAGGGGTTTCATAGCTACACCTGTAGCTCTCCAGAAAGCCAGCTCTCCAGCAGGTAAGATCTTAACTCGGTGCAGGCCACAGCTCACTGACAGGTTGGATGGAATAATGAGTTGCTAGATAAAAAAGCTCCTCTTTAGATGTCTCCCCTGACTTTATATTCCTACATGTCTGATTCCATGTATGCCCAGGTTCCTTATTTACATTTTATTTTGAACAACTTTTATCCTCTTGTTATCAAGGTATCCTAATTGCTTCTTCATAGCAGTAGCTGTTTATTTGGATTTTTCTTTTTTTTTTTTTGGTATTATTTGCAATCCAAATGAACCTTTTTGCTACATAACCACTTGAAAAAGAGATGTCCTGCTCACATAAGGAATGCCTCAAGAGAAGAGCAGTCTTGCATAATTTCCTGTTCTCTCAGAGAAACCCTTCATATTGGAGAATTGGGGAATATTACTTTCTGGCCCTGCACACTCTCCTGGGTGGAAGGGTCCTGAAACACAATTTATTGTAAAACACACAGTGGTTACAGAGCTAGCACAGTCAATGATATTCCTTTTATTACCACTCAGATGAGAACACAAAATGACATTGGAAAGCAGTGAACTCACCAGAAGGGCAGAGAAAGCCATTAAATTCAACACGCATCATATTTCATAATCAGAATCCTGCAGTCAGAGCTGACACCACTGAATGAGTTTGTTGCAGTCATGATAATATAAAACCCGCTGCATCTGCTTCCCTTGGCACTTTTCTTTGTAGCCCCTTGCAGTGTATGGGCTATTAATCATCAGTAGCCAGGGACACTGCAGACCAATGCACTTTGTATTGCATAAATTGAAAATGCATCACTATTAGAGAGAAAACTGCCTTCCGTACATCTCTATTTAGATAGGCAGTTTCCTGAAGAGCTGCCATGCTTTTATGGCTAACCACTTAATTGGAGTTCTTTTCACAGCCTGGTAATTGGGGTTGGGGGGGAGGGTAATGCAATCCCTTTGTAGCACGTATGAAAACAAGGCAGGGAGAGTTTTCCTTGCCCTACGTGGGAACCCTGACAGGGCTCCAGCTGGAGGTGAGAAAATGTAGTCAGAAAAACTGTGTCATTTAACCTCACTAAATTAACTTCACAAACGAGAGGGCTGAGCTTACCTGTGAAGGGAGAGGGGTGCTGTGCAACTGGCGCCTTCATGCATTTTCAGTGGCTGCATGGAGCCACAGCTGAGCCAGAGGAGGGCTGCTGCCTTTCCTTCCATTAGCTCTGTTCACAGAAGAAGGTAAGACGAGGTTTAGGAGGATAAAAAAGTTTTAGTGACAACCTGAGAAAAGACAGTTGTAAATTCAGCCCTCAAAGGTGCTCTTTTTAAAGAGAACCCGAACAGTCATTTGTCCAAGTTTTATATATAAAGAGGAAAGATGAGCATCTAATGAAAATGGGACATATAAAGTAATTTGTAAATGAAAGTATAGCTTTTAAACTGCATGTGTTTAACTGTACATTGCTTCATGGTTTGAGTATTTTCTCTTGAATGGCTGTGGCCGGTGTTTGGAACTTCATTATCTTTGGTTATAGCTGCCCACACTTAATTCTCATTACATTTACCATACTCTGTGGATCTTGTTTCCCAGTGTGTGCAGTTAGTGATGTGTCAGCAAGACACGAGTCTGAGCTGAAATTACCTGAACTTGTGTTAAATCCCACATCTTCTGATACTTGCTGCTCAAACACAGGTGTATCAGCTGAAGTGCTCTGGCCAGATTCAAATGAGAACAGAGTTTAAATTGGGATTTATACACAAAGTTAGTTCTGAACTGTGATCCTCAGCCTCTCCCAGCTGCTCCCTCACATGGGTGTTTTTTACATTTCAGCTACGTTTCTTCACTTGACTTCTTTGGACAAAGTTCTCTAGAAAGTTTCAAATCCAATCACAGCAAAAAAATATCCCTGTCTTGACTGATCCAAGCAGCTCAGAGGATCTCCTGTCACTCGGGCACTACATCAAAGGAATTGGAAGATATTTCCTGAGATATCTGTCAATGAGGTTATTTGGCAGAGCTGGAGGATGTGGAGAGCCCAGGTTATCAGGTTATCAGATACAAAGATGGCACTGTATTGACAAAAGGATGGAGAGGGAAGGACCAGGCTCTAACCCACCATCACAGGCTTTGCTTTGGCTGCACATGAACAGTAAGACACCAGAGTGGTGCCCTGCACTTGAACTGGGTAGAGCTCACTGATTTACCTGATTGGCACGACAGCCTTCTCAATAAGGTGCTAATTCCCAAGGCTGACAAAGAAGTGACAGAGATCTGAGAGGCCCCTTCACACAGAAAAGAAGAGGGGGCATGGTAAAGTCATTCCCAGAATTGCACACAGTAAGTGTCACCCTCTTTCAAGTCCTACCAGTTTGTGCCTTTTGACGCTGGGATTTAATCCTGTTAGGAGTTAAGCTGATCAAAATCCATACTGCTATTGTCCTGCCCTGCCCTTCCATTCCAGCCTGCTCCTGGGGCTCTGGTGCTCCTCTGCATGGCTGAAGCTAAAACCTTTCGGTACACCCAGTCTCAGCTGAATTTGGTCTCAGAACCATCTCAGGGAATGTGTGTGTGCGATGGTGGTGCCCAAAAGGGAGGAAAAAGGGCAGCACTTTACTCCAGTAAGTAGTATTCAGTTTTGAGCTCTGATCACTGGGTCAGAGTCAGGCAGCGGGGACAGAGAGGTCACAGCACAGGAACTATGAAGGAGAACAGTGTCTTTACAATGGATGACAGTTTACTCCTGTGGAGAGGACATTAAGGATTGAACTTTGACGAAATCTAAAAATAAATCTACTCAGTTAAAAAAGGAACTATTCAGACACTGCTAGTTGCCTGCATCTTGCAGTTTCATGAAAGCTTCATTTCAGTCTGGGTAAACTGGTGGTGACTTATAACCAGTGCTTATTGTTGGCTATGGGGTAAAGCAGTCAGCTCCTTGATGATGAAGGACATAGAATCATAGAACCATAGGGCATCCTGAGCTAGAAGGGACCCACAAGAATCATTGACTCCAGCTCCTGGCCCTGCACAGACAACCCCACCCTGTGCCTGAGAACATTGTCCCAATGCTCCTGGAGCTCTGGCAGCCTCGGGGCCGTGCCCATTCCTTGGGGAGCCTGGGCAGTGCCCAGCAGCCTCTGGGGGAAGAACCTTTCCCTGATGTCCAACCTAAACCTCCCCTGACATAGCTCCAGCCATTCCCTGAGGAATGCTGTTCAGTGCCTGACCCCGCTCTGGGGAAAAAATTTTCCTCATATTATCATCTTTAACTGGAGATAACACAAAATATGTGATATCTTAAAATAATTGGGTGGCTTTCTGTGCTGTAATCAGGAAAGGAGGAAAACTGTATTCATGTCGAGTTCAGCACAGGGCAGGCCTGGTAAGCAGTGTAGCTCTGGGATTGATGTCTGTGTCTAATACCCAAACATTAATTCCACCTATTAAAAAAATAAGCAAAAATGCATTTAGGGAGATTTTGTATGCTCTCTGCTGTCTATCACAAAGGACTCTGAAGTCTTGAGAGCTACCAGATCTGATTTTAAAAGGTAAGTAGCTACAATAACCACATCCAGGTTATGAAAAAGCCGTTTGGAAAAACAAGCAATGCTGTCCGCTCAGACTATTGCTGCTGCTCAGTATTGGTTTATACAAAGTTACCTATTCAAAAATGCTGAAAGTTTTTCTCTTAAAAACCAAGCATACAAGATCCCCAAATCCACACACTCACATGTAACATTATCTGTGCATGGAAGTATCTTGTTGAAAGAAATAAATTATGCAGAGGTTTCCTTAATAATTTAACAGATACAGTATGAGTTCTTACAAAACACCCTCAACTCGCTAGCATTTTCTTCCTGTGGTAACACATGTGGGTTCTGTGTTTTGGGGCTTTAATTTTCATCACACAGTATCCTGTCCTTTGTCAGAGCAGTGCTGCAGATGCAGAGTAATGTCCCAAAACCCTGTCAAATGGTGTGCATCCTTTCCAAGTTTCTCCTGTAAATTAAAGTAGCTGTATGCTAATGTCCTAATGTTTACTGTAAAACTGTTCCTGTGTCAGGTTTTTGCGTGCTGGCTCAAAGAGAGCCTGGAGGTATAGCCACAACCCAACTGCACTACGGCGGGCACAGACACACACAGAACTACAGGCAGACGGGGTGTGCTCCTCACACGAGGGGCTGTCCCTAAACAGGGGTGAAGACACACAGGCAGAGGCAAAGAAGGGAGAGAGAGGGGACTCGCCGTGTAATTTCTACACAGAAGGTTTACTGAGATCAGACAATGGGGAGGAGGAGATGGAGAACTGAGGATCTGACGGTGTCCAGGGATTTTATAGTGGGGATGGAAAGGCGGGGATAAGGGATACAGCAAATGGGATACTTGACAGAAGGCGGGGTTGAGGGAAGGGAACCAATGGAAATAATACAAAGGAGGGATTTAGGGAAGGAACCAATGGGGCATCGAGGAACAAAGAACTTTCTAGAACTGATACCTATCAAACTTGGAAAATGAATATACACAACCTCATGCATAAAGCAAGGAGGGAAAACAGTAACCAATCAGGGGAAAACATGCAAACAGCAGAACAAAGGAATCATGGGTTCTCACCATGACTGGAAGTGATATACTAAACTTGGGTTGCTGACTACCACAGCTGGTTGTCTGAGTTCTCCTCAGGAGACAGAGTGGCTGCAGCCACCTGCACTGCCACATTCCTGTTAAAAAATAAAAGATCCTAGTGTCAGCCAGTAAGCATGGCTTTGGAATACAAGATCTCTTAATATTTGTTAGTCAATGTAGGAAACCTGTTCAAATAGTCAGTTCAGCTGACCAGAAAAAATACGAAAAACCCCATGGTGTGGAAACCATGACAGATTTCTTACCTGTAGCCTACTTTCTTTAGATGAATTTTTCTTAGTCAGCAATGCCTTTTCTTAATGCTTTGACTTCACTTGGGGTATCCCAACTCTTGATTCTCTCTGCTGATATGCTTTTGTAAATATTATGTTATTTTAAAATAGCTTTGACACACTGCCCTTGCTAAACACAAAGTTGTATTTAATATTACTTTAAACTCTCTCTTCAGTTTCAAGAGCTACTCATGAGAGAACAAATATCAGGTAAAATGAAATGCTTCCAAAGGACAAGAAGTTTTCATTTTTAAGGTATATGATTAGTTTTCTCTTTCAGTATTGGAATAACACTTGCACTCTGTTGTAAGACTTTGCAACAGGTAGAATAAGTTACTGCAGCAAAGCCAGGTTTTACATTTATTTGGTCCTTGGGGGGATGCTGGAATTAAGACTAGAAGTAAATGAGGCCTCACTGATTTAGTTTTGAGTGCCTCAAATGTGGTAACCACTTAGTGTTTGATTTATGTGTTCCCTTGCTCACACACACTCTCCACAAAGGAAAATCTAATCAGGATTTAGAGTTATGCTGTATTTGTTGCTTTGAGTCAGGTGAATTGTTTCAATTTCTTATTATATGTGAAAGAAAAGCTAAGCAAGGTGAATTACAACAAAATATTTCAATTAAATCTGTATTTGACCCATAATTCAGTGCTATGTGTTTAATACGTTGTTTTTCATGCTATTAACAACATTTCTCATTGTGAATGTGATTGCAGTGACTGCTCCCTACCATGAGTTGATACTGCTGTGGGAGGGGATGGGCAGGAACTTTGGGATTCACAGTTTAGGAGCGCATTAAAGTGATCTGAGGAGGCAGACAGTAGGTCAGTGCCAGAGTCAGGAAGAGAAATCATCTTCCCTTGCTCATTTCAAATGCTAAAAATCGTGACATATCCATCTGCACAGTATTTCTCTAGGATGACATGTCCTGCTGCATCCTTCAAGATGAACCACATCAGAGGAAGTACCTGCTCTTGGCAGTGCTGCAGAGAAGAGAGTGGACTGCACAGCCACTGGCTTGCTTAAGATCACTCAGCAAACTTTCTTCTCCTTCCTTTTCTGTCTTTATATTGTATTAATTTGCCTTTTCCTTTCTTGAGTGTGCAAAGTAATAGGAAATGGGTTCATCTGCATTGGTGTGCAAGAGTGCAAGAGCCTTGGCCTTGTCCCTGGCAAGAGACAGCACACAAGAAGAGGCCAAAAAGGTCAGACTGAGTGTCTGTGCCAGCCCTGGCTGCTCTGTGGGTGTAGAAGGAAGGTAAGAACTGTGCTTCCAAGGTACAATTGCTTTACATGGTGCTGAGAACAGAACAGTTTGTGTAACACCACCTGTCTGCCCAAGGCTGTGTTAGAGAGACGAGTGGTGTAGTTCTATACACGGTGAAACTGCTCATGGATTTGACTTCACTCCCTGTGTTGGAGTAAATTGAAGGTGAATTCAGTGCCACTGCCCTCTTCCAGGGTGTTCAGCCTGGCCTGCTCTGCTGGGCAGGAAGGGTGAACAATGGGAGCAGTGGGTGGCAGTGCTCGCTGTGAGCTGGCTCAGCCTGGCTCAGCCTGGTGTTTTACGCACTCGAGGGCTGTCAGTGTGGATTACACACTAAAATCATCCCCTCTGATCTGCCTGGGAACAGATTGTGTTCTGAGAATCCTTCCTTCTAGCACCACTGAGCCTGCTGATTTAGTGCCATTCCCCAGCTCCAGGGGACACAAAGTGATTCCCTTGCAGACTGCAGTTGTGCATCCCACCGGCTCCACGAAGGCAGTTGGGAATGAGAACCAGCTTGATGCAGCAGCAGCCTGGTATTTTCACTTTGGGGAAAACACAGCTCTGAAATCACCTAGTCATTTTTGTGAAACAACGTGTTCAAGATTGATTACTTACTTCTGGAAGCTATTGCAGCTGAAAGTGGAGCTGTTTAAAGACTTACAGGAGCAGCAAGTCAGGGTCATCCACGTAAATCATTGCCTGTTGACAAGAAATTTAACAGTTTGGCTTAGTTGTTAGGAAAGCATGCACAACTGGATATGTTGAAATCTTAATGGTGCTTTTCCTTATTATTTGATACAGCTAGTAAAAAAACCTCAAACAATAAAACTCCCTCGCCACAACCTTTAATTATTTTATGAAGTCAGCAGAAATGTCTCGAGACTTAACATTTGGAAAAAAGCTTCAGTTGATCAAAACCAAATCCCTCCCTCTGTGTATGCACAAATACTTGATTTGCATTCATTTAATATTTTCAACTAGCTATACTTGGAAAAATCATTATCACAAGATTCCTTGCTGGTAAAGGAGCTCAGCAGAACAGGAAGACGACAGGGAATCAGAGGTAGCACTTCAGGGATGTGAAATGAAAGACACGCTACATCAAGTTAAGGAAGATGCCTCCAGTGGAAGAGCAGGAGACAAAATCCTACTCATCTCCCTGGTTTACTGTAGGACAGCTTTCCATACTGCAAGCATATGACTTTCCTTCCACGCTACCTTCTGGAGTGAGCCGCAGCTGGTCCTAGAAGAAAACATAAACCTATTTTAAGGGGAGTTTGTTACGAATTCTACCCACAGTTCATATCCATCTATCTGTGGATATAGCCCACACTACTGTGGCCCTTCCATACAGGAAAGTTTTTTGCTACCATCCCAGGCAGTTGCTCGCCATTTAATGGCACCAGACATTACCTGAGTGTGCTCCCTGTCTTGCCCTATGGACACCCTATGCTGCCAGTACTCCCAGTCTCAAAGTTTACAGGAGCTGTTTTCAGTTGCTTAACACTGTGGCAGTGCAGATGGCTCCAGTCACTGTGTCTCCTGAGAAGAACTCAGATAAGCTGCTGTGGTGTTCAGCAACCCAAGTTTAGCGTGTAACTTCAGTCATGGTGAGAACCCATGATTCTCTTGTTCTGCTGTTTGCATGTTTTCCCCGATCAGTTAATGTTTTCCCCTCCCTGTTTTATGTATGAAATTATGTATATTCCTTTCCCTTCTTTAATAAGTATCAGTTCTAGAAAGTTCTTTGTTCCTCGACGCCCCATTGGATCCTTCCCTAAGTCCTTCCTATATGTTGTTCCCGTTGGTTCCCCTGCTGTCAACCCCGCCCATTCTGTACCCTACCCCATTGGCTGTGATCCCTCTCCCCGCCTATTCTGTACCCACTATAAGATCCCTGGACCTTCCTAGCAATTTGCCTCTTGTCCCTGTCATTTCCCTGGAATAAATTTGCGTGGAGCACATGTGGAGAGTTCCCTCTCTTTACTTCTTTGCCTGCGTGCCTGCTTAACAGGGACAGGAAGATACAGCCCCTTTTGGGTGAGGAGCTCTACCCCTTTTCATTGTGTGTTGGGCACCGAGTGCCGCCTTCCAGAGGGGTTTCAGTGTTGACCTCCAGGCTGCTTTGTGTTGGCACGCGAGGGGTAAAACCCCCTTCTGCCAGCTCCCAATGGCTGTTAACCCCTCCAAAACACATGCCCTAACCTGGAGTTCCAGGTTGTGTGTTTGGGGAGTTCTTTAAAAGGGCACTTAAATGCTTAAAAGCACTTTAAAAGAATTTTTAAAACTCTTCAGATGAGTTGTATGTTCTGGCATATGGAGAAAAGTAAATCATTTTTCTGGGTTTATAATTACAGTAAGCAATACCTTTTTTATTTAATTGTTTATCAAAGTCATCTTTGAGGTTACTTCTTCATCCAGTCATTTGTCTCAGCCAGTTCTTCACCAATGCACAACTAGCCTACTCTTGAGCACTAAGGAAAGCTTTATTTAAAGAAAAATATTTTTAACAAAAGTATCCTTCAGGTGAAGATGGAAATACTTGTCAAATTACTCTATTGAAAGCTTTCCATGGTATGTCAATCAGTAATCTCTCATTATTTAAGCAGTCCCTAGAAGGTAAGAGATTTTAAAGATGTACAGTGTCAGCACTGCCTGTAAAATCACTCCTTTGTTGAACAGCTTTGTATAAAACAAAAGACCCCTCCTCCCCACTGATGGGATCTGCAGTCAATAGAACTGGATGAAAATTAACCAAGTTTGGTATGTCTCTCTTTTTGAAATCAACAAGAACTTTTGAAAGGTTTCCATAAAAACAGAAAATGTGAAAGAAATTATCTGAAAACATTTTCAGGACTTAAAATTTGAAGCACTTTGTCACAAGGCAGGAAATTCTGCTCATGTTGATGGAATGTTAAAAGTCTTGATTAAAAATGCTTCCTAAGTACAAGAGTGTTTCTTTTACAGATGTTACTATCAGGTATTCTCACTGCAGAATGTAAACTTGCACTTTTTAGTGTCGTTCAAAAGCAGAAATTTCTTTAGAGAAAAAGAAACATAGAAACATATGTATATTTATATACATATATACACACAAACACACACGTATATGTGGAACCTGTTGCCAGAAATAAGCAGTTCAGAGAGGAGAGTGCAGAAGGGCTGTGTTCCTGTGTCCCACCCTTTGCTGTGTTAAGAGTTATGTATTTCTTAGAGGTTTCTGAGATAAGTCTCGAGCCCTGGTGATTTTATGCAATTATTTTGGGTTCAGCAGTGCAGAAGTATAGATTACCATGCAGACTCATCCATCAGATGCAAGGAAAATGTTGGCCATTGTTTAACACTTGATTTTTTTTTTTCCCCATGCAGTTGCTGAATGCTTTCTTTGGCAAAACTGAAAGCCAGCCCCTTCAGAAAAGCTACCCAGAGTGCTGGGGGTTTGGTTCTGTAACAAGATTGTGAAATAGATTCTATTGCCTCTCTCACTGTAGAAATATGAAAATAGAGCTACAATTTCCTGTTTCTAAATATTGAGCTCACCTCTTGTGTTTTTCACATGTATGGTGCCAAAGCCTGGTCACACCGAAGTCTGAAGGCTGAATAGTTATTTATAAAAACAAAAAGAACAATTAAAATGGGAAGGCAGAAATTAGAATCCTGAAACTCTGTGATTTATGGGCTGGAAAGGCACAGAAACAGATCCTGAGTGCTCTTTATTAGGTAATAACAGTTGCAAGCACATGTACTTGTGTGACTTTTTTTCTTTCTTTCAGCCATGTTAGCTAACCTAATCTGAAGGGGTCTATTTCAGTAAGTAGTAACCTGAAAGCAAATTCAGTGCAAAGAGTGTTTTCTACCAACTAATAAACAGATTACTCCTGTAGTAGTCGTACTACTGGTACTACATATTTTAGGCTAAAAGCATTAATGCAGATACTGAATGTACTTTGTAGAAACACCAGTCTTTTTTTTTTTCCCTATTCTGCAATTTTTGTTTTCATTATGGAAGGCATTGGGAAAAGAATATTTAATACTAAAATTGGAGTGACTCCTTTGAACTCAAATGGGATTGGCAGTGGGAATGAGGTACCATTTTATTTTAAATTCATGTGACTGAGTACAATCCCTTTTTCCAGCCATATTCATCCTCCGGCCCCCAATATAATAATGTTGTTTGATTTGTAAATTTTAACAGCCTGTGGTGTTGCAAATAAAAGTCCAATTCCATGTACTGGTTTGAGTTATAGTATAAAAGAAATTGCCACTTAGAATGAATTTCTCTTGTAGAAATTCCAAATGTGGCTCTCCTAACACACTAAATGCCCCCCTTCATTGCAACACATAACATGTGTTTGCAAAGCAAAACCAGAATTATAACAGCAGTTTTTAGCTCCATCTTGTAGTATCACTGCAGAGAATATCACAAGGTTCATGTTAACCAGGCAGAGAGAAAGGAAAAGGTCAAAATTTTCCACAAAACAACTTTGTCTGATGTAACCCCCACAAAACAGAACAAAGAATGTTGTTGGGCATAATCACAGATCAGTGTTTTCTATTAACAGCAGTTTGTAGCAGTTCCAGGTACCATGGCAGTGCTCATTAGAGGGAAACTCCAGCACAGAGAGTTTTGAATTCCTACTGCTGCTGTTTACACTGTGTTTTGTCAGGGGCTTTGTCAGCTATTGCTCTGCTGGGTTTTCCTGGAGCTCTTTAAAGATCCCTCTTCAAAGTTACTTGGCTCTTAAAATCATAGTAAAACAAAGACCTAATATCACAGTTTAATATTTCAATTAAACTACTGAGTAATAATTTGCATTAATTGTAGCTTATTAATTGCAAAGGACAACATCTTGTTTTGTTGTACTTAAAGATTTTATTAGTAACAGACACTTTTAGTTAGTGTTTGTTGCCCCAAGAGCTTTAGAGGAACTGATTTTCTGTCAGAAAAGATTGGAATCAATTGCATTCCTCCCTTCCAGATAGTGCTAAAACATTTATTTAAAGGTTTATATGCTTACCCTGCCTTATCTGTATTCCAAGTCACTTGTCCAATGAAATAAAATTCATTCATGCCTTCCTTCACTGTGTTATTGACAAAGTAAGCTTTATGTGGCTGGAAGCCAGAATTCTGTCTTTTGGGAATACCTCTCTCTAAACTTGTCCAAAAGAATTATTTTATTGCATTTTTCATGCCACTTCAAGTGTGTTTGGATGGTAGATCCTGGAAGCTGGGCTGTCTGTGACCATATCAGCCTTTTGAATTAGCAGCATGCAGAGCATGATACAAGTATGAGATTGTCAGGAAGGCGTATGTGTGGCTACACAATTTTTTAATTCAATTATTTTTTTTTCACATATTAACCTGCATGACACTACTCGATTCTACTATTCAAAAACTAGATCAAATAATTTTTTTTTAATGCCTGGCATTAAGCTGATGGAAAGTTTGCCATCAATCAATGTTCTTTAGCCCATTCTCTATGCAAGAGCAGTATGCAGAGAGCAAGTGCTAAAAACTAGTTGTGCCATGTTTCATTTGGGGAAAAGGAGCATCTGCAGCTGCTGTGTCCAGCCCTGCAGCCAGTACTTCAGGAGCCACATCCAGCTGGCTGTCAGGGCAGAATACAGAAAAGCTACTGTGATCCAGGTGGTTTCTCTTATGCAAAAGATAGAATAGGTCATCGCTGAGTTAAATACTTACCACACGACAGCAACCTGGCCCCGCAGCCACAGTGCTGCTAAAGAGACCAGAAGAGAGATACATCTGTGACCCAAGTGTCATTTCCCTTCGGTGTTGGGATAGAGACCTTGTCAAGCCAACAAGAGGGAGAGGTAAAAGTAGAATTTAACAGTGGTGTGCTGATTTGAGACTAGAACATGGGAGAGGGAAGCAAGGTCATCTTTTCCTTCTGTCACTCAGCAGATTCACAGAGCTGACCCTGGAGAGAACAATGTGCATAGAGGCACTGGGATATTACAGCACTTAATTCCACTGCTTCCACCGCAAACTAATTAAAAACCCTCTGATTCTAGCAAACCCCTTCCTTTCTTTTCATTTCCTTTCCAAACAGGAATTCAGTTTAAATTTGACATCCTTTGGGGACTCTGCAATAAATAAGACTGACTGAGTTGTTCTAGAGCTTTCTTAAGCTTTCCTCAGAGAAACTATCCGCACATTCAGAAACACAGATGAACTGAGAATTGAAAGCTGAATAGATTTAATTGTTTAAGTTCTCACAACTAAGGGTGGAGAGGAGGCTGGGAAAGAGGAATTAATCCCGTTTCTCTTACAGAACCTGCCTTCTCTCTAATGATGCTCATGAGATGAGCCAGCTTGGGGAAGCCCAGCCATGGAAAGAGGCCAACCCAGCAGCCCCCACAAGCCCGAGGTACCCTGTGTGGAGGGCCAGAGTGCAGAGAGTGGGAGCTCTCAGGTGTGCAGGTGAGACAAGGAAGAGATGTTTGTTTTCTCTGTGCTGGACCTTGTTTTGATCAGCCTGAAGTGGTCAGGTGTTGAGACTAGATGATTGATGTTGGTCTCTTCCAACTGTAATTATACTGTTCTATCCTAATTTCCCTTTGTACAGCAGTGCTGTTTTGGGAGTATGTGATATTTTCTACAATTGTCAGTTGCACACATCAGTCTAACACAAGCTCATGTGAGGATCTGAAGAAAAGAAAATTTGGCTTTGAGTAAGGAGCCTTCAGTTTAGCAGATTTGGACCTAAAGATAGATGCTCAGTTCTACGATAAACCTTTCTCATCCTGCTAACAGTGTTAATCAAGGTATTAATTAGGTTGCAGTGTCTGACCTACAGCTTTTGCGTGTCTGTGGCTTATCTGCCTGTGGCCAGTTGTGTCTGAACTGCTCTCCTGTGACTACAAACAGGAAGCTGGTGTAGCCAGTAGGTAAACTTCCCATTTCCTAGCAACAGTCCTATTTCATTTGCCAAAGAATATGAACAGCATTGCAGGCTCTCCAGATAGTCCTGAAAGCAACCCCAGCAGAAATATCTGTTGATTTTGTGCTGATTCACTTCTGAGGTCATAAAGAAAGTTGGGAAAGTTGACCACCCTTACTTTCTTTGTTGCCAGATGATCTGATAATAAATGGATCACAAACTTGGATAGTAAAGCAAATTTGGTATGCTAAGCAATGCTGAGCAGCAATTACCTTCCAGATTCTGGTTCTGGCAAGGAAGTTTTGCAACTATTGTATTAGTTACAGAATAGTCAGTCTACTACAGTTCTGAGTCATTGTGGGCTTAAAAAAATGCTCAGCTCTGAAACAAATCTGCAGCACAGAATAAAGCTTTCTATTTGTTTAACCCTCCATCAAATGCAAGCCAATGCTGTAACACAGCACACCTCAAGTAGGCGTTCGAGGATACTTTACCTTGTTTTCCTCCTTTCAGACAAAGACCCTATTTTTAGAAATGCTTTTACTTAGTCGTAGGAATTATCTGAGTGCTGGGAAAATCGATCACAACTCTAACATTCAAGGCTCTTAATTTTGAGCATGCCATTGAAGGGGATGTGCTGTCCTCCCTTGGCCAGGGCACTTTTATAACACAGCCTCATGAGGATTCACCACCTTGAAAAACAAGCTGGGGAAGTCAGTCACCTCCAGTGCCTTCCACTGGGAATATTTCCAGGGAAGCTTTCTAAGACTTCATAAAGACAAATGTGAAATCAAGGCTCACCAGGCCCCATCAGGAATGATTCTCATGCTCAACCCTATGCAAACCCACCAACACCCAACTCCCAAACTAGGATTAGCACGTCTGTGCATCGCTTTTGTCAATTCTCATTTTGGAGAGTTCTCCCACTCCTCCTGGAACTCCTGGAGCTGTAGCATAAATACTTCACTAACGAATTGGCCTCTGCCTCAGTAAGCAATCTTTTCCTTTGGTGTCTGTAAACTCTCTAATGTGATGCCGGTCTGGACATCCTTGGCCCAGCCCAAACCCAAGTGACACACATTAAAAAGCACTAAATACATTTCTCATATGTGAGGGAAATGAAACCTCCCCCCCAGTCGCTGCCCTTGGGGCAGACACCTGAGGGCACACAGTGCTTCTCCAGCACTTGGGGTGAAGGTTAGTGAGTGATACTGATGGGGCTCCCCCTCATCCTACACACAGCCACGGTACCCCCAGGGTGAGAGCTCAGGGCACAGGTCCCTCCTACTGGCCCAGGGAATGTGATTTGTCTATAGCAGGAAATGGAATCTCAATGGGAGAATGGGAGCTCCTAACAGAAGTCGAACTCGTTCACAAGCCAGACATGCCCCAAGAGCTGGTTTGCAGTGACCTCGTTTGCCCTCTGTTGTTACACGTTTTTCCCAGCAGCACTATTTCACAGGCAAAAAACATTTTAAAACAGCTTCCAATATGACTAATGGAAGACCAAATATTGCTTTCAGCTGCCACTTGGCAGCTTTCACCCTTGTGGTGGGTAGATGGTTTAAAGAGGTAGAAAGCAAATATTTGGATTCTGAAAACACTCTTACTGCACCTTTTTTGTATGTTTATATTTAAATAATCTACCAGCTGAATGGATGATTAGTTCTAGAGAGATGGATACATAGAATGTAAAAAGATCATTTTGTGTTCAAGCCAACTTGCTAATGCAAAGCTGATACTCTCCTGATGGGCCAAAGTAATTTTCCCAATGATTATGAAGAAACTCAAACATGTTTATGTGGAATGAGGACTTGGTAGTGGTTCTTTTAAGGGAGGCAAAGGAATATAAACTCCAGTGAATCCTGAAATGTTTTTGTACTGGTATTATTTATATGACCATTCTCATTGTATCTAAGAATAAGATGACAACAGAGGGAGAGAAAAAAAAAATCTATCAGATAAGTGTAAACATGCCCTGAATCAGAAGTTTCCTGCCCTTGCTCACATGGGAATGAGAACTGGTACAGACAGTCCTTTCTTTATCCTAGGGTTTAGAGCAGGACACAGTAAGATCTGGGACACTACGAGTGCTTCAAACTTCCCAAACGTCAGGACCTTTGATTGCTTGGCCTTCAAACCAATTTTTTCACCCTTGTACCAGGCTAGAAGGAATCCCCCACATTCCCCAGGATTTACTGGCAGGGCTGGGTTTCTGTCACCTCATGACCCTCTTTAAAACAAGTGGTCTTTTTTCTTAGGGCAGATCCCAGCACTTTTAAGGTTTCTTAATTTAGTTCACAGCCTGGTTTTCAGATATGTTTATTGCAGACAGTGCTCACACTGTGAGGAGCATCTCTCTATTGAGTTTACCCAACAATCAGTACAGATGAGACTTGCCCCTTGTCTTGTCTTGAATCACTTCCTAGACAACCTTTGGCAAAATACAAGGTTTTAGATGGTGAGGTTTGCTAATGGAAAAACCATTAGGAAGGACCACCACACCAGGAAGGACCAGAATCCCATGCAGGACAAATCTGTATGCAACAGTACAAGTCAGTGCTTCCTATACCAGCATTTGGCTTCAAATTCTACATTATATGAGAAAAACTTGTTTTTAACAGCATCTTGACTTATGCAGATGTGCCAGACTCTTGTATGTAAAGCAGACTATGGATAGGGTGAAACAGCCCTTCCCATTTCAGTGGTCTCAGACATGAGGAGAGTAGTCACATCTGAAGGACTGTAAATGGTAAAAATAAACACCCCACAGACATAGTCTTTGGGACCCAGGAGGGAATCAGCTGCTCCTGTGTTCCCACAGACTTGTGAGTCATCAGGTGTGTACAAAAATAGCTTTTAAAGGAAAAGCAAAAGCCTCTCCAACTTTTTTTTCTTAGCATTTCACCGACATGCCTAACCTTTTAGCTGGGGTGATCCTCTACACTTCAACCATTTAATGTTTTTTAATGAGGTGAAAAAGTTTTTCTAACTTACAGACATTAAATTGCTTTCTTATTGCAGTTCTTCAGGTGTTAACTCTAGTTTTGTTTTCTGAAGTTTTGCTTATGCTTGTTTTCAGCTAGGAGAAAAAAGCACTTGGGAAGTCTCCTAAACTCAGGTAAAATTTACTACTACAAGAGACTACAAGGTGAAATTTTCAAAGAATTGACTTGTTAGCTCAGTTTCAGACAGGACAGTTGATGTGGCAAGTGACAGTGGGACCAAGAAAAAAAAATATTTCTTTAGGTCATCTGGAGCTCCCTTGCCCTACTCCATCCACAAACTGTGAAGTAAGTTTTTTGTAAAGAAATAAATAACTCCCAATCAAAACAGTGAAGACAACTACTTAACAAAGAAAAATCAATTGTTAAGAACAAGTTCTTCTGAAAATAGACTTAAATCCTGAATAGTGTGTTTGTCATATCTCATTGAATCTCACCAGGGCTAATATTGACTTGTTGTAGCAAGTGGTAAGTATGTAGTACAGTAGATCTACATCGGAAAATTTCTGCATTGAATCCTTTACTTATTTTTTCTCTCAGTAGAAACAACAAAAAAGTAACTTTTCCAAATTGATAATGTTAGGGAGGATTTCTGCACTGAAAAATAACCAAGTCTCCCAGCCTTCATCTTCCATAACATTGCCAAACAAAGACCTGTCCAGAAACTACATTGCCTGTGTTGTTTTTGCTCATTTTATGAGAGGCTCCTCTATGTCCAATTAAGACTAAGATCTGAATTTGAAAGACCTGAACGCTCTTCACTGTGAAAATGCTGAGCCAACCTTGTCTAACAACCTTTGACATATAAAGAGGGCTGGTAATTGCCACTTTCATTTCTAAATGTTGTAAATGACAGCAAATTTGATGGGATCTACTTTTAGATCTCACTGCAAAAGGCAGACAGTTTCAGAGAATAAATCACTTTTCTTCTCCTGTACTTTTGGTTTACAGTCCTTCCCCCCAGCAAATGTCTAATTACCTTAGATAAACATCTGTAAACATGAGCCTTCCCCTTCATTATCCACCTCCTATGTTCCTGGTTTATACTGAAGGTAATAAGCTCAGTCTATTCACCATACTACTTAAAGTAATGCTTTTAATGCCCTGTGCAACTTCATGGTCTTTCACTAGGAGTAAAAAAGGCATGGAATTAGGGAATGATCATCTCTGATGGGTCTGGGTTCAATAACAGAGACTTCTAACCTATGAGTCTATGAACAGAAATGCCAGTAAACAGATTTGCGGAAGTGCTTGATTTGTTTTCCAAGAGCATTAATTTTCATTTTTATCCTGTTTATCCTTCTGTGTAATAATTCCTCATTCCTGATTCAGAGAGGAGACCCATGCATTATCATTCAGAATGCCACAAAATTCAATTAAGGGCTGGCTGCAGCATCCCTTCTTGGTTTGTGAATGATTCCAGTGAGAAAAGCGGATGACTTTTTCCATCACAAAGTGTGCCTCCTAATTTTAACAGAGCAGACAGCCTTAAGCTATGCAAGCTATCATTAAACAATAAAGAAACATTAATAAAATGGCTCAAGGGGTAGTCTCATTCAGCCAGGGGGAAAACCATCCTTTGAACATTTTAGGGACCAAGGACATAAAATAGTGTCACATCTCAGATAATGTAATTCCACATCCACCAGACTCCAGCCTCTGGAAGCCCAGCTTGCTCCTCCAGCTGGATCCAAACCGCCTGGCAATTCTGTTGTCTGTCAGTCAGGTGTCACCATTCTGCTGTCAGCACTACAACCATCTTTACCTCAGAGGTGTACAGGCACCTGTCAGCTTGATGGAAGCAGTCTGTATATAATGATAGGATGAAATGTTGATTCTGGTCCTCTGACATCATTATTATCATTTTTATTATGTATGTTTCAGTTTACTTTTCAAGATGACCAAAGATTTCCAAGGCAAGCTTTAATTTCTCTTATTTAGAAACCCTGAGATACCTTTAGGCATCTGGAAAATTCCTCACTTTCCCCACAAGTCCTTAATGAGAATTTTCTGACTTCTACCTGGATGGTACATAGTCATGTTTTTAATTTTTTACTTCATGACTCGAGGGAGCGAGGCATGGATTAAATGTTCTATTTAAAAATACTTTGACACATTTTGTTGAAGCCAAGACAATTCTGTTGAAGTATTACCATGATTTACTTGAGGTAAACCAGAAAATAAATCATGTTGCCCCATAGGGCCACTCAGCTGAGCGTGTGTTTTATATACACAGAGCCCTATAGCAGCAGCAATTGGCACATTTCCTTCAAGTCAGTGAGAGATTACACAGTAAGACAGAGATACTTAGAGAGCTGCTGCTGGTGGTGTCTGAGCCCCTAGGCTTTGTTCAGGCAGCTCCAATCTGAATGGATCACTTCCATATCAACGGAAACAACAACAACAAAATCTCTGGAGTGCAATGCGAAGTGTTTTCCATTAATGGCAACATGAATGTTATTGCCGAGCCGTGTTATGCCAGATGATTGTATGCAGCAGAAGGTAATTTAATTCACCAGAATTTTCCTTTGCTTCCCCCTCCAGGTTAAAAGTGTGATCAGATGCTGGATCTACATGCAAAATCATCAAGTGACTGCAGCAGCTCCTCTGAGAACACAGAGCTGCATCAGGCAGCAGCTGGAACAAGCCTCTCCTGTAGAGGAAGCAAACACTGGGGCTGGGGTTCCCCACTGCTCTCTCCAGCCCTTAGTTGGTGGGGGAAGCAGGGCCCAGAGGCAGAAGGAAAAGGTAAGGGCAGCTGGAGGCTGTTGTGCCCACCATGTGTGTGCTGGGAATTGCCTCGCTCTGGTGTGGCACATCCTGCAGCTGCGACAGCCCCGTGGTGTGAGCGAGGCTGTTTATCCACACCAGGATGTTCCTTGCACCCATTGCCTGGCTCAGCACCTGCTCTGACAAGCTACAGAAAAGGGAGGTTGCATCCTGAGGTCAGAGCAGCAGTTTCTCAGACTTTTCCCTGAATTTCCTCCTCTCCTGCCTTCTGCTCCCCTAAGGAGGGTGACAAGAGGCTTGCACAAGGACTACTTTCCCCATGATGGTCCCAGCAGGTTATCAAACCCAGCCCAGAAGGACCCTTGGCCACAAAGAGCCAAGAATCCTCCAAAGAGGACTACTTCTCATGCCTGTCCTCAAAGAAACCCTGCCTGCTCTGATTTGAGACTGCCAGTGCCCATTGGTTCAAAAGCTCCAAGCCCTGCCTGGTCACTGGCTAGGTAATAAACCTGAGAGCTGCCAGCAAAGGGCAAGGGGCCAGGGATTACACCAAGGCTGGTGCTATTGCTTGTGCTTTGGCCTGCATCTGAGACAAACTATTTCTTTGGTCATCTACTGCAAACACTTAAACCCCTAAAGTTGAGTTTCTGGAAGAAGAGACCTCAGAAAGAGGGTGAGTACCTACAGAAACATGCTGAGATATGAAATCTAGCTGCTAGGAATGATTAGAATTTTCTATGAGGTCTTTGATGCTTCATCCAAACTTCTGTTTACCTGGCCTGTGGTGAATACTTTGGACACATTCATATACCTGGGTCTGAAAGCATTTCAAAGAGCTGGTGTAAATATTCATAACCAAGGGATAGGTCAAGCCACTTCCCAGCTTTGTTGCTTCAGTGGATTAGAATTCAAGGGTGGGGTCCTTCTTTCCCCAAGTATTGAGCTAAAAATTCTTGGCTGCTTTCAGAAGTGATCCAAATTCTTCAAATTCCAGGTAGGAATAGATGAACAAAAGTGTTTTCACCTGTGCACAGTTGAAAGCTAAAAGGGATCTTCAGCAACACACACTTTCTCCCTGTCTTGATCAGGACCTTCAGATGAGAATTCAAAGGCCAATTTTCAAGGCTTTCCTCATGTGTGTGTGTGTGTGTGTGTGTGTGTGTGTGTGTGTGTGTGTTTTGGAGTGCATTAATCTCTATTGAACCTGATAAAACTTCTCTGAGAGAAGATGATTTCTGATTTACCCTCAACTCCTGTATGCATTATCAGAAATACTCCTGATGGATCCTCCACACTCTGAAGTCTTTCAGAGAGATTCAGTGATTCTCACCAGTTACTGGCAATTGGAGATCCTGCAAAGGGCACCCAAAGCTGACAGCATGACTGGACATGCACAATCAGTTCTGACGTGGGACCTGACATTTTCCAAAAAGACTTAAGCTAGTTGGGATTTCTCCCAGGGAATTGGTAATTCCTGCACATGATCTGGGATACCTGGGCTGAGTACATCAACTCTGATAAATGCTTCTTAAAATGGCAGATTTCAGAATAATTCTAAGTTACATATTTGGATAACTGCTTCACAAGCTGTTTGAGAAATTTTAATGAAAAACAAGTGATTAAAGAAGTCAGGAAAAAAGAAAGAACACATGTCTAAGTGTTTTGGTAGAGCTGATTGCCAAAGTTACTGGATAACATAAATACTCTTCCCATTTCTTTGTAATTTTGAAGCTACTGCAACTCCAGTGAAAGTTCTTAATGTTATTTTTCCTCGCTTAACCTACTTAAACTGAAAATTTATGTAGTCCCAAATGAAATTGCTTTCTTCTAAGCACTGCAGAAGGAGTTATTGCTCACATACCTATCAAAGCTTGGGTATCTCTGCCAACGCTCCCCAGCAGCGGCAGTGCCTGAATTCCCTCCCCGGGAATGGTGCACTCACATCGCCCACCTGAGGCCATGCTCACACAGGATGCAAACTGCTGACATCAACTCAGGACAGTATCACCCTGCTCCATTATTATTATTTTAAATGTTGAATTGGAGTTGTAAATTTTAGCATATTTACCTGCTGAACATTTAGAAAAGCCTTGGTTTAGGTATATTTTTAAAGAAGAATGAAAAAAAAGCTATCCCAAGATCCTTGGTTTTCATTTCATGAAAACTTTAAGAACTCTTTTAATTAAATTATTAAAAAACAAAATAAAATTGCTTAAACCATTTGAGAGGAACACCTTTTTTTCTTGAACATGATTTTTCGATTATGAATTTTTCAACAGAGTTGTATTAAAGCAGGATTACTTGTTAACAAGAACCTGCCGTCACCTTTAGAGTGATGTTTTGGGGTATTACTAGTACTGTGCTAATAGCTTCACAAGCAGTTAGTTTCTCAAAAACAGATTTAACACACTTCCAAACAGAAAATATGTGTATTATTTTGTGGCTTAAATCTGTTTTATGGTGATATCACTTCCAAAATACTGAAGGCATAAAATGGTTTATAGTCCAAAAGATAAACCAGCACAAGCTGCTATGTTGGAATATAAGAAAAGATCTGAGAAAGTGCTAAAAGCGTTATTACAGCTACAGAATGGACTCGTAAATCTTTTATGCAACTTGATCAGTTCCTCTTGGAACCACGCTGTATTGTTTTCATAAATAAACACCCAAAGTTGCTGTGCACAGTGTTTCTGGGCTATCACACGCTGCTTTTGTGCTTTAACAGGGTTTGTGTTAAATTGTAAACTACAAACATTCCCATGAAAAATTCTTGTTTCCAGCACACTGCCTGTCATGCAGGCCATCCTTGTGATGATCAGCAGAGCCCTCACATCCACCAGTCAGGCTCTCCCTGCTCCATGAAGTGCTGCAGCTCACAGCCCCACTGGGAGGAACAGCCCAGCGAGAGACTGGTTTCCTGACCTTGAATTTGTCCATGGTAATGAGACTTAGGAGATAATTCCTCTTCTGCCTTGGTTTCTTTTTACAAGAAGAAGCAGTAGAGAATAATGCCCCATTTTTATCTGCTCTACCATTACAACTCCAAAAGCTTCCATACCCTGGCCTGTCTTTTCCTGAATTAAAGGCATTCAGCTCCCTGGGTTGTTGCTCAGGACTGTCAGCCAAACCTGGCAGATAAGTTTGCATTAGTCCATTTTCAGAAGAATAGTTTAACCTTATGCTAGGTCATGATTTTCCAGCTCACTTTTTAAATGGAATGCTTTCCAGAAGATCAGCTGTCCTGCACTGGCTACAGCTCAGTGATTTCAGAAGCACAAAGTTCTACATGCTGCCAACTGGAGCCCCCAAAATGCCCTTGTTGTCCCAGCTCTTCACACTTGTGTCATTCTCACCCTCCTCCCCACTCAAGAAGATTGCAAAGATACCTGACAGAGAAAACACAACTTGTCCACAGTATCCTAATGGCTTGGTTGAAGCTCATATGATGTTTTCCCCAGTAAAATACAATCAGAGATTGTTAAACTCTAAGCACTGCTGTTGATAAAAATAAAATTAAAAAAAAATAAAAAGCTGACAACTGTGTGAAGATGTGGAAGATGTGAAGATGCACTCTGGAGAACAGTGTGAAATGAAGTCACACAAAGGTACTTTCAGAAATAAGGACTCTTGAAAGGAATTATTGCAGAGTCTGTGGCGTCCAAGACACATAAAAAGCATCTAGACTATAAATATTGAAAAAAATCTTTTGGTAAGAGAACAAAACATTTTAAATGCTGCACAAGAAAGAATGGAAATCTGTGCAGTATAATTATGCAGTTTATAATTCTGAATTAGTGACAGAAAGGTAAAAAGGGAAAATTAGTGTAGTTATCTTTTCAGGGCACTGATGAGAGGTATTCTTTAAATGTTCTTCCATGAGTCAGGATACAATATTGAAGTCAAGTAAGACAAAACCATCTGCAGCTCACCATTGTGCAGAAAGTGTTTCAGTGTAGGGAATAGGACAATTGAACCCATCATCTTTTTCCAGAAGAGAAAACCCATGGCTTGTACTATAGACCACTTGGTACACAGATGGTGGTACCTCAGAGAACAAGATGTGAACAAATGGAAGGTTTGGCAATTCTGAGAAAAACATCTGTATAAGCTCTGAATGAACACTAACCTTGCTGCCATGGAGTGGCAACAATCTCAGTATGCAGCAGCAAATACTTTGTCCCAGAATGGTTTCAGTTTCTTAGCCTAAAGCAGAAATACCAGTCTCCACCCCTGAAATGCCTCCAGCCTCCAGGCTGTTCTGTTGGCCAGAGTATGAGGCCAGCTTGGAGAGAGAGATGAAAGAACTATCAGTGCATGAGGATCAGCTGAGACTGAGGCCCTGCTGTGCTGGGATCCAGATGTACATGGAGTAGTTCCTGCTCTTCTCTGAGCCTCCTGCTGTTTACATAGAGAGGATCATTATCTGTGTCTTGCAGAGGAATCAAGAGATTTGCTGTGAGTCTCAGATTGAGCCAGAAACTCAGTACAAAGGCCAGAAAGTTGAACTTCTATCACCTAAAACCCAGAGCCATCCAGAACAGGCCGGTGGATGGAACACGGGACTTGTGACAGAGCTGTGCTGGTCTGAAATGGCAGCTGGAGGAATGTCTGGAGTGACATTTGTGCAGCTGAGTCCCAGCCTTGCACTGGGGCCCTTTTTTTTCCCTCAAAAGATAGAGAGTTAAAGAGATACTTTCAAACCTGATTTCATGTGTCGACAGGTTACAGATACAGCCTCTGTTCCTTGAGGACTAATGCAGTGGTTCTGCACCTCCACTGACCACAGCAGGAATCTGCAGGAATTCAGACACAAACCAGAAGCAGTTTCTATTGTGGACTAGTCTGAACCACTTCTGAGCACACAAGAGACAAGACAGAAGAAATAAGCAGCCATTTAAAGCATGACTCTGTTAAGGCTCATGAGCTCTACCCATGTAGCAACTCTTAAGGATATAGTATAAAGTGGACTTGAACAATAACACTGGATATTTCCTTGTCCCTGCATGCCACAAAAAGTAAAGTTCATGAAGAGTCTTTCAGTAGAAGCCATGCAAAAATGCATTGCTGCTGTCTCATTACATGTTTAGAAGGATTCCTTCATCAGGAAATGAGAGAGAAATAAAACCTTTTGCCCCACAGCCAAAAGGAAAACCCATACTGTTTCCTGTATGAGTGGAAAGCAAACACTCAAGGAAAAAAAGTGGAGATATAGGAACTACCATTGCATGTGCCCATGCACACTGACAAGGCATAATTTAAAGAGCTATGGGGCTGCTGAAGCTGAGGTCACTTTTGTTGATATCTGTTGAAAATCACTGTTACATAACTCATACTGCAGCACAGAAAGATGTCAGAGAGCAGCAGCAAAAACACAGCTTGGAAAGATTTGTCTTCACAGATGGTCTAAATTGTACCACAGAGCACAGACTGTGTTTTCTCCTACAGCATTTTGCAGGTTGTGTATCCTGTATTCCCAGCTACAGAACTAGGACATGGATCCTGAAATCATTTCTTAGTGCAAAGTCAGCAAATATAAAACTAGTGAATGAGCCTTGACTCAACATGACTTTCTCTGCATGCCAAACCAGACCTTATGCCAGGACAAGCTAAGATCTACCACTTCTGTTGTGACATTGCAGATATCACAGAAGACAAACAAGCAAACACTGAAGGAGTGGATATATTGGTCAGTGTTCATCAGGGTTAGCTGACAGCTTTTTACTGAGACAGATGTGCTGGCTTAGGTTAGGTGCATTCAGCTTTGTTTTGAAAAACATGGGCTTGCATTGCAGCTACATGAACATGAAGGGTCATGAAGCCAGCAAAGTACAAGGAATTACAAGACTTTTTTGAGGACACCACACATATTGAAAAGCACCTTGCAAAATCTGTGCCACCATTCACGGGCCTCCACAGACTCATTCTGTTTTCCTCACGGACCTTGCTTTTGCTCACAGATCACCTTCAGGATTCGTATTTACTTCCTCTGCCTTGATTTTATCCATGAAGGAGTATGGCTGCCTTCAGCAGCCAGTTTCTTTCCTCATTCTCAGCAGATTCCTTAGTATGTTCACATTCTATTGTGATGCATTATGTCTGCTTTGATTGTCTGCTGGTCAGAAGTAGTTTTGTCCACAATTCTGTCATTGTAACAACTCTCACCAGCTTAGAAAATGAAGAGCAGAATTTACTAGTATCTTTTCAGTAACCCATAAAAATTTCTTTGACTTTTGTTTGTGTAGCTCCTCCTGGAAAGTGGGGGGTGTGAGAGAAAGTTAGAGCCAGTCCATAGTCTACTATAAAAATTAACTTTAATGGGGAAAATAATGTTGCTTACAAACCAAGGAAGCTGTACTGCATGGGAAATAGAGCATGAAAAGGATTTGTGCTGTGATGTCAAGATTAGAGAGTATAAGCAACATGAATTAGCAAGTGGAATGCAAATATTGTACATTCAAGTGTAACTTCAGTGTAATATCAGAGATGCGGGTGCATAAGGAATTAGAGCATCTCTAAAATAGTATTCAAACTGCTGCTCTCTGCTGGCTGGAGCCCATGCACTGTGGCTTAGGTGGCCCCAGCCTTCATTGATCTAGAGCTGATGCTTTCTCCTTTTTTATCTTTTCTCCTCTTATTTTATGCTTTTCTCTCTTTTTTATCAGTATTTATTGCATGAAATTAGAGATTTTGTGTATGCAGGTACATTGCATTTAGGTCAGTGACTTGCTCAAAAGAACATGTGGAGGTGGACATGTCTTGGCTTTGGACAGAGATGGCAGTAGCAAAGCAAAGCTAAACCACAGGTCCTTGTGGAGTGGTGAGGGATGAGCAGCTCATCTGTGAGAAGGGGAGAGTGCCAGTGAGCCCCAGCTTGGCTGCTCTGTGTGCCGGGGCAGGCAGTAACTACAGACTGCACGCCCAGCCTTCTGCAAATCTCTCTGCACTGCCTCAGAAGATGAAGGAAAAGGGCATCTTTTAATAGAGATGAATTTTTCTAATGCACCATTATTTAGTTTAAAGGCTCCAAGGCCACCTTGCCTCTGAATGTGGAGCCCAGAGTTGTATATATCATGGTGCACTTACAATAAAGCAGCTATTTAAATGCTTTACTGAATCGGGGCCATGATAATACTAAAAGCTTTCCATAGCTGGAGGGGTTGGACTAGGAACCTCCTGAATGCAGACAAGAAAATAAGTTTTCTTACGTAAAAAAAAAAAAAATAATAAAGGCTTTAAAGTTTAAAATTTTAAAGTCTTATGGGCTTGGAGGAAGAAGTATCTCAAAACAAGAGCGAATGTTCATTTTCCTTCAATTCTGCATGAACAGAGCCTATTTTTCTAAAGGAAGGGCTCTAGGTCTCAGCTTGTCTGTGCCATTCATATCCAATGGTAAATTTAAGGATGATCATCATTACCTCCTTGTTACCAGGCTCTCTGCTTGTCTTGATCTGTGAGCTCCAGACTTGAATACAAAAATGAGAGATTTAGGGCTCACACCATATAATTCCTTCCTATTTCCCCCTAATTTACAGGTTTAATGCCACAGAAATTGTTTTCTCTCACCCTTATTACCTGCCCTTTCCCCCGTAAATGGTGTAGTTGCACTGCAGTGACTGCACTTGACTCAACAGCTGCCTTCTGTGTGCATTGTGCTTCTCTACTTGACCCAAAATCATCTTAGTACTTCATTTTTGGAGGCGTTTCATTGCTTTTCCTTAAGGAAATTAATTCCTTCCTTGTAGAAGAAAGCCAGCTTCTGTTTTCCACTTGAGTACTTTTTTGGGCAGAGAGGGGAGGAGGAATGAAGTGGGTGATTTGGGTTTTTAAATCAATAAACTGCCAAAATACAGCACTAGTGCAAAAGGGCAAGTATGTAATTTTCTCAGTAGCAAATATAGCTACATGTATCTAAATCTGAGACATTCATCAGCTCCTTTATAGGATAAGACAGGTCTCAGAAATGATTTTCTGTTTAAGTACGTAAGATCAAACATGTTTGTCATTTTAGCCTTCTCTTTATTCTATCTGATTTCAAGATCTTCAGACAGACTCTCTTTAGATGTCATTGCTTCAAGCTTCTGCTTTTATCACATTAACCACTCTTCATGAGCCTTACACATCAAAATGTCGTTAGATACATTGTTGAAGAGAGTATACTTGTGAAGACTTCAATAAAAAGTTAGAGAATCTGTGCCTGAAACTTTGTACAAACACACTCAGAGGAAATAAAAACATTGAAACAAAAATGAACCCCCCCTCCAAAAAAAATCCACAATGCTTCACTCACATTTTGTTTTTTCAAGAAGAAAAAAGATGTTTTCCTTATGTTTGAATACAGCTTTGTGTGCAAAACCCCAGACATGGTGAGCCATCTCGTGCCTGTCAGATCCTTACGTTTGCAGAGCTTAATACTTTTGTGGTTTTGAATTCTTCTCTTCCTGCTCTATGAGGAAGAGGGTTACACCAAACTCTGTACTTAGGAAGACTTGCATTTTTTTATGGATTGTCTAGGCCTTTACTGAGCCACATCTTCAAGTATGTCTGGATCCTGCTTCTATTTAAGTTTTTGACTAGGGAAAATTCTTCCAAGCTAGGAAAAAAGGGCTGGGATTTGCTCTACATTTTTTAAACTGAGGACAGACTTAGCCCTTGTAAGGTCCTTTGGCCATTTCCTCACTGGTTGCCATCACTTGTGCTTCACCAATATCTTGCAATTAACACTAACAAACATGGGACAGTAACAACATGTGCACGGCATTGAAGCTCTCTCATCCCTCACACGAGCAGGCTTGGGCTCACCTCTGGCAGAAGAGTGTGTTTGTACTTGGAAAGAGACTGGTTCCAGTGCACACCAGCAGTGTGGGATCACTAGGGGACACCAGCAGGATGTTTCCTTAGCAAGAATTTCAGACTGACGGGTTTCTTATCAGTTTCGGATTCACTTATTTTTGAGATAAGGCTGCTGCTTTTGCCACAGCTGCTTGCAGTCAGACTGGAGTGAAGGACTGTTAGAAAGAAACTCCAGAAGCATTTCAGGACACGTTTGTGCACACACAGGTAGATGGACTGATGACAAGCTGACCAAGCACCTGGACTCCCTCACCTGAAGTGGGGAACTGTAGCACCAGGATTTGCTACAATATAAACGTCCTCTTTTTCATCAGCATCCCTGGTGTGCTGGAATCTCGCTGAAGCATACACCACGACACTGATATGACAGTATGTTAAACATGATAAGGACCAGTCGCTATACTTGCATCACCAGGTCTAAGGGTCAAATGCACCCAGCTTGCTCAATACATTCTCCTGCATTTCCTGCAGAATAAATGAAGGTTTTTTTGAAAAGTATCTACTTCACTTCCTTGCATTAAAAAAGCCCAACAAACAAAACAAAACAATTAAAAAAGAATACTCACACGTCTCTGGTCATCTCACAAGTTCTGCTGTGGAGCTTGTCACTCAGAGGAGGGAGGCCACTTGCGAGTGGGTGAGTGGTATTTGTGAGTACAACAATAAGCACTACAGGGGTATCCAAGATGGAAAATCATAGGCTTCCTTGTTAGAAAGGAAAGGTGCATCTCCTACATCTTTGCCAAAGGTTTTCTTCCCTGTTTTGTAGGTGCTTGAGGAGCACACAACCCCCTGCTCTCAGCTGAGTCCGGCTGCTCTGCCCACACCTCCCATATACTATTTTAAGAGCACAGTTGCCTGGAGGAAGTTTAGAGTAAAGGTGCTATTAATCACTAGGAGCAATTTTCCCTCAGCTATTTCAAATTTTCCATTGCAGAATGTCCCATAATGTCTCAGCTGTTAGCAATCAAGTCCCAAAATGACCAATTCATAGTCCTAATCAGTTCTGAAATTAAACACCCCTCCCAGCATCTCATCCCTCAGAAACAAGACTAAAAACACTATTTGTCAAAAGTCTGACAAAAACACCCCACACTCTCAAATTCATGCAGTGTGACAATAATGAACAGTACTCTATTTTTTGAGAGTTTAATCATTGATGTCCCTTAAATATAATTGCATAGAACAGAAAAATCTTGTATTTAAAATATTGCCATAAATGAGACCCAAAGGAAATATCTTTTCTTAATAAAATGCAGAAAATCTTTGAACTCAGAAGACCTAAATGGTTCAATTGTCTTCCATTTTCATGCTGTATAGAGAAGACTTGGAGCTCAGAACATCATGTTTTTTCCACTCCTCTTCCCTGTTAATTTGATAGTTTAATTATGTGACATACCTGAAGCACCTAGGACTAATGATAAATAATTTAGTGTTTGACACACACTGTGTTGACATACGTAGAGATAGGTTTGTAGAGAGAAACAAAAAAAGGACATTCAGTGGCTTTGCAGACAAGGGCACTTAGCATGCATGGGAAAGGCATGGTAGCAAAGCATTCTTTCAGAGAGCTGTTTTCTAGCAAGTTTTAAGCCTTGATTTATCAAAACAAGGAGTGCTCAATCCAGGCTGTTACTGTTTAAAAAAGGGATGTTCCTGACAACCTGGTTCCTTGATTCCCAAGCTGGGGAGAGGTGAGGTGCAGGTGAGCCACTGGGACAGAAGCAAAATCCCCCTGAGACAGGATGAGAGACCAGCAGCCAGTGCAACATGACTGGTCATCACCAGTTCCCAGATTTGTTTGCAGCTGCAAACAAAACTAATGCCAAATTGCATCCGGGAAAAACTTAGAACAGATCCATAGGAATTTAGCTGGAAATAAGTGAAGGAAAGGTCTGCGTAAGTGAAGAAGGAGTTGTGGTGACACCGATTGCTCAGTTCTCTCAGTAACAGCTTGCTGGTAACAGTCTGCACTGTACTCTGACACTGGAGACAACTTCTTGGCTATATAAGATCACTTGCCATTTCTTGATAATTGTTTTTTTCCAGATTTAAATGTTTTTAGGCTCTGAATAGTCTGTCTTGGTGATGTGTAATCCCAGTTAGGTTTATGAGCAAAAGGTGATGTATGTGTGCACCAGAGGTTTTGTCTGTGCTGGCTCAGAAACTCCACCTTTGATGTTTGCTGTCCTCAGCAACGTCTCTGTTCCCCATCCTGCCTCTGCTGCCAAGGGTGTGCCTGTGCTTCAGGGCCAGCCCCAGCAGAGACACCAGTGTGTTCACATGGCTACCCAAGACAGCTGATCATCCACCTGAGTAGTACAGAATCATCCTCACTTATACCTTCTTATGAAGAGTCATATGCCAGTTAGAAAAGGGGAGGATGGAAAGGAAAATGGAGAGCAAATAACTTGCAATACCATACGATAAAATTGTTACCTTACAAAGGAGATGTGTGACACCCAGCACACCAAAAGGTATTACTTCCTTAAAGAAGGCTGGTCTTGAATATCATGCACTGAATTTTGTAGAAGATTAAATGCTAATAATCAGATCAAATGTGGATATATGAGATGGGAGACGAGGCTGGGAAATTGCTTGCCAGACTGAACAAAGAGGAGGACAGCAGTAAAGTTATAAGCTCAATTAAGGAGAAAGATGGTTTGATGAAAACCTATACTCACAGAAATAAATCAAGTATTTAGAATATTAAAAAAAAAAAAAGACTTAAATCTGTGGACAGCTTTTCTCTGACATCCTCTATGCCAGTGTAATCTAAAGAATTCTGTGTTTTTGAATGAGTGTTACAAGAAGTTATCTGCAAGAAATAAATATAACAGCATTTAGCAGCCTTTCAGTATTTTACAAAGAGTTACTCAAATGGATCTCACAGATGGGAAATTACTGTTATCCCTGCTTTTTATGGACAGGAAGGGACAACACTCATGGCTGCAGCTTTCCCTGTTTAACCTCCATCCCTCAGGCTCAGGGCAGTGCATGGCTCTCCTGATGCTCGTCCCCTCGTGGGCCAGCTGTGAGGCCATGAACTCTGCTTTCAAGATTGATTTCAATGCTGAAGCATTAAAGCAGCATTTTAGGTACCAGTGATCCCCAGTGCAAGATATTGGTGGATGTTTATGAAGCATTTTCTTACATCCCAGTCTGTTAACTTTTCATTAATTCAGGGATAGCTCTAGAAACATAAAATGTGTAACAATGGATTGCCTACGTGATAACTAAAAAAGAAAAGAAAAGAAGTATCTTAAACTCCAGAGGCCCTCACTAATTGACCTGACATGCTTATTAAGCAGTTTTGATCAGAAATAATTAACATAATCCAGCTAGACCAATTAGAGCTCAGAAAAGGAAAAAAAAAGAAACTGTAACAATGTAGAAGCTTTAATCTGAAGAGCACCATTTGCAATATGAAATACCAGCTGATTCAGCAGACAAGTAGGAGTTCAGGAAACAAGGTATAACCCATGACCCAAGGAAACAGTAGATAAACTGAAAAGCCACGACAAGATGTTTTCTTCATGGCAGACATGCAGAAGACCTTTAAAACTTATTCTCACCTCTAGAAGAGGTGGGCAGAAGACAGAGTAGTTTAGCTAGTGCAGCAGCACTAAGAGAATGATTCAAGTGTTGGTTCCACTCCAGAGGCACTGTGGATAGGTGAGAAAAACAGCCTGTGGGAAGCATGCTTTGGAAAGTTACCCCTGAGAGACACTATCAGCAATTACTCTTTGTTGTAAGTCCTCCACTGCCGAGGACTGGAGATCTCAAATCTAACTATCCTAAGTGCAAAGGAAGAGAGAACTCTACTAACACACCGAACAGTGAGTGGTATGATTGCACAGACAGAAAAAGGTCCCCCATATGCTTTAATTAAACAATCTCAGTACCTCTCCTGATGAGTGTTCATTCCTGTTTGCAGCTGCAAGATGGCATGGCCTGTCCCAGGCACACCATCCCCAGATTCACATTCCAGACAATCCCCAACCACGTGGTGCTGCTGAACTGTGTGCCAACGTGCCCCTTCCTGAGACACCCTCTACAGGGCCAGGCACATGGGAGGGATGAAGGAGCACTTGTATGTATTAGCAGGAGGAATATCAAGCTGCTGTGAGAATGAATTGTACCGATTTAATTTTCTCCTGGCAGGGAGTTGTCTTGAGAATTTGAGCAGGTGCACAGAGATACTGATTTTCAGAACAAACATTCTGATCTTTAGATCTGAGATAATATGGCCCCAGGGAGAACTTTTAGTAAAACAGTGTATGAAAACCTTTGTGAATGGAAGTTCCCTGCCACAGAATATCACATTTAAAGTGGCCTATTTAGGAAGTTAACTAATGTCAAGGTGGTTGGTTAGAGGTTTTGTGCTTTTGTTTGTCCCACTCATACCTGTTCACAAACAGGTGTGTTCCTTATGTGTAACACAGGAAATTGTCAGATCCTGCAGGAAAGTAGCTGCAATTCTCAGCATCTCAAGGTGCTATCTTGAAACTTCATCATCTCTTAGTGGCACCAGAAAACTAATTCCTTTATGCACAAAATGAACAGCTTGAAAATCTCAAACTTCATGTGAACATGAAATATTCAAGGAAATTTTTTTCATCTTAAACCTTGACACACCCTTCGCATTCTTGCATATCCCTGAAATTCCTGTCATCTCAGGGAATGCGGATTTCAAGGCTTGGATTCAGTTGGACTGACTAATTAATTGTGTTGTAATGATCAACCTGCTTAATTTATCACTTCTTTGAACATTTAATTAGCCAACAGTGCAAGACAACTTAGTTCTGAATTAGGATAAATTAAAATGCCAGCTTTTCAGCTTTAAGGATATGTGAACCACCACCAATTGCTGCTATGAAAACACTCAGCAAAGCAGAGAGAAGAATGCAAAGATCTCAGCCAGGTTAATGATTCTGAAGTAACAGCCTTTGAAAAGCTAACTGTGAAATGTGTCTGTTCCATCACATGTCAATCTGCCTATGCTGAAAGATAAAAACAAGAAGCTGAAAATGGCAATTTCCTCCTCCTCCTCCATGCTCAGCTCCAGCTCCTTCCAGTGCAGGAGGCTCCTCGGGCCACCCACGCATCCACTCCTACCCCTGTGTAACTGGGGTCCCAGTTCAATCCCTGTACACATCCATTTGGGACCAGGTCACATGTTTTCCTACAAGCAGAGCTGTAATTCCTATTTGTAAGTACTCTGAAACTGCTTGGAACTGCCCTGGTATCAGACAGTTAAATGTTCTCGAACTGATAGAGAATAATAAACCTGAACACAGAACTTTAATAGGAAAAATGAGCACCGGAGATGGTTTAAGATTAGTAATCCATGGAGATGCTTTTGTACAGATACCCAAACTGCTTCCATTATGTGTGCTGTCATTTGGCTTCCATGACTAAGCCATTGTAATAAACTGAAAAGGACCATGGATAACACTTTTAGAAGTGCTAAAGAATCACGAGTCTAATTCTCGCTGGTTTTCTGAGAGACTCATTCTCAGCCTTGCACCTGCAGCACTCATTCGGGTGCCTTCTTCATATTTTTTCAGAATTACTATGGAAAAGATGAGACTCTTGGTATCTTTGTGTGTCTTGATATCTTGGTCAAAGCCACAAAAGGAAAAATTGACTGTCCAAATCCTTGGGCTGTTTTGCCCTCTGAGAGTCTTTGTTCTTGAGTTTTTTATTCAAAATGTGAGCACACATTGTTTGTAGAACAGAGATGAGGACCAGTGAATGCATTTCTTTCTTGTCTAATGAATATAACTCTACAACTGCAACCACCAGTGGATGCAAATGCATTCAGATCTCCTGAAGAGCTCTGAGAGATGCCCACATACATCAGTATCAGACATCTACTGATAGAGAAACCAGGGGTGGCAAGCAGCAATACCAGTTTCGTTCCAAATTATTCTGACTACACTTTTCAATGGTATATTTAGTGCTAATTAGTCCATTTTGAATTGTTTGCCCAAACTATACAATAGTATCATTTCATTAAAAAGTTCAGTTAAAGAAGAGAGAAAAAACTTCCTGTCAGAAAGCTATCTGTACACATACTATATCTGCACACCCCATATATGCACACTGTATAATCAGGCATGCTCAAATTAGAGATGAAATTACAGCTTTTCTGTTACCATGAGAACAGCAACATTTCTCACAGCCTGTTAAAATTATTAACTCAAGGAGCTTATATCTTTTTAAACTTCATTATTATTTATCTAGGGTTGTACAAGCTTTGGCTGTGCCCACACTAGCCAGCATTAATCACATCTCAAGTGAACTACTGCCAGCATGGAGAGACCCTCTACCGTTTTTTGCCAGCCACAATAATTAGCTTTTATCCTTCTGTTGTCCTTTTTTTTTCCGTAGCAGCCATGTGTGGACATTACAGCGGAAACTGCTGCAATGAAAAAGCCAGAGAAGCTTACAGGAATCTTACAGCCTGTGCTCCACAGCAGTGAGCAAGTTCAGCAGTGGTCTAAGTTCAGTGGTGTGGGGAAAAGGAATGATGATGAGAGCCTCAAACCCTTTCCTCACAGCCAGTACAAGCCCAGGTCTCAGTGAAGGCAGTGTCACCCCAGAGCCTGAGGTTGCCATGGCAATGTGCAGGGAGGCCAGCCTTGCTCCAGCAGGACGAGGGCTGTGTGTTTTCCCATCTGGTGGTGACTTGATCCTCTGACGCACAGCCTGCCCTGTCCTCTCCTTCTCACCTCAGCAGCAATTGGAACAGTTTGCTTTCAGCAGAGAGTGGGTGAGGAAAAGCCTCTGTGAGTGTTTGGCTCGGTGCAAATGAGATTAACGGCAGGAGCGTGGGTCTGAAGCAGAGCTCCTGCTGGCAGCATGTGCTGGTGACAGAGCTGGCCTGATTCCTGCTGCACTTCATCTGCTTTACGTGTCCTGGTGGCTCAAAGGAGATGGAGGGGACATTTGGAAAAACGAAGGATTTCAACTGCCTTGTTACCCGCTGACACCAGAGTCACTGTAGCTGCCTGGGCAATCCATCATGCTCTGGCTCCCACCTAGCTGCCAGCTTTCAGGTTGTTCCAGGAAAAGGGCACTCATGTGGCCATGTGTCAAAAGGAAACACAGGTGAATTCCAGTTTGGGGCTGCTCAGCTTAGAGGTGTTTCAGTCTTTGTTCATGACATGTTCATCATTAGACTCCTGCTGCCATCCCAAAGCAGGACAGATAAAAGTTTTAGGATTTCAGAAGTCAAATTCACAGAATTCCTTGATAATTCTGATTATCTTCTTTTGTTTAACTGCTACTTAAATACAGTCAAACAGGCTTTAGGGCCTTAAGATGAACTGTGTTGCCTCCTTTGGCTTCCAGCCATGACTATCAGACCAGCTCAAACAGAGACAGTGGCACAAGCCCAAGGAGGAAAGTGAGTGAGTGGCAGCGCACCTTGGGACACCTGAACAGCCTCCAGGAACCCCCTGGCTCTGCAGGTGCTCAGTGGGACCACGACACATGTGCAAAGGTTGGGCCACACACTGCAGTCTTGCATTCTACAAGTGCGATGTGAGTTAGAATCACCTTGGATTCCTGTTCCTTCTTTCTTGTTTTTCTGGGGATGAAAATAATCCCTGTAAAGAGGCCCTGTACTTCCCTTGTTGGTTTTCAGACTCTCGGGGGCTTTGTGCCCTGTGTCTGTGCAGCAGGGCCTTCACCAGGAGCTGAGCTGGAGGCCACACTCACCTGTACTGCTCTCAGAGCAACTCCTGTGCTTGTAACTCACAGAGGTTAGTGCAAGCAGCTCAGAGGTGTTTTCCAATATATCTTTGCAACCACATCGTTTTAGTTTTGCTTGGGTCCCTACAAGGTACAAAATATTTCCAGAGGGAAAAAGACCTTATGATTGGAGAGCAGCTCTTTAACCCTCACTGTAACCCATTTTTAAGTATGCTCAGGCATGAGGCAGGCAGACAGACTGGTTTCAGTACAGCCAGGTTATTACAACCTGTCCCCCAACGATATAACATTTGATGTGAGCACTTGACATGCATTTTACCTGTATGAGCAGGGCCCAGTGTATTTTCTGCAGCATTCACAATATAGTAAACTAAGCTGACACTTCTCAGTACTACTGGAATTACTAGTTTTTAAATGGCTTTGTATTACTTTGCTGTGGATTAGATTTTTGGTTACTTGTAAACCTAAAATTTCTTCTTACCCAGTGCTTCCAGTATTTTTGCTGCCTCATCCTCTAAAGACTCTAAGGCTTTTGTGATCAATAGCCACTTATTGTTTTGAAAACAGAAGTAGGATAATAAAGATATGTTCATACTAACTATGAAAGTAAAGATAAGATAAAGGAGGAATATCTCAATAGATGAAAATAGTTTTGAAGATAAGGAATGCCCATGAATTCAGGGGAAAATAATAAGATTCCAGAGATAAAGTAAACTATAACAATCTTTATGATAATGGGAGAGGAACACATTAAGAATTTTATTAGCAAGAACTACAAAAATTAGCTCTCTCCATTTTCATCTTACAATCAGTGAACATTTTGTTTTCATAATAAAAACAGCAATGAAAAGAAAATTGGACACAGGGCATTACACTTTTTCCTCTGGAGGGGAAGATGATTCCTCCTCTCTGAGGAGTAATATGGACAATCAAGGCTGTAACTCTGCAGGACACAGTGCATGTCATGGATGTGCCATCTCACCCACAGGTTCCCTCCACAGCTCCCACTGCATTTGGTGAGCAGAGCCCTGGGAGAGCCCATCTCCTCAGCTAGTCACCCCGAACAGGAATCATCAATATACTGATAGATGAAGGGGAAATTTTTCCTTTATTCCTTTTCTGCACAGTGACTACAAATGAACCTGGGGCAGGAGTCTGTATCCACAGGGTGTTCCAGTGCAGGACCTCCTGGCAGATGCTGACACTGCCTGGCCTGAGCAGGCCACGAAGCACCACAGGATAATAGACCCAGTACCTTGAGCTCAGGGAGAAAAAAGCTGTGCCACACTGACACTGCAGTGAGAGGCTTCTTATGGCCTCCTCCTTACTTGCTTTAATGATCAGATTAGGACTTGGGGATTGCAGGGAAAGTATGAGTGGCAAAAAGACTCACTGGATGAGAGAGTAGAAAAATTGTAAAAACAGAGCCATTGGTAGACCTGCAGGGAGCAGAAAACATCTGGGAACAGCTTTGGATATGTTTCTGAAGCAGAGGGGAGAAACTCTGCTCACCTTGACTGAGTCATAGGTTCAGCCAAAAGAACCAGCATGTTTGGCACTTCAGGTTGTGACTCAGTTACTAGAGCCATTTTCTTAATCTCTGACAGAAAGTGTAAGTACTACAAAGCATTTGGTGCAAGAACAGCTTGCACCTCAGTCAGAAAAAAACTGAGAGAGAGTTTAGAAATTTACTGTCAATTCAACATTAACTTGAATTCAGACTCCTGAGGTTTTGTAAAATGACAGTCACCACCTGGAGCTGCAAGGCTGTAGCTGTGATACACTTCAGGATTAGAGATTCCTGCATCTTTGGATTTTTTTAAAATACTTTTCATCAATCCACATCAGCTGCATTGTCCCTTCTTAGCACCATCCCAGAGATGTGGAACTTGAAGTTCGTGAATACATCATTGCGAAAACCCAAACTGGGTTCCAGTTGGCTACTGAAGCCTCACTCTCTGGGATATTTTCTCCCATCTCAACAAAATGTGCATAGTAGTTCAAGACCAAAATGCATCCCCTTGTAGTGATCATTATGCTGCATTTTGAAACCCATTTATCACTTCTCAGGAGCCATTTGTAATATCATAACTTTGCTCGCTCACTCACTGTAAAAAAAATTCGCTGTTTCCAACATCTAATCCTGCAAGAGTAGATTGTGTTCAGTGATTGCTCCAACTGCCTTGCCAATGAGTTGAAACACTTTTTCCTAGGGCCATTAAGCAGACTAGGGGAATGTTCAGGTATGTTTAATGCTCAAGAAATCAGTACAATTGAATTCCAAGGATCAGAGAGAAAACAAGTAAAATTAGAAAGGTTGATGAAATGAACAAGGGAAAATGCACACATGTTGCTAAAGAACCTGAGCTTGTAAAACATGACTTCGGAATTTTTTGCAAGCTTGAGATGTAGGAGTCTTATCCTGGATCAGTTTATCTACTCGATTACCTCAGTATAAGCACTAGCTCTAAACCAGGAGACTGCATCCCAGGGCCATTACAGCTCCTGCAAAGCTCAGCCAACCAACATTTAAGGCTTCAAGCTGACTGAATTCCTGGATTCACAGCACTGAAGAGTTAACTGAACATGGCATCTTCGCATTGCAGAGGCCCAGTCAGTGCCCAGGCTCAGATAAGATTCAGAGTATTAGTTTAGATGTAGTAGGTACTCAGTGTTGTAAGTACTCTGAGCTGATGTTGGACTAGGTCAGTTGATAAAGACTGGGTTTCCTGTTCAAATGTGGACAACAAATTCTATGGGTTTCTGCAGTGAGGCACGAGACAGACTGATTGACTTCTAAGCTACTACAGGACCATCTTGTCAATACTCCTTCCCTTTCATTGCTCTCCTTCCTTTCCAAATATGGAGGAAGAGCTCACATCTATTTTTTGAGTAACAGCACCTGTGGCAACTTATCCCAGAGAGGGGTGTCCTCCTGCAAGTATTCCTGCCAGCATCTCATGCTGCTTCAGCACTATGTGTTGGGTGAAGGCCAATGAATTTCTCTCCAGGCTGCAAGAGAAGCAGTGCCTGCTTGCCCCATTTCTGTGCCTCCAAACCCAATTCCCTGCACTGAAGGCCATCTCATGGTAACCAGCAAGGTTAACCCTCCCCTCTTCTCTTTTTGGAGCCTTCTCCATTTTAAAGAAGTCACAGGTTGACACACATGGCTGCCATCCCTTTGAATCATTAAACTGCTATGGATCTAATGTATTGCCCTTGATTATGAGTCCTCTCTCTTCACCAAGCAGTAAATATGGGCTTTTGACTTTAAACACAGCTCAGATATGTCATGACTGCAAACAGCCTGCTGCTCCCTCAACATGTTTATCTAATTTCTGCAGGAGTAAGAACAGGGAGCAGGAGAGCAGATGGTGCAGCTATCTCAGTGCAGAGAGTACAGGCTATGGATGCAATATGTACACAGCCAGTATTTTCTAATGCAACACTATAATTACTATGGAGAGGATTTTATTTTTAAACTGCAGCTTAAATAAGATGATTGCTTCAGATCACATAGGCTCAAGTGCAGCTGGAATAATAGCAAGCCTTTTCTCCAGACAGGAGGGAGAATCCCAAATATATGGGCTAAGATGAGCAGGAACCTGGGACAAAACAGCAGAGCAATAAGCTACTGAAGAGAAAAGGGATTTCCAGTGCAACCTGAAACTGAACTGTCCTCGCAAGAAAAATGTTTCTCCTCCTCTTTAGAAACATATTGGAGTGGTCAGAGAGGGCTAGTGTACTTTGAAAAGAGTATCAGTTGAAACTGCTCAAAAAAGGGAAGAAGTGTAAAGGAAAACTGCAAAATGAATGAGAACAACAACTCAAAGCAGAGGTAGGGTTTTTCTGGGGAAAGGGAACCAGTGCAAGTAAAGGTCAGCACTTGAACCAGGTGACGAGCAGCGAGCAGCGAGTAATCAGCTATTGTTCCATCATCCAAATGCTTGCCTCTTTTCCCTCACATGACATGCATTATTCAGTAGGAGCTGAGTTTCAAAGACCTAATTAAACCTTGCAATTAAGTCAAGTTTTCAGTACTTAATTCTAAGTAAAGTGTGGTATTTTAGTCTGGTTCAATAAATAAAAAATCAATAAAGTGTGATATTTTAGTCTGGTTCTGTGTCACTTATCTCCCTCTCTCATGTAGAATCTCTGAAAAATTAAATTGAGCATGCTGAAATTTGTTTAGTGAGAAGGTTTCCTTCAGAAGTACTCTCAGAAAATGAGGCAATAGCACAAGAAGGTATGTATCCCCTTGAAATGGCTTTGGGAAGTATTACTTATTTTGGTATAAAAGGGACAGAGATGGAGAAAATAAGAGGTTGGGGCATTTTTCAGTTTTCCCAATTTAGAAGAGGGAGAGTGAAGGTGCTGTGCTGGCTGATGGGTGCCGTACAGGGAGATAAAACAGGCTGTCCTTGCCCCAAGGACTCAGCCCCAACAACCATCCCTGGCAGAAGTGCCCCACAACACCCCGTGTGTTGTGATCCACCACAGCATCGAGGGCTAGGGCCTGCATTTAGGCAAGAAGCAACCAAAATAGCAGCAGGAGTGTCTTAGTGGAGTCTAAGGATGATGGCACAACAGAGGAGCCACAGTGTTGCCCTCCAGTAGCCACTCCTGCCAGGCAACTGGAAAGTGTTTTCCTTCTTCACTGATCTGAAGCTTTTGAAATGAATATGCACTTTCTATTTCCTCTTCCTTCTTGAGATATCAGCAAAAGAATACTTCGTGATAATGATTACTATTGCTAATTTTTCACGGTCTTCAGTAATTTACTTTCCTGTGTCCTCATTTTCTCCATTTGTATAGTACAGCTTGTACCTACATCATAAGAGCTTTAAAAGGAAAAAAGGAATTTATATTAGGCATCATACTAATCTCTTTTGCAGCATATATAGATAGCTTCTGCAGTGAAAATTCAGGCCTGTATCTGGCATATTTTGATTAATAATTTTTTTTAAACAAAGATGTGTAAAAAACTACAGAACACTTGAAAATAAGTGACTGCTCTCAGGCACATGGTGTGATTCTTGGGGCTGTCCTATGTAGGGCTAGGAGTTGGACTTCAATAATCCTTGTGGGTCCTTTCCAGTTCAGGACATTCTATGATTCTATTTTCTAACAGAAAATACTTGTAAGTGAAAAATGATTTTACAATTTTATAATACGGCTGAGATCTATTGAAAAACAATCCTAAGAAGGTGTTAAGATTTTATTATCCTTTTATTTTTTGCATGTTCTTGTAATGTTAGAAAGCCAAGCCCTGAGAGCAGGGAGCAGAAGGGGAGCTCTCTGTTGGTACTTGACAGTGCAGAGGCAGGAGAACCCTCCGACAGTAGCAGCCCAGCAGGACAGGGAGGACAAGTCAGGAAAGGGCATTTGGCTGGACCACACAGGTCTTGCCTGCAGGAAAAGAGCAGTGATATTTTCATTAAAATTATATTCTCCCTTGAACTTTAAAATAGTATTTGCACTGGTCCTTGTGAATGTCTGGCCAGGAGAACTAAGGTTATGTTACCTGACTTGTGTGGCATGTCTGTCAGAGACAGAAAACTGCTGAAATACTGTGAAAAAGACCCATAGAAAACTCGTTTGTTTTGGTTATAGGGATGTTAAGGTCAGGCTAGGGAACTTTTAGGCTGTTTTTGCTCTTCCAGAAGAACTAAAACATCAGCAGAAGGTGCAGCAAGAAATATCCCCTCCATCAGTAGTGAGCTTGATGTTATCACAGCTTCTGCAGAAACAACAACCCTCAGCAAGCTGGGGCTGAGGGTGGTGCTGAGTGCAGGAGCTCCCCATCCAGCACAAAGCCACAACCACCTGTGGGAAGGAGTGCAGTCCAGAGACTGCAGATCCCTTCAGAAGCAGATGGTGACTACTGGCTACCTCAGCAGCCCTCCCCAGCTGTGCAAGGAGACATGGATGGAGTGTATTGTCCTCTTCTCCCAGGCTGTAAAACTCCTGTGCATGACTGAACATTCAGCTATGCTACACTATGGGCTCTCTTCAGTGCCTTACACTTGTTTAAACCCCATATGTAAAGTCACTGTTTGGTAGTGAGAAAGCATTATTCATTCTTGAATGTTATGAAAGTACAATTGAAGGATAATGACTAAAAACTTGAGCCGTTGAAATGCAGTGGCCTGATCTCCTCAAGAAAACAGGCCTTGGTGAACATGTGGTCAATCAACCACCAAGCCAGAATAAGCCTCCAGGAACTTAGGAACCTGGTAGGCTATTTTAACAAATTTTTACACAGAAACAGACAATTAAAAGATAATCACATTCCTACAAATTTATGGCCGTTAGTATCTAGCTAAGTTAGGGACCCAAATAAGCATCTCTGCCAGGGAAAAGGCAAGTGGATTTCAGCTGTTCATACTCTGCTTGGTGGTCACTGGCTGGCCTGTCTTCCTCAGTATGGCTCTCACAAAGGCCATGTAAGGAGGCTGCAACTACTCTGTGTAGAAAAAGAGAAAAAAGGAACAAAAAGCTCAACTTCACAGGCAGCTTGACTCCATTAGCTGTGTTGTTCACAGAACAACTTGGTGTTTTTAGAACACTGTAAATCAAAGCTTTTGGTTTTAGTGCCAGAACAAATGGTTGAAGCAGCTGGAAATTTCTGAAAATATTAATAGTGGTAGTAATAAAGCACAGAAGGTTCACTCTGTGTTTGGTTCTTGTTCTAATGGGTTCTGAGTAGAAAAGAATATTTTAATCAGGATATATTTTAAAGTAGTTCATAGGTGTTGTATTTTTATTATTGTATAGTACAGTGATTAATCTTCTCTAAACCCCTGAATCATTCAGTGGAAAAAAAAAAATCCATCCAGTATTTCCCCCACTGACTCCAATAATTCAGGGCTGAGCTATCACATACTTTAGAATGAGACTATTTATTGAAAGCCTTTGTACACAGTCAGCTGGCAAGCCATGTCTGCCAATAGTACGTAGGGTGTTCTGCAGCCAGGATTCCTCCCAACACCAGAGGAAGAAGTCCCAGTCATCTGCGTGACCCGCGTGACCCAAATTAACAGCAAAACACGAGTTAAAGTTCAGAGACTTCACTGAGCTCACACTGACAGCACCGTGTTCAAAGAAATACTGAAGATTCCAGATGTTTCTATGCATTTGTAAAAATAAAATGACCTTTTCCTGACTTTTTGCAGCAAAAATAGCTATTAATCTGCGGTGTTTTGATTTGCTGTCCTTGTCTCAAAGAGAGCATAGTCTCTGACACGGCTACAGGGGAGCCAGGGCTCCTCCACTGCCCCATCCAGCCCAAGGCTGAAAACCTCTCACACAACACTCCCTCCCTTCAAGTGTTTCTGCACTGCAGAAACAAGACCTGTCACATGCTGCCCACTGTGAGTCCATTGGCATCCAAACCTCTCTGTTGGCTTTTTTTTTTGGTGCTATTTTTGCCCCTTTCATAGTGAGTGGTAGACAGGGCACAGCTGGGAGCTTTGGAGCTAGGTCTCCATGTATTACTGCTGCAGTAAACAAGTGGTTTCATTTCTCACACTAAAGAGAAGAAAAAGTAATCTATACAAGGTGATGGATGATTGCACTCACCATTTGTAACAAGTTTTAATAAAACTGTAGGAGAGTTTTTCCTCCCTACCGCATTCCAACAGCAGGTAATTTTTTAAAACCTCTCTCAGTGTCACAAATGTTACATCCTTCTCTTTAGCTTAGAGATACTCCTTTTTTAACAGGTACTTAAAAGGCACAGAGGTTTCCTTTCAAGATGGTAAGGTTGATATGTCGTCCACATGACTAGCTGTGAGAAACACTTGTAGTGAGCACACCATGTACCCCGGATTTCCCGTACTGTGCCTGCAGACACCTTCAGGGGCACATTTCAAGAACCTGCACTGTGTTTTGGGGGAATTTCGGACTCGAGGCTGCCTGGCTGTTGCTTTGAGAGTCTGATGTGTGGCTGGAGAGCGGTGGAGGCACAAGGCTGGGCCTGTCTCAGTCTGTCATGGCAGGGAGAGATGCCTGTGTGAGGGAGAGGGAGTGTGTAGACGGGGTGGGGGGAGGCCAGCAAACCCTGGGGTTTGTGTTTTGGTTTGCTTTGGTTTGGTTTTAAAAAAAAAAAAAGTAAGAAGCCCTCACCTCACAACAACTCCAAAACATGGTGATATAAAGTGTCAAAACCCCGAGTCATTTGTGGAAGAATTGATGTAACTAATGATTTCTCCTGGGTCCTGAGGCTGGAGGGGCCTGTGCGGGTGCCATGGGTGGGTACAGAAGGAGAACAATGATCTCTGAGTGCCACAGCAGGGACAGGGTGAGAGGCACCTGCACAGCACGGGAGTCACAGCTCTGTTCAAACAGCTCTGAGAGCAAAGTGCCAGGGAACCATGGGCATTGCCAGGGAGGAAGGTGAGGAAAATGAGCCCTTGCCGTGTGGCAGTGGAGGAGAAAGAGAAAACACCAGCAAGGTATTTCCTAGAGAAAAGACCACAGTTTTAATTAAGTGAAACAACCACCTCAAACTTCCTAATGAGGATAGGAGAATAAAGTCAGCTCATACAGGGGGGAAGAAGGAGCTTACAAATTCTGTAGCACTGCTAACTGCTGATTTACAGTAATTCCTTTCATTTCTTTTCTAATTAAACATCTCCTGAAGGATCAGGCCTGTCAATGTGATCTGAGGCCTATAGCCTGAAGTGTAAAGTGAGGCAAATTGCCTGACTTACTTGCGATGATAGAGTCATTTTGGAAGGAGATTGAAAATCAATACTTGTCATCCCTGTGCAGTGCTCTTTATTCAGAGGGGCAATTTGTAAGTGTAATCTGTATGAGTGTAGTGGGAGCATACAAAGTTACAGTACTAGTCATGCAGAGTGAAATGACAGAATATAAAATATGGGCTTTTTGCCATTTTATTCATATTAATGTCAAGGAAGCTTATGAATAAGCGCAACATTTTAATTCAGTGCTGTGCAGTGAGGCCACTCGCTGCAGCTTTTGACTTAAGCTGCAGCCAGCATTACAGGTACTGGTGTTTGACATGATTTCCCCACTGACAATGTCAGGCAGTATCGGTGTGCAACTGCTTTCAGCCACAGCAAGGCAAACAAGGGCTAAAAAAAAAAAGAAATGGATCGACCGTGTGTATGCTGAGAAAACAGCAAACAAGCTCTCCGTGATCATGGGGCTTAGTCAAACTCCAAGAGGATGGCAGTGCTGGAGTGCAGATGCAATCACAGAGGACAAGAGGCACTCAACTTGTGCTTTTCTCAAATGAGAGTACTCAAGAGCGGAAGACTGACAGCTCCTTACTCCAAGCATTATACAGTCAGGTGCCTTGTTAGCTCCCCCTTGCAGCTCTGGCAGCTCACTTTAGTCTGCGCTGGTAACTAGGAACTGGTTTCCTCCTGAGTCTCTCCTGGAATGAATTTGCCAGCTATGTCAATTATTGGGACAAATTAATTTGGTCAAATTAGAGAGGGCCAAATGGGCTTTGGTTACTGATTACTCAGTAACTGTACAGCTCACATTACCTATCCACTGTGTCAGAGCTAGAGGAGTGAGCTGTAATTCTGGTCAGCATTGCTACCTGTTTGCTATTACCCATCTAAAGTATTCTCTCATGCTGAAAAAATCAATGATATCATAAAACATAATATGATCTATGTAAAATGAGTTTTTAAAAAATAAAATGACAATTATTCAGGAAAAAAATGGAGTTATTTTGAAGAGAACTTTCTTCTTCTCAAAACACTACTTCCCTCCCAAGATAGAGATGTTGAAATTATAAAGGTTATGAAACTGGCCTAAAGCCTTCCTGTGAGGAGTCTGTGCCCAAGAATTATCCAGTGGGCTTCCTATGGACATGCATTTTACATCTCATCTGGATAGGAGTGGATTTTAAATTGATATGCTTTGAACTATTTTTCTGAGGGTGTTTTCAGGTCATTTGTACCCTGCCTTAGCTCAAGAGACAGAGTGGACAAACAGAAACCAAATACTTCCTGCATCACCTGCCAGAACTCCTAAATTGCATTATAATTATTTTAAACAATGAAAAGCTTTCATTGCCACTACTTTTCCATTTAAAGAGTGGCACTTTACTAACAGGCCTGCTGACAAAAGCTGATATTTGGAAATGGTGTAAATTGCCCAAGTTTTAAAGCACAGTCTTACAGGATTCCCAAACTTTACAGTACTTAGGTGGGAAGAATAGGAAAGCTCAGTGACATGCTGGTTGTGGTGCTGCATCCCCTTGCCAGCCCTCCTGAAATCAATTGGCACGTCATGTTTCCTGCAGATGGGCCACAAATGGCACATGTACAGCTGATGTGCTCTGGCACTCGGGGAATGAGATTGCGTTTGCCAGTTAGCTCGCCAGCCAGAAGCCAGATTTAATTTGGAAGAGAATGGTCCACAGTTGTTTAGAAATAGCAAGGAGCAGATTTTTAATCATCCTCCGTTCCCCCTTGTTCAGTCTCATCCTCTAATTGGTAAATCAGAGGCCCAATCAGCTCAAATCACGGGGAAAATGTGTCTCAAGCAGCCAGTGAGACAGAAAACAGAGGTACCCACTCCTTGATACCATGATCTTGCAGCTGTTCGCAAGTCAGATTTAGCTAATCACAGGGTCCCAGGGAGCAATTAGTCTCTCTTTCTAGGTTCCATGTGTAAATTCTAGTAGAAAAGAGCTTTCTTTTCCGCTTGCTGCCCTGATTATTTTTGCATGCTCTTAACTACTTGCCACTTTATCCACCAGAACGGACATATCATGTCATTTTATATATTTGTAGATAAACATAGCTAGACTGAACAGAAAACATTTTAAATTGAGTGTAGTAAAGTGCTCAGAAGAAGTAAATTTTCTGTGTTTATTAATTGTGGTGGTTTCACTTCCCTGTATTTCTTCTTTGGTAATGCACCATCCTTCTGTCTGAATGAATTCCTTAAACCATGATCCTTAAAAATTACCTAAGACTGTCTCAGCCTCTAGACTTTCAGATACTTGCACAGGGCTTGTTTCCAGCTGACAGCAGCTCAGTGATCAGCCTTTCATCTTGAATCTGGGCAAATTTAAATTACATCTCAGTTTAGGAATGTCTGGCCTGATTGTGGATGATTGTTCTTTATAAGGAGATGGCTTTGGATAGTGCCCTTCCATTCCCAGGTAGGAACACCCTGTTCTGGGAGGGATGGGTGGCAGAATGTAGCCCTGAATATGTAACAGAGTTTTTAAGTTCCTGAGCATCGTAGTTTAGCTCTGTATCTTGAAGACTGATCTGTCAAAGCTCTTGCTTTCCATCTGATGGAGCCCCAGACATGTTGCAGACATTGAACCATGGTGCCCTGGTGCCCACACGTTATTTGCACTGACTGGTTCCTGTAAGCTCTGGCCTTTAGTGCCTGGCCTTCTGCACCTCTGCCCAACAGGCTCCTGTCCTGTGGGCTCCAACTGTCTACTTGGTGGTTTCTGGTACTGCCAGATTATCTGAATTGGCAGCTGAAAAATACATTAGATCTGTTTTTTCAGCTGTTCTAAGGACTTTTTTATATATAGCTATTGTGTCTTCCCTTATTTTTCTGCTATCTGCGACATATATTTAAAAGCATGCATTTTACAAGCTGCTGTGTGTTTCTCATGTTTCTTTATGCTGCCTTTAAAGTGGGTTTTCCTTGGCTTTATTCTGTCAGGCTGTCTGGAGCTTCAGTACTGGATTTGCAGAAGTACACTGATGCCTGAAGGCCTTTGAGCATGTTGAATAAAGCTCTGGGCATCACTGGCCTGGGCCTGAGGTGCTATCCATGGCCTTGTGCTTCTCTTGAAAAATGTCAGATTTATAAAGCCATCAGTAAATACATCTAAGCTGAAGTATGATTCAGCCATAGAAAAAATCTCGTTACCTCCCACCAGGTCATGTTTGAGCCTTCAAGATCTGCCAAAGCACGTGTAGTGTGTTTTGAACTCAATGGCAAGAGCCATCCCTGGCCATACCCAGAGGCAGACAGGTCACTCCACTGCAGGACCTGCTCAGTGAACCTCTGGGCCACCCCTGGGGTGCTGCCTGGGAACACCAGGGCGAAGAATTAGGGTTACACTGGCCATATACTTACTAATCCAAGGGGGAGTGATACCCTGGCGACAGCTTGGGAAGGTACCTGGAGCAAACCAACATAAGTGACTTAAATTACACTTTGGAGATACGGTAACCATGGAAACCTGAGGGAGAAACAGTTTCCCAACTTTCAATGCCTGGTGGTTTAAAAACTCTTCATTGATACTTGGAGGTGAGAGTCTGAGTACCAGACACAAATTCTTTTGGGGGTAAACAAAAGCACTGAGATTAACAGAGGAGAAGCCGGGTTCTTACATCAGCAGCATGGGGTGCATGGGCTCGGATGAAGCAGTGCTGGTTGATTCAAGCTGGTGTTTTTAGACAGTGAAATGCTAGTGTGGTTTTGCCTGGTCTCTGTACTGCCTCGTGCCTTGCTAAGTATTTCAGTTTGGAGCAGGTTACGAACATGTGATTCAATGAGAACAGCTGCCAGTACAGGTAGGGTTACACAGCTATGGAAGCACTTGATCTCTTTAAAGCTATGATGATGTAACTGGTAGCTATGTGAAGAAGGCAGACTGTTCACTTCTGAAGTGGTATAGCTGTACAAACAGTGTGCTGCAATTCAGAGCACACTTGCATTCCATGAGGATAGCAGCTCAGTACTCTATAGCTACCAAAAGAGCAAATAATAAAGCAAAAAGAAGTTTTTAGGAAAGGAATAGATAGAAAATAAAAGTATTAAAGTAATTAAAAACTGTAGCAACAGTGTTCAGGATGAACACAGTGTGAAACGCCTTGCCAAAGACTGCATTTGCAAAAAGAGCCTGTGGGATGCAGAGCCTGCACAGCGTTTGGAGGAGACATCTGCTGAGTGTTACTAGACAGATAAACAGTGTTAGATTCAGGAAATACCTTGAGCTGAAAGTGGTCCGGGGCTGTGACAGTACTTGGGAAATGCCAATATTTGCCTAGTTCTTATATCTGGGTGTCAACCTGTGGTCCTTAAGAGAGGATCCTTGGCTGAATGAACTCAGGTACTGCTGCTTTCATTAGCTGGCTTAATCAGAGCATAAATGAATAAGCAAACATACAGATAGAAGTGCTTGTTAACACTGACTGATGTATACTGCAGGCACTTCTCTGACAAGTGCGGTTCCATTTTAATTGTTTAATTGTAATAATACTCATTGTGGAAAGTGGTGTCAAATCTTTACTGATAATCCCACACTAACTTTTTGTTTGCACAAATAATAGGGTATAGGTGAAGTGCAGGACTGTATAGTAGTGATGATTTTTTCCTCATATAATTATTCCTCTTTTCAGAGACATGTAGAAGAAGATAAATGAGATGACTCTGCAGACTCTGAATGTATTCTAGTATTAATTCTTTCTTGTAAACTGCTGCTAATTTTCTTCCCACACAGTTCTGTCCCAAATTCTTGGTGCTGATTCCTGCTAGATCTTCATTATTTCTAATTCTGTTTACACAATTTGCATATAGTAATTTTCAATTCAAGATAATAATAAAAAGATGGTAGAACATTTCCATGTTTGATTTCTTGCAGGGTTTCTTTTACCATGTCGCACTGTCACAGTTAATGCCCTTGTCAGAGGCATAGGCTGCCTGGGCTGTGCTGCTCAGAAGAGCCTTGTTGGAGCCTGGAGGAATTCTCAGTTCCTGGTGACACCAGGGCTACCTGAGAGATGACACAGGGCAGGGAATGGCCTGGGGGGAGGGACTCCTGGGATCCCTGCCGAGTTGTGGAGCAGGAGAGCGGGTGTAGGTTAGGCTTAACGTGCTGGGGGATGTGTTTCTTCAGGACTTGTCTATGGGCTCAGGCCAGGGCCTTTTCTCATGCCAGGGAAGGTTCTTGTACAAAACCAGCACCTGCTTTATGCTGCTTGGGCTGAAGCAGTGTGGAGAAAGACCAAGACGTTCCTGGTGTCCGAGGTGTCCGAGGCAATGCAGCCAGCAGACGACAGCAGCAGGGGTGTCTCCAGCCAGTGCCAGTGATGATGAGGTGAGCCCTGCAGATGCCCTGTGTGACCCTGCTTGGGTCACTCCAGGTGCAGAGGCCAACCTCCCCAGCCCAGGGTCAGCTGCATAGTCTTCTTGGGGTGTGGAGATCTCCACGGCCATGAGCCACTGCTAAGGATGTAGGTTGCTTACTTTTATAATGAATTTACTGTTAAAGGAAAAAAAATTACTGTTTTTTCAGTAGCCAGAGGGGCCATGGCCAAGACCCAGAGGTTAATCTGTACCACCTCACAGCATTGCTGGAGGCAGGGGAAACGGACTCTCTCATCTGGGGAGAAGGGGCTCCTTCAGGGTCGGAGTAAACTTGGTGCAGGAAACACTGGGAGCTGTGGGAGTGGTGGGGTAATGCTGGTTCCGAGCTGGAGGGAGCAGTTGGGGTGGTGTGGCTGTGGTTGGGTCAGCCTGGGCTCTGCAGTGAGCGTTTTGAATGTGAATCATTCTTTCTTTTGTACACTTTTGTTATTGTTGCTGTTACTATTCCATTTCTTACCTCATAGCTGTTTCTAGTAAATTGTTCTTATCCCAACCCATGACCTTTGCCTTTTGTGTCTCCAATTCTCCTTTCCAGGCACAGGTCAGGAATGGGATAAGAAAAGGAGTGAGTGGCAGCATGATTTTAGTGGGAGCACTAAATTGGAGAATACCATTCCTAAACCATGACAGTTTAATATTTTAGAGTCAGTTAAAATAAACAAACACTGAAGCTAATGTTCCCAGCAATCTGGAGGGAATTAACAGCATACTGCAAAGTGTGTATCAATTACTTTTAAAATTCTAATTAGCCCATGAACAGCAGAGGGTGTGGGACAAATTGCCTGGCTGCAAAACAAGACAATCAAAAAGTGACCTCAAAGGAAAGCAAAGGGTAGAGGATGTTGTCATGAAATAAATGAAAATGACCCCATCTGTTTGTTTAAGTAATGGCTTCTTTGGAGTTTTATGTTACATTGTCCCATATTTACAATGCTCTGGGAAATCAAGAGGCAGAGGAGAAGCTTCAATGGGATAGAAAAAGCATTTTTGACTACTAAAAATGATGACAATAAAATCCCAGATGCTTAGTTGCAATGAAATTAGCTGGAAACTGGTTTGAGGTGGTTACAGTTAAAATAATAAAAACAATTGTTCTGCCTTAGACTCCACCTTTCCCACAATTATTTCACTTCCCCAATTCATATATAAACCAACAAGAATTTAGCTGAAAGCATTTGTGGTTTTTAAAATAAACTCTCCCCCTAAAAATTTGGACTCCAAAGGCTTTTTTTACTCTGATATTTTTCTTTGTTGTGGCTGTATCAGCATGTGGTAGAAGGCTCTACCCTGCAGCATGATCCCTCATGCTGGAATTGTGCCTGGTGCCAAGATCTGAGATCTCGCTAGGAAAAACTTCCAGTGGACAGATTGCTGTTCTTTCAGAGCCTGTTTGCCTCTGTTACAGGACAATGAACCAAAGTAGTGTCAGGCTTGTGCCATAGAACTTGAATGGAAATATTGGGGTTTTCATCCTTTGCAATGATCCATGTTTTTCCTTGGTCAGTTTTGCTTATTTCAGCTTTGTTCTGCTGTGTAACTGTGACCCTCCAGGGATGAACAGATGGAGAACAAGTTTGCCTGGGGTTTTCCCATGTGCTTGTTTCCCTGCGTTAACCCGAATCCTTCTGAGTCAAGAGAACTAGTGTGGAGGCCGGTGGGCCTGCTGGACAAGGAACAAAGGGACTCCTATGGTGGGACAAATCCTAGGCTCCTTTCTAGGTTATGCTGTGTTCTGCTCTGTTAATGTACCCCAGTTCTGCTTCCCTGGTTGGCTCCGTTGGCCGCTCCACCCCTCGTTACCGGCTACGCCCCATCATCACACCCTCAGAGTTTCCCTACTGGTTCCTTACCCTGGCCCTGCCTGTGTACCGCCCCTTGCCCTCAGACCATTGGTCCCTGATGCTCTCTCTGCTCCCCTATATAACCCTGCACCCCCCATTATTCTCAGTCTATTTCTCTGGAGCCTTGCAGGGGTGTGGTGGAATACACCTCTCCTGTAGAGCCCATGTGAAGAGCCTTCCTGCTCCTTCATTGTGGGACTGTTTTTGCCAGCTCTCTGGTGTGTGTGTGTGTCCGTGTGTGTGTGCAAGTGTGGGGGCTGCACTGAGCAGCTTCCTCCTGGAGATGTTTTTGGGAAGGCCGCAGCACTTTACCATCCAAAACCGCTGCAACAAACTAGGAGGACAACATGCTGCATGTTTTCTAATATGACATTTTTAAAGTTGCCTTTCAATCATGAGGAAGCAGCAGGAGATACCAAAGATAACAAGAACTGTGAGGTTTTATGCAGCTCATTTCTGTTGATTTAATAGAAGTCCTCAATTTATTACATTTGACTCATGGCACCACTGGTCTAAGTTGGATTCAGAGGTTTTGACCTCTCAAGTGAAAAAGAACCATTGAGTGATTGGGCTGCCTGAATGTTTCCAGGTGTCCAGTAATAGTCATTAATGTAAATTAGCTATATGTTTCATTAACTAAACCAGAACTTACTCTCTGGCTGAATGCTGACAAAGAAAAAATCCCTGTCTGAATTTGATCAAAGGCATTAAAACAAGAACCACTCAATGGTAGCAGTTAATGAACTGTAACTAACTGAAAAAGTCTTCTTCCAGGAGCAGGAGAGGATCAGTTTGGTCTGTAAATGCTCTGAAAACACAATTTGCATTACCCTCCACCATTAGTTTGTCTGCACATCCCCAGGTGTGGCCTGTGTGCCAGCCAGGCTGCAAATGCACCTCAGCTGTGCTGCACCGAGGGAGTCTCTCCAGGTCTCCTGCATTCTCACTTCGAAACCCAGCCATGCCCTGAGGGGCTGCATGTCACCAAAAGATTTTGACCTACAGGTTCTTCTCTCTGAGTCCTCTAGCACTCTGGGAGGTAATTTTTATGAAGTGTTTTTACTTCTTGGAAATACCAATATGAAAGTATAAAAAAAAATGATGTAACTCTGAAACAGTTGGTGAAAATGGATAATTTTTTAAAAACGCTTAATATGGTTGCTTATACAAAGCAAAACTGGGAAGTATGTGTGCAAGAAAGGCTAAATAGATGTGTACATATAAAGAGAAAAACACAAACCAACTGGTTTTCTTTGCTTTGGGATAAAGATTTAAAAAGACAATATACAGCCTAGGAAAACAAATTCTTTTTCAGCCCTGGTAATAATATTTCTGTAATATTTTTAATCATCAAATTAGGCCTGCTAAGAAAGCTGGGGCAGAGTCTCCCACTCTGAATTAAATCCACAATGCTGGTATGGAACAAGATGTGGAGACTTACTGAAGACCAAAAAGAGTCCTTGGAGGTAGAGGTGCTGCAGTTCAGGTCCTTTCCCTTTCCTTGTGTGCTCCAGCACTGGTTTCTGCCATCTTAGCCCTGCAAGAGATATTTTAAAGGTACCATTTGGAATGTGGTATTTATTTCCAGTATAGAAAATGCCAGATCAGAAAAAAGTTTCTTCAGCTGAGTGTCTAGCTTGGATTCACTCAATCAAGCATCATCCATCTTAATTTCTTCAACAAGGGAAAGTTTAAAACTACAGAAAGGAGATAGAAAAAAACAACCAAAAAAAAACCCAAAGAAGGGAAGCATCTTTATGGAGCTGACTTTACCAGTTTTACCAAGGTTTTCATTCCTCATGTTCCTATATGGCGTCTGAGTTTCTCTCCCAACTGATACACATAAAAAAATCTACATTATCTTTCCCATGATATTAAAATCACTAGGTTTTCCCTCTGCTTACAGTAAATATAACTGTAAATATTCAAAGTGTATCTGTAATATAGTAGTTTGCCAAAACCTCATTGAACAATGTCAGAATCCTGGATCATACCACATTCTTTCCCTTCTGTCTCCCAAACATTGCTTTCATCCAGTTTCCTGACGTAGGTTTTCAACACCTTTGTGTACTGTCTTTCCCCTTACAACACATCAATGATAAAACAATTGATACTGGATTTCTCATACAAGAACAGGCCCCACAATCTTGGGGAGTCCAGACCTGTGTGGAGATTGAGTCTGAAATCCTTTGAATTTGGATTTCCCAAGAGGCTGTTGTGTTTTATTTACATTTCCTATTTCCTGTCAGATTGTTTCCTGACTTTCTCTTCAGGAGAAAAACAGGAGTGTAAAATGTGAACTAAAAGGTACCGTAAATTGTCAGCTGCTGCCAGGAGGCAGCCTTGTGCTGATCCCCTGTGCCCGCAGCCAAGTTTCTCCTTCTCCTTGCTATACCTGAAAACACTTGTCCCTGCTTGCCCATGGGGTTTCTTTAAACTTCTAATTGCTCCTCATGTGCCATTCATTCCTAGGGCTCTCTTCCAAATCCCCCTCCTCCACCTGCAAGATTAAGTACAAAGCCTTGAAGATGGATGGCTCTTCTACATGACAATGGCTTTTTAATTTGACATTAAACACACTGAGGGCTGTTAAAGTGCAGGCAAGGGGAGATGTGTACAAGCTGTCCTTCCCAAAGTGTTACTCAATCACTCCAGTCCCCTGCCCTAGACCTGTGTGCCACCTTGCTGCAGAAAGTATGGAGATGCACTTTCAATCTGTCTTATTCTTCTAGTGTCAATATCCAGAAACAACTTTTAACCTGCAGATCTTTCCCTTCCCCCTATAGAAGAGACTAGAATGGGGGGTGGGGAACCCCACAGCTTAGCTATTTGACCTTGCATCATTGCAGCAATCTCAGTGGGAGCTATTTGATCAAAAATTTAACAGCTTCATGTTCCTGTATTTCCAACACAGGTACTGGAAAGACATTGTTAAATAATGTGCCTGCATTTCATATGGTTTCTTCAGAAGTCTTTAATCAATAAAATGTTCTTTAGATCAATACAGATGTTATTTCGCTGCTTGAAGCCATTTGTAAGTATATGATGGAGGTAGTTACAGCCTAGTCAGTGCATAGTGAGGATAGCTCTTGGGCACAACGCAGTTACAGCTCCACTCATACACAGCAGGTATCAATATAAAATTGGACACACCAGCATAAAATCACAACATCCTCTCTGCCAAGCAACTCCAGATAAGCTGCACTAGGGGAATGAGGGTTGAGTGTGTTTAACACTGTGTTTTGTTCCTTATCAACAATGTCAGCAAAAGAGTTTTGCAGATTTATGTTGATTATTGTATCAGTAAATTGTGACATAGTCCCTTGCTGAAAGGATGTTTGTAAAATGTGTCTGGTGCCTTGGTAATGTAAAATCTGGAGGATAATTCTAATTCTGCCAGGTCATTTAAAACTAGATAAGTTTTAAGCTGCATGTCATGGGTGGAAAGTTTGGACATTGCTGGTGGTGAGAGGCTGTTGTCAGGGTAATGTTGGTGCAAATAACACTTAAAGTGCCGCTGAATGAAGGCTGGAAGATATTAGAACCTGGTTTACAATAGTTTTTAAACTCTGAGATACAGTTTGTGCCTTCAAAGTATTATACAAACTCTGAATAATTAAGCATTTGGGTTGGCAAAGTAGATATTTTGAAATGAAACCCCCAGGTCATGGGTAGGTCTAGCAGTTTTCCTTTCCTCTTGTGTCAGGTATAGGACTTTGACTGTCTACTGGCAGCAACCCTGACTTTTTGAGGAGGTCAGTGTCGGTGTTGAGCCAGCTCATGCCTATTTTTGATCTCTGCACTCTAAGCCATGCTATAAAATCTTTGCATGCATCAACAGCAAACCAGTTTGTCACAGCATCTGAAAAGTTCTCAAATGTGGCTGCCAGACAGGAGTGTGATGAGTGAACCTCATGGGAGAAGGGGCAGCATCATCTCCCAGACACAGGGGCCGGGGCAGAGGAGTTTGGGGCTGCACCAGGGCTTGTGCCAGGGGCGTTGTTACAACAGTAATTAGGCGTGCCAGAGTTATGCAGGAACACTGACTGTCTTCCAAGTGCTTAATTTTGCAATCAATTTTAATTTTCATATTAATTGCCATTAGTTACACTGATGTAATGAGCCTAGAGTGGCAGATAAAAATGACAATGGGGGTGACTGTGAATTCTGACTCCCGCTAGTGAAAGTAACAGCTCGTTAGTGGAGGTCTGTATGGGCTATCAGCAAACTCACAGTTAAAGCCTCAATTCAGCCTCAGTTTCAGTCTCTTCCTGTTGTGTTTCGAAACCACTGAATCCCTCAGACAAGTAATTGTTCATTTTGGTGCAAACTCCGTGCATTCAGACTCAAATCTCCTGTTTTCAAACCCAATTAGGAGATGGTAATTACCTGTGGGACTTGGGGTTTTGTTTGTCTGCCGAGGCAATACAGATATTATGTTTGTATCTCCCCTTCTAGTTATCAATAAAACACTAGATCAAAACAGTGTTTTCCTCTCGGTGTTTTCAGGCAGTGTTATGCCAAATGAAGGCAATATTATGAGATTGCATGTGTTTGGGAATAATCATGCAAGCTATTAGTAATCATGCCTCACTGTTCTTCAGCACTGCTCACCCCCGGCTTTTGTGTGTCTGACACACAAGTAGCTGTGTGATAATTCCCGTCACTGCCCCTGGAATGGTGGAGCTGAGGTCATTGGGCAGCCAGTGATGCAGTCAGAAGAGTGCAATCTCTTGAGCTTCAGTACAGCTGTAGTTCTGTGAACTCAGACTTTCTGAAAAACTTGTCTATCACATTCTCTACCCTGGTATAAAGCAGCCACTCCAACTCAAGGAGAAGCTGAGCAGAGGAAGGATATTGCTAAGTAGCTGTTCAGTAAAGGAGACCTGCAGAACATGGAGTACACTGCTTTCTTTTGAAAAGTGCACAGAAGAGTGGATTGGGAGTCTTTTGTGACATAGTCAGCACTCAGTTGCCAACCACTCTAGTAGGTGAGAAGAGATATTCTCAACTCTCAATGTAATTTCCAAAGGGCAGAAAAGGCAGTTGTCAGCTCTTTTATCTCCGGATGAGGATTTCCTCTTCATCTTCCCCTTCATAATGGTCCCAGCCATGGTGAGGCTGAGAGTGTTAAGGAAGAGAATTGCTTCAAATATGCAGGTGTCTTTGAAAAAAGAGAACACTTGCCATCTGGCTACCTATGCATTTGAAAATAGTTTCTTCCTCAGTGTGCTGATTAACTGCTGCGGTTGTCAGGAACTGTGGTAATCTTTGTCCTACGAAGCAAATTTAATAAATTTCCAGGAGTTTATAAAATTTATTAATTATAAACACTATTTGAATTCATTAGTTTTGTTTTTTCCTTCTCCTAAGACTTGCAGTGAGCTTGGACTTGTGATGAGCCTGTGACAAAGGTAATCATTACTGGGACCAGAATGAATGTGAATTGAACAGGAAAGTCACACCACCAGTCCCTGAATCAGCCTAAATGTTTGAATGCCAGTTCACTGTTTTGATGCTGAAATTAGAGCATAAATGAAAACCAACAGCAAAGGATTTTGTTCAGCTGTGAGGTTTCTTGTTGCCCTGGCTTTCAAGCATGCTGGAAATCAGAAAAGCTGCTCTTGCCTGCTCCTGCTATTAGTCCTGGTAAGAGTCAGGTTCTGACCATGGGGATGAAAGAGTATTCAGTATTTGGCATGGTGATTGAGCACATATTCTGATGTAAGAAACTGTCCTTGCATCTGTTTTACCAAAATATGTGTCCCATGGTTTTGCAAGCCTATATGCAAACAGTACACATGCTTTTTTAACATTAATTCTCAAAGCTGGTATCAACAGAAATTAGAATTGCAGGAATGCCATCCTGGAGAGAATTGTATTGCTATGACTCCTCTCTCTCCCTTTTCCCAGCCTAAGCTGCATAGTTCAGTTGTATACTAAGGGACAAAGTCATCTTTGCTGTTGACCTTCTCCCTTGTGCACCTCAGTACCCTGAGAGTGGCTCAGTTGGTCAGAGCAAGTTGCTAACAATGCTGAGGTTGAGGGTTCAAGCCCTCTGTGGGCCATTCACCAAGAGCTGGACTTCATGATCCTGCTGGGTTCCTTCCAACTCAGAATATTCTGTGATCCTGTGTCTGAGAGGAAGGAGACCTAAATGGAATCTGTGCCAAAGATTCTCAGGTTGCCTGAGGCACATCTGGGGTGCAGTAAATACGCCCTTCTCCCTTGTTTTATGAGGATCATGTTAATTTTGAAGGCAAGAAGTACCAAGCAAACAATACAGACACTTGACAAAGAGCTTGAAAAAAGGATGGTGAAATTGGATACCTTGTCTTAGGTTAAGTGAATTCCTTTGAACCAAACACTTAGTGTATATGGATCCAGGGATTACAGAGGAGCCCTGAACTGGGCCAGACAATCTTTCTGGTATGGAGCATTATCAGTTCCTTCACTGGGGGACATTCACATGAATGAGATGGCATCTCTCAGTTCAGATCACCTTCACTATCCAGTAATTGTCAGCCTGCCAGGTTTAAGCAAGTGATGGAAACTGATGACAGAAATTACAGAGTATGCTGGGTTGGAAGAGACCCACAAGGATCATTGAGCCCAACTCCTGGCCCAGCACAGCACCATCCCCAAGAGTCACACCATGTGCCTGAGAGTGTTGTCCAAACACTCCTTGAGCTCTGCCAGCCTTGGTGCTGCAACCACTGCCCTGGGGAGCCTGTTCCAGTACCCAACCACCCTCTGGGGGAAGAACCTGTTTCTAATATCCAACCTAAACCTGCCCTGACACAGCTTCAGGCCATTCCCTTGGGTCCTGTCCCTGGTCACACAGAGCAGAGATCAGTGTCTGCCCCTCCTCGTCCCCTCACGAGGGAGTTGCAGACTGCAATGAGTCTCCCCTCAGTCTCCTCTCCTCCAGCTGAACAGACCAAGTGCCCTCAGCAGCTCCTCACATGGCTTCCCCTCAAGGCCCTTCACTGTCCTCATGGCCTCCTTTGGACGCTCTCTTTTTTACACCGTGGTGCCCAAACTGCCCCAGCACTGGAGGTGAGGCCGCCCCAGCCCAGAGCAGAGCAGGACAATCCCCTCCCTGGCCCGACTGGCGCTGCTGGGCCTGGTGCCCCCAGGACAGGGATGTCCCTCCTGGCTCCAGGGCACTGCTGGCTCAGATCCTACTGGCCATCAAGCAGGACCCCCAGGTCCCTTTCTGTGGTGCTGCTTTCCAGCATCTCCTTCCCCAGTCTGTACGACATCCAGGGTTGCCCCATCCCAGGTGCAGAATCCAGCACTTTCCATTGTTGAACTTCATACAGTTGGTGATGGCCCAGCCCCCTAATTAGTCAAGGTGTCTCTTCAGGGCCTCTCTACCTTCGCGTTTTGTATCATCTGCAAACATACTTTGTATCACTTCAAGTTCTTCATCCAAATCATTATGAAGATGCTGAAGAGCACAGGGCTAAGGATGAAGCCCTGCAGAACCATAAAGAAAGGGCTTTGGTTCCTACTGGGTCCCTCGTGGACCACTTAGGCAGCACTCTCCCAGCACCCACGCATGCACACACGATCTCACCTTTGCGGGTGGTCACGAACAGCCGCTCACGCACACAGTCTATACACAAACCAGAGACAAAGAGGTGAGAGGGATTCTCTGCATGCAATTCTGAGTTGTTTAATGGCAACACCCTGAAGGGAACAGAGGCAAGAAAGAACAACAACCGAAAGCCCGCACCCGTTTTATCCCGAAAACTCCCAAAGGCGGGCAGAGCATCCAAAACCAACAGTCTGAGGGCTAGGGGGCAGAGGCAAGGTTGAATGGCATAACAGGGGCCAATGGGAAAAGGGATGGGAGGGGGAGAGGGCCAGTGACCAGCAGGATCTAGACAAAGGGAGAACTTTCTAGCACAGTGTTGTAAGGAGAGACCGCTTTTAAGGCAACTTGAGGGGTGTAAAGTGGACTTAGCCACCGCAACAGAGCCCACAAGTCCCCAGTCTGATGTCACCCCATTTGCAGTAACTGTGCCTGACTCATCAGCTCACCCATGACAGATTTATCCATCTGTGGGATGGACATTTTGTCCAGAAGGATCCTGGGAGAGACAGTATTGAAAGTTTTACTGAAATCCAAAAGCATTACACCCGCTGGCTTCCCTTGATCAACCAGGTGTGTTACCTTGTCATAAAAGGAAATCAGGTTTGATAAGCAGGACCTTCCTCTCATGAAGCTGTGCTGGCTGTGACTGATGACTGCATTGCCTTTCACGCGTTTTCAGTGCCTCCCAGAATAATCTTCTCCATAACTTTACCAGGCACTGAAGTGAGACTGACAGGCCTGTAGTTTCCAGGGTAATCTATTCTGCCCTTCTTGAAAATTGGGACAATGTTTGCCAGCTTCCAGTCAGCTGGGACATTTCCAGATTCCCAAGACTGCTCAAAAATCATTGAGAGCACTTTTGTGATGACATCAGCAGCTCTTTGAGGATTCTTTGATGAATCCCATCAGGCCCCATACATTCATAGGGATTCAGCTGGAGCAGCAGATCCCACACAAGTTCAGGGTCAACGGGGAGTCGATCATTCTTGCAAGTCGTGGTCCTCCAGCTTAAGGCACTGAGATGCCCTTGGTCCATCATTCATGTTGAAGACAGAGGCCAATAGAGCATTAAACACCTCTGCCTTGTCCCTGTCCTTGTTTGTGAGGTGACTGTCCTCATCCTGGAACAGGCCAATGGTATTTTTACACTGCCTTTTGCCATTAATACAATAAAAAACTCTTTTTATTGTCCCCATAGTCTTGGCAGCTTCAACTCCAGCTGAGTTTGGCTGCACGAATACAGTGGGGAGCAGTATCTCTGTATTGTTCCCCTGCCACCTGACCTTGCTCCCACTGGGCATACACCTTCCTTTTTCACCTTATTTCCAAGAGAAGATTCCTGTTCAGCCAAGCCAGCCTTCTGCCTCACCAGCTTGACTTCTGACATTTGGGAATTGCTGCTCCCATGCCCTTAGGAGGTGATGTTTAACAAGTGACCAGCACTGATGGACCCTAGCACTGGCAAAAACCAGGGGACCTTACTCACTAATTCCCTGAGCAGCCTGACTTCTGCTCTCCCCATGTCCACAGCTGAGCTTTTGCTGGCACTTTTCCTCCTGCCTCCAGAGATCTTGAACTCCATCCTTCTGTGGCTGCTGTGGCCAAGACAGCCCCAAATCTCCACTTTGCTCATGAGATCCTATTTGTTGACAAGCAGTAGATCAAGGAGGGCATCTTTCCAGTCCCTTAGGATGTGTTCCATAAAGTTGGCATCCAGCCTTTCAGAAATCCTCTAGCCTGGGTTGTACTAGCTTTGTGATGCTCCCAGTTAATTTTTGTCTAGTTGAAGTCCCCCATAAGGACTAGGGCAGTTGGCCTGCAAGTGTGCCTTAGTTCCTCAAAGAATCCATTGGCATCATTGTCCTGGCTGGGAGGTCCAGAGTACATTCCCATGGTGACACCTGCATTATTTGTCTGTCCCTTGATTCTTACTCAGAGGCTCTTGACTGTGCCATTGCCAACCATGAGCTCCAGACATTCCAACCCTTCCATTACATACAGTGCCACTCCTCTGCCTCTCCTTCTCTGCCTATCCCTCCCGAAGAGCCTGGAACCTTCCAACAGGGCACTCCAGTCACAGAACTCATCTTACCAGGTTTCACATACGCCAGTGGTGTTAGATCTCTATGACTGGGCCAAAGCCTCAAGCTCCTCTTGTTTGTTCCTCCTGCTGTGTACATTAGTGTAGAAATAATTCAGGGGTGGTACAATAGCTGTGTAGCCAATGTGTAGCCAATACCTCATGAAACATATTGAGGGATCCCTCTAGCTTTCCTTTCCTCAAGTTTTGGCACTCCATCCAATTGTTCATCACTGGCCAGCCTGGCTTTGTCCCCTTCCCCTGTCCAAGCTCATTCAACCCTCTGTCAATGAGCCCCAGTGGCTCCTGTGCTAGAGCTCTTTCTCCCCTCTGGGACAGGTGCATCCTGTCAGGTGTCAGTAGACCAGGTGTTGAGTAGAACCTCCCATGGTCAACAAACCCAAAATTTTTCCACTGACACCAATGTCAGAGCCACACACATTGACCTGATGGATCTGCCTCTTCCTATCAATATTATTTGTTGTTAACAGAAGAATCGAGGAAATCACTACCTGTGCTCCTGATCCTGCTGCCAGACATCCCAGGGCCCTGAAGTAGCTTTTGGTTGCATTGGACTTCTCTTTGTTACTTTGTAAATGTATCAGAGTTCATATAAATCTGCTGAGGAGCTGGCCTCTTGCTCCTTTAAGACACAACAATCATTTTGCAGGGTGTGTGGAAGAAGACAGCATTCAAGAACCAGGTTTACAAGAGGATCCAGGTGCTCGAACATGAGAGATTTTGTTCTTTCACATAGAAAATGCTGATTGGAACATTAACATTAGTGGAGAAAGGCCCAAATTCACATAAAAATAAGACACTTTCTTAAAAAAAATGTAGAATAAACTGCTTCTTCATTTCTTTTAGTCCTCAAGTCAACACCACATGCTTTTGCCTTAGTCAAATGCAAGTTGCTGATCTGAGCCTTGCAGTAAATGGATTAAGAGTTATGGTCTGTGTGACAAAGAAACTGAGACTAGAAAATCTTCTTTGGACTGAAATCTGAAGAATGAGAATTATGTAGCTACATTATTGATCCAATAATGGCAAACAAAGAACAATAATAACAGGTTCTTGAACAACTGCCAATGAATAAAAGATAAATTCTTGCCATCCTATTTGCTATTCAGACATTAGATATGACAAATTACAGAAAGGGTAATATATTAGATGTCTTATTGTAGGGCATGTGCTTCCTAGAGCTATCTCAGTCAACGCAGTGGATAACAAAGCATCAGTGAATTTTTGGGATGGCCACTTATGCTGAATCTCAGCTGGCTGCCACTGTGGAGACACTCTCTGGAAACAGCCCAGTCTCAAACAGAAACAATGTCTGATTCATATGTTCAGAAGTAAATACAAAAGGTTTTTCCTTTCACCATCAGATGCCTGCTGAACTGTTCAGTGCTCTGTAATTCTGCTGCTACTTGTCTCTGGCTTTTCCCCCTCAGGGGAAATTTTGTGAAGGTTGACTTGACTGGAAGCTGAACAATGCCAGAGTGAGGAGCAAGTCAGCCTCATGCAGATGTATTTCATCTGAACCTTATTTTATTAGAAGTGGAGTCCCAAAATTCAAAAGCATGGGAACACAGTGGGATAACTGTATTTGGAGCTGCAGTGGCTCTGGGGTTGGATCTAGTCCTTCATCCCAAATGTACACCTTGTGGGTAGTGGGATTCATCCTATGCAACTATAGACATATAAACAAAAATCACTTGCATGATATGGAGACATCTGAAGATGTAGGTGCTTAGAGGTGAGATAAATCATCCTGTATTCCACCAGCCATACAGGGACAGGAGGGGGCAAACCCACGTCCAGCTGTGTACAGCACAGCTTTCAGGATTTCACGTGATCATCCTCACCCTCCATGCTGACAGTGGCTAAGAAGCAATCTAAGTTCAGCACTAGGGAGTTTGGGTTTTTTTTCACATGTACTTTTAGTGCAGGAATGGAACTGCTGTCCATGAGTTCACTGCACCCATCAACTCACAGGTGCATTTCAACAATATGTTTCTGGCTGAGAAATTAATTGTTTGTCTCTGGTGACATTGGGGTCATTTTAAAGCACTTTCAAAGGCTATATCAGGTGCCAGTTGGTAGTGTTAAAGTGATGTGTTGAAGCTGGGCACATCTGAGGTATCATGGATCAGAAGTGGAAATATTTGTTGTAGCTTGCCAGCTCTACACTTACTCTGGCATTCACGGTGAGATGGTTGAGAATCATGTCCACTTTGTATGTGTCAATTTTCAGTTGTGAAATAGGAAGCAGCCTTTTCCTTTCAGTTAAATGCTTTGACTTTTATAAGTGAGAAATGTTAAACAAACAGATTGAAATCACTATAGTCCCGGGAATATTTCCTTTAACTTCAGGGAGATTTGGCTTATGGCCTGTACCATATTGTATTGCACTGGCTCAATTAGAAAAAGAATAATGAATTAAAAGGTCACAGCTTTTTAAATTAGAACACAGGAGAAAGGGTAAAATATGTGTGGTGGGGTTCCTCTTTAACTGCCCCAAGCATTTGCCGTTAGGTACGAATGGGAACTCTCCAACCAACAAGTTCACTAATCTCCTTTTAATCTCATTGAGTTCTGAACATTTTCTGGAAAACATTTTTCAGAACTAATCTGCCCAGGCAGGGCGGGGAAAATGTTAAAACACACAAAAATCTGCGCAACAGGAAATAATGTTAGAAAGCTGTGAAAATCATTTATCCTTTTGAAGCGTAATGGTTTTTAATTTTCTCATGCCCTGATCTCCCTGGCAACAATTTAAAAGTACATAAGCATTCATGAATCAAAGCCATTCACGTCTGCATTTTTAATTATGTGTCATAGGATTGAAACTTTCCCTTTGATCTTTGCATTTAAAGGGATTTACAATTTAATGATTACAATCCGCCTTCCCCCAAAGCCTATGCTTATTACTGAGCAATGTCACAAAGGGGTCACTGTTGGACAGGGGGAAGACAGTCTTGTTCTGGATGTTACAAGCATGTATGTCTGAAACCTGCCTGTGGTCTGGCTCATGGAGAAGATCCCTATGTGGTGGTGGGTCTTCCCAGTGGTGGTGACTCCAGGCCTTTTGCTCTAGGCAAGATATTTAAAACCAAAGTGAGACAGAACAAAAATAATCTGGCTGCCCATGAAGTAGTCCTGTGCTCTAGGCTCTGCCTCTCTTGCCCTATGTAATGACTCCAGTAGCATGGGCACATGACAAAGGGAGGCAGGAATACTCCCAGCCATGTACTGTCAGGGACACTGGAAGTGGTTAATGGCTTTGAGTGAATGGAGCACTTCGTCCTTGAAAGCAGAAATCAAGCAAAAGGAAGCACATGAACATTTTGATTCAAGCTGGAGAAGACGCAGGGCTATCCCATTGTGCCTCTGAGAGAATGGTCTCTGAGGATGCTGGTGAGCAGGGCAGAGAGGAAACCTTGTGGCTGACATGCAGGTTGAGAGTAGGGGTGTCTGACTGCCTCGGAGGGGAGAGAGCTCTCAGGGATGTAGTGGGTCTGGAATGGGTCTGGGGTGGGAATGTTCACCACTGGCATTACCAGATGCCAGCAGTTTCCCATTAGAGGTACAAGCACAAGCTGGGCACTTTCCAATGAATTGTTCTTTCAAAGATTTTTGGTGGATATTTCATTTTCCTGTTTAATAACAGTTAAAGGTCACGTGGATCGGTGACATGCAAAATAAATGAAGGTTCCTTTTGATGGGCCTGTGCAAAATAAAGGCCTTGTGCAGACTGCTTTATATGCATAATGGTGTTGTATTTTCTTGAGAAAAAATCAATAAAAAAGTACTGAATTAAAAACTCTGATCAGAATACTTTATGTCTTATTAAGCTACTTATGGGTATAGATAGGATAGCAAGGGTTCTGTTAATCAGTGCTTTAAGTTGACTCCATGGTGAACTGATGAGCTGAAAAATTTGTTTAGATCCCTTTTTGTCCCTCTTTATAGGGTCTTAATGTAGTAGATTTTGTGGAGTGAGCATAGGTTTGTGCCATTAACCATAAGCTAACATTAAATGGTTTAACCTTAGAAACATCATTTATTGAGCTTATACTTAAAACCATCCAACTGGTATTTTCACTGAATTGCCCTCTATAATGATCCAATTTTACAATGATTTTCTCAGATGAAAAAATTCATGGTTACACTATTGACAGCTGCTGTTAAATTACTCCAGATGGAATTATACTAGAGGTAGACCACTCATCCACATAAAGGCTACAGAAAAAGATCCTAACAATCATGAAAATGGGAATCAGGAATCAGGAAACAGTCATGTTTTTTAGAGGACAGGTACCATTCATAGCCTAGAGAAGTGCTGTAGTTCAAAGATAAGCATAAATCAAACTTTGGGAATCAGTAGGGATAGAAAGCAGCTGAGAACCAGGGAGGCAGACAACTTCTAGAAAAGGAGAAGAATTGAGCAGAATTTTGCTTTCTTTGTTGCATTTCAGTTGGGTTTGGTTTTTTGGATTTTTTTTGACTGAATGAAAATATTCATAAGATACGAGAGAGTAGGAGGAGCAGTGGTAAAGTTTTGAAGCAGCAGCAAGCTATAGACTGTTTCTGCCCATAAGATAATTAGTGCCATGGTGTAATTAGAGAGGAAGGAACAAAAGGAAGAAAAGTATTGCTGAGGGCTTCGGTTTAATTTACAAGGAACTCTAGGTAAGCAGCTAAATATAATACACTCCTTTTAAAACATTATAGTTTGGTATTTTATTTTAAAGAGGACAGATCATCAGTTTATAAGGGTAGAAACACCAGTTCTAAGAAATACATCTGTACCTTTTAAAATCTCTTCTGTAGATTGAATTTCCTTTTATTGAAATACATTTTATTTAAATAGTCTGTGATACTCCTATTGAACTGTAACTGAACTCTGCATCTTGAATAGAGTGCTGAGAATTTTAATTAAGCAGGACCTAGGGAAGATTAGACCACTGCAGTTTGGTTCCTCCTCCAAGTCCTGCATCCCTGCAAGTAGCTGGTGTGTGGTTATGATTCAGCAGTGCTCAAGTCTCTTTTTGTCACAGCTGTCTTGGCATTCTCAGGCACAGTTTTCAGTGAATCCAGTATCTGTGAGGATGCAGAACACGTGGATCTTGTTTTGAGCCTGGGAAAGGGGCTTTGGACCTGAGTGATTTGCTCATTGGTTGCACTCATCTGCAGTCTGTCACTCCAGTTGCCTTCTGTGGCACATATTGGAAGGCCTCACTAAATCTGGTACTAAAACCAGGACTGTCTTTACTGGCAGTAGCACTAGAAGGATTAAGAAAGGAATGAATTTGGTGCCAATTTTCCTTTTGCCTTCAGAAGTGGTTCTTGGCATAGCTTGTAGAGTGTGCCAGCAACAAGCTGTTGGCAGAAAGTCAAATTGTTGCTAAATAGGTGTCTGATGTTGTGTGCTCTGAATTGCTCTGTCCCTTGGTATACGAATGTGGCACTGTCTTTTCCAGGTTGAAGATGTGAAACACAACATGAGGAAGTGCAAAGCTGACACACTCCCATGTGTGAGTGTGCTGAACCTCTTTCTGATAGTTTCACTCTAAAACTCCAGGCTTGGAGCACCCCACATGTGTGACTGTATTGAACTTCCTGCCAGAATTCCTCTAGAACTTTTGGGAACTCCAGATGAGACATGATCAAGCAAGGGCCTTTGCTGGCTGTATAATATATTTCTTCCCCTGTTTACTGCTTTCTTCTTGTCTCTTTTGTTGTATTTCTGATGTACAGTTATGGACTACAGGGAACATCCAGTATCTCACTTTCTGCACAATTCCTATTAGAAAGCTCCTATGTTCTTCATAGTACTCCAAGAAATTATTACAACTGGCTAAAACCAAGTTGACTACAACAGAAAATAACAAAGAATCAATGCACATACTTAAAATTTGTTATATAAAGTATTCAGCCAATTATTTTAAATAAATAGCATATTTGGAGAAAATATTACAGGGATGTGCAGTTTCTGCAAAAAGCAAACCCACTAGATTAATTGAAAGAAAATGCTTAGCTCAGGGCTACCCTTGCTTCTGCTATGGTTGTTGTGGAATGGTGGCACATCAGAGCACCAGCCATGAATTCAGGTGAGATTCCAGGGTCCTGGGTTACACAAATGTAACAAAAAAGCCCACTGTACCCAGCGTTGGAAAAAACAAACAGAAAGTGGGATTCCAGTGCAGTGGGGGATACAGCCCTGGAGTGATGGGGAGACAGCTACACGCCACAGACACGTCACATGGAAGGAGCATCAGGGTAGCTTTCGTGGCTGCTTTGGAGGAGGAACCCTCCTGCCCTCACAGCTGTACAGCTGGGTTTGTGGGGCTATATTTTCTGTCTGTCTAGATTTGGAAGATTTAGAACAATTATTCTAGTTCCTGAATGTCAGTGAGCTACTTTGAAGGGACAGCTTGGGTTACCAGATGTGTTGAAACCCCAGACACGTTCCCTGCACAAACCAACTCTGTACATCATGTGCAGTGAATTTAATGATGCCAAACCCATGCTGAAATCATTCTGGCTGTGCTGTATATTGCCTCATACACAGAGACTTGTCTGGGGGGTCCTGATCACAAAAGTGACATCTTCCTTCTCCCTCTCTTTATTCGCAAACCCATGACAAGCAGACAGAGAGCAGGCTCTGCTGCTGGTGGCTTTAGGCTTTTGGTCCCACAGTGGGCTTGGTGCAGGGTCACAGTACTGTGCTCACAGGTGGTTATCTTATGACACAAATTCCTGAACAACTGCACTAGCATTGCTCAAGACCTTTGTGGAGGGTGCTCAGATCTCTCTTACTCAGGTTTCCAGTAGTGGAAGTCAAACATCACACTCTGGCCTTGGGTGATGACTTAGACTGATGAAAGAAAATTAAAACTTTCAACTCCCTGCCCTAGAGGGAGAACATAATGATCCAGACCAATCCCACTTACTCTTCTAAATTATTGTTATCTTTTTAAAGGAAGTCAATGATTTATGAGATGTTTAGTGGGCAAAACCCTCTGCAAACACTGGGCTGGCTAGGTTATAAATGATCTGTACACAACCTGGGATTTTTCTAGCAATTCATATGTTGTCTAACTATGACTAGGGCTTCTTTCTCTGAGCTGCAGAGCATACTGAAATAAAAATGATTTGCTGGGCTTGGGTATAGCTTAGGCAACAATAATTACTGCATAGACAAGTTCCCCACTTAATCAATGGGCTGATGCACAGCATATTGGAGGTGTCCTCTTTTGCTCCAGCATAAGGGGGGAAATAGATATAGAGGAAACAAAACTGTTGGTGGTGGAAAACATTCAAACTCATTCCTGAAAACTCTCTGCATTGTGCATTACACAAATGCAGAAGAATAGAAAATGCAGAGGCAAAAATCCCCATCCCAACAAGGAACAGAAAAAGGATGGTCCCTGACCTGTAAATTCTTTAATAAGAACAGAAAACGTGGACCATCAGGAAGATGAAAACAGGGAGTGCTGAGAAATAATGCAACATTAAAATAAGTATAACAGATTTACTGAGTTACACGTAGATTTGGGACATAAAGCAATTCACTGTAGAACTAGAAAGAAAGAAATACAATTGGCAAAGTTAAGGTACTTTCCAGGAGAAAGAGAAGGTGGGAAAGTTTTTAGTTTTAAGAGTGACTTGGCAGGGGTATTTTTGGGCTCTGATAGGCTACAGGGAATCAAGGTTTCACTGTGGCCTTTGGCATTTTACCTGCATCATGTGAAGAAGGCTTTGTCCTAAGGGTGATGAGCCAAATCTGACAGGAAGCAGTGGGAGAAATTAAGCAGTTTGACTAAAGACTTCCAACAAGTCCACCATCACTAGGCTACCTCCCTGGCTGCCCTTGGCTCATTCTGCCAGACTTCCTCCTGGCTGCTGGTGTTGTCATTCCTGGACTCGTGGCTTTGACTGCAAGCACCTGAGATGCTCAGCCTGTGATGCTGTTATCAAGTTCTCAGTGTCCTCGATCTCTTTATGTATTATCTCTTAATATTTTAAGTAATTTGTAGGAACAGGTGGACTTAGGTGTCATATTCCATGTCTGCAGGAATGAATAGTAGTCATGCACAGGCATTGTTTTTGGAGGAAAACAGGGGAGGGAGACTCAGAAGGCTGCTGGATCTTTTGCTCTTCTGAAAATCAGGCTGCTGGTTAGTAAAACTGGATCTTCAAAATAAGAAGCCTTTGTGGGAATTGTATCTGGGCAGGAGTTTGATCAAACTCCCAGCATAACAATTCCCGAAGTGTTTTTATGACGTGAGTGAAAGTGGTGTGTGCCACTCCTGCACATCTTACAAGTGAATCAATCCTGTACATTTCTGCAGAATCCTATGTGTTCTTTAAATGGAGGAGACATTAGATTAGTCACTTAGAAGCTGCATAAAATAAATATGTGCATTATAAATCTTAACCTTATAAAGCTGAGAGACAAGGTTTTGCAAATACTGCGTTTGTTTTCTTTCGTGGCTATCCAACTGAAATTTAACAAAAACATAGCTGGAAGCTGTGAAGACTTGTGCAGCATCATGATAGTCATGTAGGAGTATTGTCAGAGGATATGAAAGAGACTGGGGTTGTAGGCAGAACTGTATTTTATTAGACTGATGTTCCTGGGAAAAACACATTTTTCAAGCTCCAAGATGGGTATTTCTGGCAACAGCTTAGTTTGTGTGTCAGACAAGTACAGTGCGAGTGGAGTCTGAGTTCAGGCAAGGGATAAAAAAGTGATGTCCCCTCTCTTCCTCTCTCACTGTGGAATACCTGAAGTAGCCAAAATGAACTGCTGTGTGGGTCAGGACTTGGCTTTTCAGGAATCATCAGATTAAGGATGTTTGGGTGTAGACTGTCCTGTATGTGACACCTCATGTGTCCTCAGTGTGCAGTTTGGCCAAATTTAGAAACATATCCTCTGAGAGAAGCAGGCCACAAACCACCCCTCCCCCACCAGGTTCGGGAAAAACTGAATTTTCCTCGAAGGAAAGTGAAAGAGATAAAAGCTATTTATTTAACAAACACACAGGAAAAGAATAATAATGCTAAATAATGAAACCTCTGTCTGAGGAGAGAAAAACCTGGGAAAATTTCAGAGTCCTTCTGTAGATCTCTCTCCCCCTCCTTGGAGCTGGGAAGGAGTGGTGGGCCCCCATCCAGGGCCAAGGCCTCAGTGGAAATTCCTCCCGATGTATTCTGGTGTTGAAACAGCCCAGCAGAGAAAAAAAAAAGAAAAAACAAAGTCCCAGGAAAACACAAGTTCAACTCTCCAGAGGAAAAGGAGCTGAAAAACTGGCCGAAAGCAAGCAGGGTGCTTTCCCCACTCTCGCTCTGCTGCCACAGCTGAAAAAAAGTCTCTGTGTGAGCTTGAACAAGCTGCAAACTGCTTTGGAGAAGTTTTGCTCAGGTTTTCCTCCCCCCTCTCAGGCTCAGTTTAAAGGCACAGAAAGGCACAAAATTAATTTCTGGGCATGGGGCAGCGATAGGGGATACACATCACAAAGTCACCCCAAGACACCACGTTACACAGAAAATACCCTGAGCTGCACCATTGTTGAACAAAAGGTCAGGCTCAAGCTGGCGTGGCTTTTCTGGAGTTTACTTCTCTGTGCAAAACCCACGACAGCATTATGCCTCATTACAGAGGTACTCAAGCTACAGGAATGTGATTGTCTCCTTGTCTGGGCATATAACTCCACAAACAAATGTGTGTGCAGTACACCAACTGTGAAAATGAGAGATCCCTCTGAGGCTTTCAGGGACACGGGTACAGCATTCCAGTAATGTGCTGTGAACCAAGAAGGTTCAGCTCACGGAGCCCACAGGGGAAATTGTGGGGAAATTTAGGAATTCTTCTTCCCTTTGCATTTCCCTTTGAAAATTTCTCCCGTTGGGACCTCAGCACGTGTTGAAGGTATCTAACTGTGGATACAAAAATGCTGCTAGCAAGAATTTTTCTTGCTACTTTCAAAGTCCGTGGGATACTTTTCTCTCTCACAGAAGGTATTCGCAGAGTTTATAAACCATGAGCACCTGTGACCTTGCCGAGCTTTGTTTATAGTACAGTGGAAAAATATTTTGACAATGGATGTTTTAGGATTTTGGCCAATCACCCCCAAGGGGTGGCTGATCCTTTGTCCAATTAGACTATGAAGAAATAAGTCTATGAAAGAGTTTGTAAAATAATTAAATAAAGGAATCTTGCTGCACAATTCCTGCCTGGTGGGTATCTCTCCTCCTCCCTACAGCTGTGGGATATGGTGATATCTAACCGTAGGTACTCTGACACGGAGTTCTCTGTCTGCATGCCATAAACACTAAATGACAGCCATCCATAACCCAGCACAACAGAAATAAAACTGTACTTGTAAAAGCATTCAGGTTTCAGGTTGCAAGACTGTATATTTTCTTTTTCCTGACTACCCTGTGTTTGAGGTCTGCTTGCAGGGAGACAGGACTAGCACCTCATCAGTGATTAATTTCCTAATGAAATGGAAACTGGCACCAGGAAGGGAGGAAAAAAAAACCCCAAAACCTGGTGAAAAAAGGCAAGATAAATGGCTGGCTTTCTGCAAAACATGCAGTGAAACAATGGGACTAAATGAGATACATTCCTGACAAAAATCTCTTCTGTTCTCTAAAGGCTTTCCTTGTACCTGGAGTTGTGTTTTATCTTTAAAAAGTGGTCTTTATTTTATGTGAGCTCTCTTCCCCTCACCCTCTTTTCTGCTTGCTGAGATTTAAGTAAGCTCTTGTAGTGCTCTATCTCTGATCAGGCTTAAAGATTTGGAAAGCCCTGAGTTTGCAAGGATAAAAAAGGCCTTAGTATCTAGACACTGATAGATCTGATTCATCACCTCAGGAGGACATTACCACACAGCCTGTGCCACAGATTGTCTTGATAACAAGCTCTGGATTTTTCTTGGCATGCATCTTCATTTAAAGGTCAAAGCTCTTCCAAAGAAAGAGGAATTGCTGGGTTAGGGGAAAGGGAAAAAAATAGTCACATTATCTTGACAAAGCTGAGGTCTCCACTAGGGCCAGGGGATTTAGAGTGAGCACAGGGGTCCTGATTCTACCTGAAGAAAAGGTGCTTTTGAGCTGCTCTGGGCTCCAGAGAACAAGCAGAGCCAGAGCATGGCTGCAGGGTTGAGGTCCAGCATGGGCTGGGTTAAATGTCAGTCTGGAGCAGGTGGGCTCAGGTCCTGATCCTTCCCCACTTGGAAGCAAACAAGTGGAAAAACAGGGGCATTTCAGCCCAGTCCCTGCAAGACCCAGACCTTATGGATGAGGAGAGAAAGACACACCAATTCAGTGGCTCCCCAGCCCTGCTCTGGTTTTATCTAGCAAAAATGAACACCTTCAGCTTTAGACTGAAATGCCTAAGTCTCATATTTCTGGTTTTCCTTTTCTTCCCTTTCTTTCATATCTGAACAATAATCTAGTGACTAAAATGTGCTAAACTTCATCTGCTCTCAATTAGGATACCTTCCTGGGTAGCAATTAGGCAATGACTGTTGCCACTTAATGGAGATGGTTATTTTCATTTAATTGGGGTGTTTTCCAGTGCCTTAGACTTGTGTGGGTCTCTGTGCATTGTCTGTGTCTGGCTTTAAGTGTCATTCTAGCACCAGGACACACAAACAAGGCTTTCCCATCACTTTATCATGTCTGGTCACCCGACCTTTCTGTAACAGGCAGGGTCAATCAGTATTGACTGTCCTTCTGCAAATTTCAGTGGTCAGCTAACAGTGTAGGGATGCCTTGCTCTGTTTAGGAATTTCTTGACCCAGCACACAATCTCTTTCCTTTCCTCCCTGCATTTTGGCATTAAATTCACCAAGAACAGTAAAACAAGGCCCCTGTTATGCATTCAAACCACTGATGGCTCTGGGCAGCAGAACTGAGTTTCACCACCCAGCACTACCAGGGAAGGGCAGCAAGAGGACCTGAGCCCCAGGAGAATGAGATTAGCAGTAGGTCTAATTCTTTTCTCCAGGCTGCCCTGTAATCTACTCTTTGACACCAGCCTAATCTTTTTATCACTCTGCACTGAAATTTCATGATCTGGAAAATTATTCCACTGTGGAGTCAGCTGTGTGTGAATAACTGATTTGGTTTGGGTTGCTTTGGTTGTGAGAGGAGATCAAAAGGAAGCCAGGTTCACCATTTGACAGAGAATCAAAAAGCTGAGAAGCAGTTTGCCCTGTCATGAAGCATTAGTAATATTCTAAACACAGATTTAAAAGTAAATAACACTGAAGAAGTAATACATGGTTTGGAGCTAAAACAGAAAAGGAAAAAACTAAAATGTCACATGTCGACATTTTTAGAATTTTTAAATTTAGTTTACTGAAATGACAATATTGGAAATGCACTGCTTGCCTCAGCAGTGCCTCCCAGCCTGTCTGATTTAATCTTGAAGAGAAGAAAACTACCAGCAAATGGAAAACATCTTTTCCCATGTGCTGATTAAATGAAAAGCCCACAAGGCACTCCCACAAAGAACAAATGAGCAAGTCAAGTGTGTTTCTTTAATTGACATAATACCTGTAACAGGAAATGGTTATATCTTCACAGTGCTTGACAACACACAACACAGGTTTTTAAGGCTGGAGAGCCTATTGGAAATACTGTTTGTCATAAGTAGATTCCATCAAGGCTCCTAGATGTTTCCCATTTTAATCCTATCTGTAAAACACTGACTTTTCTAATCAATCGTGAAAGTAAATCCCCAGGATTTGCCAGATTATGTGTGAAATGCAAAAGGGAGTACTTAAATCTATCAGTAAATAAACAAACACATAAATCAAAAACTAGAGGGGGAGAAAGCAGCACTCAGTATCCTGGCTGCAATCCATGTTTATTATTTAACTTTAAAATGACAAATCAATGACAAAATGGAATTAAGTAGCTGTGCAAGCACAGAAGTAATTTTATCAGTGTATGAGATGCTCATGTTTTACATTATACAGAACATGGTGTGCTTACTGAGCAAATGCAGAAACATCAGGGAGAGCTGGAATTGGAGCCAAGGCTGAAGGGAGCAGGGACACCCTCTGAGAGATGAGACCCTGGAGACAAGTTCCTGCTCGTAACAGCATGGACAATAATGGGAAAGTGATGCATTCAGGTTCTTCAGAGAAGATAATGAAACTTGTTTTATGATTTGAAGGTAGAGCTGAGCCAGAAGAGGAAAGACCTTGTCCAGAGGTCAAGGCTCTCACAGTCTCAACTGTTGAGGCAGGACTGATCTGACAGGGGATACAGCTGTAACCCTGGGACTGACCTTGATTAACTGATGTGTGCCTTAGGAGGCATTGGTGTTTTCTCTTGTATTGAAACTGTGTACAAGTGATGTTGCTGGAACACAAGCACCATGTAAGTCTGTAGAGATTTTGTGTTGCTCTCTAAGGAAGTGCCCCCTTAGGAAGTATCTCAGAGATCTGTTTCAGCCATCACAGGTTGACTTTTTGTGGGGAATTCCTACCCTTGTTGTGGTTTAGTGGTATTCCATACTTCATTTAAATCCCTTCTGCTGGGAGAATCACTGAAACAATGTCATCTCTGTGCATGCTCAGGGAAAGTGGTTTTAGGACCAGTAACTAGGAGTTATTTAAAGATGAAAATAAACTAGTTACCTGATAGAGTTCATGAGGGTAGCAGATAACAGGGCTTAATTAAATCACTAGTTGCTCTTCCTAAACCAGCATTTCCTGAGCATGACACCACATGGTCTGGGATGGCCCTGGGGTCAGTTGGACTCAGTTGTCCCAGCTGTGTCCCCTCAAATCCTTGGGTACCCCCAGCCTCCTCAGTGGTGGGTGAGGAGCAGAAAAGACCTTGGCTCTGTGCAAACACTGCTCAGAGATAAAGAAAACATCCCTGAGTTATCATCACTGTTTCCAGCAGAAATCCAAAACAGGGTCCTGTACCAGCTGCTGGGAAGGAAATTAACTCTACCCAGTCCAAACCAGCTGAGGTTGTTAAGATATAACACACTGAGGGTCTCACTGCCTGCACCAGAAAACTGGATCAAATTCCAGACACTGAAGTAGGCTCAGATGCAAACAGAAATTCCAGGTGTGTTTTTACTACTGTTGCTGTCTGCCCCTGTGCCAGGCCAAGCCACAGTTGTCCCATACTTGCATGGCAGAAGTGTCAAAAGTTCCCAGTAAAGAAAAAATGCAGTGCAAAACAATACATGGAAGTCACTGAAAATGGAGGCAAGTAAGGAAATCCAGTTTCATGCTGAACAGGAGTTTCTGGGATCTGTCTTGCAAGAAGCAGTAAGTGCTCTGAATAAACCCTGAATTTGTAAGTGGAGATCCAGATGGGAAGAGCGCTGAGGGAGTGTTGCCCTCTGCTCACCGGGGCTCCTGAGCACTGCTGTCCGTCAGGTCATACAATCACAGAATCATGGAACGGGCTGGGTTGGAACAGACCTTATAGCTCATCTTGTTCAACCCCCCTGCCAACACACCTTCCACTAGACCAGGTTGCTGAGAGCTCCATCCAACCTGGCCTTGAACACTTCCAGGGGTGATAAATGCTTTAGCTACCTGGTCTCTCTGTCCCACAGTGTAAAAGCCAAACTACTCGTGACCCAAATTTTGCTCTCCCAGAGCTGTAGCCATTTTTGTGTTCCCCAGATCTTGCAGCCATGCTCGAGCCAGCTCCTGTGGGACCTGCTGTGAACCGAGTATAAACTGAGGCAGGAGGATGGTGCAGTACACAGCAGGGAAGGGCACAGTTGTTTGAAATGAAGTAGAAAGGAAGAGAGAACAATTAATTATTTCCCATAATCAGTGAAGAGATCTTAAAACGGCAAAACATCCCACATTGTGGATTTTACGGCTCTTACAGAGCTCTATTGATGTATTTCTGGTGTAGATGCTAGAAAACAGTTTTATACAAGGAGAAAAGAAAGCTGGAGAGTAATTGAGGATTGACTGCTAAATCAGCAGAAGACTTTCAGATGCTAGGGGTCAGCAAATGACAGACAAGTAGCTGCTTGTTCTTTTGTTGTTATGTGCCGTAGCAGTGTTTAATACCTCTGTAGTGCCAGCAGGCTTCAACTAAGATTAGAACCTCCTTGGGCTGCATTAAGTAGGAATTTTGAGGTCTATTTCTTCACAGTCATGTGAAGTCATGTGAAACTGTATTTTTCTGCTCACCAGACCAAATAGCTGAAGCTGTAGAGGAGACATGAAGTATCAAAGTCCTTTAGTGGAGTCAAGTGAGCTGGCAATGCTGACCTCCTTTCCTCTGTGTTTTCATTTTGGTTTTTATTTCAAATCTTCCTTACTCATATCTTCAGCAGTCACTTTGGTTGCTGAAGCTCTTGAGGATGTGATTCAGTAGGTGTTGACCTTGGTTCAAGGGAGCTGCATTTAACTGCTAGGTAGTGCTTGAATGCAGATGTGTCAGCATTGGTGTTCCAGTTGTGATTGTTTAAGAGAGATGCAAGGTTTGCAAAAAGATTAAGATCTTTTATAAACTGATCTGATGTGGTTGGAAAAGCAGTTATGGCACACCAGCCTTTTGTCAAATCATTCTTTCAGCCTGATGTCTGGATAAAGGAGGGTGGACATTGGGAGCCCTCACCTTGGCTCTGTCCCTGCCTGCTCTGAGACCTGGGTCAAGTTAATTCCTCCTGTTCTAGGACTCAGTTTCCCTGTTGTAAGACACATAGCACAACTGAATGTGTGCAGGAGTGTTGTTTGGTCTAAGGAATATCACCTTGATAAGTCCTTGGCACAAGACCTGAAATATCTTCTCTGTATTTCACAGGGTTGTGCTCAGCAAATATTAACTCTCTGGCTATGCTTTTCTAAGACTATAAAATCCATAAAATATAATTAAAATATGTAAATCTATTATATTATTTAATAAGTACATTGAGCCTTGAAAGTTTAAATTAGATGTAAAGTTGATACAGACATATTGCTATTGATTAGATATATTAATAAATCATTGCAGCTTTAGACAGAGATTTTTCCCCTACCAGGTAGAAATATCTTTTTTCCTTCATTTCATCCATCAGTTATTACATTTATGTGGCCATTGAAAACTACTATAGAGCAGCAATGAATAACTATGTAACTTTTCTGCAACTAATATCCATTCTTTAGCATAATTACTTCAAGTTCTGTTCCCTTCTGTTGCTCTTTTCCCTTCTTGCTAGGGAAGGCACTGCAGGCCACTAACAGTAAAAATGAGGCAGCACAAACAAGCCCCAACCCCTTCCCCCAACATTTTAGTTAGGTGTTACATCAGACCCGTATTTCAGAATTAGTATCATTTTCTGGGAGCCTGGATGCCAGTACAGTGAAGTTAGAGCACTAAAATCTGACAGTGTAACAGATTTGAAAGTCACCTTACCTTCTCTACCCCAGGCAAGGAAAATTTAGCAGCAAGGGCTGTGCTGGCCCTGCACTGGGAAAAACTCCTTCACTCCTTCCTTCCAGCTTGCTGGCTGCTAGTAAACATCTGTTAAGGGGTAGAGCTATGTGGGCCCTAAAGAAGGAAGTAGAAGTCTTGCCAAATCAAGAAAAGGGAAGGTACTACAGATGCCTGTGCTAAAGGTCTATCTTTTGCTGTCAAGCAGCCTGCTTTTTCCTCTAGTTAAATACATTTTTCTTCAAATGTACTTTGTGCTTGTTTCATGCTGGAGGCTTTTTCATCAGAGTTTGAAAAAATCAGGGTGCTGCTTTCCCACGAGGGCTGTGTGCCAGACCCTGTGGCAGGCACTGGGCAGCTCTGCGAAGCGGCAGCAGAGGATCAAGGTGCTCCTGAATCCTCCTCCTGCCCGCCCATCCCACATCCTGCACCTCTACAGAGCTGCTCACAGCAAAATCCAAAGGGTATTTCACAACAGATTATAAGTGTTTGAAACCAGAGCAAATGTCAGGCTGCTTGACAGCAAAAGATAGCCCTTTAGCACAGGCACCTGTATTACCTTCCATTTTCTTGATTTGGCAAGATCACAGCCTTCAACCTCATTTAAAACCTTTTATCTGCATTTCCTTCCTGTAGGGTAGACATACATCTCCTCTCCCCTCACTTGTGCTGCACAGCTCACCAGCTGCATGCCAAAACTTCCCAGGGAAATATTCAGGAGATGAGAAGTCATCAGCAGCAAAGTACCAATTTCATGTCAGACAGTGTGTCAGTAATATGAGATAAAACAGCCCTTTCACCTCGCTTAAAACCCTGATGCCTGCTAGACATTCAGATCAGCATTTTGGTATTTTCAGGTACCAAGGTCATATTCTTAAAGATGGGCAGGGAAGTCAAATGCACAAATACACATGCAGGGGTACAAAGAGGTAATTGTGCGTATGAAATATGAAGTTCAATCACCCACTGGGTAATTGTCTGCTCACAAGCATTCAGCTGCACCTGCAATTTCCTGGTTTCCTTTTGGAATGACTTGTCTGTGCCTGGGTGTGTGTGTTTGGCACGTTTCTTCTCTGCACTTGAAACTGTGGCCCAAAGCACCGTGTTGCTGTTTAGCCCAGATTTGAGCTTCTGATTTCAAAGCTGCTGTAATTAGTGACTTGCAGTCAGTGTACTCTACCAATTCTCAGCCCACTGGGATATTACCAGACTTTATTGTTTCTTTCTGTCTTTGTGGAACTTCTGTAAATCTTTTCTTTGATAGCAGCTAGGGTTTCAAAGCTGCCCGCATTTGAGCCAGAGGAGACTAATAATGATCTAATTAGTGAAAGATGTTTTTCTCTGCATTGCTGTGTTTTATCTCTTCCCCAAAGCCTTGTTGGTGCAAGCCAACCTCAGGCACCAGCTAGATCCTTTATTCCTCATGTATTTGAGAAATACACAGACACACCTGTATATATCCCATGTTGTTCTCACTTGAGTGTGTAAATCTTGAAAAATCTTCCCAAGTGTAACTTGGATTTAGGAAGTAGCTTTGTTAGTCCCAGAAGACTTTTCTTGCAGCTAAGATTTGTTTCTCCAGCTCAAACCACAAAGCCACTTTAACTCTAAAAGACTTCAGTCTGTGTAAGCTGCAGTGTAGGACATACTTCTTATCCCCCAGTGGGTATTCATTGCCCCTCTCCTCCTGTTTTTGCAATTTCACTCTCCTTTTATTAATTAATGAGCTCCCTTAATTATTTATAGAAGCCTTAAAAAGCACCAGGGTTGGATTGCACAGCCTCTTCCTTGCCACAGTGCAGTGTTTCGCCACAGGAAGGGCACACATTCCTTCCCAAAGGCCCCAGCAGCGTTAGCAGCTTTAATTGGCAGTGCAGTGAGATGCACTCAGGGGTGCAAAGCCCTGCTGTACATGTAGGATCAGTGAGTCTTCCTTTACAGCTCTTTGGGACCAAATGACTCCGGGCATGGCCTTCTCCATCCTCTTGTTGTAGGTGGGTGCAGGACAAGGTGTGTGGATTGCAGGTCTGTTCTCTCCTCCCCCAGACAGGCTGTCATGCTGCTTGAACTGGCTGCATGCGAGGCATTACAGCAGCAGGTTTTTTCTCCCCTTTTTGCTCCTACCTGATCGCTTTCCAGGTTTCTCCTTTCTTTATCAGAGGCATTAATGGAACTATTTTATTTCAGCTCCTCCTTTGGCAGATCTGTTTTATAAATACCCTGGAACACAACACTTCAGCCCAGCTTTGCTATCCCTAAACCTTTCCCTTTGCAGTGTTGGCTCAGAGGTATTAAATTAGCCCCTAGAGGTTTCTAAAGTGTTAAGCCTGACTTCATCCAACGACAGAGATGCTGGATAATGTGGGAGGAGGCACAAGAAGCCGGACAGAGCAGGAGAAAAGGGAGCACTTCAGTGGCAGAGATTCCAGCTGGCGAGCAAGTTGTGTCACTTTGTGGTGCTTTATGACCTTGTTAAACTGTCTCAGTAAATCATGCCAAGTAATTAGAAACATAATTTAGAACTTAACTAGCATGTCAGAACACTGGGTATACACTGGTGTTACCTTTCTGTTTTCCTTCCCTCTTTCCTGCCACGACACTGAGCTCCAGTGGAGAGAAACCACCCAGGGAAAGCACAAACTCCAACACAGCTGATGGCTTGGGGCCAGGCACTTCAATAGCAAGGAGCTGATCCAGCCTGGAGAGTTATCTGCAGGTACCCAGGAGCCTCCTGCTGAACACTCAATGCCCTCATCTCACACCACAAGCAAAACCCCGGGTTCTCCTGCAGCACAAATATTTCCTCGCTGATTGAAATAGAAAGCAGATGTGTCTCACTCACTCATCACCCTGAGCACTGAGACTCTTGCAGGGCAAGAAAATGATGGCAAGGTGTGGGGCATTGTACAAGAAAAGGCAGTGGCAATGACAGAACTCAGACAGAAACTGTTGAGTCAGGAACATAGTTTTTGTTTGTTAGAGTCTTAGAAAATAAATGTTTATTGGTGATAACAATGCAAGGAATTGCCAGTTTTTGTGTACCATCTGTCCTTATCCCCTGAACCAGCACAGAGTGCAGCACAGTTGAGTTGCCTTGTTAATGGATGGCAGTCCCAGCTCCTGTGCTGGTATTTTTAGAAGTGTTAGGACAGTGATATCAGGGTGTGACAACAGGAAAAGGGGCTTGCTGCCCCTTAGAGAAACATTCCCAGTAAGGGCAGAAGGAAGAGGAGAAAGTAAAATCTGCCTCATTAGGCACTGAGGTGCAAGAAAGTGACTTAATCTGGGACAGAGCTGGACCATTCCTCTGCTTCTGGCAGGCTCAGGCCATGCTGTCCTTTTACCACAAAAGACAAAATGGATGCAGGAGCAGAATAATCCAGATGTTGGATCTCCGGGCTCAGGCTCTTTGGTATGTGAGCAGTTGGAAGCAGCAGTTGGGAAGGCTGACACTGGGCACAGGTGCAGGCAGAGACACCATATCTGTGACAGCAAGCAAAGCACCTGAACAGCACCGAGCAGCCCCTTATGGTCAGGACATGGCTGTGGATGTCTGTGCAAGAGAAGCAGTGAAATAAAGAAAACTGACCTGCAATCCTCTGTGGGCAGTGTCTGATGGATAGAGGTGTTTCTGTGTTTCTCTTACACTTGTTTGAAAGGGTAAAAGAGTACAGAATATAGCAAGTTATCTCTGTTTTGTTCGGTTTGTTTTTTTGGGGGAGCAGGCAGGTAAATATGCCTTAATTTAACGTTTAATACTTGAAATTATAGTTGTAGCCTGCACAGTTCAGTTACTTTGACAGAAGGTCTCACTAGGTTTCTTTTACAAATTAAGCAGGTCAGGGAGGATATTCTCACCTTTCAGCTGTGCTGCAGCCTCTTGCCACCAGCTGCTTCAGTATTGTCACCCACCCCTGTTTTTCCATGGGGCTGCAGCAGAGCTGATTTCTGCTGGTCACCACCCTGCTGACAGTTAATCGCCTGAGCACAAAACCAATCACACAATAAAAAACCAAGGGGCTAATTAATTTTTAATTTGTGTAATTCGAAAATCTGTTGCATCTTCTTGCAGTTGGATTCCAAAGTGTGCCATTTCCTCAGGCAGCAGGGAAGCCTTTCCAGGCTTTGGGTGGAAGACCAAGCTCTCTTATCAAACCAGTGCCATGCTGGGTAAAACCTGGTGCAGCCCATCTGGATCAGATTAGGTTTGACTTAATTCTTTTTTCCACTTTTTTTGGCAAGAGCTTCGGTACTTCATTATTAAAACACAAATTTGACTCCATGCTGTAATTGCCCAGCTTGACAATAATAAATCTTATAAGCAGGTTTGCTGTTTGTGTGCCTGAAAGAATGATTTACATCCATTCACACAAAATGTCAGGGCCATAGTTTGTTTTTGCAGCTCTGTGTTTGGAAGTCTGGGCAACAAACTGAGGAAGCAGGGTGTTCCCCTCTGGTGCCTGCTCCAGTGGGAGCAAACAATCCCCACCCAAGGAGCAGGGTTGTCTTTCAGGTGAGGAGCAGAGGTCTGAGCTGCACAGAGGAGTCAGCTGGAGGCAGCAGGAGTTACCTGAGCCCTCAGGGGAAGGCTGTGGTGTGGTTTTCTTTGTATCACTCTGTGACCATAAATTTCACAAAAATTTATAGTTTGAGCTGATATTTCTCATGCCTGGTTGATGATCACTGAGTTGTTAATTTGGAAGGTTAAAGCAGAACCTGTTGAGTTTGCATTGCAAACAAATAATTGCCTGCAAGGTTTGCAGCAAAACGGGGCCCTTGTTTTGGCCGGGGCTGGGCCCAGCGGGACGCTAATGGAGTGTACTCTTCCAGCCACATGCAGTGGGGACAATTAGGTTGTGGCTGTGCTACTTTTCCTGGCTATGCTGCTCTCTAGTCTGCCCTACACAGCCTGGGGTCTTATGTCAATAATTCCTGTGGTGGTGGGCTGGAATTCAGGCCTGTTCCCACTGCTGGGCTCAGAGTTCCCTGCAGCTGATACAGCTTTCCTGGCTCTGGGGATAGCTGGACAACAGGAAGCCTGGAGCTGCCCTGCTCCTATAGACATTCCTGAAGTGCCTGGCTGTGACACAGACAGGATAAATATGGACATAGTCTCAGTGAGGACTAGCTGCTTAGCCTAACTTGGGGATTAAACAGGAATGCCTTTGCTGTGCCACTGGAAACAAGAGAAAATTGCTCCAATGGACAGAGCTATCCTCTAAATTTGGAACTGCCTGTTTAATTTTGCTTGTGTGGGGACCTTGTTATCTGTAGGGTCTTAAACAGAAGATAGGGAGCCTGAGTGGGGGCAGACAGAGAGCCATGGGAGCTATGGGGACACACTGGGTTCACTCCTGTCTGCTCCCGTGACCAAAAGAGCTGTAGACCTGTCCCTTGGATTCCTTTCTGCTCCTTGTAAAGGTATAATAAACATGGTGGAGACAATGGAGATCCCCAGCAGAGGCTCCCTTCACAGTTTCCTGGTAGCTGTCAGTGGCACAGCAGTGCAGCTAATCCACCATCGTGCCTGATAACCAGCAGCACCCCCTGCCCGCTGGCTCTGCTGGGTGGGATCCAGGGATGCTCTTGGAGAGTTCCCGAGCACGGAGCCACCGCTGTGGGGAGCCTTGAGCCTGAGAGCTGCAGATCTGTCCCGGTGTGTGCCTGGTGGCTCTTACTGCTGGCTCTGTAACAGTGGAGGTGAAAAATTGTCAAGACTCCATTCAAGCAAACAGGGATGTCTGCCCCTCCCAGTTTCTGCAATACAAGGAGCAAAGGAAGAATGGCAGATTATCAACAGGACAGGGTATTTTTCTGCTTGCCTGTCTGACCCAGTGCATTCCACCAAGGTCAGAGATTTCTGTGTGAGAGGGTTCGATCTGTTTGGGTTTGTATGTGGGTCCTCCAGTCATACATCTAAGGTGAAATATCGAGTGAATTATCTCTGGATTTCATCAATCCTATCTCCTTTGGATAATTTCTTACATAGTGCTGGTTATGGCCAGATCAGTATTTGGTTCTTTACTGTCTAAATCCTGGCCAAACCCACACTGGCCTGGTGTGTGTGGCAGAGGGGTTTGCTGGCTGCTCCCAGCCTTGCCTGGAGGTGGCCGACCCTGGAGCAGCACTTTACAGCTGATGGCTTTTGTTCCGGGAGACAGGATATTTGTTTAAAGAGGAGCAACCATGGTAATATTTCCAAGTCAAGTCATTAATTTTGATGGGGAACAGGAATATGACACTGACAGCATGAGGCTCCCACAGCAGCCACAGCAATACACCCCCAAATCTGAGCAGCTGGCATTCATCTCCTGTAGGCTGAAAGGAGAGGTGGCCTCAACCCACCCTCTCCAGCCTATTTTCCCCCTCCCATCTGTGGACCCCAAGGATGCTAGCTATGTTTCCTGTAGGGTTGGAGTTATCACTCAGATCTTCAAGTCAAATGGGAAAAAAAAAATAATAACTGTGCTTCAATGAGCCAAGGGAGAAAGAAAAAGATGAGCTATTCAGAAATATCAAATGCAAATATTCACTTGCCCCATCCCCCCAACATTGGTTATTACTGAAAAATTAAGGAAGTTTGAAATGCACTTTGCACACAGACTCAGCATAAATAATGCTACTTTGCATTTCATCAGCCTTATTTTCCCTATGGGTTCTCTGTCATCTCTCATTTAGGCACCACAGGGATGATCAGTTTCAGAAAGAGGTTGAGATGAAAGGTGCCAAAATATAAGTGGGAAAAAAAATTCCTGGTACTCAAGAGCAATCCAGAAAACTTTCCATTCCACAGGTGCATGAGCACTGAGGGATTGAGTCAGGGTTGTTCTTAAAGGAAAAATTTTCTCTATCAATAGTATAAAGATTTTATAAAGTCACAATTTGCTTTTAAAGTATTTACCAACAATACTTGGTGACATTTGTTGTGATCACTGTGAGACTAGGAATTCCTGTGCATTGAAAGAAAAGGGGCAGAAAATATATTAATAATTTATTATTTAGTTTTTATTCCAGGGTATATTGAATGCTATAAAGTAATTACAGCTATTACCTACAAGGAAACAAAAGAACAAAGGTAAAGATTGTGGCATTCAGGTTAAAAGAATTGTAGTAAGACAGAAGGACATTCCTGTGGCTGTGGTGTCTCAGGTAGGATTCAAATCTGAGTTCACCTTCCATCTTCCTGTTAGGCCCAGTCAGGTCTGTCTCTTGTACCCCAGTTTCCCAGGTGCCAAACAGGGATTGCAATATCCTTTTCTCTCGGGCATTGCCCGCACTGACCAACTGGGCAGTGAACTCTTCAGAACTCCTGAGATGCATTTTGCAAGTCCTGCCTGATTGACAAGGAAGAGAAAAGGGCAGAATTAAGTACAGGACACAGCAGAGGTGGGTGCAGAGAGGTGAGCATAGCCTGAAAGCCAAATCCGTGACTCCAGAGGAGCCCCCGTGAGCCCGAATAAGTCCAGAAGCAGTGACTGATCTGTGGAAGTGTCTGTGCAGGGTGAGGGTGACCTGGGGGGGCTGAAGAGGGCACGGGCCCATCCACACATGGAGCACAGGAAAGCCTTTCTTTAAATGTAAAGCTTGTAAGAGAAAATGCAAAGATTAGTAACACTAGACAAGTGATTAAAAATACCTTGACAGCAACAAAAAAGGGATAAGGTGAGATCAATTCATATCTTTTCAATACAGTCTGGTACACATAGATGTGCACAGAATAATTTTGGGAAAGGTGAAGCAATATTCCAAGAGCTAAATATCACCATTTTATTTGTTTTATGTGCAATGATCTTCCAAAAAGGGATTCATTCAAGACATCTCAGTAATATAGAAGAGCTAATCCACAGTGGTTCAGTAAAAGGTCACTATACTGCATCCTCCAGAGGAGATTTATATACCTCAGTATACTTTGCATTTGTCTTCTTATTTGACTGTGTTTATTCTTTTGGAGAACAGTGCATTTCAGGTCAATATGAGGTGCCTTTGGAAACTTCGAGGTGCAGGGAATTACTCTGGCAGCCACGGCTTCCTTCCCTACTGCAGTGGCTTAGGAGCAGCGTTCAGACACCCATCATGCATAATGCTCTCCAAGTAGATGGTCCAGGCTGTGTTTTGCACTCACTTTTACAGCTACAGATGGTGCTTAGCCAGGCAGGCTGCACAAGGTCATGAAGTTAAGTGCTAAGTACACATCTTCAGGCCAGCAGCCTCATTAGCTCCCAGCCCTGCCTTAAACACACATGGCCACAAAGGGTGACTGATGCCCAGCAGTTGGGCAGTGGCTTCCCTTCCCTCCTGCTCTCCTCTGTGGCAATGAGGGGTCTCTGCCTCACTCAGGTGGCCACGGGGAAGCTGCACCTTTCAGGTACCTGCCCAGTCTTCTCCAAACCCAAGCAGAAATCCTTGGTTCTCCAGAATGCTGCCTATCACGCCCTTAAGATGTCACAAAGCCCCTTCTGAAGCAATCTCTCTAGGGTTGGCTGTTTAAATGTTTAGTTTAGGGACTAGTTCAGAATAATTTAGCAGCTGATTAAGAGAAAAGCCAGTTATGCTGTTCCAGAATTGATAATCCATAATGTACACATGTTATTGCAATTGTAGCCGTGTTGTATGGTGGGTATGAAATAGCAGCATCATTTTCAACTGAGCTTGGCTATCTGTCACCTTGATTTTGTTGTCTCAATGATAAAATGAAGTGCTATTTTAAGCTTTGCTGGTGAGTGTCTTTCTGTCAGAATGAAACTGCCTTATGCTAAAGATATTCCAAGGAAGGAGAAGTTGTAGCCCTGGTGGCCACTAACTCTGAGATAGATGGGAAGACATCAGATTAATTTTTTAGCCACTAAAAATAATTGTTGCCCTGCTTTCACCTGGAGGAGCCAGTTCTGTTGCTGAAGCACAGGGGAAATTATGAAATGTGCTGGTTACTGTTATCATAACATAAAACAGAACTGTGCTTCCTTTCTGGAGCAGTTTCCCCTGTGTGTGATCAAGGTGTGATACAACCAGAGCGTGCTCAGACTGTGAACTTTATTTCCTGACCTTAACATGACTCGGGGTTACAGAGGCAAATACCCCAGTCACCAAATGTGGCCTCTATCAGTTGACTCCAGCACTTTTGTCCTGTCCTTTCACAAACATATTTTTGATTATGGGGGTGCTATTTCACATGACTTTCTTCCCTGTATCAGGCAATATCTTTGTCCTCAAAAGTCCTGAGGTCTGAGCTTTCGTATATTAGAAGATCTCATTCTTTCTCATCCAGTGTCTGAGCAACAACTTCCAATCAGTCATTTGAAATCATTGATTTCAGATCTCGTTCTGCTACCTGTGCCCATTGTGTTACTACTACTACAGCCCCTGGAAGATGTTTACATCAGACATCAGTTTCAGTATATTAATCCCCACTTAGTATTGGGTAAATTGACGTATAAAAAAGAAACTTGCTTTAAGATGTTAATGGGCATCTGTGATAGAGACACCTTTTAAAGGAGTTGAACTGTCCAGGTGGCTTTCTGATGGGCTCTCCAGTTGGCATCAGTTTTGGAAATTCTGTGCTGGGTGGGAGCAGAAAGTCCAAGTGCAGATATATACCAGATACAAATAAGATCTGTGCTATTTCTAAAGTCTAAAATAAAAAAGAAAAATACTTGGAAAAGAACTAATCAGTCCAAAATTACTACAACATTGTCATCTCTGTGTGAACTAACTGTTCCAATTTGAAGCCCACAGAGAACCATGGGCACTGTTAAGTCATGATTCCTCTTCTCGAGTGGGTGTCAAAAGCAAGATGAACCAGGTGCCCTGAGAGTGCAGACTTCTCCTTCAGCTGAAACCACGTGAGTTGTTGACCTCCACATGGGGAGTTGTTGGAGGAGAGAACCTCCCTCTCCCCAGCTGAGGAGAGGCTCAGTGCTGTCCATAGGCACAGATCATACAGACCTGGAAGCAGGGCTAAAACTGCAGTTTTACCCTATCCCCTGTCTCCTTCACCCCCCTCAGACACACAGCAGCAAACAATCACTGGAACCCAACCAGCCTGGGAGAAAACCCAGAGCCAAGTATATGATTTGAAAACGAACAAACGCTTTCTTAAAACAAATCCAGTACAGCGATTTATTTGCAAAATTCCTGAAGTGTAGCAGAAACCACATAAAAGCTTTGAGGCTGTGGACTGAGTCAAGGGTATGTTGAATTAGCAGAAGCGAACAGATAAGCCACAGAGAGAATAAAAGGGAAGGGGAAAATTTCCATGTCTGGGAAGATAGCACGTGTTTATATCCATGATGTTTCTCTGACTTTTTTTTTTCCAGACATAACACTGAGTTCATGAGCAAAGGAATGGTCACACAGACTGGTTATTGCAACAGCCAAACACAGAAAAATACTGAATTCCTTCTGTCAGCGGCCCCTTGCAGCCCAAACCAGTGTGGGTCCTGAAGGACAGACCATGTGGTAGCTGTGCTGTGGTTTGGTTGTGCTGTAATTCAGAGGAGTGTTGTCACAAGAATCAAAGTGCCACTGTTTGACATTTCTTGCTGTTTGCAGAGCTGTTGTTATTAATTATTTTTTCAGACTGTGGCATGGGCTGTGGCCAGAGCAGGTCTGAACACTGCTGGGTTGGGCAAACCCAGAAGAAAAGGTTGTGCTGGTGGTTTGGAGCTGCACTCAGCACTGTGGTTTGCTTACCCTCATATGCAGAGGGACAAGATTTTAACCACATCACAAACATTTCCTGTCATGGGGATGCACTGGTCCAATGGGAAACCCTTGTCCAAAGCAACCGAAAAATCAGCATGACTTTGGAAAAATCAAACCTAAGGCCATTATTTTGAAGTGGTCTAAACCAACTGGATGACATTCCATGTGAGCTGCAATTTTAGTGCTGAATATTTGATCCTAATTACAATATCAGGAGTAAAGAAAAGAAGGTTTTGTCCTGGGGAGTGTATGAAAAATTGCCAACACTTTGTTTACACTCTTCTGCTGAGACTCCTCCTAACACTTCCATATATTTGACATCATCTTTGGATAGATACACATTTTAGATAATACTCCAGACATGAACCCATGTCAGCTAACTACCAACATAGCATAGCTGCTGGTAATGGGCTGAGCAGAGACCAGGAGATGTTAATTTCCTCTGATAAAACCTCTGTCCTCCTTTCCAGGAAAATCCCTGCCATGGAGGTGGTTGGATTTTTGAGGGGAGGAGGTACTGGTCACCATTTGCTGTTGTGTTGTTAGAGGAGGGTGAAGGGGCTGTGAGGATGAATTCATGTACTGGTTTGTTTTATCTGATAGAGTCTGTCATTGCAATCAAGGAATTAGATTTTCTCTCTCTTTCCTCCAAAACTTATTTATGGATTTGTGGGACGAGAGAAGAGTCTGATGTGGGAAGCATGATGCAACCTGAGAGCACCTTGGGTAAGACCAGATGCCAGAGGGTCCTTGTTTCTGATTAGTCATTTCTCTCCCACTTGGTGCCACGCACATTTTAACTCGAATCACACATGTTCACAACAGAGTTTGTCATAACCGAGGCGGTAAGTCCCATCAGGACAAATCCTAGCAGAAGGAAACCGATGCTGAGTTCAGCCATCATCATAAACACTTCACACTTCCCCGGGCTCTCGGAGCTCTCTAACAGTATAAATGTGGTGGGGATCTCGTGCTCGTTGCTGACATGGGGGGGTTGTATCAGGGAACTGAGCAGCTGCTCACTGGTCACAGGCTCCTCCTGCAGTATTTCTCCATACAAGAAGAAGTGAGGATGAATCCATGGGTCTAAGTGGGCAAGGGAACATGGAAAGATGGAAAGGTGCTGGTACTTGCAGTGGGTTAGATCCAAGCCATGATAACATTAATTTGCCACAATGAATCTATACTAATATTCTAAAACTGTTGGGTGGAAGAGAGTCTTGCATATATACGGTAGGTAACATTCATATTTCAAGAGAAATGTGGGCATCCAAATCTGCCAGCAGAACACTCATTTCACTACTAGTCCAGATATTTTATTGTTAACAGAGGCCAATTGACTGACCAAGAAAGGAAATGCATCAAAAATTGGTACTGAACACAAACTGAAGTCTCTGCTTTTTGGGTGTCTGCTTGGTTTCATTTTTAAGAAAGAACGAGTATGAATGAGGGAATTTATATTAAAATTTATATTTAAGATTATTAAAGCATCTTCACAGACTGCAGATATTAATATCTAGACCATGGTAGCAGATAATCTCCCAGCAGGGAGTGGTGTTTGAACCATGAAATGTCAGTGTTCAGTTGTAGGAAGAATGAACTCAGGGCTTTGTAGATCCATGTAGGAAAGTTTAAGTTCTTACTTGTGAACAAATATAAAATATTCATTATTGAAGGATATTTTAGAGGGGATGTAGTCTGACAGTAGATGGTTCTAAAGCAGCTGCCCCCTGCCTTCAGAGGAAACACAATTATAAAGGAATTGTAGTGGGTAAAGAAAAAATGCATCTAATATATTTTGAAATAAAAATAAATCCTTAGAAATTAGATATGGCTGTCAATACTCTGAGAAAATCTCTAACCAAATTAATGCCATGATAAGTATATTTATTGTGGGTTTAGAGGATTTTAAAAGGGAGGCATGCCTAAGAATTTGTAAACACTATTTATTAAATCTGATGGAGAGGAAAATTTAACCATATGGTGGTAAGGCATGGAGAGAGCATGCTCTGGCATGCAAAGCATTTCATTAGCAAAGTTACTGCTCTTCCAAAACGCACTCCCTTTCAAGAATGGCATCAGGGAGGATGTCATTCCTCTCTCGTAGATGGCTTGGTAAAATTAGAAAATGGGTTAACAGCTGAGGTTGGGGAGGAGGTGATGGGAGGGAGGGATGAGGAGAGGCGGTGGCAGCCCTGGCTCTGTGGGTGCTCTGTGGGTGCTCTGTGGGTGCTCTGTGGGTGCTCGGGGCTGTGCATGGAGCGGGACAGACAGTGAGTGTGAGCTTCACCAAAGGGTCCCTACAGCCCTGCTGCTGCTCAGCTGCCCTGAGGAGAGAGGGAGGATGCAGTGGAGGAGCTGAAGCAGCTTCATCCTCCCTCCATAGGCCATCAGGAGGATTCCTTGGCTTGAGCTGATCCAGCAACAAAGTGCTCTCAATCACGGTGCTCCCAGGTTACCTTCTCAAGGCAAGGAGCTTCGACATTTTTTTAGCTACTCTTCACTTCTCCCAAAAAGCTTGCCCTGGCATTTTTTCTCCTGTGCATTTACAAAAGCCTGCAACACTTTTCCATGGATGCCATGGACACCTGCAGAAGTGTGGATATAAAAGGAAGAAAGGGAGAAAGAATGCAGTGGAGCAGTTTCTCTCAAGACATGAACATGCATACACATAGTGCTTAGCATTTCCATCATTCTCCAGGATTCAGCCTCCAGTTTACCTCCTTTCTAATGTTTTATTTTACCTTCAGCTAACTTCCCTCTTTAACCATCTGCTTGCTTAGTGACTCCCAGCTTCTCACCCTCAGTATTCCCTTCAGCAGTCGCTGCTTTATTACACCTTGCTTCTGCCCGCACCAGAACCCCATCTCTTTCCAAAAGCAAGGAGCAGTGAGCTGCTCAGTTGAGCTGGCTTTGGTATTGTATAAGGACAGGTTCCTAGAGCTGTTGGTGTGATTCCTAAAGCCCATGTCCAACCAGTTTCCAGTCTATTATTAGCCACGGAGCCCTTTCTGAAAGCAAGGTAACGCACCCATAGACGTGCTTGGATCGTGTTACAGCTGAGCTGCTTGAGGGGGCTTGCAGCACTGCATCTCATTTGTTACTGGAGAAACACGTTGAGGAATTTATAGCATTTCTATTAATTGATATGATAAACTTCCATTAGCAGATAATCACAGAACGGGTAAGACTGGAAGGGACCACAGTGGGTCATCTGATCTAATCTCCCTGCCCACACAGCTTCACCCACAGATTCAAGGTTCTGATTTTTGTGGGAAAGCCTTTAGGGAGGGCCTTGGTCACCTGGGCCCATGAGCAGTGACTACATTGGAATTCAAGCACTGACTTTATCTTTGTTTTCTCCTTAGTTTTCTGTGCCTGTGCTAAATGGCAAGGCAAGGCTGTGTTTCTAATTGCACTCTGTAATTTCCAATCTACTGTTTAAGTGGTTCAGATAAAAGAGAGAAAAACTGAAATGGAGAGAAGCACAGCTTTGCCTAAGGCAGTTTGCTGAAGATGAGGAAGAATGAGGCACTGAATGAAAGAAAATAAAAATTGCAGGTATTAGAAAATTGGCCAATGAAGAGGTCTTGAATTCCAGTTGTAAAAAAAAAGGGAAAGGGCTTTCATTATTTCTAGTTTCAGTGTGCTGTCCTGCAGATGAGCTCTGTGTATTATGGTATATTATCAAGTTTGAACAGTAATTCTACATGATTGTTCCTTAAAAATTGCTATTGATGCTTTTGGTTAACTCACCTTTTCACAGCTCTCCTGCTACAGAGCATGTGGCTGTGAGGAGAATACTGAACCATTCTCAGGTTGGCTACTGATTTGAAAACTGTCTCTGTGGATCTGGAGAGATGACAGAGGATGGCCCTTCCATGATCCCTTTGTAGGAATCCAGGAAATACATTAGAAATTCTGAGAGTAGAGTTGTTTTCACTCCAGAGCAAAGCTGTGTGGGTTTTCTGATGGTGCCTAGGTCGTACTGTGCCAGGCACTCATGTAAAGGGAGGCTTCCTTGTGCTCTGGTTAGGGTGGATGGGCTCAATATCACTGCTGGTTTTGGAAGGAGAAGAGAACATATGGTTGTCTACTGGAAATGAGACTTTCGTCATGAGGAATAGTGTTTGTTCGAACCAGCACATCAAGCTTAGGTTGACCCAGGTTATGTGGGTCAAACCAGTTTTTGCACTTCTGGGAGTTTTTGGAGCTGACACCTTTAATATCAAAAGTTTGACCATATAAAACATGATTATATCCTTTCCAAATTCAGATCGGGGAAATATGAAGTGCCTAATCTCCTATTTCTTCATTAATTGTAAACTTAATTTGTAAACAGCAGCATGAGTTAGAAATTCCATCTCCTGTGATGAATACAGAACAATTAAGGTAATAAGTAGAAATAATTTATGGGATAAGTCAAAAGCAAAAATAGATTTACATAGAACTGTATTGATTGAAATGCAATTTCATCAATCTGGAGGATGCTCTGGACAGTATTCAAGGAACCTGGAGATGAAAAAGATGAGAAGACAACACAATAAACTGAACATCTTCATTTGTGAGGCAACTAAAACATATCACTGAATCCCAGCTGCTATAATAATTCTCTCCTTTCTCACACAGCTCCACAATACTGACAAATCTAAATATGAAGAAGAAAAATGTCTGTAGAAGGCTGTTATTTTGCTGCCTGAATTGTGTCAAGGAAGTGTAAATATAATCACATTTTATCCTCCAATCTGAAATGGATTTCAGTTGCAGAGATCACAATGTAGCTTGTCTTGATTGATAACAACTCCCTTGTTCCCATCAATAATATGGTGAGGTGGGGAGGAAAAAGAAAGGAGATCAGCTTGTGACAGAATTACTAGGCAATTCACTCAAAATCCTGTATCTTTATTTGTGCCAGGAAGGGAGAACACACCCAAAAGGTTTGTGGTGAGAACCAGATCATTCTAAGGAAATTCTTTCTACAATTATTCAGATGCAGAGGCCCAAGTGGTATCACAGGATACACACAGCAATGTTATCTCTCTTAGAGTGATCCACGAGAGGCTTCTAGTTTTCTTGGATTTGTTATGCATAAACTAATTCTGGCTGATACCTCTTGGTGCTTTCAGAAACAGCTGACTACAGGTTGGTAGAGATTCAAAGCACAAGCTGCCTTGGTCAGCTCTGGAGTGGATTCTTGCTCCTTCTGATCCACAGCTGACTGTAAGAACCTGAACTCTTCCCCCCTTGCCTACTGCAGCCCTCCCGCACAACTGTGCTCCCAGAGTGGAAGTGCCTCTTCCGAACCTGGTTGGGTGAGCTGGATCCTGCACTGCTCTCAGCTGCTCATGCCACCTCCCCAGTGGAGAACAGCAGCCCTGTCCCTCTCGTGGGCACTTCTGTGCCAGCAGCACATGTGCCAGTGCTTCCAGCCCATCCCTGCTGGAGCCAGGCTGGCTCTGACAGTGCTGCCAGCAGGGCTGGAGGGCAGGAGCAGCAGTGGAGGGGCCCAGGCTGCTCCCAAGGAGCAGTGGCATCTCCTGGTGGCACAGCACTGTGTGAGCAGAGCGTAGCCCATGGTGGTCTCAGTGCCCAAGGCCACTCTCCAGGCTGGTTCCTCTTCTGCAGAGAGCAGTGTCCTCACAGCTCTGACTGCTGAGCAGGACATGGGGCACTTCTGGTGCTGGGCAGGGCCAGTGCAGTGGTGAGAGCAGACTGGGTGGGCTTTGGCCTCCTTTGGTTACTTAGTTGATTTATTTGGCAGCTGGAAACAGTGTGACTGACAGCTCAAGGGAACAATGGAAAGAAGATGGAGGGAGGAATTGCTGGTGCTGTCTGTGGTCTTGTCTGACCTCTTCCATGCGTGGTCATTCAGTGAAGGAACGGCTGATGTTTGGCACATCTGCAGCTTTAGAATCTTAAATGAGTCCATACAGTGCCTTATGGATTTGAAATTAAATCCCAGACTGGAGCTGTCTCCTGGTTTTCTCCCATTCCAGTTCTTCCAAAAATGAATTCCTAACCTGATCATCTGGCCAGCAACTTAATTTTATCCTTGCGTTTCCTGCTCACACAGCTCCATCCATTTCCTCTGCCTTCCCCAAGCGTGACTTTGCAGTGGCAGAGCTGTGTGAGGGAGCACAGTGTGTCTGAGCTCTGATGAGTTGGTAGCCAGCCAAAAATGACGCATGTGGAGACTCCCCTCCACAGCTGTATCCTTTTCAAAGTGATGTTTGTAGCAGAGAGCTACAAAAGTGCTATTATGTTGTCTTGAGTGGCTATGTGGGTTGCATTCTAAGAGCAGGGATTAAATTTTGCCATCACTGCCCATGAGCAATTTGCCATTGTGCGGCGAGCAGCTTTCAGAGCAGGTTATTATTGCTGTCTGCATGGCATGAAACCTGAAACAGGACTCCCAGCCTTGGAAGAAAAAAGATAATCCCTTTTCCTCTATTGTCAGCATCACTGTCTTGGAAGTGAGAGAAATGCAGCCCCCCTTCTCCTCTGCTGATGATCCTGTGCAGATCCATCACATCTAACACCATCCTGTTATGTGGTGTTGCTGTGTTTGCTTCTGCTGCATCCCAGGAAATGCTGGGATGGATTTGGCTGTTCCCACTGGAGAGTTCCAGCTGATGGAAGGCCTTGTCTGCCCAGAGATCCCCATCTGTGCACAAATGAGCAGTGACAGCCACTTCTGGGGACGGGACGTTACCCAGCATGTTACGGTGAGCAGAGCAAGAGGCAAACCCCTTTATTTTTATTATATTAGGGGTCAGACGTAATAGTGACAGAGGCTGGCTTGTTGGAACAGAAATTTCTAAAGAAAAGAGATATTTATCACCAAGGGCTGTTTCTTCCATTATTGTTTTCTAGGCATTTTAACAGCTCAAGATGCTTTGAATTAAAGCAAACCCCATTCCTTTCCTTTTCTCACCACACTCCATCTCTCTGCCCAGTCACAATCCAGATCACAGAAATGCTCACCGCTGCCTCTCAAATTAGTCTTTTTACTTTCAGACAGGCAAAAAAAGTTACACTTGAGTGCACACTGTATTGAAGAGGTACTACTATATGTTTGCACTTTTCATATTTTTCCATTTTTCTCTAACTGTTCATAATACTCCCAATTAACCCCAACTTTCAATCCTTTTCCTCATTATATAAGAATTCAATTGATATTCAGTTGACTCCCACAGAATAACTTCAAATCTGTCTTAAGTATCAGCTTGATACCAAAGTAAATTTACCATTAAAATGAGTTCCAGTCATTTTTTCTTTGCCTCATCTTCATAATGAAAGAGAGAACTTGGCTCTTTGCAAAACAAGTGCTAATGGAAATAAGGCAGCAGTTGTGAAGCCTCCTATCTTATCTCAGATGAACCCTGTCCTCTCAGGCTTCCTGTGTCAAGATAAACTCCCAAAACCCCAGAAGCTGTCCTGGGAAGATCTGAAGAAGGCCACCTGTGTGGATGAAATTGCTTCAGGAATCAGTTTTTTTTCCTTTTTCTCTGGATCCATATTCATTCTATCTTATAAAAAGTCCTCTTTGAGAGAAACAATTTTATTACTTTTTACTCTATAAGGACCTATACCAATCTCCTTTCTGAAAAGAACAGGCTAAAAATTCAAGGCCTAGGGACACAATCACCTTCCTAGAAGATGTCCAGACACCCAAAGAGGCTCAGTGAAGACTTAATTTTATTGCTCCTTGTTTTCCCTGTGGTTGATCCAGTGGTGCTGGGAGCAGTGCAAGAATCAAAGTAGTCATTGTATCTGTTAGCATCACAGGGGATGAGGTTCAAGGCATCCCTCTGCCCAAGGAAATGTCAGGGCTTCTGGACTGGGATCCTGGATCTGGGCATGGTTGGCATGAGCTGGTGAAAGGCCGTCTGCTAACCTAGTCCATATTCCTCTGGTACAGAAATTGTTTTGTGAGTCAGAATGTCCCAAGTCCAGCTTCCTCTGGATATCTCTCTCTTACTTCAGTGTCCAAGAAAGTATAAGCTTTGGCTGAAGCTTTTCCATAGATGAGGCCTTTTCTGCCTGAATTGCCCAAAGAGCTCACACAACAGGCTCTCCCTTCAGCACCTTGACGCGATGTTGGTGAGGGCTGCAAACATGATTTCAGAGATTCATTTTTCCTGGGAATTCTGCCTCTGTCAAATCATCTTTAACTGGGCCAGCGGATCCAGCAGATCCTGGGGGGAGGACATGCAGATGCACACTGAGCCAGCCAGTGCAGGCACCTTTGCAGCACTTCCATAGGAAACAAAGCTACAGCAACGTCGGATTGGATTGACCTGCTGTTTGAGAAGGCTGTGGAATTTAATTAGCACTCAGAGAAGCACTTGGCGAACTTGGGACACAAAAGCGTGATTGAAGTATCTTTGCTTCCATGCTAGTAAAATCTGCCTGAAAATTAAATAACCGCGTGGCTTTTCTGGTCAACGTTTGCTGGTGAGGAGCGGCAGTGGTGGAGGAGGGAAATCCAGCAGAGCCGCTCCACTCGGGCTGGGGCTGCCCGGCTGGAGCCGAGCCCGGGATTGCTGCGGAGGCGCTCAGGAAGGAGCTCTGCCGCAGTTTCTCGTGTAGGAATGAAAGAATCCCCCTTCCCCTTCCCCTTCCCCACCTCCCCCGGCCCCGCGCTCCCCGCAGATGCGGAGCTCTCTTCACGCCCTCGCGCAGCTCCTGGCGGTCGCAGGCGCTGCTTTGGAGGAGAGCAGAGGAATAATCTGCTTTGTGTAGTGTCCCTTGCTGGAGATAAGAGACAGCAGTGAGTTGCGGGGAATGTAAATCGAATGAACACACTGCAGTTGCTGGACACAGCTCTGGCTCGGCCACCCTGCCCAGGGACACGGCTCCGTGTCCCTGCTGCTGGTCCCGGAGCACAGCCAGGGACAGGCTGTGGCTGCAGGGTATGGCACAGGAGATTTCAGTGGGTTTTCCATCAAAAATTTTTCTTTCTTTACCTTTTTCCCCCTCTTCCCTTCCTGCGAGCAGATGAAACATGCACTTAATTTTCAGGAAAGTGACTGCTGCGGTAGCAGCTGTGGGAAATCAAATGCACAGCAGGCCCCCATAATTCACAATAATTTTGTGTAGCAGTTTCTGATGATGTGGTATCAGGTGAAAATTATCCCTGCTTCTTTCTCATGTGCCACATCTTTGAACTCCAGCCTTCTTTTCCATTGGCATTTGTGCCTAAGGCTACCAGATTATTGACAGGGGAGAAGAAGTAATATCATAGATTTAGTTCTTAAATCTTCCTTGTAAACGTATTGCTGGGGATGCACAGAGGGTGCTGCTGGAGACTCAGCAGCAAAGACCATTGTTGTTAGCCCTTTAATTGCCACTGTTTGTATTTATACAGACTCTTTTTCTAAGAAGCATCCATTTTGATCTATTATATTTACCGTCAAATGGGTTAGTTACTTCTGATGAGATAAAAATGATAATGATATCTTTGTGTCACAGGATTTTATTTTAAATGAAAGATCTAACGTAGCATATCATGTTTTATGATGGCTCTAAGTTCAGTTACAGTGTCTGAGGAGAGGCATCCTCCCTTCCATTCAGGCTATGCAGCTGGAGCTTGGCTCAGGGCACAGGAAGGCATGAACAGGGGCTCCAGCTGAATTTCCCACCTAGCACAGGTGCTGCAGTCCCTCCTTTTAAAAGATTCTGGGAAATGTGCTTGGAAAAATGGGTCCAGGATGCTTATTCCCCATCAGCCAGTGTACGCTTGGGAGACATGAGACCCAAAGCTCCACATCTCCCCAGGAAGGAGAAGGCCTCCAGGAGTCTCTTGTCCCAGGAGGTGCTTTGTTGTGATGAAAGCAGAAAAGCCCTAAGGCTTCTCTAAGGGGCCCTGAGCCCGAAGGAGCCAAATGGATGTGCAGTTTCTTGACATCACATCAAAGGGTCGTTTGCCTTCTGCTGGCAGGACAGCAGGATTCTGGGATCAGAGTGTGGGCTGTAACATCAGATTCCTGAGTGAGGTGGGCTCAAGAGGAAGGAGCATGAGATTGAAGTTACAGAAATATTGGTGAAGGGTGAAACCTATTGCAATCTGAGACATCATTTCCATTGCTAGGTATCAAATGGGGCTGTTACAGCTTGGTTTGAAAGAACGTTTAAATATTGATGATGATTCTGCTCAGCAGAGCATTGCATCCACCGAGAGGACCCCGTGAATCTGGAATATTTAATGCAATCAGCTGGAATGGAATGCACAATATGTACAGCCTTGTTCAGCCTGTGCATTTAATCACTGCTCTCAAAAGGCTATTACCTGCAGTAATGCTATGCCAAGTCTGAAGTGGGGAACAAAAACTCTGTTTCCCAAGAGAATAGCACAGGAGTTCCTTAGATGATTCTGGTTCCCTTGCAGAAGTATCATCAGAAATAAAGTTGTCCTAAATAGCCTGAATACTATAGACTTAATTTGCAAATAAAAGCACTAAATACTATTTATCTGTAGTTACTAGTTTAGTTACTGTTGGGAAGCCATTGTATATATTAACTTAGGAACAAACAAAAAAAGGTCACTTCTTTGGAGGCATACAGGAATTCTCACTCCCTTTACAATTAATGCAAAATATCAGTCAAAGATTTCTCCACTAATATATTTTTTCCCTACATTTCTCTAGGAAATTCCCTTCCTATCAGGATCTTCCAACAGCCCTAGAAGACCACATAATGCTATCGTGAGCAAAGCTAATAATGAGCACAAAATAGGTCAAATTAGAGAAAATAGTTCATTTGAAGTTTAAAGCTGAAGACCAATGATTAATGGATTCAAGAAAGAAAGACACCATCAGTGCACTTCTGACCTGCTACTTGGAAAGAGAGGTGTGTTGCTGACACATCAGATGTGTCAGGAGCTTCTGCAGCAGCAGGGTTCTAGTGGCTGATGTATCCTGTTAGTGGAGACATGGACAATAAACAGAATGACACCAAGTTCAGCCAGCACTGATGAAATGAACACAACCTGAAGAGAAAAAGCTTGTGGCTTGCTGCATGCAGGTGGCAATAGACACAGTTCCAGTGGTATGACCCAGCTATTCCACATGGATTGTGGCTCCTGGCAGATTTATCCAGGGACTTGGTCTCACTCAGTGCAAGGCAGAGGAATAAGCCCCAGGAGCTCCCATAAGATCAAGTCAGTTAGAGGGGTAGAGCAGGGGGAGACACATGAGAGGTCAGCTCTGCTCCTGCACTGGCCCTTGAGTTGGTGTAGGAATAAGTGACTCCTGCACATGTGTATTCCAGGGGTGGGTTCCTGGCAGTAGGACATTTTCCCTTTCCCAGAACACAAGTATTCAGTACACGCTTCAAACCCTGCCTTTTCCCCCAGACTTTCTGCCAGCTGTGTGGAGTGGTTGCAGTGTGCATTTCTGGTTTTAAGCAAGGGTTGTTGAAGGTTTGCTGCTTCTCTGAACTCACTAACCAGCTTTCCATGCACCAACACCTGGGCACTTCTGGAGAAGGGCCTCACAGTTCTCTTAGAGTGCTTTTTAGCCTTTTTGTTGTGCATTGAAACTCCACAACCCCCAAAAGACAGACACTTCTTAAGTGTGGATTAAACCAGTGAACAATACAGGCTACACAGGCTGCTTTCCCTGGTTATAGGGAAGAATGGGCTTGGAGAGAAATGCAGGGAAGACCAGTAGTGAATCTTTTTCCACTAAGAAAAAAAATCCCCCCCAAATCTGCAGCAGCTGACAAGGAGGATTTAATGGCTAAGTAACAGCCCCCACCTCCCCCCATTCCATGAATTCTGAGTGCCTTCATCTGGGTGTGTGACCCAGAGCCTGTTTCTACTTCCTAGGCTATTGATTAATAAAGACCAGGATAAGGGGAGAAGGCCATACTACTATAATGGAAACCTGGGGATCCCCACATGTTCCCTTTCTGCTGGTGCTGCTGAACACCCTACCTGGGAAGAAGCACAACCAACCAGAGAACTACAGATGCTGTCATGCTGAAAATAAAGCCTGGTGAATAATCCTGAGTGTACCTGTATTTAACTGCCATGGCCCTAATTCCTTACAAGCAGGCAGCCACCATAAAGCATGGCTCAGCACTGACTCATCACATCAGCTCCTCGTGGCAGGCAAAGACATTAAATGAAAGTGAAAATCAATCAATTTTTTATTTCTTCTAAGAGCATGGCACTGGGCATGCAAAGGTTTATAACCAGCCTCTGGACTGCACCTGGTCTCTACAGGAAGGCTTTTGAAGAGCTGAGACAATACGTTCCTCCAGAGCTAAATGCAAATAGCAGCACTACATCTCCAGTGCAGGAGGAAATGAGTTCACAAGGAGGTGAAGCTGCTCCCCCATGATCCTCAGCCCCTTTTCCAGGCATGTTAAAAGTAATCTCTCACACTTCCAGGCAAAAAAAAAAATTAAAACCAGCAATGACTTGATCCAAATGCAGGTCATTCTTACATTGATCTGGGGCCTTGTATTTGTGAGCAACTGAACCCGGCTCTGTTGTACAGGTGCCTGTGACAGCCACTTCAGGAGCATGAGACCTTGCAGAAAGCCATTTCACTGTCTGAGATAAAACACCCTCCCCCTTTCATCAACAAACTCCCCTCCCCTCAGCAAGTCCACTCCTAAACCACCCCCAGCCCCCCAGTACAGTCAGCCCATGGGCTGCCATGACCCAAATTCGGAGTATTGGGGCTGGGGGAGTGGGAGGTGGTGTCCTGCCCATACCTGGGGGTCTGCTGGGAAAGGTAGGATCAGGCAGAGCTTTGTTTTCTTTCAGGCAAAATTAAAAGAGCTGCATTTAGGAAGAAGAAGCTCCAGGATTAAAAAAAAAAGCAAATAATCCAGAAGTGGGGGGGAGGGGGAGAATATAAAATGCTCTGGTTTTAATCAGGAAAAGCAATTTAGTTGCAGTTTTCTGCATAATTCTGCTGAAGAAATAAATTATGCAGAAGAATGTGCTTTTCTCCTGAGGCTAAAAAAAGAACAAGTGGGGCTCAGGGAAATGCCTGGGATTTACATGTGTTTGCTATTTAGCTGCTTTTTTTGACAATTCCTTGTAGGTTGAATGGTTTATCCTGTAAGCTTCAGCTCTGAAATGGACTCCTGACAGGCATGCAGCAGCAGTGTCCTCTCATATGGGAGAAATTAGTTTTCTCTTCTGTGGCATGGGAGCATCTGGGAAAAGCATCTGTTCTTTCTGGGGCTGTGGGAGCCCCTCACATCCATGGTGGGGCAGCTCTGCCCCATGGGCCTCACTGAGCCTCCTCCCTCCCTGACCTGCTCACTTGGATATTTGTGACTGTTCCTTGGGATTAACTTGCAAGATATGGAAACCCTATCAAAAATAGATGATGATGGAGGAAAGGTTGGCTTTCCATTGCTATGCTAAAGGAAAAAAATGCTGCAGTTTTTATTTATGTTTGGTGCAGCAGTTTCCAAACTTATGACATGAAGACTTATGACGGCTTTTCCTGAAAGGAAGAAAAATCCAAGCGCAGAACACTGAAATTTTGGGTTCCTTAATGAGAAGAACCTGAATTTTAAGATTACTTATTTTTCTCTGAAATGCTTAGGTTTGGGACTTCAGAGGTCAAAGCACTTAAATATATTGGAAAGCTTTTATTCTAAGCTTTAAAATATTAATTTAGAAATCCTTAAATGCAAGATCCTCATGAACTACCCTATCAAAATTTTGTTGATTTTTCGTTTTAGTTGATTAAGCATGAGACAAAACTTGTGCATACAGTGGGTTTTGCAGGGGGAAGTACTTACTGAGAGGCAAAACAGACTTTATCCTTCAAACTTTGGGTTTTCCCAGTATAGATCCAGCTTCAGACAATTACTGAGTCCTGCCTGCTCAGTCTTGAGTGGTGTTTAGAAATTGGGAACAGCATCTGTGAAGTTTTTAGCAGGGGGCTCCGAGGTGGCTTGGGTTGGGCTGTGCAATCAGCTGTCACCCACATGGGGAGGTGGCATCAGTGACTTGGGGCCCTGGAGATAAGAAGCACTGAGGAGGACATGAGGACAGGAATGAGGATGAGCCCTGAGGCTTTGGAGTGCAGAGGTGTCTGGCTGAGGATACACTGGATTCTCTGTAAGGAGATTCTTCCCGTGGCATCCCTGCCCTGGAGCTTGTCTGGGAGCCTGTAGAAAGGTCTGGGGCTCTGTTACCACCTGCAGAGGACGTGTGTTCCCCTGTCCTCCTTTGTGCCAACTTCTCCCCAGTAGCTCTTCATGGCTGGCATTGCTCTGGGGTCTGGTAAGGAAATGGATAACAGGTGCCTTCAGGACATCAGAGGGGAGGAGTGCTCCTGACTCTGGAAACAAATCCTGTCGAAGCCTTCAGCAACAAGCAGGAGTTTCTCAGAGAGAGGTTTGTTGGTATCTCCTAAGGTGTGTGCAGGAGAGGAAAGGATGGCCAGACAAAGACGGCAGCAAGAAATTTGGATCCTATTTCCACCAGTTAATTTAAAACCTTGGACAGGTCCCTCAGTTTCTGGGAGGGATGTAAGTTACCCTAGAACAGTAATACCCCGAGGAGGTGCAATACTGCCAAGGTAATTGGAATTTATAATATGTAGATTCCTTAAGCCACAGGTGCCATAGAAGCTCCTAAATATCATTTTATGTTTGTCGCTATACTGGTGATGTTTTCTGTGGGTCAGGGGCTTATTTAAATGACTCTGTGATTGTGAGGAGATATATAATTTAATTTAATTCCCTGTTTACTGTGAATTTGATTTGATGATGCCTAACAACTGCTTTATGACGAAGAAGACATGCATGATTACAGTTCATAGACATCTCACAGCTGGAGAAATGAGTATTTTTTCTTAGTGATATTTCTGTGGAAACCATAACGCACAAGCTGCCTTCCTACCCTGATGGCTGCAGTTTTGAAAAAAGCTGTGTGCTGCAGGGAAACCCCACTATTTCTAACGGGGGTAAGAGCTATGTTTTCTATAGCAGGTGACTCTAATTTTTCTCTCTCATTCTGTAACTGTGTGCAGTGAGTGATCCTGGAAGATGTATGAAGTGCATCCAGGATGAATGACAATGCAGTGGGGACTGGCCTCTCCTTGAAATAATGGCCTGTTTTGTGAGCAGGGTGGTTAAAAATAAAAGAGACAGAAACCTTTTCTGCTTAAAACTGGCCCCCTGTTCTGTGAAGGAGAGTTTATGCTCCTACTCCATATATAAGGATGCCCCCCTCAACTGGAGGTTGGAACTAGGTGATCTTTAAGGACCCTGCCAACCCATTCTATGATTCTCTATAAACTGATGGAATGCATATAAAATCACTGATGGAAAATCCTGGTTTTTTTAAAGGAAAATTGAAAATAAGACAATTCTTTTTTTTTTTTTTTTTAATGCAGAGATTTTGAAATGTCAAATCCAATGCTCTACATCCAGGGAGTCTGTTCATATTCTTGGGCAAATCATCTGTTTTGCAGGCTCGTGTGTCTTTAGTTCAAGTAATGAAGACCACTTTTAGACATCAATTACAACATGGAAATGAGTTCTGTGACAGGTGAACACGCTGAAGGTCATTTGCTTTGTCAGGGCAGTGAGAGCTGTGTGCTGTGCCCATCGCTGCGGCTCTGACAGAGGATGGTGCTCAACGACGGCGTTTCACAGCAGAGCCTCTGAAAGGGCTCGGTTTTGGGAGAGCGCCTCAAGCCCAGCACTTTCTGGTAGTGGATATGTGCACAAAGACATGATTGGTGCTGAATCAGCTCACTTTTAGGGCAATTTTCCCCTTGTCCTTCCCCCATTCCCAGCCCGGTTGATTTGCCTAATGGAAGCTGACAGTAAACCTCAGCCCTGATTGTCAGATTTCTCTGGAAACCTCAAGGGAAAGAGAGGAAGGCAGGCATTTGAGGAACAAAAATAGCACACATAATGAGCTCCCTTATTTAGCCAAACTGCTTTTTTAATAACCTAGGTTTTCGTTCTTGCCCTGGCACAGACAGACACACTGAACAGGTGGCAGCATCAAACAATGGGATCTGCTTTGGGGGTTGGGATGGACAGGGACGAGATGGATGCCAGTGCTGGCCCCTGGGTTATAGCTTGATCCCTCTGTGGAAATACAGCTTGGAAAAGCCATTGGGGAACAGTCCAAAAAGTGATCTCTTCCTTCTTAGTACTTTTGTTTAACTCATCTAAATCCTCATCTCTTGCGTGATTCAGACTGCACTTAACATGGTGTCCCTCTGGCATGTGCTTAGTTTGGCACTCTGTTGTGAGCTTTGGGCAACAGGGCCAGTCCAGGACAGTTTGTGCTTTTTACATCCACACAGGGAAAATACTTTTTTCCCCAAGGAAACCTGAAAACTATCTTTAAAGCAGGAAAAAGATGCAGACAAAGCATGTAAATGAAGTTATTCTTCATATACTCTTTAGAAGTTGGACATGACAGTCTTTGCTTTTGTGCCTGACATAGTCTGTGCATGATGTTATATCCTATGAAATAGTCTCCTGGAAAAGGGTTGTGTTTCTTAACTGTTCCAGAAGCGTAACTGACAAGCAAAGAAAGTCTTCTTCATTGACTTCCCATAGAAAAATACAACAAAAGGTGAGATGGAAAATATGATCAGTGCCATATAGATAGTCAGAAGATATGATGGACGATATAGGGTTTGATTAATTTTAGGATAAATCTTTTCTACCTCCTGGTCTTTGGGGAGGACAGAACTTTTCCAAACAACCCAGAACTACAGGTGATAAGCTGTACTTTTAGCATCACCCCCCTATTAAGCAGACTGTCTGTACCTTCCTCCACAGTTGCTCTGGAGTCTTATTTCATGGTAACCAGTGGACAGTGAGAGGTATTACAGAGACAGGGCACATCTCCTATAGTGGTTTTTTGTCCAGAGGGGTCTCAAAACAATAAAGTACTTGAGCTGTATGTTACCATGAGCAGTGGAGACTTGCAGCTTCTTCAGGGGCCAAACTACCTCACAAGTGTTCAGGCTTACACACTGGTGCAGCAACTGGCTGCTGAACAGTACTTGTAGTTATTATTTTGGTTACTTCAAGTAGGCCTAATTTCATTGTCAGTTTTGCTTACAATGAAGAAGAACTTAAGAGTAAACTTGTCTATTAATTATCTAAATATTTTCAAATGAGATTGATCTTAAATAAGCAATTTGTGTTTTTATCCCTTGGTTGGTCAGTTCCTAAATAACACTGCCAACTTTGGCTGTGCATTGAGAGATAAATGATGTCTGAATGTTATCAAATGTTAGACAGCCCCAAATAAACCCCAAGAAGTTGTCTTGGTAAGGAGAACACAGAGGTGAGGTATAGCACGTCTTGTGTTGCCTCAGAAATTTAAATCTATTTACTGTAGATTTTTATATTTATCTATATTCCAGAACTGTGTTATCTTTATTTTTTTCTTGTGGATTCCTGTTGCTTTCCAGTGCTTTTAGTTGGTAAATTCAATCCCAGATAGATGTTTTGCCTTAGATATATCAAATCAGGTCCTTCTGAATCAGGACAGGAGCCTAAGGTTCTGTACAGGCATGTTTTTAGGGTAAGGTACCCAGCTCAAAACCAGGCTGGGGCAAAGCCAAATGCCAGTTTGAAAGTGTTTCAATGCCTTTATGAGAGAGTGATTTACCAGCCTCACAAGAGCTGTTATTGTTAGTTAGACTAAGTGTGTGTGCAGTTCCTGTGGAATTTTCTGCTGCATCAGGTCTGTGCTACTTTGTGCTTTGGGAAGTTTTCTTAATGATTCACCAGCCCAAGTGTGGAAATAATGCCCAAGAAAGTAGAGCAAGACAAGTTTTGCACAACCCTTTTATATCTCCCTTCTTTGCAAATGCTTTTTTCAAAAGCAGGTTTTCCCATCCCTGCCCTTTTCTGCCTATTCTGCTTCCATGCCCTGTCCACTGTCTTCCCTTCTGGCCAGTACTGCACATGGGAAATGATGAAATAGCTCCTGAGTGACTTCACCAGTCAGGTTCTGCCCTATTCCATCAAAATTAAACTTTCTTCTTGCCGTGATATGTAAAAAAACCACCCCCCACCAGCCACAGGTGAGGAGTGCACATTAAATCTTCCCATCATTGTGCACTGCTCTACCTCCTGCTGCTTTTATTGACAAGTCTTACAAGTTTGTTATTGAAAGTGGAAGAATATAGTTCTTATTTTTCTAGCTGAAGTGAAGAGGAAAGTCCCTCTCGTCTTCTTAGCTTGAGATAGCCCCTCTCATCCTCTTTGCCTGGGTGTTGTTTCAGTCCTTGTTAAATCCATTACCCCCTGGGAGGTGCTCTGTTTTAAGGGGTCTGAAAGCATTTCTCTCTACTGATCTGGGAGATATAACTACAACAAATGTCACTCATGTAATCCCCTTTAAAGAGCAGGAACTTATCTGTAAGTCACTGTTGGTGCCCAATAAGGATGATTTTACTGAAGAATATTAGGAGGACAAAGGCCTCTTTGGAATCCAGAAAATAAACAAATATCAAATTTGATTGTTACCTCCTTTCAGAAATTGACACAAAGATTGACGGTTAATGAGCATGTGTTCTTAATTTGCATTGCAAAATTTTTAACACAAACTACAGACAGCCATCAAAATAATCAGTTTATTCTTTTGTGAGTCATCCTTTTTCCCTATTGCCTACCCATGGGAGTGAAGCTATATATCTATAATGGAACAGTGAGAAACTCTGCTGGAGAACAGCAAGATAACAGATTGCAGTAGGTATCCTCAGTTCCCTGAGTGGGTGCCAGGTTAATGTCTCACAACAGCTCAGAGAGTCACTGGACAATTTATTCCATACTGGAAATATTTTCCCTTGTTTCTTAATTTTTGCTAGCAGTATATTTACACACACACAAAGTGAATGTCAGATTCAACAGATGGACAAGATTATAAAGAAAAGACAGGCTGCAAAAGAGAGCCAAGAAGCTATTGTCTTTGATTTATGGATTTGTTCCAGTCCGAGAAGCTCAGAGCGTTCTTCGATAAGGGCCATAAGTGATTAGAAAATAATGAACTATGGAGATGGGTCAGAAGATGTTGAGATTAGATCTTCATGGCTGAACAGGTCATGAAGATGAACCAATCTGCATGAAATGCTGCCTGTGTGTCAGCTTCTCAAAACTGTTGATTTATTCATGTTATCTTTACATTTTGCTTCCAAGGACCAAGACACGGGGAATTAAGTAGCCAGAGATAGGTACATTTTCACTTAGTGTTTCATTAGCTTCTATATGTTTTTGATTTACTTAAAACCTGTGCAGATGACTGTTTTTTCCTTGTTCTCCTTCTCAGAGATTCATGTTTAAAAGAAGATTCATAAAACATTTCCAAGTGGGGAAAAAATTCTTAGGTTAAATTCAAAGTCTTTTTTGATCTCCCTGAGATTTAATCCTTGACAACTCTCAGTTAAAGGGGAAAACCATTATATCTACATTAGCCCAAGGAAATAGTATTGCAGCTCTCAAAAGTCTTCAGAAGTTTTTCCTTGTTAAGTATAGAAGATCTCATATTAAAAACTGTTTCTGTTTATTTCAATATCCGTACAGTTGAATGTTTCTTATTTCACTTGTAATTTTATCACGAGGATTTAAAGCCAAGGTGGTTCATAGTAGCGGTAACACTCTTATCCCTGTGATGATCTTGGGGTAGAAGTGAGGCAGGATTAGCAGTAGTGCCTTTCAGCTAATTATCTTCTGCACTCTTCCATTAAAAGATACGGCTAAACAGCCTGGGATGTCTTGGATTGGAACTGTCTGTGATGAATATATGGAAACTCTAGCAGTTACCTTGGGGTGGGGAGTGAAATGTTGCATACTGACTTCAGAAGACACTGTCTGAGTCCTCATTACAGTTCTTTTATTTTTAACTAAGAAGAGATGAAGAGAAATTTCACCCTTATTTTCTATTGGGGACATGGTTATACTGCAGTGTATTTGCTCTGTACTCAGGAAATTTGTACAAGAGAGACCAGTTGTGTCTAGATTGCCCGAACCTCATTGTGGTTGCCCCAAGGCATTTTGATTTCTGCTATTATTTTAAGTAATGTCTTATTCTAGCTTTTCAAATTCCTTAGACTAGTAGAACTTTGACATTTTTCAGTGTCATTTGGTCAGACACTGACTTCTGTTACATGATAAACTCATTGACCTCAGCAACTATATATTCAGTGAGTTGTTTAGAAGATTTCGACGCTGGACAGCCAGACAACATCCTTGTAGATGTACTGGAAGCACTGTGTTTGTGGTACTGAGGAGTTCAAATTGATAGTCCTTGAAATCATTTGTAAAAACAAGTCTTCCTCTCTCTCTCCTCTTCTAGTCCCAAACCCAGGACTCTCAGAGCTATCACTTGTTTTCTTTGCCATGCAATTCTTCATGGTTGACATGTCTCATTTAATCCTTTCAACTTTACTTTGATCCAGCTACAAAAGACAGCACATGTTCCTTCCCAGGTAAGAGTGGTATCCATCTGTTTAAATAGGAAAAGACTGTGTCTATTCTTTACTGGAAAAAAAAATGAAGTGAGAACTTACGGTTTTCTTGTCTTCCACTTGAAAAGTGAAAGTGCTTGATTTCTCAGCCATACCCGGCCATGTAGATGGGATTTTCTCTTGTCACATGATCATTCAGATGAGTTGAACATGAACATGGGTGTGCTGTTTGCCATTCCCAGGCTCAGGAGATCTCAGCCATGTGGGTGGAATATGCATCTTGATGCTCAGGCAGGTGTCCCAGGACCTGTTTGAGTTTGTGCCTCCTGTAGGCAGCTTTGTTCCATCAGATTAAGCTGGGATTCTTCCCAGTTGAGGCATCTTGGTGCAAGAAGCAATCATCATTATTTGTCCAATGCTAGCACTGTGCTGGGGACTTCAAGTCAGAACAGAGCTCTCTGTGTTCTTCTCATACGGCTGAAAATGATCACGTGGTTTTATGGGCTCTTTTTGCTTACCAGACTCCAGTAGTGCTTGTGCAGAAGGAATTACTCAGGAGCACTGGTTTTTGGCCAGTGCATGGAACAGGACGTTGGACTGGATACATAAAACTTGCCCTAACTCTTGGGCAAAGATCCATCGCACAGTTCTGGAGAAAACTTGTAGGAATTTTACCAGCCCCAGTCTATTAAATCACAGTGAATTAATATGGGTTTTTTGGTTTGTAACGGATCCTCAAAGACATCAAAAGTAGTTTCAGGTATGAGATGCAAATAGGTTGACAAAGAAAGAGGTCAGTTTGCATAATAATTAAGTTAGTTCAAGTCCAGACCAAAAAGCCCAACAACCTTCTTCATCCCCCAAATTGTTGAGACGGATTGATGACTGGATCATCAATCCAGTTGAAAAGGTCATTTGGAGTCATCACTTTAATTCCTGTCCTTAGCAGAAATTTGGGCAGATTTGGGTTGGAATTTGTTTTCTATAAAATGCTGGCAGTGTGTTTGGATTTGGTCTCTGGTGACTGGGAACTGCTGTATGACAGAGCCTCCCCATCCAGCTTCCTTAGAAGGCCTCCAGGGTGTTGATGAGATCCTGGGACCCCACCTGCCTGTTGGGTCAAACAGGGACTCCAAAATGCCCTAAGGTATTTAGGCAGAGCAGGAGTATCATTATTCACTGCTATTTGGTTTACATCAGTCTAACTAACAACATCACAGCCTCAAATCAGCCATCTTTAATCTTTTTAGGCTCCTCTTCCCCCATGGCACAATAGAAAAAACTTCAGTAATTACACAGCAACTCATCTTCAGTTGCACAGCTCTGCCTCCCCAGCCAGAACCGCCAATCTTCCTCCTCCCTGCTACCCAGCCAAGTTTCCTTTATAAGTCCTTTTAATTGGCTTGTTAGTGTAACCTGAGGCTACCTGTCCTGCTTGGCTGCCTCACTAATGAGGCTCAGCTGCCTTTTCTCGGACCCAGGCAGGCTGGAGAAGGATCTCTAAAACCCAGGCAAGTGGATTTCAGAGCTGTTCCCTCCAGTGCCTTGGTAGCCCAGCCTCTCTGGCAGTAATGCCATTGGTGGCTTTTGCACAGGCAGACACCTCAGGCACTCCTGGCAGGCATCACTCCCCTTTCAGACGGGGACTTTGTGCCTAAAAATCCATCTGCTGATAAAGCATGCAAATATACCGAGCACTGGGAGTGGATATTGTTGTGTAAAACCAAAGAAAGGGCCTTAGTGTGAATTCATGGGATACAAATGCTACTGAAAAAAATGTTCCCTGGACATCAGTGAGAACACAAGTAAGTTCAAAGCAATAGTGAGCTGGGATTTCTAACACGAAACCCACCATTGGTCCTATCAGACTTTTGGTACCTTCTTGGCAATGCTCTTGCTCTCAGCCTTCTGTGCAACACACGTTTCCAGAGAGCAGGCAGGTGGCACAGGCTGCTGAGGAACACTGGGGAGGTTGGTTCAGCTGAGCTCAGTGCCCAGTAAAGTGGGGATGGTGACTTTGGGGGCAGTGGTACCTTCCAGACCTACCTGATGGACAGGTACATTCTGGCAGCACAAAGGTTTGGCATTCATCAGCCACATGCAAAATGGGCTCAGCAGCCCTGGTACTGTGCTGTACACGCTCCTTGGAGTCCTGAGGGCTGTGCAGGGAGGAGCTCATGTGAGGTGGGCAAAGCCAGGGCTCCATATCTCTTTCTCTTCTGCAGCTGCTCTTGGAGAACAGCTCTTCTGTTCATCCAAGATCATCAGAGAAGAGGCTGGCAGAGTCCTGGGAGCTGTGTGCCAAACCTGTGGGAAGAACTGGAGCAAGCAGGCTCAGAGCAGTTGTAATGAAACAATTTTTTGTTGGAAAAATTTTATCCCATGAACAGTGTTAAACAGTTTGCAGTATTCATTGCTGAAATTTAAAAACATGAAGGGAGAGGTCATGTGCTTGCTTGGACTAATAGCAAAACTTTTTCGAAGTAGAGTAAGAGACAGCAGTTAAAAACAAATGAGATGATTTCCTTTTGTGTTGGCTGATGATGGGAAGCGCCCCTGTGCTGCAGCTGTGGAAATGCTGTGATGTTGGGGTTTGTCAGAGGAAGGGGAAGTATCCATGCCAGCTGTGTCTGAAACAGCACCACTCCAGTGAGTCCCATCCAGGAAAGGTGAACTTGAACCAAGAGGTTAAAGGAAAGTGGAATGTACTGTAGGAAATGGGATGGGAGGAGTTTGGCTTGTTTAGTCCGGCAAATCACAGCCCAAGAGATGAGCTGATTGCTGTCTAAAAATACCACATGGGAGTCCAGAGCAGTGAGAGAGGAATGCATTGGCTAAGAGCAAAACATAGATTAACCATGAATTAATCTAGCCTGGCAATAAGACAGTATTTAGCCATCAAAGTAAGAAGCTTTGGGAACAGAGCATTAATGCCAGAATACCAGAGACAAAAATACTGCCAGTTTAAAGTAAAGATACATCTGGAAGTATGTGTGAAAGAGACGATGCGATGTAGTGGCCTCTGCTGTCAGGGCCAGGGGCTCAGTGTCCCATCGGGGTCCCTGTCAGCACAGTGATCCCGTGTTCCCACATCGCCATCGCTGTCACCACCCCAGAGGAAATGTGCACTGGCTGAAGAGCTGTTCCTCTTCAGATGCCTTCTGGTTAATCACCAACCTGTGACCAGATGCTTCTTTGAACCAGAGGCCAAAGAGTGCTTGCTAGAGAAAGGAAGTTTTTCCAGTGCCTTCATGTGCCTGTAATATAAATGTGCAATTCCTACAAAGGGCCAGAATTTAGGGAGGTGCAAAGAGTCACTGGATGTTTCAATGCAGAATTAATCTACTTAATAAAAAGTCTTGTAGGGGGTATAAATTCCAATGCCCAAGTGTATAGGTGAAACTATGCTAAAATGGGGATTAGGCTGAAGCCTTGAGTAGAAGTGGTAGAGTAACGTTATCCATTGTTTAGCTCTTGTAAGGCTTAGTACATCTTCACTGAAGCACCTGATCCTGGGCATTGACAGAGGGAAGTTTTTGGATTAGATTTCTTGAGCAGCATCAAAGTCCCCAGGGTCCTGTTATTTCCAACTCTTTCACTCTGTAGCAACCTGGAAGTTATACAGGGCAGGAATTTCATCAGCTTTTGAGTTCCTAGGGATGATCCTGTATTGCTCTTAAGGAAGCTAGAGCCTCTCATTTGACAAAAAGTAATTCTTTCTTTTCCTGCCTGTCCTCTGGGGTGGAGGTTTTGGTTCTCACTGTTAGAGAAATATGCACCAGCCAGATCTGCCCAATTCAACAAAGCTGCCAGGGCAGGAGCCTCTTCATGTCCCAGCTCACACAACAGGAATTAGGGGTTGGCCTGAGCATTGACACCAGAAACTATGTTCCCATGGCCTTCAAAAGTCTCACTAATAAAAGCCTGAGCCACATCCCAGAAGCAAAGAGCAACCCCCTCGTTGCTGTTAGCAGAGTAGGGGAGGTGCCCCACATGCCCTGGGAAGGGCTCATACAGCACTGCTGGTGTCCCCACCTGGTCACTGAGGTGTGGGCTCTGCCACTGCTGCTGCATGTCCTCTGCCAGGACAGCTTCCTGCCTGCCATCCAACATCTGATGAGCCACTCTGCTAAATGACATGCAGACTGGGGCTAAAGGCGTGATCATTTCCCTGGGTTTTATTTTTGGGAGTTCTGAGCAGATCTGGTGCCCCAAAGGATAAAGCTGCTGCTGCATTCTGGAAAACTCTAGTGAAAAGTAATATCTCATCTCCAGGAGAAGATAGCAGTCGCAAAGCACAGCACAGCAGGCACTGGCTTTCATCATTTTGGCAGACACCGCTAAATCACACAGCACATCATTTAAAACAAACACTGTATAAGGGCTTGTAAAATAACAATACAAAGCAGCTCTTAAATTTCCCTGGTGTCACACCAAGCCAGTTACACTGGCATGACTCCAGCTTTTAAGGTGCACACCATGTGTAAGTGTCTCGCTGTGGACAAGCCTGGAAATACAGTCCCAGCATTTCATTCCTCCCACATCATGAGGAGACAAGTTTTCCCCCTGTTGCAGACAGGAGTCATACTGAAATCATGAAACAGTTAACTATATGGGCAGGTCCTGATTTCAAGCTAAGGGGCATGGTCCTCACCTTTACCAATCCCTCAGCTCAATTTTCTGAATAGTTCATGGAACAGGGAAGGTGAAAATCCATAAGGAAATTGCCTGAGTGATCCACATGGGCTGGTGTTGCTTTTTCTGTTCAGGAAGTATTGAACTCCAATACCACTGCTTGGCTGTGGAGGGAAGTGCTGGTGGCTGAAAATATAGTGTCTGGGATATAAACTCATCTAGTTTCTAATGTGGATTAATTGCAGTAATTTTCAGCTGGATGGAATGTCCTCCATTTCTATCCTGATGTGTTCACCAGCATTGCTCCTAAGCCTTGTGTGACTGACACCTTTGTCTGATGGACGACTTGCTTATTCCACACATAGGAATCACCCGTCACCCAAAACCAAAGGAACAATGACATTATTAAATTGCAACCAACCTCCTGCCCTGGACGTTCAACCCTGGATGGTAAGGCTTCCTCTGAGCCCCATGGGAGTGCTCTGGACACTGCAGTCTTGTGCTCCAATTTGGTGTGTCCCGGCCTCACACAGGTCTCCCCCCTTTTCTCTTACTGACTTTCTGCTGCCACTGTAAAGATTTTGGGGCTCTTGCTAAGCAGGGATTGACCCTTTTGTGAACACCTGCTGCTGCAGAGAGACAGGTGATTATCTGTAAGATCAGAGCATATGCAGCCATAGTTACTTGATCACCTTTGATAGTTTGCATTTATTATTATTATAATATTATTATTATTGTTGTTGTTACAAAATTCCTCTTTCTGGAATGATGCTGAACAATTTACTGTTTCAGACCCATTCTGTTGTCTGGTAAACTGAATCTAGTCCTTGTACTGCTTTTATTGTGTTGAAATGTATTTGCCATTGACATGCTGGGATATTAGGTGGACACAGGCTGCTTTGGAATAGCAGCATTTGAAAAATCCTTATGTGCATGTATTACGTGGTGGCATGTTTCTTTTAATTCTTGCTCTTTATAGGTGGTGGAGTAGAACTGAGTAGCCTCAGGGACGAGTGGGGAGTGCATGAGAAAAGATCCTGAGAAGTAAAATGAAAAAGCAGCCCTACCCAAGACAGTATGACTTGGGAATTCTGCTTTTCTTATGGGACAGAGAAAGAATAAATATGTGATTTCTAGATTCTTTACCTACAGCAATTAGTCCTGTATTGATAGAAGATTAATCAATTCTTTTTAGTGACTCTTCACTAAGTTTTGTTATTTTCCAGTACAGTTTGATGGGTGGAATGGACTTATCCCATGTTAATCAAGAAGACCCATCATTGTGCAGTCACTGATAAGCAATTATCATGTAAAATAACAGCAATGAACTCAAATTGCCCCTCACTGCCCATCACTGCTCTGCTTTTTATAGTAATAATATAGTCCATTAAAACCTACAATCACTGTAATGTTTATGCATTATTGGGGAGATAAATTGCATAATTCTCATTTTACAATTTAAATGTAATTAGTAGCTTACTAATGACTAAAACCTGAATTTGCTAGACTATCAGTTTTTCTAACACTTGCCAAAATTATAGGTAATTACTTAGAGCTTACAATAATTATAAGTCCATCCTTTAAATAATTAATGTGCACTTTCATGGTACAAAACAGCCAGTAATCAAACGACCTCTGGCTTTTACAGCAAGCCCATGCAATTAGTCTTATTGTGTAGGTCTATAGAAACGTTCCCATCACAAGAGTCTGTTAAGTTGGCAGCCTTGATAGTGATGGCTGTTGTGTTCTATGGTACCAGACAATGATTAACACCCAACAGCCTTTGGAGATGTGGGTAAGGACAAAATCTGAGTGTATTTCCTGAGCCATGGGATGCAAATCCAGAAAAGTAACTACAGGTGAGTGGAGTTTGAAGTTAAGTTCTCTTGTCTCTTGGACTGTCAGATATTCTGCTGAGGGGATTTTTCAAGTCCATTCATCTTTTGCATCATGTGATTTGAATCATTAGCCCAAGAAAGAACTCCCTGTCCTTGGGCGGGGGGGGCTGTGTGGTATTAAACTAATTTTTTTTTTTTTTTTTTTTTTTTTTTTTTTTTTTTTTTGTGGTAGCATCTTTCACTGCTGCTCTAGGGTAGATGCTGCAGAATCATAGAACTATCAAGGCTGGGATAGACCTACCAGATCATCCAGTCCAACCACTCACCCAGCACTGCCACTGGACCCCTAAACAACTAAACCACATCACCCAGAGCCAGATCCAGATGCCAACATGTCCAAAGACGGTGACTCCACCACCTCCCTGGGCAACCTGTTCCAGTGCCTGACCCCCCTTTCAACAGTGACACCCACTTTCAACAGTGAAAATTTTCTTTCTGATATCTAATCTGAATCGCCCCTGTCTCAGGTAAAGACCATTTCCTCTTGTCCTCTCACTGCAGGCACAGCAGAAGAGACCAGCCCCTCCTCACTGCAACTTTTCAGGCAGTTGTAGAAAACAGAGAGTTCCCCCCTGAGCATCCCCAAGACTAAAGAGACCCAGCTCCCTTGGCTGTTCCTCATCAGACTTTTTTTCTAGACCCTTCATGAACCTTGTTGCCCTTCCCTGGACATGCCCCAGCATCTCAATGTCCTTTTTAAAGTGAGGGGCCCAGAGCTGAATGCAGCATTTGAGGTGTGGCCTCACCAGTGCCCAGCACAGGGGGTGGTCACTGCTTGGTCCTGCTGACTACACTATTCTTCTGATACAGGCCAAGATGTCACAAGCCCCATATAAATGTTTTTTTTTTTTTCTCCATAGTCTCAAAATTTAATGGAATGTCAGTGGGAAATAGATACCTAACTCGTGAAGCCCAGAGGTGTCTGCTCACCAGATGTATCTGGCCCAAATTACCTTAACTCCTGTGCTTGTCATTAGCCAGTAGTGAAGCCTTCTTGAGGCCTGGAGGCTCTGTACAGAAATCAGAAGGCACAGGACTGGCTTGGTCAGCTTAATTGGAGCCCATGTGCCTGAAAAGCTTTGTAAATTCAGCCCTGTTTCCCAGAGATGCACCATGTCCTCTCACTTTGCATTTTCAAAACCAAAAAAAAAGGTCTTTATTAGCCAAAGCTGGTAACAGTAGTGATTCTGGTATTTGCAGTCTTCTCTTCAAACCTGTCTCCAAGACAAAGTCTTATGATTCTATTTTCTGTGAAGAAACAAAACAAAAGAAAAAAAATAAAGTAACTCTCCAGAAGGCAAAATCAAATCTTAAAATAGTGTCAGTGCTTCTAGGGTCAATGTATGGATCTCAGCAGTGGAACTAGCACAGTGTGGTGGGCTAGAAATACAGTCCTGTCTTTGTAGTAGTGTAAGTGAAGTGTTTCTGTCAGTCTTGCTCCTCAGTGCCTCAATACTCTGCACTCTTCTCCTCCCACAGCCCCAACATCTGCAACCAGGAGTGGTGAGGGGTAATCAATCCCACCTGCCCTGCCAAGATGTAACAACAAGCAAACCACTTAACCTCTGAACCCCAGTTTACCTGTCTCTAAAATGAGAATTATGGTAACAGTTACCACAGCAGGGCAATGGGAGGATTAATTAATGTTTATAAAGACTTTGAGGTCTTCAGATGAAAATTACGACAGTATATAAGTGCAAAGTAATTATGATTATCATTACTTTCACTTGCATGTATAGATTGTAATTAGCTGTGGATTGTATTACATTGACTGTGAATAATTTAAAAGCTCTCTTCAGGGAGGTTTCACTTTAAATGTTTTTATATTTTGCATTTAGTAATAAGGTTTAGCTTCTTTCTCCCTTTCCTTACCCTCTGACCACGATAGATCCTACAGTGTTGGTTATTGGAGCCCTGAATATAAAGTAGTCTGTTTCTCACCCTGCTTTCCTTCATTTGAGGAGAGGAGACAATATGATGGAACAGAATTCTATGCTGATTAAGGAGCTTATTTAACACTGCAGGATGCCCTGGCAGGTCCCTCCTGTGCAAACTGCTGGAGAGAGCCTCGGGCTCACCACCCCCAGGTACTCGGGGGCTGCTCTTAGGGCACCTCCAAACTGCCTGCACAGTGATGCCGTGGATGTGACAGGGGTTGAGTGTATCCACAGCCCTTGTGACAGCTGTGTTGAGTACCCCCTGCACATTTACCTCCTGACTTCACTCCTTATTGAACACAGAAGATCCTTATTTACTCCTCTTCTCTGCATGTCTTGCAGTGTAAAGGAGTAAGGAGAAAGGAACAATGGCTAGAGACTCCTTCTCTGGGCTTGTGTCCTTTCAAATGCTTCCCAGGTGTCTCTTTAAGCCTTGTTTTGCAAGCCCATGTGTCACGTGTGGCAGCTACTCACCTTTGCTAGACAGCCTCAAGCTGAAGGCAAGAGCAGTCCCTGTAGTAATTCCCTTTCTCTTGGAACTGAATGGCTTCAGAGAAAAGAAGTGCACCCCTCAAGTTGTTGCAAGAATCAGCTGCAATTACAACCAGATTTATCTCCTCAGAACTGGAACAGTTAGCTTAGGAATGTGGGTACCATGGAGATCCCCCCATAGTCTGGGGAAGGAGGAGGACAGGTCAGTTCTGCTGACTCGTGCAGGTTATATGGGGAGCCAGGTTGCTGAAATTTAAGTGTCTCACTTAAATGCTTAAAAAATGCTGAGCATCCAGTTTTCTCCTCTGCACCTTCTGGTTACATGGACATCTCAATTGCTTAAATGTCTAAAATTCATTGAGTCTGGTCTCAGCATTTGTCCACTCACCATTGGAGATGAAGGCAGGAGCTAAAGTTCTGTTCCATCGTGGTTCCCCTGAAACTCGAGAAACTGCCTTCTGAGAATGTAACAAGCACTAGGGTTTTACAATATGTAAATCCCAGGAAGTCAAAGCCAGTTTGTTTGTTTAGTGACCCCAAACCCAAGGCCCTGGTCCTAGGAGCTTATTTGAGATTTTTATTTTATACCATGAAAGCAGAAGTAATAGTGCTTCTTTAAGTGAACATCAAAACCCAGACTTAAATTAACATCTTTTAATTAGGCAAAGGAGAAATTGCTGTTTGTATAGCATGTGAGAGCACATGTGTTGATAGAAGGCAGCAGCTGTAGCTCGTCTGTTCCTTGGTCCTGCTGCAGCGTGTGTGCCATGTGGTCCATGCACTGGGACCCGGCTCACATACCCTTTTGTGCCAGTGGTCCCTCTGCATCACACACAGGGCACCTCTGCCACTCTGTCCTCTCAATGTAGCAGCTAAAGAAACAGTAGACTATGTCCAATCAAGTGGCATATTCACATAGAAGTTTCCAATTACTTCGTTTCATAGCCTGGCCTCCTGACTTTAGCTCATGATCTCAGAATCATCATAGAATCATAAAATGGTTTAGCTTGGAAGCAGCATTAGAGCTCATCTTGTCCCACCCCCTGCCACGGGCAGGGACACCTCCCACTGTCCCAGGCTGCTCCAAGCGCCGTCCAACCTGGCCTTGGACACTTCCAGGGATGGGGCAGCCACAGCTGCTCTGGGCACCCTGTGCCAGAGCCTGCCCTCCCTCCCAGGGAGGAGTGGTGGAACACTGTAATTAACAGCACACCTCAGGGTGGCTTTTGGTGATGACTTCAGTGTTTATCTGTGTGTGAAAGGAGTGTGCCAGGTGATGCACCAGGCTCTTCTCAGTGGTGCCCAGCAGTGGCACCAGAGCACCGGGCAGGGCCTGAGCCCAGCAATTGCCCTGCACAGGAGGCAGAACTGCTGCCCTGGGCAGGGCCCAGCCCTGAACAGGCTGCCCAGGGAGGGGCTGGAGTCTCCCTCAGCGGGGATATTGCAGAGCCCTCTGGGCACAATCCTGTGCCCTGTGCTCTGGGATGGCCCTGCCTGGGCAGGGAGGTGGCAGCAGGGACCCTCTGGGGTCCCTTCCTGAACCATTCTGGGATTCCGTGGTTTTGGGGTGATGCAGAAGACCACTTGAATCTGTTTTGAGGGAAATGACCTTGTTTTACAATGACTGGGCTAAATTTACAGTTGGCAATGCTATCCATCACTTCAAAGTACCTTGAAAAAACTCATACTGCCTACAGTCATCTGGAGCTCATAATCTCCTAAATCTGTTTGTCTCTCTGAGGAAGGGGGGCACAGCACTGTTGTCCTGTTGTTACCAGTGAGGAGCAGAAGCATGAGGAGTCTGTAGAAGAGGAGGTAGTTAAGACAGAGCAGGGCTATGGGAAGAGGAGGCAACTTTAGAAGGGGAAGAAAGTAGTTTGTCCTTACTATCTGCGGGAGATAGAACAAAGATGTTTAGGTTTTATACTGCAGCTAAGGAGATGCAGATTGCTGCTGTGAGGAATAAATGGTGAGGCCTGGAACAGCCAGCCTTGGGAAGCCCTGCAGCTGGGGCAGTGTCTTGGAAACATTACAGTCAGATACAGTCAAATAACTAGGGGGATTGATGATGTGATGTTCTGAGAACCCTCCTTGCCCTGTAAGACAGGACTGACTGGATCACTCACGCTTGGAGTCTCAGGTTAGCTTCTCATTCTAGGACTTGCCTCTTTCCCGTGCTGAAAAATGCATCATTTACACATGAAGGCTGGGTAGAGATTTACCCTAGGGTGATTCATACAGGCTAAATTCAGGCATCTAAATTGAAAGGAGCATGGAGCATGCTGGTTAGGGCCAGGTAGCTCAGAAGTGTTTGAAGGATTATTTTTCTTTTTATGTTTTGAATAACAACTTTGGGCTTGGGAGTCTCCATCTGGTTTTGCTGCCATCAATGTGAGCTACCACTGAGCACTGCAGTAAGCTCCCCAACAGCAAAATTAGCTGAGGTCAAGCTGGGGACCGTCTCTTCTTCCATTGTAACAACAGTCTGGGCACTCCTAATCTTTTAACCACCAATAAAAGAGAGAATCCACAATAAAAAGCATTTTGTTTTCTTTAGGCTTTTACTGGAATGATGAATAAGATTTACAAAGTGATAACTGAAACCCAAATCTTGTTGATTTATTTGAAATTACTACAGGAAATCAAGATATCCTGCAGGTCTGTTCATACGAGTAAGCTCTGAGTTTCTCTTCCTCTGCAGGAAAGTGTACAGTGATAACCTTGTAGGAAAGGTTTGGATATCTCTTAGTAACAAGGTGGGCGTGTGTCCAGCGTGCAGCGTTGGCTGCAACTACTTAGCATGCTCATGTGTAGAGACTGAAGGAAATCAAGAGTTGTTTACTGTATCTGTAAATGTGGATCAATGGCTTGTTAATCCATGCCAGCCTCAGTAAAATTAACAGTGTCTGAAAGAATAAATGATTTTATGGTGATGGATAATCCACCTAGAGTAAGACACTATTAGAGAAGATGTAGAACCTGGGAACGCAGGGAAAGTAGTTCATTTGAGAGGAGAAAGCTGTTGTCAGCCAGTGCTTTTGCAGGCAGTCATGCCTGTTGAATTACTGTGGAGAGAAAGGGCAGGAGCATCAGCTGACCTCACCTGGCATAGCTGTGTGGCTTCAGTGGAGATGCAGGGATTTACATCTGCTGAGGATCCAGGTCTGATCCAAAGACAGAGATCAAGTCCATGAAGAGACTTCTGATGATTTCAGTGGATTGAGATTTCCAGTCTATAAACTCCCACATCTCAGCCTCCTGAGCCTCACCACACCCCCAGTATTCCTAAGGTGTGAATACTGCTCTCCTGAACACTGGAGACTGCAGTGGCCCTTCCTGGACCAGCTGAGCACCTCATCTCCCTGGAGGAGCTTTATTCATGTGTTCTGCCTGTATCCCACTAATACTGTGTTGATATGGAGGTAAGTCAGGGCTAAAAGAATTATATTAAAAGGTGGGGGCAAGAAGAAAGCTCTTCCTCAGTTCCCTCTAATAGAATTCTTTATTGGCTCATCCCATGGAGATGTTAATACCCCCCACATAAACTTAATTGTGTAAGAATGGCCACACCAGATGAGACATTCTCCTCTCCAAAAACATGACCGGGTTTGTGGTGTGACACATGAGTATATTTGGACTTTCTTTTTCCTTGTGCTTTTTCTCTGTGGGGTTTCAGGATGCTGGTTGGGCTGTGGTTGTGAGAAGAGTGCAGTGCCATTCCTGGCTAGTCCCAGTTCTCTGCTATACAGAAAGGAGACAAGTTGCTGTGTTGTATTTTGTAAAGAGAGGCTGGGAGCCTCTGAGTTCCTGGCATAAGTTATAAGAAGAATATGCACAAGGACTTTTTTTTGAAGTTGCACTCCTAAGAAGAGTAAATGGCAGTAATTCTTCGGGGCATCAGTATTCAGATCACAGCTTCTTGCAGACAGGTCTGTTGTTGCTGTAATTAGGCTTAGTTTACAAAATCTTTCACTAGCATTTCACAATCTGCCTGGTGATTTTTTAAGTGCCCAGTTACCCTTAAGACAAAACCATTAGAGACTGTGATGCTAGAGGCTTGAGCAATTGTAACTTAAAAATCTTAGATAAGAGTACTTAGCCTCAGTCAGACCCCAGTCATGGTTTGTGATTAGCAGTGACAACCTGTGGCTGTCCTCTCCACCTCCAAAACCTGCTACAGCCTCTTCACCAAAAGCCACTGAACAGTAGATCTCTCTCTTTAATTAGAAGTGTATTAATAAATCCATCTTGTTCTCTAATCCCCACACACATACTACAGTGATACATTAGCACAGGAAAAGACAATTTAGATTTTCTCAGATAATAGCAGCTGTCACTAATCAAATTAAAGGAGGAAATGCAAATCTGAAGTTGGACAAACTGGTCTGGCGGGGAGGAAGGTGACAGGCTGGTATGAAGGACCTTCTGCACAGCCAAAAGGAGGACAGGGGCAGAGGAAATTCCAGGGGCATCAGCAGCTCCAAAGGAATTGTCCCAGTGCAGGGACAGACTGTGCCCCACTGCTGTCCCCATGTCTAGAGCCTGAGTGCTCTTGCTGACATGTACACCTTCAGTGGGGCTTTGAAAGGTGCAGAAATAGCTTGTGCACACAGTGCTTGGTGCAAAACCTCCTCTCTTAACACAGAAACATTAGGGTTTGAACCAAGAATATATTTTTTCAGAAATTATCAGGCTTCACTTGCCAAGGGGTATGCTCACATCCTCAGTGGAAGCCCCTCAGGGGGCTACACTACCTGGACAGACAGAAAAAAAAGGATAAAAAAGAGAGTTGTACTTAGCTTTTCTGAGTGAAAAATGCAATGCTAGTTTGGGTCTTTTTTTGTTTGGCTTTTTTTTGTGATGGTGGTGTTTTTGTGGGGTTTTTTAATATGTTGATGGCTCGGCTGATGCAAGTGCTAAGCAGCATGAGCTGTTGCTGACATCAGTCCTCATCAGCAACAGAGAACCACCCAGGCTGCACCAGCAGCAGCTCCAGCTCAGGGGCTTCTCCCTGACAGGCATCAGGAGCAGATACCTGAGACTGTGAGTGTTGAAACCCCCAACAGACAGACGAGGAGCAAACACCTCACAGGAACCCACACGGAAGGGAAATTTTAAGATCACTTCCTTTTGACAGCCATTGACTTTAGACAGCCATGATGGGCATGTGTATTTCCAACACCTTTTAAAATCTTTTTGCTTTTCCTTCAGGACCATCCCATGTCAATGAGTGTTGTAGGCTAATCACAGTATAAAAGTATTTCTTTTTGTGTCTTTGAATTTTTGTCCTTTCAACTTCCTTGAAAACTCCTCACTGGTGTGCTCTGGTAAGAACTAAAGGTCTCATACTCCCTTTCCCAAATATTTTTTGTGGTGTGATCCATTCCTGTTTGTCCCCATTGTAAAGCAGTGGCTTACCAACTGGTTTTTATGTATGAAGAGGTATTTTCTTAGTTGGTTTAGCTCCATGTGGAGGATGGGACACTCAGGGCCATGGCCACCCACTGCCAGTGGCAAGAAGGCACAGACCACGTGCAGGGCTCTGACCCTGGGGCGGGCATTGGCAAGGAGTCTTCATGCCTCTTCCTGGTTCCAATTTTGATAAACAGATGAAGGCTCTCTTGTTTTAGTAGTGTTATAAGCAATTAAATGTTTGCAATAACAGGAGAAGCATGAGGTGGCCTGTCCCCAGGCCTTGCTGCCACTCATGCTGTGTGGTTTTGGCCATTCCACACTTGTGCCTTGTGCTTTACCCTGGAGCAGAGCAATTTTGAAGGTTTGCCTGATGTCCAACATTGCCTGTGTGTATTTGAAAGCAGGAGATCAAAGGAATGAAAGTGCTCCCTTCTCTAGCACCTCAATGATATGAGCAATTAAAGTATGAATTAATCTAAGTAAGATGAAAATGCAGATTTTGAACAGAGCTGCTGGAGTCACCTTGAACTTGTGCCTAATGCTGTTTAGCCTGGGTAATTAAGGACACTTACAGTCTATTAAAAAACTTGTCATTCTAATGTGAAATCATAGAATTATAGAATTGTTTAGTTTGGAAAAGATCATCAAGTCTAACTGTTAGCTCAGCATTGCCAAGTCCACCAGTGAACCATGTCACTAAGGGCCACATCTGCAGATCTTTTAAATCCCTCCAGGGATGGTGACTCCACCACTTCTGGTGCCCACTCCTGGGCACCCTGTTCCAATGATTGGCAGCCCTTTTGGTAAAGAATTTTCCCCTAATATCCATTCAAAACATCCCCTGGTGAAACTTGAGGCCGTTCCCTCTCCTCCTGTCCCTGTTCCCTGGCAGCAGAGCCCGACCCCCCCGGCTGCCCCCTCCTGTCAGGGACTTGTGCAGAGCCACAAGGTCCCCCCTGAGCCTCCTTTGCTCCAGCCTGAGCCCCTTTCCCAGCTCCCTCAGCTGCTCCTCATCAGACTTGTATTCCAGACCCTTCTCCAGCTCTATTGCCCAGACTCCATGGGGGAAATGGGGTTGAGTTAATCAGAGAAAGGAAAGGGAGTGACAGGAAAAGAGGAATGTGTGTCTGTGGTAATGATGTTTATATATCCTTGACCATAACAATCTGCCTTCAATGAGGGAGAGATACTGGGTCAGGTCTGACCCTTGAGAAGGATGTGAGACTGCTCCTTCCCAGAATGTACTGGAGGTGTTTGAGAGAGACCTTTGGGGCCAGGACCAGGGCAAGCCAGGCATGGGGAGAGCTCAGAGAGTGGCAGGAGCTGGTGACGGTGGCCCAGGGACCACAGCCTCGGCAGTGGCACACAGAAAAGCCTCCTAGATACCCCGGCTGCCTGCACTCCAGCAAGCTGCTGAGAACTGCTCTGAGGGAAAGCTTTAAGGAAAGGGATCTGTTCCGCAGGAGCACAGTGAGAATCCTTATCTTACCTGCAGCCCTGAGTATTGTAAAAACAAAAGCTGTTAGTTCTGTGTCCTGTGTAAAGAAAACCTCACTGGGGTGTGTCCTAGGAGAGAAGGTCTGGGCAGAAGGAGCACAGAGATGCGACTGCCTTGGTGGCTGTGACAGTGTCTCGGTTTCGGAGCCAGAACTTCAGCAGGAAACACTCCAGAATGAGTGTCTCCTCCGAAGGGAAAAGGGCCTCCCCTTTTCCTCCACCAGTAAGACAAGTGGGTCACAGCAAGTGAAAGTGGAAAAAACCCAAACTGTTTATTAACACCAAACAAAACAGGGTAGAACAGAAAAAAACCCTTCAAAATACAGCGAATTCCCCGAGAGGGAACAGACACCCGGGCTGGGACCAACCGGGGCCGCCCCCGCAGGCTCCCCGGACGGGCGAGGAGGGCAGGGAGGCAGCGAGACAAAGGGAAGGAAAGGGAAGAAAAGAACACGAAAAAAAACCCCAACAGAACCTTTTCCCCAGCTAGCTGGAACACAAAGGAAACCCAGAAAAGCAGCACAGCGCTCCCGGCGCACTGCCTCCCGAGCCCCTCAGAGCCCGTGGGGCTGAACCCCTCAGAGCCCCCTCGGGCCCGCGGCTCCGGCCCTGCCCCCGGGCCCGTGTCAGAGGCACCTTGGGCACTGAGCGGACGGTCAAGAAATAAAGCGGCTTCATAACATCACCCCAGGACAGACAGCAGTGCTCCTCAGTGAGTTTACCGTACAGTTTTTAAGACTGATTTTCTTTGTGTGCAGAAAATTTCATTCTATATTGGTCATTTTACGTTGTATACTGCATTCAAAACATAAAGAGCTTATAAAGACAGTGTTTACTACACATGGTTGTCAGCTTTGCCAGGCACTAACTCCCGAATCTCTTTTTTCTTTTCTTAGCCTGAGAACCTCAGACATTATTAACGAGTCTAAAATATGTGCTAAAACATCTTGCTGTGAACTGCTCCTCCTTTCTGGTCTGGCCAGCAAGTACAGCCGTGGAAGAACTCAGGCCTGTGGGCACAGTATCTCCTCACCCCTGGAGGACAGCAGAATTGATGAGTGGGACTCATCACTGGACTGTGAAAAACAGAATAGTCTTCAACTTGAGGTAGATGTTAGTCTTTTTATTCCCTCATAAGACCATGATGGGCAGAGGGCTCATTACCACCGCTGCTTTGGCATTCTAATGTGAGTGAAAGCATTTCCAAGTGGCTGTTGGGAATTCCTGGTTCTGGAATGCCAAACTGAACTTTTTTCAGAAGGAAACATATTTTCACAGCAGCCATGGAGGTATTTTCCACCTATCCTAATAAGAAAACTTACTGGAAACAATAATGCACTGGGAGAAGTAGTGGTCATTATCCAATAAGCTGCATGTAAAAATGTTTAATCACTTTCCCTCAGCTCCATTACTGATTATTTTTAACCTTAACCGTCAGTAAAGATCCAATGCAGTTTCCACTGACATGTGAAAGCTTTTTAACTGTAGCTGGTGCTGAATTAGTTCCTAAATAAACCTCTAGTCATCACTTGAAAGGACTGTGCTAAGTATATTATAATGGAACTCATAATAAACACATTTCCCTGAACTAATGCTAGAGGATCAAATGCATCGGGTTCCTGTGTTAGCCACTGAGCCAAGAGAGGGAAATGGAATTGAAACATCTCTTCTGTCATTTATACGTGGGAGTGAGAGACATGCTTTGTCATTATAGGTACTTTAGGGCTGTGTTTAAATAAAACACCTTCTGTTGGCTTGCCCTTGAACTCTGTCCCCTTTGTCCAGTTAAGCAGAACTCTGAAAGAGAAATGTAGCTCCAAGCTTGCCCTGCAAACTGTAGAGACTCAGCTCTAATCCTGCCATCAGGAGGGATTTGAAAAGTTTAAATGAATTGTCTGTGGAAAATCAATTATGAAGCAGACAAGTTTGCCTTTGTGGCAAGTGGAACTGATTCAGCTGTGGAATGCTTCCTCTTCAGAAAGTTAGATTTGAGGTCTACAGCAGCAAATACTGGAAGAGAAACCAAACAACTTTCTACTTCATGATAAGCAAAGGACCAGCCAGAGCTGCTTGCAGCCCACTGACTTGATGCTTCAGCTGCTGGTAGCAGCTCTCTTGCTGTCATGTCTTGTGTGCTGATGTGCTCTAGGTGTTCTGGTGAACTCACAGTTCCTCCTTCACTCTGTTATTTTTGTGAAAACTTGAATTTGTTTGACGTGTCAGTTACTGCAGCATATATAATAACCCAGCAAAACCCCAGCTAGCAGTGATTTCACTGGAGCCCTTATTTAATAATGTAAAAATGTTGTTGACCATTCACAAATGGTCCCTGACACCACAGGATGTCAGCTATCATTGATGGGAGAACCTCACTAACCTTAGTAACTGCAGAGTTAGACTTTAGAACTGGGTAAGACTTAACATATCTGAGGATGTGAGCACTGGACCTGCTTATTACAGAATGTTGCACAGTGTTGATGCTGTCAGAGGTCTCCACACAGCTTGATTCCAGCTTTGCCTCTGCTAGGGGAAGAGAAAACAAATACAGTGTTCAGTGTAGGAAATTGCAGTGATACAAAGGAAGAGGAATAAGGAGACATTTTCAGATATGAACCCATTCTGGATATACCTTTGCAGATATTAAGAAACCAGTGTCATCATGAGAGTGATCAGTCATGAGGACCAGAGAGATTATGGGATCTCTGCCAGTGGAAATACTGAAACTAGACCAGGTCCTTGGCAATCTGAGCTAGCTGAGACAGCTTGGAGCAGGAGGTTAGCCTAAAGGTTTCCAAGGTCCCTTCCCACCTAAATTATTCACTGGTTTTGTTTCTATCCCAGAGGCAGTCAGTAGTGAGAGAAAGTATGACAAATAACTATCATTATAAACATTTTCTGGTTGGTGGTGTACATTTAACACTCTCCAGAGCTTGAAGATCATTCAGAACAAATACGAATCCTCAGTGAAACAAGTCAGTGTCAACAGTAAGTAATTTGGTTTCCTATGCATCAGGTATCACCAAGGGAGCAGAGGCAATGCAGTCCTTCAAATCATTAAATCTCAGGTTTGAACTGTGTATATTTTTCTCTGAAAGCCGAGCGTTGACTCAGTGTCTGACAATCTCTGAGTGTCCTGGCATGACAAATAAAAGATGGAAATGTGAATTGCTCTGGAAGACCACCTTTGTTCTGAGCATGTACCAGTCACCTCATCAGCTGCACTGAGCTGTGCCCAGTCTTAGAGAAGAGATGACCCGTGTAAACCCAACATCAGAAAGCAGTTTCTGGTTTCTTCTTTCACTTGTTTTCCTCCCTTCCTCCATTATTTCTTCTTTTTTTTTTTCCTTCTTCTGGGGATATTTTTCAGAGTTGCGTGATACTTGATAGGACACAATTGGGCAATAAAGCAAAAATTGTTGCAGAGTCATTTTAGTGAAGTGACATTAAAGTTGTCATTTATTTGTTGTCATTTAATTGACAACTTGAATTAGGGGAATGTGTCAATAGATTTCTCCTGCTGGGGATGGGGAAAGGACATAATGTCATATGGTGATGGGGAAAGGAAGCACTTTAGCTTTTCTCCCTTGCACAGGAAACATTGTCTTGTCATAATGTTCCACTGAGGCTGCGAGTAGTCCTTGGCTCTACAAAAGAGGAGGAAAACAGTCTGTTTGTTGTTAAACCTACCCTAGTAGCAGCATTAGTCTTCAGGAAGCCTTTTAATAAAATATCTGTTCAGAAGGGAAGGGTGGTTATGGAACTGAAGAACTTGGTGGTATTTCTTGTTCTCCTTGCAGCCTGAATAGTGATGGAGAAAGAGGAAAGGCAGAAGTGGATGAAACTCCACTTCTGAATGGTCAAGCAGCTGCAGCAAAGAGAGACTTGCTTACAGAACCATGTGGCACAGGCAAACAAGAGGTCAGACTGAAAACCAGGGAACACAGCTCATCAGGGAAATAACTGGTCAGACAGTGGGAGCAGTGGAATGAGTGGGGATTCATGGAGCATGTTGCAGTTTTTACTTTCCCACATCTTCCATTTTATTGTTGTATAAGGCAGTATTGAGATGATTTTTAAACAATGCAGGTCTCACACTACAACTTACCACAAGTGATTTGCTCTGAGGTTTTTCAGAGAAGCACCACAAAAATCCCAGAGAAGCCTCTCCCCCCTTGCCACCTGTATTTGTAGAGTTGTACAGCAAATGTTGTAATTACAAGTTGGTACAAGTTAAATTAATTGCCCACTAGTCTGCTTTTAATTAGAATCAGGCAAGCTTGGTAATCTTCTAACATGTCCAGGAAAGCTGGATGAGTGTGTAAGTGCACCCATGCATTTTATTGATTTGAGTTAAAAATTCAACTCCTGAGATGAAACCCATAAAAACCAAAGCACGTTCTGGGATCTGAGGGTCTCTTCCAGACACAGAGTACCAATGTTTCTTAATTTCCTTTTCTCTGGATACAGAATAAAACCAAGAATATTTAACAGTTAATGCCCAGTATCTTATTTTAGAGAAACAATTTATAATAATAGTTAGAGACATTGTTTTATAATTGTATATTTCATGCCAGGGATGTAACAGTCACCACCATGAAAGCATCTCTGAGACACAGAGGGTAAAATACATCCCTCCTTCAACTCAGAATGAAATCTGTCCCACCAAATTTGAAGCCTGGCACAGGAATAAATGTCATCTAGTGGCTTTGGTGGCATTTGCAATATATCTCACATTTTCTGTCATAGTTACTGGAAAATACCAAGGTATCTCAGAAATCCTGGCAGGGGATATTGATTGGAAAACACTGGAGGAGGCCTGAGTTTAAATGCATGCAGTGTGTATCAAAGGAGCTGCTGATGGTTACAGCACATTCTGACAGCATGGATGGGGCACAATGCGAGGAAGTAACTCCCAGAGCTGAAACAGAGCCAACGAATGGCACAGACAGTGCAGGAGTTCCCAGTAAGACACAATTAACCCACCCCAGTCTGGGCTGGATTCTGGCCTCCCTGGACAGGAGGCTGTGGGGACATCCAGGAGGCTGGGCCTGTCTCACATGAGATGACAGCCTTCACAAGAGTCAAGTCATATCTAGATGAACTGCCTGGGAGTCAAGCTTTTTGCTGTCATGCCCCAAGATACTTCACTGAGACAAGTAAGCACCTTAATATGGATTTAGATGCCTATCTTTTAAGCACCTAAGATCAAAACTCAGGCTGCAGGTTTGATCTCCTGTGTCTTGTGTTTCCTCTCTGCAGTGATGAGTGAAGCCTCACTCTGTGGCTGCTGTGTCCCTGGAGAAGAAGCTGGCTTCTGCATCTCTAAAACCCAGTTGAGGTAAGGTCAGACCTGGCCAGTGGCACAGAGCCAGGGGTCTTGTGGGGTTAATCGTTATAGGGAGGGGTAGGAAGTAGGAAGGCTGAACTGGCATGGGCATCTCATTCCCTTGGCTTTTCCGAGACCAAACCAGCCTTAACCTGCAGAACTGGGAACAGATTGCTGATGGCTTTGTGAGGTGGCAAGCATACAGGAGGGTAGGAGAAAGCAATTCTTAGAGGGTAAAATCTGGGGGACACCACTGTTCTGCTGGTGACCCCTTTACTTGGAGGCCCTTTTTGCAGTGTGTGATCAAGGCCCCTGCTCCACAGTCCTGATTATTGTGCCTCTTCGTTCAGGCACTGTGAGTCCCCTCAGAGCAGCTGCATCATTTCCTAAATACACAGGGATGCCCTGTTAGCCATTACTGCTGCTCTCTCCTGCCCCAGCTCTTGGAAAGCTTAACATAATCTCTCCCGTGTCTCCTTTATGCTCAAAACTTTTCAGCAGATTTCTTCTGTTTCTGTGGTGCATTGCTTGGAGCAAGTGTTTTCTTCTTTCCAGGTTTCTTGTGCCTTTTTGTAAGTGCATTTCCCACTCTGCTCTGCCATATTGCACTGCCAGGATGGTCTTCTTTTTCCTTTTTAATACTGTAAGTGTGCCTTACCCTCATTAACCTCCTTGTTAGTAAAATAAGAACCACAACACTGACATGTTTATATGAAGCTGACTTACTATCCAAGACTGGAATAACAAGTGTTTCTATGGGATGAGACTGTGGGAAGAAGCATGAAGGACAAGCACTAATTGCCCTTTAAGGGACTCAAGCCTAATACTCTCCTGCTGTTAATTCCTCATTTTCCTGATCTCCACAGTCACAGTAGTAGTGCAGTTTGAGGAGGTCAGGGCTATATTGGCTTAAAAATGATAAATGCTTTAATAAACGGATCTGTACAGCCAGTGTCAAAGTGCAACAAAGAAGAGACAGGCAGCTGGTCGTGCTGGGACAAAGGGCTGCGCTTCGGCCGGGAGGCAGCCCCGTTTCATCTGCAAGCCAAAGTCCCTGTTGCTCAGGTATCTCTTCTTGCCTAATTAAATTGCCTGTGTGCTTAGGTGGAGAGAGATGCAAAGTGCAGCAGCAGTGTGCAGTGCTTACATAACCTGAGTGATTTCTGCTGCAGTCATTGGAGGGGTTAGCTAATGGCAGGGTACGGCAGCCTCCTGCTGAGTTTCCATTACCTTGTAATTTTCAGCTTGTTCACTGTTGCAAGAATGCCCCTGTCTTGTAATTCCTCCAGCATTCATGTCTCATCTTCTCCAGGTTTGAAGTACATAAGATGCTTTCTGCAGGGGGATTTATTGAGATAAGTTATTGAAGTTGAGCTCTGAGGCAAGCATCCAGTATTATGCTATTCATCTCTGAATTTATGTTCCTTCTTTCTTTTGAAGGTCTAATGTAATCACAAACAATTTGTTTTGTATATGTTTAAAAATTCATCATTTTCTTGTACAATGGAAAAAACAGCACTTGTAGCTTATTAGTGGTGGGATTCACAAAACATCTGGATTTTCCTTTTGATGTAATTTCTGTGTGACTAAAACTCTGCCTTCATTTTGAGTGGTTCAAATGAGGAGGTAGAATCACTCTGCCAGAAACTCATTGCATGTGCTTATGAGTTAACCTGTGTAATCTTCCAATTTGAGACAATTATCTCTTTTTTTCCCCTCTGGCATATTCTGATCATCTTCCTGGCATATGGGAGAAACCCCTTCTGCTGACCCTCTCACAGGGAGGGTCTCTGTTCCTTGGCTCTTTCTTCTCTTAGAGCCCCTGGAGCTCCCTGTGCTCGGTGCTGTACAGACGTTTCGGAGCCCAGAGCCTGGTACTGAACTTCCAGCTTTCAGTAAGTAAGAGAAAGGTGTTAGGATTGTCCCTGCCCTACAGTTGTGGGTGTTAGTAGAGAGTTTAAGGGCCAAGCACATAAAAATTCCACTGGGTAGCAACTGAATTCAGTGTTTCTGGAATAAACCAGACTGTGAGCAATCTGGCCAACCTCACTTGGGATATCTGTGGTCGAGGTGGGAATTAACCAAGCCCTCTTCTTCCGATTCCTTAACCACAAGCCAACCACTTATTTTTGAGGAGCTGACATTTGACTGTAAGCTGAATGTTCAGAAAGAATAAAGAGGCCCCAGGAGCCACAGCAGATGAAGAGTCAAGTGCTGATCACAAGGAAGACTACTGGGGTAAAGCATGGGCAAGGTCTTTAGGGCTTACTCCAAAGCACACCAGAGTCAGGAAGAGTCTCTTCGAAATGTCAGGTCAGGAACTTACTACTGCTGTGTCAGATGTTAGAACTGTTGCTGCTGTGTGCTGCTAACATAATAGTGATTTTCTTCTAGGGCAACAAATCACACTGCCCAGGTTGATAGGGAGGAAAATGTGACCAGACAGCAAAATTTCCAAATTTACAGAAATGGTGAAATACCCTGGGTCTGCAAAATCTACTTTAGGCAGGATGTATTTTCCTTTGCACAAGGTTAACAATATTGTTGGACTATTCAGCTGCTCCTGACAAGAGAGGTGAGAAAGGAGCTGTAAGCTCCACAAAGCCACACATAAAACTTCAGAGGAGGGTTTTCTGCCCAAGTGACTCAGCAGCAGCTGACAGCCCCTGATTCCACCTCCTGCCATGTCCGTCAGTCTGGGCATATTTGTTCATTTGTGGAGCTTAATCCACTTCCAGCCTAGTGGAAACTTCAGAAATTCAATGGAGATCTGTACCTGCCTGGGATGGCTGTTGCCGGGCTCAAGATGCAACTGACCTCTTTTCATAGAGGTGTCTGTTTCCAGATAAAGGCATGGAACAATGTGAGGGCTCCCAGGTCACTGGGAGATGCTAACACTCATCCTGGGATCAGCTTCATCCAGTGGATGTGTGCATGCACTGCTGCCGAGGCACAGCTGCGTGCTGATGGTGGTGGATCACCTCTGCCTCCAGTTACACCTATTTCCCTCATTACTCATGACCTCCTCTATCTATCCTGGTAGTCTGGCAGGTTGCAGTTTACATTCCTGAGGCAAAACCTCATTTCCACGGTGCATCCACTAGTTACAGTATCCTGAAAACAGGTTTTACTGGCATGGTCCACCACTTGCAGTTTCCAGCTGTTTGATCTCCCCCGTGGCAATCGTGTCAGATGGAAAAAAATGACTTTCACAGCAGAATCTGTCTTTCCAAAAGGGATTTGCAGGCAGTGAAAAGCCAAGCTGCCAGTGAAAAGTGAAGCTGTGTGAAAGCTGCTGATGGGGGCCATGTCACAAATGAGTGTTTTAGGTCACTTAAAGAATCACTGGCAAAGGTATTGGCAAAAGCAGGTTGGATATAAAAGAGAAAGCATCACAAAGTTAATGGGCAAGGTTCACTCTACTACTTACTAGGTGGTTAAACACACAGAGAAAAAGCAAACTAAAATCTAAAATCAATCAATCTAAAATCAGAATCAACCCAAAAATTGTCTTCATGAAGGTTGGGGGGGGGGGGGGTGGAAGGTGGGGGCAGGGAGCTGAAGGATGAGGATAGGTAGGGTGCAGGTAAAAAGGAATATAAGAGACCCCCTGGTTGAGGCACAAGGTTCAGAGTGGACCCCATTGCCAAACTGAGCCCCAGACTTGACCAACAGTTTAGGCCTAGGGGTTTAACAGCACTTAAACCCAACAGCACTTATTCAATAGCTTAAGTTAACAAACGATTCATCTAGAATTTACTGTAGCACAGCAGGAACTCACGGGCCTCATTTCCTTACAATCTAAAGAATTTAATAATTAGGAGAGCAATATTCATGGACATTTGCTGTGGCACACTCCCACTTGCACACACACAGGCCCAAAGGGGCTGCACAAGGTACGAAGCTGTGAAAGAATTGCCCTCGAATTCAGTGAAGTGTTCACATTGAAAGCCTTTGGATCTTCCCAATGGGCAAAGGGTTGAGCCTCAGGGAGCGGGGGATGAGCCCAGGATCCATCACTGTCGTTCAGCAGGTCCTTCAAGTACAGCAAACTTGAGATTTCCTGAGCTGGGAGAGGCCCCAGCACAGGGAGGTCGCTGGTGGCAGCTGCTGCAGCCCAGGAGAGCTCCAAGGGTCTCACTCGGGACCGCTGTTGGTGGGGTCACGAGAGATGGGCTCTAGTCACAGTCATTTTCCAGCCTGGCTGCAATTCAGGTCGGTCACTCCTTAGAAATTCTGGTAGCAGAATTGTTATTCCAGGCTTGGTATTCAGGAGAGAAAAATAAGTTTCCAAGACTTGGTTAAAGAGCAGGAGCTCGTTGGACAGCAGCAGTGCCTGGGAGCTGACAGTGTTTCTGATAAGCTCAAGAGGAGCTGAGCCCAGGGGCTGTTCATCAAGGCTGAGGCCTAATGAGCATTTATGAGATCATAGTATGGCCTGGGGAGGGGGGATACACCAGCACATGTGCATATAACACTCATGTACATAATTATTAATTTTTCTTTCCTTGCTGTAAGGTACCAGCTACTTACCTGCTCAAACAAAATTTTTCTAAAACCTAAACATATGTTACTCAGCGGTGGGTCCAGTCAGTTAAAACTCTCAGAGGCATTTGTGAAGCTGGAACAAAATTCTGCCAATAGTGCAGCTTGCAGATGCACACCAGAAACTACCAGGCCCCATATCGTCACCTTGATAGAGACTATAATTACAAGTGGATTATACGGCATAGAATTAACCCACAGTTAAAATTTTTGTATAAAAAACTACCAGGAGTCATCATAATCAGTTCACCAGAGAAAAGTAACTTTTATTAAAAAAACCAGGATATTTATAATAACCTGGCAATTACAAAATGCCTCCTGCTTTTAAAAAAGCAACCCTGTATTATGGTCTAAAATTTTACTTTACATAATCTCTTTTTGATGAGAAATGGTAATGTTGGCTCTTGTGTTACTTAGGACACCCTCTGAAGTGTCTACCCCTGGAATCTGTACTCTGGGAAATTTCCTAAAGGTTCAGGAAAGCAAAAGTTGTTCTATCAAAGCAGGCCTTTGAGAACAGTAAAAATGTGTGCACCAATGTAGATTGATGTCCCAGTTCTACTGAGGGCAACAGAGCTGCTCCACTCATATTTACTCAGAGCTCTCTTTAGTAATTTATTTTGTACATCAAGAGTATTATTTCTGGAATATGATAAAACATCTGATCTGAAAGTTTATCTAGTTATTTCTGCCTTATATTAAGCATATTTTGGGATTCTCTGAATGCACTGCAGATTTACTAGCCAAAATTTATTGTGTTTTAAATAAAGTATAATTTGGAAAACTTCTGCTTCTATGTCACAGGCTTCTAGTATTGGCCAGATCATACTCTGATACTATTTAGAAACCCCTCATTTGTGACTTGGCACAGAGGAGGTCATGTGCACTCCCCAATCCTTTGATCTGAATGTGGCCAGTATGTCCTTCAGCCCACATGTTTGTCACACTGGGGTACTAGTGAGTCTTTGCTGCAAAACCAGATTCTCATGTACATCTTCTCCTGGAAGGGGAAGTTTGGAGAGATTTCCATGAAGCAGATGGTGAGGACACTGCGTTGTGTATCACCGAGGAGAGCAAACCACAGCTAGCTCTGGAATATAGCAACTCTAAAAGGCAGGAAAATAGGAAAACTCAGCACAGCACATACTGCATGTGTGGTGTACTCGAGAGGCCATTGTTTAAGGCTGAAGTCTTTGTTATTTTGCTCCAACATGCAATAAACATCTGTAGGGCCTCTCTTAGGCAGCAGATTCAGAGGATGCTCAGAGCAGTTGGGTCTGAGCCTGCAGCCGCCCTGTGCTGTATTTGACACATCTGTGACATTCACAGCACACGGCGGGTGTGGAGCCAGGCTAGGCTTGGTCCACCATGGGCTCCCTGGCCCTGAGGCCTCTCAGTCCCTGTCCACTCCTGGTGTGGGGGTCAGGCTGTGCCTGGCCAGGGCAGCCCTGCAGCTCCTGGAACAATTTTGGAGTTTGCTTCCAGCGCCCAGTTCAGGGGCAGATACAGGGGTGAGAAGGCCCTGGGGAGGGCATCAGGCTGGGAGCTCACACGTTCAGTGGCAGCAGAAGGCTCCTTCCCCCAGGGACAGAGAATTTGTGTAGTATCATGTTTCTCAGTGCTGTGTTTTCATTTGTACAGCTCAGTTTATTTGTAAGATAACCCCATCTGTCTCATACACAGCTTCATCTCCCCACCTGTGCTTCTGGATTGTCTGGGGCTTACCTGAGGATTTAGGTTAAAGGAACAGTATTTGTAAAGGGAAACAAGTTGTCTGAGGTGCTATTAAATCTGCGTAAACTGTTTAACATGAGGGGTTTCATTCATTTATTTATTCATCCATCCACTTATTTTTTACACCTTCCTGTAAACACATGGCTGTAATCACTGTGAGGTGCTGCAGTTTGAAGCACTACCCTGGTAAAACATGACAGCTTTTGTCTTTCCTCAGAGCTCCCAGAGCTTCAGATGGAAGAAGATGGAGAATTAGAAAGTGATCTCATTATCCTCTATTGTGCATTAACAAAACCCTGGCACTAACACAGTGAATACAGATGGACGTGAAAATAATTGCTTAGTGCAAGTCGGATTTGGATTTTTCCTCTCACTTTATTATCTGGATGCTGAAGGGAATATTAGTGAATTGTGGCATGGGAAAGTAGGTCAACATCAAACCTGACGGAGGGGAAATGTGGTCAAAAAGTACAAGACTGACCCTCTTATAGTGGGCAATTGAAAGAAACACTGAAATTACAGCCAGAATGATCCGACAGCTCTTCCTCTGCTTGTGCTTTTGAAGAGCTCAGCAGTGAAACTGTTGTGTAGGCATGTCCTTAAAAAAAAAAAAAAAAGAAGGAAAAGAGAAAGAGAAAGAACCCTGTATTGATTTAGACAGAAAAGTCAAATGTTTCTGTTGCTGGAACTGTGATAATAAATTCAAAAATATTTCAGGAGCTTCTGGCTCTCAATATGATATGCCAAGGGGATATGTGTCCTGGAGGAGAAGCTCCCCAGTGTGGCAGGGAGTGGTGGGAGAGGATTGATGACTGTCCTGCTGAGCCATGCACAATGCTCAGCATTGGGAGGACTTTGCTCTAATGAAATCTTCAACCCTCCGCTGCCTTGCAGACCCTGAATAGCAGCTGCCAGCGCTGAGGAGAAGCTCGGCACAATGGAAGGGTCAGACTGAAAAAGTGGAACTGGACTTAAAAAGTGGTAGAGATAAGGGGACAATAAGAGTGTAAGAGAAATGTTGTGGGGTTCTTTTTGCCTTTGGTAACAGCTGATTGCAGCATTCCCTGTTGGGAAAGGCATCGTTCTGGGAGATGAAGTTTGCACACAGGGATTTCTCCCGGGGACTGGCCCTCCTGGAATGGCTACAGGGAAGGGCCAGAGCTAATCCATCCTCCTGTTTGTCTCATCTTTCTTTCTGGGCCTGCAATGAGGAAGCAGAGCCTGATCTTGTGAGGTGCAGTTACCAACAGTGACTGAACACACTTCTCCTGCTCCAGAGTGCGTACAGTTTCCATGTAAGAGAAAAGGCAAAGTTTATGTAAAGCAAAGGAAAGCCGATGGAAGAAATGAGGTGAAGTGCTGGTGTACCACCTGTCTTCCTTAATATCAAGAGGGGAAGGTAGGCTTAAAACACATAAAACTCAACACTTTCTCTCAACTTCACTGTTCTACAGTTAAATGGACTAAAACAGGAGAAAAGTGTCATTTCTTCTCACAGGTGGTGTAAGGAGTGTTGACTCAGTTGACTGCAGTTTGGAGGAGTGTTGGCCTGATTTAGCTCTGGGGAACACAGAGATACCAGTTATGGCACAAGGGAAGGTTTGGATTAAGCTGTTATGAACCACTTAAACCTAGTCAGCAAACTGGAAAATAATGTTCCCGTCGCCAACCTGATAAATGACCTGATGCTCAGGTGGAGCCACACACACAGTCTTTGAGATCCAAAGTCTGTTTCATTACAGGTGCATTGACATGCAAAACACCAGGGTGATGAGGATTTTTTGGAACAAAAGAAAACCCAAGAATTTTAATTAAAAGGAGTCATGGTTCTTCCATTTCCTAATCACATCTCTTTTTTAACAATTGTCACAAACATCTCCAGCACTGTGGCAAGGACACAGCATAACTTAAAAAAACCTGGGGAGAATATTGCACACAGGCTTGTCTAAAGAGAGAGATGGAACCTGGGCAGCCTTTGGTTTTATGGCCTAATGCAATCAGGGAGCACAAGATTTCCCTGACTTTAAATGCTTTCATTGGACTGATTTTTAAAGGAATAACCTTTAATACAACACATCTGCTGCAGTGGCCTGCAGAATCTCTGGGGTTTTTAGGCTAATACAGATTTTTCTTTTACAGAGACACAGCTTTGTCTGCCTTTTAAATACCTGTGTGCTTTTCCCCTTGAGTAGGCACTGTGGTACTGCCTCTGAGCCAGAACCCCCCCCGTGGCTCTGGGCACCTCTCTTACCTTCTTCAGCACTTTAGCTCCTTGTGCTTCGGGATGAGGGCACCACCACACATCCAGAAGATGTTGGTGTGCCCTGTGGATTTGGCTACACATGGCCCATGGCCTGAGTGAAGCAACCCACAGTGCAGGAGGCCGATGTGTTGTCCATGTGTTACTGCAAAGTTAACGCTCATTTTCTTCACATGGATGCAAGCACTGGTTCAAGCACTAATCTGAAATGAAGCAGTGTAAAACTGGGACAGCTTCCTGGATAGCAGCAGTGGTGCTTCAGGTTCCCCCTTACACTGGGATAAGGACATGACCTGTTCTGTACTCCAGAGACGAGTGGGATCAAGTGGAGAGCAGATTGCAGTGGCTGACTTTGGTTTGGATGGGACTGGGCGGGGGGGGCGTTTGAACAAAGGCAGCTCCAGACACTTACGTCGCTCAGCACGTTGGAATTTGATTTTATGGATTGACACAGATTTCATTCAGCACAGGGATTTGCATAAAAAGGCTAATGGTTTATGCTGTGATAATACAAAAGTCAATAACAATGTCGAGGGGAAAAAAGGACAGATCAGTGTAGAATGAGAATGCCTACCAGGAATCTCATGACCTAGAGAGGCGAGGCTGGGAGAAAGAGTTCCTGCTGCTGGCACAGGGCAGAAACCTCAGATAACACAGAAGAAAGGTGCCACCTGCAAGGTGAGCAGTGACTGTGTGCCACCCCAAGGAAAGGGTGTGACATGTGGGGGGAGAGGGAACCACATTGATAAGAAAAGAAAGATGTTTTATCTGAATAATAAGGCAGGAAGCTTGGGCTTATTTATCTGCTTTTGAATTTTAATGATCAGTTCGAGTGATAATTACAGAATTTCTATATTTATATAAAACCAGCACATAAAATAGCACAATTTGATATTTATGAAGTGCCAGTTTTCCATAAATACAGAGATTTGTTAATGAGCGCTGGGAACTATTCATTAAAATTCAGAAGTAGATAAATAATGAATAGGAATTGCTGTTTATTCATTAAAATCCTAAAAAAAAAAAAAAAGGCAAAGAAAAAATATCTCCTCACTTATTGTTGATGAATCCAGCCTGTTTTAAAAGCGATTTGTTTTAATTAATGCCATTTGACAATATTAGTGCCAAAATAGCAGAGAGTCACTCGCACATTGCAGGCTGTAAGTAGGTCTGCATTAAAGCATCTGAGGCCCTGGAATAAACAAATCTGGGCCCAATAGGAACATTCCTGACTGTTTCAGCCATCAGGGCATCCCCACTTGGGAAGGAAGGGTCAGTCAGTCAATGCCTGCGTGATGTGGGTCCCCTGTGGACTGTGGCTTCTGCAGGGATTTCTCTGCTGCTTCTGATGGAGGATTTATCCTTCTTCAAAGGAGGGCCTTGCTGGTGAAATATCAACAGAACAGTAGATTTCAAAGGAGAGGCACAGTTTGAATTTGGTACAGGTCATAGGTTTTGTGTCAACCTATCTGCAAACTCAGCCAGAGGTAAATACTGGTTATATTCAGGTCCTTAGCTTTCGAACCTCACTTCTGAACTTCAGAACTGACATCTGTTCTTCTCAGGAAATGAGAACTTGGCCCAGATTTGAGGTCTAGGTTGTGGTATTGCTCTTAGGGACCCTCTGCCCTGGTTTGTGAAGGGTGGGGAAGATCTCTGCCATGGATCCTGTGATGTGGAGCTGGGCAAGGACACTGTGCTGAGGCCAAGTTGTTCAGCACATTTCTGGTGTGAGCCCTGGGCACTTCAGGTTGTCCAGGGGCATGTCTGGTGGAATGGTGTTGGTAGGAAAATGGACAGATGTGAGAAACATCCCCTCATAGCACATGGATGCACCCCTGGAGGAGCTGACTTGTAAATGAGGCTAACTTAGGTTTTGTGTAACTGCTGGATGAGGAAAGGCTCTGCTGTGCCTGGAAACCTGGATGTTGATATTGTGTAGCTGACCGTCAGCTCAGCATTCCGACCACTGTAAAATCTGGAGCAACATCATATTGCAATCAGGGCACAGGCTGTCAGGAAGCAAACTTCCAGACAAAGCCCTTCGTTTGTAGCAGTCCTTTTCTTCCTCCACCTATTTTGTTCCTTTTTATTGCTTTGTTCCATATATACTTGTGCTTTTACAGTCTTCGAAGTGCCCTGCACACTGTGGAGGTGGCAGCTCTGAATGCTGATGAATCTCTGGAAGCCTTGACAGTGTTTTGTTGGTTTGGGGGTCTTTGGGAGAGCTTGCCCCCTTCCCCACAGCCAGCCCAGGAGCGTGGTGGCAGGGCCCAGGGGGGTTTTCCCCAGTGGATTTGGGGATGCTGGATCAGGCCCTGCGGGGCACTGGCTACCTTGTTTCTGGCTCTCGCTGTGGAGTATAAGGGGAAGAGTAATGCTGTCAGTGGTGTAACTGCCAAGAACACAAGGTAAAGGCTTGTCAGGGAGAACATGGAATTGGAAATGAGGATTCAGGGGTGCCTTTAAATGAGTTTCTTGTCTCTTTTTGAAACCAAGACAGACAAAAAAGGGGCTTAGGATATTAAAAAGGGTCTTAACGACATTTGTGCTGTAAAAGGTCCCCTCTCCTTTAATTCCTTCTGTCTCTCCTTGACCTCTTGTCTTTTCCCTAAAGTTGGATTTAAAACAATAAGGTGGGGGGGGGTTGTGTAAAATATCAAATTGACTCCTGTGAGGAACAAAATTAATTCTACTCAGGAGCAGAAAACAAAAACCAGAAGCATCAAAGCGTAGACATAAATTCAATATCCCACTGAGCCCATCACTTAGGATACTTCACCCTTTCGTGCATGTCTATCTTTCAATCAAATGTAGATTTAGGGAAAGGGTTTGTTTTAGTTTAGCCTGGTGCTACAAAAGCAGAAGGAAAAGAGCAGCAGCAGTCGCTGTCTGTTTGCTGGGTGAGGTTTATAATTTCACAAATGCCAGATGCATTAATCCAACCTGTCATGTTGCAGCTCTGTTTGTAGATCAAATGGGATTAAAAGATTTAGTTGAAGCTTTCCTGATACATTTAAATAATATGACTGGAAATGTAATATTTGGGAAAATGAATATTTTAGAGGTACAATTTGAGGCACCTGATACATTAATACCTGCTATATTAAAAAGGAGCAGAAAAGAGGTGGGCTAATTCTGTGAAACATGCCCCTAATTCACTCTGTGTTAGCACCAGGAATTTGGCGTGGCTGTGGCATGGCTGGGTGTGCTCACCTATGGAAATCCAACCAAGATGTTTTAATGCAATGATTCCTGTGCAGGGCTCAGCATTAAGGATACACTTACACACTTTGCTGGAAAGGATTTTTTGAAAATTCCTGCAGTACTATGCCTGTTTGTTCCCTTTATTTTTTTCCTGGCATACCCACTGTTTAATAACTGTATGTGGGAGAACTGGCTTAATCTATTGTATCTTTTTGCCCAGTGATGTCTGTTTAAAAAAGCCCTCTCTTTAGTGGTGGAATTTCCCAGAAGTAGGACATCCAGTGCACAAGTTTTGTTGAGCAGGAGCAGCATTGGCCATGTGACTGAATAAAGAGCTGTTATAAAATACCTATTTAGGACTGACTTATTCTGCACCCAGGACATGTGGTTGCAGCGTGAACAGAGGCATGCAGAGCTGCTCTGGTTTCGGTCTTGTGCAGGTGAGTGGGACAGCAGGGAGGAGACTTCTGCTCTGTGGTTGTGGGCAGCCTGCAATGGTCACTGCAATGAATGGCACCATCTTATCAGTTTGACATTAAAATGGCAGCAAAATAATTTCAAGCATGTTTTCATAAAATCAGAGGGTCACAGGATATCCTGGGATGGAAGGGACCCACAGGGATCAATGAGTTCAATTCCTGGTCCTGCACAGACACCCCAACAATCCCACCCTGGCAGCGCTGTCCAAACGCTCCTGGAGCTCTGGCAGCCTCGGGGCCCGTGCCCATTCCCTGGGGAGCCTGGGCAGTGCCCAGCACCCTCTGGGGGAAGAACCTTTCCCTCATCTCCAGCCTGACCCTCCCTGACACAGCTTCATGCCATTCCCTTGGACATAAAGACGTGTTAAGGGCATAGTGTTGATGACAGGGAGAGATAGAAAGAAATGTTGACGTGGCTCTATCTGTAGTAGGTACACCAGCTTGCAGCAGTGCTCTTTGGTTAGGCAGCTGCACTGTTCCCATATGGGAACAGCTTTGAAGATGGGGTGTTAAGGGTGATCAAGAAGATGTCAAACAAAGAAAGCTTTGGCAGTGTGGCTGAGCAGAGACATGACTGCTCTTTCTAAGCCCACGGGGAGGAAGGGAGTTTATGCTGCAATAGTGAAGAGCCCTTGAAGAGAACAAATAGGTATAGACTGGCCATCAATAAACTGGAAACCACAGGTTACCACAGGAAGGAAGTTCTGGAGCAGCAGGAGTGTGGGATGTGCACTCGCCCAGTCTCATAACAAAGCTTCTCTGTTTCTGAAAGGGCTTGTCTGACAGGGTTGCTTCCTGCAGTGGCAGGAGACTGGACCCACAGACACAGGAGGCTGGAGTTAATTAGCCCCAGCCCAGTACAGCCAGCTGGGGTTGTTCACATTGCCTGGGGCAAGAGTTTGCCCAACAGTGCCTGGAAGGTTAAATCAAGGCAGACTGTAGGATGGGGGAGGTTTCTGCAGAGATGAGCACCAAGCTGTGAGAAAAAAGAGATTAGTTTAGTGTTTCTGGATATTGTGGGAGTAGAAATTATACACTGGGCTGAGAAAAGAATTGCTGGCACCTGCATATTCATGCGTTGTTCTTCAGTGTCATCAGGAGCATCTAAAGGTGTCAGCATGGTCTTCACTGGTGTCTGGGCGCAAGTGTTGTCAATTAAACGTCAGTGCTACTGTCTTTGAAAGAACCTTCCTCTTTTGGCTCTTCACCCTGCCAGTCTCCCATTTGAGACAGTCCAGCAGAGAATGAAATGAAGGTTAAAAAGCTTGTTGGCTCTCATTTGAAGAAAGAACTTGTGAACTTTGGGCAGAAAAACATTTCCATTTTAACATCTGCTTTTCCCTTTGTCAGTATGTGGTGTAGTAATTCATATACACGTAGCATTTATATTTTCCAAATCAAGAGTCAGGTTAGCAAGGGCCCAGATTCTTGGTTATTTTGAGGTTTGGATGATGTTTTTTCTTCCTCTTTCCCACACCGTACCAACCTATCTTCCCAAGCATAGGCAGTCACTAGGTCATTTTATGTCCCATTGTGCTGTTTAATACTTTATAAACCACCTGTCTCTTAAAGTACATCATACATACGAAATGGAAATTCCCTTCTGACTTTTGTTCTTAGCAAAACAGAAAATAAATCAGAAGCAAACTTAGATGCACTGTATCTTGCATGGCACAAAATTGTTCCATCTTGTATCTTCAGATTTTTTTCCCCACCTCTCTGAAACTCTCTTACCTACTGACACAGGGAGAACTACAAGCTGTGAAAAATCAGTGTCTATGTTATGTATTTCTGACAAGCCCTGGTATTATCCAGGGAACAATCCATTACTTACATATCGAGAGATGAGAGCATGTGCCTTTACCTCATGTTAACTCACCATGATTTCAAATATAAACACTTCTCAGAAGTGGGTAAGTAGAATTGAAGGCATTAGGATTCTGTCATGTCCGGTTACAGTCAACCTTCACATTGTAGCCTACTTCTGAAAATAAGGAACAGTGGGGTTTTGATCCAGTCATTTTTGGCTCAGCTAAGCACCTATTTTACTATTGAAATATTTCAAAGAAACAGCTCTTTTTTTTGCAAAATATTTTCCAGGTGGGAACTATCCTCCCAAATCTTTTAAGAAACTGCTAGATCCTAAGTTAGGTCCAATTATAATAGCATCTAGTTACCTGGGACCAGATTTGGATAAGCCTTTAGGACAGAAGCCTAGATGGATTTCTGGACACACTTAGATAGCCAGGTCTCTGGTGAAATTAGAGCTTGTTTTCTCAAGATGTATTGATGGGTGATGGAGTGGTATTTCCATGATCCGTTTTTGGCACCAGAATTGGCCAGGCTGAGGTGACAGGAGTGCTGAGGGCCATCTCTGTCCTTGCCAAGTGTTGCAGTGATGGTCTGGGTGAACAGACAGAGTCGACAGCAGCCCTGCCTGGAGCCAGAGCATCAGCTGGGGTCCCCTCCCCTGCCAGAGCCCACCTGGGGCAGGCTGATGCAAGCATTAACCTCTCCTGTATCCATCACTCACAGCCCTTCAAAGGCCTGAGCATCACTTTGGGGTCAAGGGCATGGAGTGATGGGATCCCCTTAGACCTCACAGAACACCCAGGCTGTGTTTTGAGTCCCCCTGAACTGTTACCATAAGTGAAGAGAATTGCAAACTGGAGCACTGGGTGTGAGCAGGCCACTAAGCCCAGAACTTGGGTTGGGTTTTGAAGCCAAGGAGGATGGATCCTCCCTGCTGTTCCCTCTGTGGATGTCAGCCTAAGCATCTTTATTTTTTTGAAAATCTGTCATCTTTATCCTCGCATCTTCACATCTCTGATCACAGAAACACTGTTTGAGGAGAGAATCACTACTTTGGGGCAGCAAGCCCTGTCCCTGCCTAGCTCAGCTCATAAATCCTGCACGGTTTGATGAACAGCTCACACAGAGAAAGTTTCTGATGTGTCTATGTGCTTGCAGGAGTAGAACCCAAAGCAAATCAAGTTATCCATGACATCAAGACACACTTGCAAAAACAATTTTAATCAATTACAACTACAATTGCATGCTGAACAAGCTGCAACTGGATTGTCTTATGTACCAGCCGATCATATTGGGCATGTAAGATTAAATTAAAGTTTTCTAATTGCGTTTAGGAACATACAAAATACTACAGTCTAAAGTGTATCAAATTAATTCTTCAGGCGTAGCCTAATTGGATGGAAATTGATTTATCATGTTTGGACCAAATGAGCCAGTAAGGCATGACTAGTACAAGCGAGGTAAGGAGAACAATGTCTGTGTCAGTAATGCTTAGAGAAAAGAGAATGTCTGGAAGAAATGAAGGGTGTTATGTTGAAAAGTCTCTCTGAAGAGGGAAGAAATTATACATTCAGAGTCTCCATTGTTCATACCTACAAAGTGACTGAAAAGCCTTTGGTTATTTCTGAAACTCCAGGAGATAGATAGGTCAGCAAGGGAGGGAGAAAATTACTTTTTTAGGCTTTGTAAATATTGTTGTTCTATGAAAGGAGATTATCTGCTGATCAAGTCATTATACTAATGCATTGTCAAAATGGGGATAAAATTGCTCCTTTTTAAGAGTTATGCAGAATCTTTAGCCAGCCAGGCAGTCGGGCCAGGCTGGAAGGCATCACAGGAAAGGGCACGTTCTCTATAGGCGACAGCCTATTTTAGACTAGTTTCCATATCTCTTTATGTTCTCTATAGACCTGATTAAACTCCGTAGCACTTGCCTGTAGTAATGGCACAGAAAGCTTTTGAATTTATCTCCCCGATTCACCTTTTGCATAAGAAGAATATTCCCTATCATTAACATACATTCAGCCTTATTCTGGTCTGCCAGCCTGAGGAATGCACCGACTGGTGATCTGAAGGTGTGATGGCCCAAAAAGCCCTTGCCAGGGAAAAATGTGTGCTGGAGACTGTGGGTAGGTAACAGGGACCATCTGTGGGTTATCTGGGCAGAGCAAGGGTGGAGATGTGGTGCAGATGTTCTGTGCCTGCCTTGCACAGTCCCATGTCTGATTGAGTTCTTTGGAGTGTGCAAAAGCACAAAACATCATGGTCTAACACCAAATGCATCATGTTTTACAGTTTAGTACTGCGCTGGGAGGACAAGGGTGTCTTGGCCAAAGCCTGTACCTGGGCTGTGGGAGCAGGGAATGGTGGGCTTTGAGGGGACTCCTCCCTAGCTCAGAGAGAGGCAGGGCAGAAGTGCTTGCAAATAACATTTAAAATTTGTGAATTCAGGGCAGAGCCTTTTTTATTCAGTGGTTCCCTATTTGGAGGCCAAAAAAATGTCAGCAATAATAGAAATGAGTGGGCCTGCTGTTGTCCCCCTCCTAAGGGTTGGAATTACCTTCTATATTCCCTCTGTCTCAACATCCACTTATGAGGGGCTGAATATTTTCCATATACCCAAATATTGTATCAGAAAAGAGGATTTTCATACTGAACAAACTGATTCAGATTGCCTATTATACATTTTCAAGAGATGCTTAATACTATTAATAATATGAGTAAAATTAAATTTGCTTATCACAATGAGAGGAAGAAGAATGAAGTTTATTAAATCTCCCCACCAAAAGCACTGACTTACTGAAAATAACAAGTCTTCATCAAGAAGAAGCTGATTTGCCCTAAAGAATTGCTTTGCTTGTGTAGACGGGCCAATTGTTCTGGCTGTGAGCAGCACACAGAATGTTTCCTGGAGAAGAGCAGAGCTGTGCTTTCTTGAATTTTATCCACATAAGTTCTTGTTCTGCTCTCCCCAGAGTGAAATGAAACCTTTAAGCATCTGGAAAATTTGGGGTATGGACATGGAAACAGGGGAGATACTGCTGCCCTCCCAGGGAAGGTCCAGTGATATAGTTGGTCACACTGGGCAGCCTGTCCAAAAGCCAGTGAGGGGCTGAATGACTCAAAGACTTTCTGTTTGCTCCCTTTTTGCCAAAGAGGAGAGAACATTTCCTGGGCAGGTTATTCTCAGCTATTAAACAGCTGTGGAAAATTCACATATTCCCAAAGTTGGCCCTGACCTTGCAGTTCATGGTACATTTACCTTGTGAACCTGTCAAGCAAATATTGTGCAGTAAAGCAGAAAAGGGGCATGGATTGGCTTTACTTCCATTTCATGTTGGTTTTCACCCTATTTGTGGGTTTCCAGAGGAAATTTAGGCAAAGAAAATCTGGTCTTCTGGCTTCATGGAGCACCAAAGCACACTGTAAAGCAGGATGCAGTAAGGGCTCGTGCATCTCATGTGCAGTGCCTTTACAGCACCTGTGTGTGGCTGTACTTTAAGCCTTGTTGTTAAGGTCATTGACATCCCAAACTGCCCACAGCTGCACAAAGAAAAAAGTGGGATATTCCCCCTTTCAACTTTGTAGCCTATTGACACTCTGTCTGGATGATATTTTTCCATCAGTAGGGTGAACCTGGCTGCTGAATGCAGCCAAATATGATGGGGAGCCTGTGGCACACAGCAGTGCTGGCAGCTGCAATGCAACAACGTACTCTGACAAAATTTCAGTGAGTAGATGTAGTTTCACACCCAATTTCTTTTTAGAAAATCATCTTCAATATTCAAGGTGTTGTTTTCCTTTGCTCATAGGAGAACAGCCTTTAGATATTTGTAAGACATGCATTTAAATTTTTCAGTCAGCACTGCAAAACACACGATATCAATTGGTAATATGGATTTATGTTCTAGATATGTGTGGCCAGAGCCCAAACTGTGCCATGCCATGGCTTGGAAATGGGACATTTCCTGCCCAGCTGAGCTGTGCTTTGTATTTTTTGGGAAGGCAGTATCAGTGCAACTTTGCAAGCTGAAGATACACCACTGGTGTAACTGTGCAAGGCTTCACCAAAGCCACTGGATCTGCTGTGCTTTATATCAGTCATGGATCATCCTCAGAGCCTTAAAATGTTCCTCTGAGTGATTTTGAGCCCATCCTCTCATCCAGCAGAGCCAGGCGAGAATAGAAATTGAAAAGTGGAAGGAAAAGGCCAGAGACAGACACAGATCAGAGCAATCTTATGCTGTAAAAGTAAATCCCTATGGAGGCTTCTGGGATTATTTAAAGGAGGTGGTAAATGACTCAGAATAAAAACATAACATAGTTCAGAATCACCAGCTGTGTTTTCCTTCCTGCGATCTGACAGTGCTTGTGTGCTGTGTCTGACAATGAAAAGAGAGCAAAATTCTGCTGCTGGAGTTCACAGGTTGCCAGATTTCTGGGCAGTGAGACACTCTTGAGAGAGAAGCTATCCCTTGGATAAGGGAGAGACCTCCTACCTGATTCCTCCTCAGCAGCCTGTGTTGGGGTCAGTGAGTCCCAGTCTCATGGATTCACTGACTTTGTAAGGAGATTCACGTAAGTGCTGTTGTTATCAATGCTTAGAAATAGCTGTTACAGAGGTGACTAATACATGTATCAGATGGTTATGTGCTTAATGGGAGCTGACACTGTAAGGTATTCATAAGCAGCCTCTGCTGGTCTTGTAATAATCTGTGCAAATTGATTAGCTACTTATCCAAACACCCTTTACCTAACCCTTTAGAAGCTGTTCATAAATATACTTCTAATACAAACCACTCTCCCTCAGCTGCTTTTCTGGCCTTGGACACAGTGCAAGAGGAACCAAGTCCATTAATTCCTTGAAGTCCAGCTACTGATAACCACAGTGCTGAGCTTGCACGTGGATCCTACATGATTCAGTAAGGTTTCTATGGGACCAGGAGCTGGCTGTATGCGCAATTGCCCCTGGTCCACACGCATCACTGCACACCAGCACAGGGCTGCTCTGGCACAGAAAATAGGGCAGGATGTTCCCAGTAGCACAGGATTTCTCCCAGTAGCTTCCCATCACCTATACTGTGCTGCAGGGGGACGTCTGTCTGATGGCACTCTGGACTTGTTTCACACAAGCCACGTTTGAAGCACTAGCACTGGAAATCCAGACATCTGAGAAGGAAGAGCCCGTGTGATGGGATGCACTGACACATCTGCCAATGCTCTTTGTGCAGAGACAGAGCGCTGTGCTTGATCTGTCAGCTCATTCCCCCTCTCATTCCCCTGACCCAGTTTCTAGGGCATCCCCAGGTCACCATCAGCCCCTTTTCTCAGCCCCTCTAGCAGCTTCAGCCACATTGGCCTCCAGCACATCGGCTCTCCCTGCCCCAGCACTGCCCCTGCTGCAGCCCTCCGTGGGAGCTGCCGTGTCCAAACCAGCACCACAGAGCCAGGGGTGAGGGCACAGGCTGAGCTCAGGCAAAGTGGAGCTGCAGTGGCCCATCCTCCCTCCTCAGGTGGACAGGCTTTGCTTCCTAAGGAGCTTCTGCAGAGATGGTGCCTTTGTCAGTTCCCTGTATTTTCCAACTGTTTCACTACCTGTTTCAGGCTGAGCAGGAATGAGCTTGGAGCACGAGCATTTAGCACTGAAGGGAGCATATGCAGAGCTAAATCTTCTGCTGGTGGAAATCAGTCCAGCCCCACTGCTTCCTAGAGCTGTGGGAGCTCCTGTCATTCACATCAGCTGAAAATCTGTTCTGCAAGCTGCCCTGAAGGCTCTGGAAGGTGTGGTTTCTAGTCACAGTATGCTTTTCTCTTTGCTGAGACAGTTAAATGTCCCAGTTTTACATAGGATGATGTTCATGGCTAGTAGAGACTAAATTGTTCCAGTCACCATGAACCATGCAGGTATCATGACTGGAATTTGCCAAAATGTGCAGCCTGAATATGGTGACCGTGTTATGAAAAAAGTACAAGGTGGGAGAAAAAGGAAGGGAAAGCATTTTCATTAGCAAGGATGCTATTGAAAAAAACCCCAACAAACCCACACTTTAATTAAAGCTATCCACAATTTTAGCCATCTCTAGAAATTGCTCCTTGCAAAGCAGCATGAAGATTTCACTGACAACAAGTGATTTTCATCAATTCAGAGAAATTTTATCATTTCAAGTTTTTAATAACTCTGCTGATGCAGGTGGCTCATGTAAAAACGGGCCATAACAAAGATGTTTAAAAACCATTTGAAATAATTTCAAGAGGGATTACTGCAAAAAATCACACGCATTACTCACGGAAACTCTTTTTAAATATCTGTCCATATTTTCTGGTGAGATGCTTCAAACACGTGAATAGAGTGGTCTCCATGATGTCAGTGGTAGATCTTGCCCATCAAGGATAATTCTGCCTCATTTCTTCTTTCCCTCTTTTCCTGGGTCTCTCAGCAGGCCTCACGCAGGTATTGATCCCTCCACTTTACTCTCAGGACTTAACTAAACAAACCAGGGTTGTCTTGACTCCTTGACATTTGTTTCCCCTCTTGCAAGAATATCTACACAGTGGCAAACCATCTGTGATCAGGCAGGATTTATTGTTTCACTGATTCCTGGAACTGAAAATATTAATGATGTAAAATATTGATTTGACAAAACAAACCTCTGAGTTGCTCAATGAGCCTCTCATCCAGGCACATTGCTAAGATGTCCATCCATTTTCCCTTTTCATATTTATTGGTAAGTGAAAAATCAGGCATGTCAAGCTGTTCAATTTCTAAAGTGAAGTACTTCTCTCCCTCAGATGCACATGAATAATTCTCATTAACCTTCAAGGGATTAATGCAGTTTCTTGCAAATGGCTGCAATATACAGTATTTAATATTTATGCTTTCCATATGGCTAGTGCTGTCATACATTCTTGTCAAACATGCTGCACAGTTAATGATATTTTAACTAAATGTGGTCCGGAAGACCTGGATGTTTGAGGGACACTTGTGCCCATCTCCATTTTTATGGATGCTATTTGAGCCTCATAAAAAAATTCCTAAAGAGATTAAATCAGCTGCTCTACCTAAACATAATGTTCAGCTGCCCTTAAAGCAAAGCTAAATGTGCTGTTGTCAGGTGACACCCAGAGCCAGTGAGCTCGGTAATATCCATGCAGACCCCAGAGTGCCTGAGAGACACAGAGTCACAGAATCATCTCAGAATGGTTTGGGTTGGAAGGGAACTTAAAACTCATCTCATTCCAAGCCCCTGCCATGGGCAGGGACACCTTGCACTAGATCAGGTTGCTCCAAGCCCCATCCAACCTGACCTTGAACACTTCCAGGGTTGGGGGTAGGATGGAAGATGAGCTGGGAACAGTTTCCAGGTTGGAAAACAGAACAACAGAGGGTGAAAGTAACCTAGCCAAGGGCCCAGCAAACCAGTGCCAGATACTGGGAGTAAACAGTGCTGTGTCCTGTGCCCTGGTTAGACCCTGCTGTCCACAGGATCCCTGTACCCTGTACTGTGTGAGTCTCTTACACGTTAGATCAGACTGATGGATGCCCAATACACTGTGTACCAGTGATGAAGCAGTTTTAAACATTGTATTAGCATTTTTCCCCCTTAAATGAAGTTTGATACATTTTTAAAAATACAGATACAGATTTTATCTGAACAAGCTTCCTGGAACTATTCAAAACAAACTAGGAACTTTATTGCAATCTTTGCATTTCAATTTTCCTGTAATCTACTACACGTTCTCTCATTGAGGGACATCTCATTTCATTTGCATTCCCTTCTTTGCCACCCTTTACCTCAGAAATGAACATATTCAGAATTTCTGTTCAATGTCAAGGCAAACGTCAAGATTTTCACTGTTGATTTGGAGTAATCTTGCACAGCTTTTCAGTGAAGAAACCAGTGGGGAAACACTGGCTACTTCTCTTATTTACATGTCCACGCATTGCTGCATAAGGAGAGATGGTCACAGACCACAGGCAGGAAACCTCCTGCTCCTGGGACCTCAGCCCAAACACTTCTGCCCGGTTCCCATGGAACAGTTCTACTGCAGCACTCAGTCTGGTAAAGCCATCAAAAGAGAAAGCAAACAGTTTGCTACAGCTTCCTGTTTAATGGACTAAAAATCCTCTATCAATCAGAACCATAAGCGTTTCTTCCAAAACTAAACCCTTACTTTCATGCTAAAGGGAAAGGACCTGTAAAATGTGGATGATGCTCATGGTTTGGGGAGCAGGGTCATGGGTTGTGATGACAAATGGCAGCACAGGTAGAAAGGACAACCTGCCAAGAGACGAGTGCCAATTGTCATGACAGGGTTGTCATCACAAGTGAGGATGCAATTTGTTCTGGAATACCTAAACCATTCATCTTTCAAGCCTAAAGCAGAAGGAGTTAAACCAAATAGATTCAAATAGGCAGGAGGGTGAAACACTGCCTTGAGATGAGATCTGTAACAGAGGCTGGAGAGGGAGTGAGAGGCAGGGCTCTGGACTGGTATTGCCAAGGCTGTTGGATGCTGATAATTTCTGGCCTACTCAAAGCATCTAGAGTGGGTTTTTCTTAGTTATAATTATAGACACACTTACATTTTAGGGTCATCCAGTGCCAAGCAGGGTCATCACGACTCATTAAAGTAAAATTAGCCTCCCCATCTTTGCTCTTCTTGTACCAAACAAAAAAAAGCTGCCTGTAATGGTACAGGATGTGGCCTGTGAGTGTGCCCATAATTAAAAGGTTGAGCTACTCTTGTAAACAAATTACCATGAACAAAGGGGTTTACAAATGCTGGCTAATTAGTTTGGATTCCCTAAAGCTTTTAGCTGTTTTTTAATTCAATAACACAGTGTAAATTCTCTAGCCTGGAAAGTCTAATAGGAATTGGCAGAAAACTAAATAATTGATATTGTCAGCGATTGCAGCCCTCCGATGTTATTGTCTGCCAGTAAGCAGGACTGCTGTTGTTTCCTGAGAGGATAAAGAACTGGTTTTAATGAATTAACAATATAAATGGTAGACAGCTGGCTTTCAGCAGCAGCAAGGTTTCAAGTCGAGGCTGTGGGACCAGTGAAAAAACCCCTCCAGAGAGGGACTTGATGAGAGATGTGCTCATCACCCCTCATGCTGAGGGCCCAAATCCCTTTTGCTTCATTCCCCACAGGCCCCTCAGAGAAGCCGTCAGGCTCATTCCCAAGGGTGGAGGGAACCGGAGCCAGCTGAGCCCCTGAGCGGACACCGGTGGGGAAGGGGAGGATGCCTCAACCCACACAAGCTGCAGCTGCTGGGAGGGTGGTGCAGGAACAGGTTCAGTGGGGAGCAGTGAAGGGCAAACAAGCAGCCCAAGGTGTGAAATGTGTTCTGGCACTATGAAGGTCATGTGGGTGCTTCCTGAGGAGCTCTTGCCAGGCACATGGTGGCTTGTGCCTGCTGGGCAAACTGGTTTGAGAAAGCAGTCTGGGCTGGCCCTCAGCAGCGTGATGGCTTCTAGGTTCTGACCATGGCTCTGCTGAGCTGCTCCTGTTCCAGGGGGTTTCTCCTGGGTTTTTCATTTGTTTGGGTTTGTTTGTACTTCTGTTAAAGCATAATTACCTGGCTAAGTCCCTGAAAGCGGAATTCGGTCACATCATAGGCTAATATGTGTTTTAATCTACTTTGTCCACCTCTATCTCCATTGTGTTGGAAACCCAGAAATGTGTAGGGCTCTGTGCAGCCCATCTCTGGGTCTCTCAGCCTTACCAGCCTTTCTCAGTAGCAAAGTGACAAAATACAGTGTTGGGACAATGCTTGTGTCATACGTAGATTTTTAAGTGTTTTTTTTCTTGCAAAAGTGAAGGATTTAGTCTCTGGAGAAATGTTTTCTTGGCTCCATTCTTGTGGGAACCAACACATTGCCTGTGTGCTCTCTGTGATCAGCCCTGTGATCTCTTCTATCAGCACTTTATTTGCCCTGGTTTGTCATCAAAGCAGGTTGCCTGCTTTGAGCAGGAGGTGTAAAGACCCATTCTCAATCCACTCCTCACACCTCTCTCCAAAAAAGAGCTCAGAGTAGATTAGTTTGGTCTCCACCAAAAGCTATTGTTTTAAAGCTATCAGTTGGTAGCAGCTGGATCTTGACCTTGCTTCTCACTTGATGTGAAGGAAACAATCGACTTTCAAGGAGGCAAGCTGTTACCAGCTCTTCCAAAAGAGGTCAGAGAGAGGAAGTATCAAGAAAAATCAGAGGAAACAGTGATATGGGCCACAGCTCAGCAGAGTTAATAGCAAGTGAGAATGTGGAGAGAGCTGAAGTGGGCTTGAATACACAGGGCCAAATCCCAAACTGGCATAAACTAGTTAGGCTTTGAAGGCAATGACCTGATCTGTGTATAGTGCCTGTGGATCCATCCTGGAGCAGCCTCGTCATTGCTAGCAACAATGGCAGAAAGAAAAGAGAACTCTCTCTCTCTCTTTTTTTTCTCTATTTGTTGAAAAGGCATTGCTTTTCTCTGAAGAAAACTAAAATAGCTTCATACAAGGACTTGCCAGCCTGGAATATCTCTCAATAGCCAGTGTGAAGCACAGCAGAAGAGCACCTCATTCTTTACAGAGCATAATGCACAGTAATGCCACTCAGGGAGCACATGAACAAAAGTAATGAGTTTCACAATTTTTTAAGCACACAAACCTTTCTGCTTTCAGAACCATTTCCCTTCAGTACTCCCACCTCATACACGGCCTGAGACCAGTCCTTCGCTCCTGCCCTTTCCTGGGTATAGTAGAAAGCTTTCCTTCATCCTTGGGAGAGGACAGTAACCCCTCGTCTCTGCTTCTCTCTCCCAAGTATCCTGCTCTCCCAATTTTACCCTAGACTGCTTTTCTAGTGTAGGGCTGGGATGAGTAGGAAGAGAAGGAACAAATCCATGTAGGTTGCTCAGCTTGCAGGTGATGGTACATTTTCTTTACTAGCCTTTTTTCTCCAAACCCCAGAAGAGTGCTCAAACTAATGACCGCATTTTCTAGCAATAGGAGCATCTAAAATGCACGTAGATCCTGCAGAATGCTGAAATCACTGTTTGTTATTGTTTACTGTTGCCAGTGCTGCTGCTCTGGAGGATGTGTGGTGTAGTCCAGGAGCTGTATGCAGGGGGGTGACATCACACTGCCTCCTGCAAGGTACAAATTAGGTCAAAATAATTATCTTCAGGTGAGCTCAGTGAGTAGGTTCTTCATCTGAAGCTGGGAATGTTTGTGCTTCCAGTGCACAGTACTTGGGAGAAGGAGAAGCTGGGGGTGGGAGAATTGGCATGACTTGGGTGTGCGTGGTTGATCAAAGAAGATTTAGAGCTGCATGTGGGCAGAAAGCTGGGACAAACCTTGAGTGTTGGTAATGTTGAAACCCAATGCTTCTAAGGCCATCCCACTCCCCTCTTCACCGCAGCCCATGGTTTAATGTAGAGCAGAGACAGTGTGGCACCCAGGCTAGATTTATGATGGAAATGGGGCATATTGTCATTCAGAATGAAGGCTCAAGAGCTGAATTCTGAAGGTTCTCTAATTGAAGAAAAAAGTGGTTTCTCTATTAGGAAGCTCAGCTTACAGTCAGATGAGATTTGCACAGAACACTGAGTTTTTGTTAATTCATGCAAAAGTACAGCTTTGGGGCCTGCAGGATACCCTCTGCTCCCATTGCAGGAATTCACCACACTCTGTGGAATTGCAGCCTAGTGGAACAGAGATTAAACTGAACTTTATTAATTCAGAAAACAAATACACCTTTTTTCTTTATCTTGACAAGCTGTAGATTTATTTCCCTTGTCTAGACTTAGGGGCTTTGGTTCCCCACCAGTGCTCCTGAGCCATCCCAGATGCTGAAGAACAAAAATACTTTCTCCACCACAGGATCAAGGATGTTTGTTTCAGGCTTTTAGTGACTTGAGCTGTTTGTGCTCCCATCCAAATGCTATCAGCTGGGGAAAATGCAGTTCTGATTCAGATTCTCATCTTGGAGTGAGTGGTGTATTCAGTGGAGTCATGTGTGAGCTCCTGCAGATGGACTCTGCCTAGGCTGTCTGAGTCCTGTGGCTTTCCCAGCTCATTTTGAGGGGTCCTCGTACCCCATCTGTCTAGCCTGAAATGGGCATTACTAGTTCCAAATGCCATTGGGTGAAACTCACAGCTTCTCACAGAAGTAAAGTTCTCTGGGCACAGCAGCATGAAAATGTATGGCGTAAGCAGGAGTGTTATTGTTATTTCACAGTCTTGTGAAATGGAACCTTGTCTGACAGAGCATGGCACTTCTGCTGTGGACAAAAGCTTTCATTTTTCTCCTCCCTTACTCACCCTGCCTTACAGTTCTGAGCTTTCCCAGTTTCTAGCGTTCATGCATGTAACTGCTCTAAAGGAGGCTGAAATGGTTCAGCCATGCTCAAAGGACTCAGCCTCTGGGGCTGCAGTGCCTTCCCTTCCCCATGGGCAAGCTTCTCTCACACTCTCCTGGCCAGCACAGGTGGATTAGCAGATCCTGCAGGCCAGAGCTCTACATGGCAGGCAGGCTGCACACTCCCCAAAGACCTGCTGACGTTGCCAGGTGACCAGAGCTAATACTGGTGCTCTTGCAATGGTTCTGCAGGGGAGAGGATGGCTCAGGAGGTGTAGACAGCACAGGAAACAGCAGCACTGGGCTGTCAGCCTGTCCCCATGGGTTTAGATTGCAAGGATGACTTAATGGGTTTTCTTAGATGTATTAGCCAGGCAGGATGGTCTGATGGTCTTTCTGCTTGCTTTTGTGAAGACAGAAATTGTAAATCTACAGGCAAGTACTGTAATATCCATTTGATGCTCCCAAAGAATAATGTTCACGTGTATGGCAGTGACATTTTGAGGGTCCCCAGTCAGTGTATGTCCATCTGTGTAGTGTCTGGGTCACTGAGCTAACATTCTGAACAGATAAAGCAGTGTGCTCCCATTTTGCAGAATGTGAACTGGAGTTCACTGATATCTAATCTCCTGCCCAAGGTTATGTAGAGAGATTGTCTCAGGACCAGAACTGAATTCAGGCCTTGGGTTCCCAAGGCTGTGCTTTAAAAGAGAATGGACATATGGTCAGATGGTGGATCTAATGACATGGCAGGACGCAGCCCCCCGGGGCTTAGGCAGCACTGAACAGAGTCAGAGAAGTGCTTGTGAGAGTGGAGGGGACCCAGAAGACCCCTGGTGAGAGCCAGGCTGAGCCCAGCAGCCAGATCAGTGGTTCTGGTTCTTGCACAGTTGTCCTGGAGATTTTTCCTGAGAAAATACAGTAGGAATCAGCCTGGCTCAAACCAATCCTTCTAGCAGCATTCCCTCTGCTCCTGAGATTATACTGCTTTTATGGGTGCACTGGTGTGCTTTCAGCTAAGAAAGACTACCGCTCACAACTAAAATGTCTCTTCAGACGCACGATTGGCATGCCTGTGTATTGAGCTGCAGGCAAAACACTGCTGCTACAGTGAGTCTGTGACTGAAAACAGCCCACCCAGGCGTGGGAAGGGGATTTGGTAATGGCTGGCATTTTGGGGAGAATCCACCTCCTGGCAGCTCTCAAAACAGCAGCACTCTGCACTGTCTGGAGGCAGCAAGACAAGGCATTTGCCCAGGCTGGGCTCTCCTCCTGCCCCATCAGCCACCCCATCCCTCACTCTCAGTGCTGGGTGTCAGGTGTGGCAGCAGATTGCTGAGGTTATAGGGAAATATCACAGAATCTCAGACTGCTTTGGGTGGGAAAGGGACACTGAAGCTCATCTGGTTCCATGCCCTGCCTTGGGCACGGTCACCTTCCACTGGACCAGCCACACCCATTGTGGCCCAGAACACTTCCACTTCTGAAGGGTGTTCCCAGTTTTGTTGTGCACTCTTTGGGGAGGGAGCATCTGCCTGCTGGAAAGGACATTCTGGGATTAGATCCCATCCATCCAGCCTCTTCCATGACCTGCAGGGTCCTTGCATTTGGAGGAGGGATGCTGATAAGGGGGAGGGCATACTGGGAATGTGAGCAGTACAGGTGTGGAAGCAGCAGAGTAAGGGTTAGGGAAGGATGAGGAGTGCAGATGCATGTATCATATAGGAGAGAGGACAGAGGTATAGGAGGGTGCAAGGAAGCCTTCAAGGGGCTGTGCTGCTCCAGGCAGCAGCTCCACAGGCCAAAGCTCCTGCCACTGTCATGCCAAACTGCCTTAGGGACCAAATCTGGCCAGTCCCCCTCCGTTCATCATGGGGAATCCCATCTTATTCCAAAAGACATTTCAGGCCACTTTCTCTTGACATTTATTTCATTCAAGTGAAATGGGCAGGGAGGAGCCAGAGTCCTTTGTTAAAATTCATGCAACTCCCTTGAGTCTTGCTCATGCCAGACATATGAATTTACAAGTTATTTGATAAATTGAGTAATCTTTTCTTTCAGGAAGCAATTTCTGACAGATTTTGATGTGTGATACCATCAGGAGACTTGTTAAGATTTTATTGTTCTCAAGGAAATAGAGGTTTTGGTTGTTCCCTCTTTTTGAGATTTGGGCTTACTCCTTTGCCCAAGGACTTGGACTCCAAATCAAAATTAATTTTCAGTAATGGCTTTGTGCAAAAAGGAAGAAACTTCTTCCTATCAGTGAATTCAGACTGAGGTGAATTTGGTAGGTCAATTTGCATGCAGAAGGGAAACTAATTAATAGAAGGGAAACATCAGATTTTTCTATCAATAATTTTTTGAGTTCTTGTGCTTTTTTTTTTGAGGCATTAAAGAACTACAGTATTCTTCCAAATGAACACTTTGTTTTACCAAAAATACAATTTTCAGGGGTTTTTTTTTTCCACTGGAAGATCAAGAAGAAATGTGTGGGGTTGTTGTCTTGCTTACATTTTTTATTTTGGAGGGTCAAACTAAAAACTCTCTCTCTAGTATGGACGGGTGCCTTCTTGGCTTTGTGAGTGCTTGTCGTGGTGCCTCAGCAGGCAGGGGTGGGAGCCCTTGCTATCACAAGTTGTCGTGGTTCATTGTTTTAGCTCCAAAGGTGACTGATGTGTCAGCAAGGATGATGGCTATCATGAATATGCATAGCAAGAGATGTAGCTGCTCCAAGCAGCTCAAAGTCAAAATGTCAGCCAGGCTTATAACCAAGTAAATAGCCTCTTCCCCCCCCAGAAAAAAAAAAATTGAACAACCTCCTTCCCCCCTTGCTCCTGCTCGTGGGAAAGGGGGCCCAGAGAGGTAGCAGAGCTTGCATCCATCAGAGGACAATGCATCCAGGTGGGGTGGGAGCTCCCTCAGTGTGAAGGTCACCACCTGCATCCTGCAAATGCCACTGCAAGGAGATTGCCTCTCTTTGGAGTCATTTGGACTTGGATGTACAGCTTCCATCCTGGGATTGCTTTGCCACTTTACACACGGGATATTCCATGGCTGTGGTGAGCAACCTCCACAAGTGGGAGATGCTTCCCTGCACCCCAAACACAAGCAGCTGTGGTGCTCTGCAGGAAGGGGTTTCCTGAGGAATTCTGCCATGTGGGATCCTGGGCACTGTCCTGGGAGAGAAGCACTGATGTTTGCATCTGGCAACCTACTGGGAATACTGGTGTCAACTTCATGTTCAGGGGACAAAGTGAAGAGCCTCTGGGGTGTGGGCTGGCAACCGTGAGGAGACAGCTCCATTCTCTGCCATGAAAAACCCATTTTCAGTCCAATTACCCAGAAAATGTGGGTTTAAAAGGCAGTTTCTCTGTGGGGAAAAAGCTAAGAAATTGAGTGAGTGGAAAATTCCTCTGGAAATCTAATGTGAGGCAAATTCCCATAGTGATATGAAGTTATTTTTGTAAAGAAATGGGTTGATTGTTTTTTCCTGCTGATTTTTCCAAGGGACTCTGCCTGTGTTCTAGAGAACTATTGTATCTCCCAGTGAGCTTTATGGGAAAGGACATGAGAAGCAGTCATAATGAGAATTAATAAGTTTCTGCTGATTAGTAAGGAATGCTCCGGACTTGTCGAACACGGTGGAATTAGTAACAAGTTAATCCATCAAATCTGAGGCCAGCACCAGTAACTGGCTCTTCCAGATGGGGACACCTTAAGATGAAGAATAATTTGTTGAAGGCCACTGAAAAGTCAGGAGCAGAGCTGGGATTCCCCTGTATGAGTCAGAGGACCTTCAAAATACTTCCACTTGCTGCAGAACAGGAATAATCCCTTGGATCTGTCCTAAGGCTATGCCGTGGAGAAAGAAGGGCTCCAAACCATATCCCCCATCCTCAGTGCTCTGAGTTTGCTGATGCTCTCTGTGCTTGAGATGCAGCTTTTCCTCAGCAGGACATCCTCGTCTGGAGTGACTGGCTCCCTGGAAAGGGCGAGCTGTGCCTGGGGATGCCTCAGCAGCAGAGACCAGCCCCTGAGAGCTGCTCTCTCCTGGGCAGACACGGCCCCCAGGGCATTCATCCAGCACATCTCAGCGCTCTGGAGGTGTCACTGTGCAGCTGGCAGTATTGCAAGCCTGCATGAGCCCCCCGAGCATGTGTGTTTTTCCCAGGTATTGCAGAGCTCCACTACAGCTGATTTCCAAGGGCATTAGGAGCTCAAGTGCCTTTTGAGAATAGGAGACTGGGTCTCTCTTTCCTCGTATGTGAAATGGAAGTAAGAGCACTTCATCACACTCCTGTGTGAAGACCACATTAAAGACATCAAATGCTACAGGAATAAAGGACAATAAATAACAACTTTGCATTTTTGCTACAGCCACCAGCAGGGACCAGCAGCAGCAACTTGCTCTGCATTCCAGCCATCCCCTGGGGCCAGGGTTTCTGGCTTACTTCAGTTTTTAGCAATAATTATTTGGTCAGCTTTACCTGTTTGGCCTTTTGTGGGTGTTTGATGGGAGGCACAGAGGACTCTTACTCCCCTTTTGGTGTGAGTTTATGGGTAAGCCATGCTTGATCAGTGCAGCAGCCCAGTGCACACACTCCTGCCCTTTAATCCAGGCCAAAACCTCGTGTCACTCCACACTGCTACTGTGGTCACATGTTGTCTAAGCAAGGAACAGCAGCAAAACTTTTCAGTTCTCATATTTGCTGCTCTCTCCTTTGTGAAGAATAGCCAGTATCCTTTGGCTGGGCTGGATTTGAGGCACCACTAGACTGGATACAAGCCAGGAGTTAGAGAAGAGCATGCAAAACAATTCTAATATAATCACATGATCAAACAAGAGGATAGCAAGTTAGAAAGAACCATGACAAGTGCAGGTGGAGTCAGAGCAATGTCCGTGGTTGGAGAGCTTTGGTTTCCCTGCAGAGGACACACGGATGTTCCAGCTCGTGTTACAGTAATAACCTGAGTAATTGCCCCTTGTGGGAGGACTGTGAAGAGGGGTTTGGGGAATTCCTGCCTGTAAGCACAGCAAGAACTGCTCTCTCTCAGCTGATGGAGAAAGCCCTGGCCCAGGGCTGCAGCTGGGGAGAGGCAGGTAGCTCTGTGCTTCTGACTGCAGGTGTAGCACTGGCACTGCCTGGCGTGCCAGGACCGCAGCAATTAAGCACAAAAGAGCATCTAATAAGAGAGGTACAAAATCCTCTTTGTCCCCTGGCAACTCTGCTCTAGGCACCTGCTTGATATCAAAGAAAGCTTCCAAAAATGGAAGCTAGCAAAAGAGGCGGAAAGCAGGAAGAAAAGAAGCATTATTGTTAAAGCTGACATTAATTTGCATTCTCAATTTAGTCTCACAAATGGCTCTCGGGGGTAATGAGTTACCTGAATCAAACCCTACTGAGGATAGAAATTGTTTTTAATTATAACACAGAATAGCCTGAATGGCTTTGAGAAGGTGCCCTTTTACTCTGCGTCTGCTGGAAGCAAAGCAGAATTCCTGGTGGCATCTCTCTAAATAATGTGATTTGCAGTAATGATGTGAGGCTGTAGGGAGGTTCCTTTCATTCATGAGCAGTAGCCATCAGTCTTAATTTGAAAATGCTTCACCTCCACCCCTCTTCTCCCCCTCCCTACTTTTCTATGGAGGAGATTCTTCATGACACTTAAACCAGCTAATGGTGTTTAACACCTATGCAAAGGAGATGTAACTAGAGAGCCAGCAAATGAGCCAGGTTTAGCACCAGTGGTAAAGACTGTGACCCTTTGAAGATGTTCATAATTTGGACATATAATTGGCCTTTTGTCAGAGAAGGGGCCAGCTGTGCCTCCTCAGAGGGTGGATGGTCCCCTGGGAAAGAGGCATGAAAATGCACGGAGATCAATGTTTCACCACCAGGGAAGCAATGACATTAATTTGAATATAGGATATGTTTGAACTTTCTGGAGAAAATGTAGTCCTGAAGTACTGAGGAGCCTCTTGTGGCCCTGGGAGTGCAGACACAGGAACTGAGGGTCACGAGGACCATGTGCCACCAACACACAACCAAACCAACTCAGCACAGCCACATGTTCCTGTGCAGAAAGATTTTAAGAACAGAATTGGCTCAGAGAAAGGGAAACTACCAAGGACAACTTTCTAATTAAACAATGTCAGTTAATTAATTTCTACTGTCTTTTCTTCCCAAAATCTGGCAGATGTACAGAGAGACTCCCATACTCAAAGGTGCTCCCTCTTCCAGGGAGACTGAACACTTGTGAGCATTTCTGCTCCTGAAGATGAGAGTCTGGTGCCATTAGAGATGTGCTGGCAGGTTCTGCCGGGCTCCCAGCTGGTGTTTCAGAGGGTTCAGGTCTCAGTGTCATGTCTGTCAAACCTGGCAGTAGAGTTGTACATTCAGGACCTCAAATCTCACCCTTTGTATGGTTAATGATGCCCCCTCACTCTGATCCCACCAAGTCTGTACTTTGACAGTGTTCCCAAAACCATTCCTGACCAAGTGCTAATGAGATGAGTTTCCAGTCTGAGCAGTTGCACTGGTGTTTGGGAGAGTCACATTTTCCCTGTCCCCAGAGAGGAACATGGGGGAAGGATTGGGGTTCCTAGCGCAGAGAAATGGGAACTGCAGTCCTGGGTGGGGAGGAGTTCCCTACGTGCACAGTACCAGAGCATTTTGTGGTCTTTCATAACCTCATGTGGCAAGTAAAATTTCATCGAGTTATTTTAATCCATTAGCAATAGTTTTCAGGAAAACACCAGTAATGTATGTAATGTGCACCCAGGAGAAACAACAAATGGTTAGTTAGAGAATTTAGATTTTAATTAAGTAGATAACGTATGCTTGCGTTTAGTCTTGTAAATGAAAATGTATTCACTGTAGAGTAGCTGGGTTCTATTAGATTTCCCTGAACATAAAGAGAAGGGTTGATTATTACTGATTACTGAACTATTAAAGGTTTGTACTTTGGGCTGCTTGATTGTAGCTTTGTTTGCTTCTGTTGCTAAAAGGGCTCTTGTCTGCTACCCAGATATGTGTGAAATAGGCAGCGTTTGGACTCAATGTGAAAATTAATTCTAGGTTACAAACCTCAGCAAATGATCCAAATAATAGTGCTGGTTGCTTCTCTTGGTCATAACAGCAGGTTTCCATGGCTCATGGAAGCTGGTGGTAGGGATGCTGCACATCACTCCCACTCATGAGAGGCCAAGGTGACTGTGCTGCTAAAAAAGGGGTCACTGAGAAAAGAGCTCTTGGAAGTGAAGAGCAGGTCAGGGCTTGCCCAGGGTGTTCCCATGCTCTGTGGCATCTCTTCTGCATGGGAACATCAAGAGATTACAAGACATACAATGCAGTTATGAAAGTGCTCTATCTCTGGAGGTCTTGTGAATGTTAATTAGATAAGCCCAGAGGTGACTTAGGAGGTAACCAAACATGAACAGTGATTTAGTAGTAGGGAGGCTGAGGCACAGGGTTAAGTGATTTACCTTTGAGGAAAGCTATGGGAGATCCCAGCCTGGGATGCAAATCTCCCACCTCCAGCCACTACCTCTGCCTCCTTGGTGCTCTATTTATCCATGCTCTTGTGTTTGCAGCATGCCATGGAATGCTGCTGTTCTCCCTATTTCTAAAGCCAATGCTGCAGCATTACATAAAATGCAAGATTTCAGGGGCTTCTGTTATACAGAGGACCCAGGTTTCAGAGCTATCCCAGCCACTTTCTCACTGCAGCGCAGCCACAAAGCCAGAGGCTCTGCTTCACACCTGAAGTGATCTCTTTTGATGGGTAATTGCCTGGGGAAAGGGTTTGCCCAGAAGGTAGTACAGCCAGATGACACCCAGCTTTCCAGCTGGCACTTTGGGCTCTGTCAGATGGAAACAAGCTGGGATAGCCTCACATTGCCCTGATTCACTGAAGACCAGACAGTGGCTGCTGGCCTCAGGGGAAAGGGAAGGAAAATATATCTGAAACCTCACTTTCTTGTCTTGGGTCTAGTTCAGCATTGCTTCACCAGACCACAGCCTCTAGACCAACATTCTTTGTTTACACACACATTTTTGGCCTTTCTTGAGCTCTTGTCATTTATCTCCATAATCTTAAAATGCCTCCCAGCATTTGGAGTCCTGTCTTGGCTGTGCTTCCCCAAGCACCCAAGGAGGACATCAATTCCAGCCGCCACCCTGCTGGGTGATGGGGATGGAGTTACCCTGTAAAATGGTTCTCCCAAACTGTTACCTCCAGCACAGACTAGAGAATTGCCCTGAAAAGAAAGCTTATTCAGCTTAGTTTGATGGTAAAAACCCAAAGAAACTGATCATGGAAAAGTGGAAAGAGTCCAAGACTTCTTGCATTCATGCTCCTGGCAATATATCTGAATATCTGGAAGAAGGACTTTTTAACAATTTCCATTAATGGAAGAGAAGCTTCCTAAACTGCCTTTGTTTCTGGTGGAACTCTGTTTGCTTAATTATGGTTCATTGGAATTACCTTTGGAGAGCATTGATTTGTTTGGGGCTGTGGGTATTGGTAAGGGGTTTGGGTGAACTGGGCTGCTCTCTTGCTCTGTTTCAGATTTAGTGTGTGTCTCTGAAATGCCTGCACCCCACCTCTTGGGAACGATCAAGGCTGCAATTCACAGAGCTGCATTTTATTTATTTTTTGGCACCTATAAAGCTGGAGATAGACTCCTCCACACACCCTACAGTAAAGCAGCAGGTCTAATCTGATGGGCATTCTATAGACACATGCATCCTGAGATGAAGACTTCTATAGAAAATGAATACCTATGAGATCCATTGGAAAAGATTTTGCCTTCTGTCTCATCTCTTCTTGCTGAGTGCATAGGCAAAAGAAAAGCTGACCCTTCCTGGGCTCCTTGTTCCGCATGGGACACCTTGTCTTGCATTTGTGCCTCATGGCTGCAGCAATTGGGGGATTTTTTTTCCTTTGCACATTCAGGACAGTGGGGAGTTACTGAAATTGTTAAAAGGTGATAGGCCTGGGAGGGGGTGCCTTCCATGAGGAGAAGGAAAACTCAGTGCAGGACAAAGGCAGTGTCTGAGGCCATGGCTGAGCAGAGAACAAAGCCTCTGCTGCTGCTACTGTGTGGCTGCACCAGGCACCATCCCTTAATAAAGTGGTATGATGCCTCAAATGGACAAAACCATGGTGGAGTCCCACCAGTTCCTTCTGAAGGCAGCATTTCTGGGGCTGCACTCTTGTGTGGAGCAGGGTACCAGGGCTGCCAGGCCCATTGCAAGGGGAGGCTGCCATGATAATCCATGGGCAAGTTTGCAGCCACTCAACCTAATGGTAATGGGATGTATTATTTGGGATTTTAGCTTCTTATAACAATGAGACCTTCCTTCTACCCTTCTCATTCCTTTAATGCTGGCCCATGTGTCCAATCCAGTTAAATAAACCAGGAAAGTAACCATTAATGTCAAAGTTCCATAATTAAATGCTGACTGAATCACCGCTCAGGCTTGCAACACTACTGTAATTTTTAAAGAATATCCAAGTTGACATTAGACTTTTTAAACAGATTAATTAGTCACATTTCATTTTAAGTGGCGCTGACTTAATAGGTACTGCAAATGTACAGTATGTATTTACTTAAAGCCATTATAACATAATATTTACAGGATATTAACATGTATTAATTACTGTATAATGAACCTCGTGACTACAATATTGCCATTCTTGCATGGCTGTAAAAGTTTTATCATCTTGTGAGGGGGGAGGGAAATTAAAATAAATTGCATGCACATTGAAAGCTTATTTTTCAGAGGAAATGTGCAAGTTATAAGAAAATGTAAAACAGGGGACCCAGTAAATCACAAACAGCTAACAAATGCTCCAAGACATGCTATAATGTTTTTATGAGCATGTTTTACAACCCATTCATTACGCTGTCTGTCCTTCTGAAAGCTGGTTATTAGACTGACTGTGCAAAGTAACACATGAATATCTGTGCAACTAGCCATGAAATCACAACTATGCTGATCACTTTTATTTTTCCTATTTTGTCCTGGAAGATATCCTAAAGCATTTTCCCCTCACGCTGCAATTCCACAGCATGCGGCAACAAGAGTGGTCCTGCTGAGGAGCAGCGTGGGGCTGGTGCAGAGGTGTGTTCCTGGGAACAGTGTGTGCCCAGCTCAGCCTCCTCTGCCTGGGGACAAGTCCTTTTAGCTGCTGGAGTTGGAGATGAACCCTGGCTGTGTGTTGCTCAGATCCCCTGGGCCTTTACCCACGTTTTGGAGATGTCCAGCCACGGTTTGATGCCACCGGCTGGAGCCAGGAAGGGTTTCTGTAGCTCACTCCTGCAGAGAGGTTGGGAGTCAGCAGGGTTGCAGGCTGCCAGGTGGCTCCATGTGCCTCCCCTTGCATGTGGGATTTGCCTGCTGGAAACAAGGAGGATAATAATGCTTGAGGCAAGAGGTCACCAAAGTTTGTCAGCTGACAGAGGGAGAATATTTGCTGCATGCTGCGAGTCAGCTGTCCGGGGGAGGCTGCAGGTTGGGCTGTCTGTCAGGGGGTTAAAGGTGTACTTAAACTCGGATGCTGGAGAAAGTAAATGCTCAAGCACTTCTCTGCCTGCTCCTTTTTCATTATGTGTCTGATGTGCAAAATAATGGAAGCAGATAACCCTGGAGACCCCGCTGCTGACCCTGCAGGCTCCTCTGAAGTGAGCACACCACACGCCATAATAGGCACAAAGGGAGCAGCACGGGCAAGTGACAGCCAGGCAGCACTGGCATTCTGTAATTTCCCTTCCACTGCCACATTAGAAATGGCTTCATATTCAAATGGCTGCCTGTCTATGATTGTCCAATTATTCACTGCATTCTTTCTTTGATGGCACAGATGTTCTCAATTTCTTGGAGTAGAGGGGTTTTTTCATCTAAAAAGTCGTTCCGCCTCAGAAATGCAAAATTCTCCACAGTTCACCAGGTTCTCTGATGGGTTTGCATAATTGGTCTTCAATTTGCCTATTGTTTTGTAATAGAAAGCCAATGCTTAATTTCATTTTTGTAAACCTGTAGAAAGAGCAGAACCTTCTGCCATTTATGTCATTCTTCTCATTAGGATCCGAGCGGATTGTGAGCATTTAGACTTGATTATAAGGCACAGATTGTGTTGAAAGGAACACATGCTTTCCTCTTCCATTGTTTCAAACACTTTAGGAGGCTGATCCAGCAAGATGTTAAACATGTTCAACTCTCTTTGTACGTTTGTGAGAGGTGTCTTTCTCCTGGCAAGGCCAGGCTGATTTCTTTGGGTGTACTGGCATGCCAGGTAGGGCAGCCCTGGTCTGTTGCAAACAGGAATTGTTCAAATTGTGGACATAGGTGACTGCATAATTTCCTGGGAAAGGACATTTTGATGTCCATTCCGGTGATGGCTGCAAGCTGCCCTTGCAACAAGGGGGTACCACACTTTCCTAGGACCTGTTTCCTCTTGTGTAATGGATGTAGCTATAAACATACCTGTGTGGTTAAACTGTTAAACAGCATTCACAAAATAACTTAGACCTCTCATTTATATCATTCTTTGATGCTCATTTATATCTCATTATTACATGGCAAGGCAAGGTAGAGATACCAGGGTGGTACAAATATTAAAAAAGCTACAGAAGAGAGAAGGGCATTTCTAAAGCTTCATAGGAAGAACAACAACTAAACTCCAGCAAAACCTTACACCAGCTAATGGCAGCTCTGGGAGTGAGGGGGAACTTCGTAGATTGGATTCTGGGAAATAAAAAAAGAAATTGTAACAGATTAGAGACTTGCTAGGATAATTCAAAAGAGATAAAGGGATGAGCCAGGGAATTAAAACCTCACAGCAATCCTACATAAAAGCATTAGGTTAGAGCCCCAGCAACAAAGAGGGGTCCAGCACTGAAGGTGTGCTGGTTGCTCCAGGACCTGGCCAGGTGTGTTGGTACCCTTCCCTGTTCTGGAGAAATGCCCTTAAGCTTGGTTTTCCCTAAGGCATTCAGTACAGTGTCTGTAAAAGTTACTGGAAGAGCTACGGGTGTCTCTCTGGCACAGATAAAAATGCAGGGACACTGTGGAAAGGACCTTCCACCCAGCACTGGCAGTGGTACAGCCTTGCTGCAGCGTCATGTGCTGCTCACCACGGTGCCTTAATATTCCTAAGAGGCTCATGGCAGTGTCCCAAAACAGCTTTAGAGAGGCTCAGCTTCCTGAGGTTACAGAAGAACAGTCAAGTGTAGCTCTTTCCTCGCACAGCGAAGGGGGAGCCTGGCAGAGGCTGAGAAAAACCTATTGCAGGCGAATGCTGGCAGAAAAATCATCAGGTTCATGCTGTACTGGCTAGATTGGAGAGTGTGGGGGGGGTACTGGTGGTGGGAACGAGTCCATCCCACCACAGACATGGACCAGCCCGTACTGACAGGCAGGGTGTGGGTCCTGGAGGGAGCTTTCCTGCTGCTGTCAGTCCATATTCCTGATCCAGGAGAGACTGTCTCCTCAACCCCTTTACGTGCTAGACAAAAATGACATTGTTGTTTGCATGAAGGGAACCTGCTTTCTGCCACAGTGTGCCTGGAAGGAACCAAAAGGGACCTCAAAGTGACATGTCATGCCAACACTTTGGAGGTCTCTACATTTGTCTCCAGCCTTGTTCTCTGTATCAGATGAACTGATGCCTCAGAAACAACCCTTGTACTATCTGTCTTAGAAGGCAGTCAGGAAATAGCTTTACCAAGCTACATGCATGTTCTCTGAGAAGATAACAAATACCTCTACTCAACAATACATCAAATGAGTGTGTTCTGAGATGGGGAGCCACAGATGCTGCCAAAATCTCTACATCAAAGCCCAGAAGATTCCTTTCTCAGCACTGGGATTTCCAGTCAAAGTCACAATGTACTGACAATTACTTTCTGTTAGATCTTGGGGACACTGCCCAGAGACAGAGCTGAAAGGCAGGAGAACTGCCTCATGGGTCACAAGGATGAGCTCACCGACAGCATGCATTTCTTTTAGGCTATTATCAATATCAAAGCCCCTTACATCTTTTGTGCTGGTTTTAGAAGGAAGGGAGATGCTGCTGCTTTGTTTCACTTCCTTCCATCATTAAATAAGAAATGTCCCTTCCAGACCCATCTTCTTTTAGGAGAAGAAATTTGGTATTTCCCAGCGTCTGTCTCAATGGATAGTTCTGTTGGTCAGCTCACAAAAATTTCAATGTTGTCTTTGTAAAACACTAGGTTGGGATCCCTTTTCCCCCATTATTACCCTCTTTCAGGCTTTCAGGGAGCTGGACAGAACGGAGGAAGAGAGGGCTGGAATCAGTCCTTACTTCAGACACTGAAATCTGCACTTTGGCCTTGTTTTCATGTGTCACTGTCTTGTGCTGCCTCTTCCTTCAGAGCTGCCTTTGCTCTCCATACAGCAGCTTGTGAGCGCTGGGGATGGGAATTGCCATCACACCCTGGCAGGAAGGAGCTGCTTCCAGCTCTGTCTCTGAAGAGAGGGCTGCAGCTTCCTTAGCAAAACTTCAGTTGCTTTTCTTGGTTGCCAAACTCAGAGAACTCAGGGTTTGATTTTCTGTGAGGCCTGTGTTAGGTGGGAGGTTTGCTCTAAGCAGTGGGAAGTGCTGGCTCAGAGTCCTGGTACAGCCCAGCTCTGAACATCTGGATTGAGCAGATGTCATCCAAAGGCAAACAAAAGTGGGCCACAGGCCTGGCAATCCATGGAGAAGTCAGTGTTTGCCCTGGAAGGCAGGTGCCTGGAAAGCACCATTTCTAGAAAGCAGATCTGATGCTTTAAATGTTACAGCTGCTTCTCACTCCTCACTAAAATCTTGCTGTCCAATACTGGAAATGCAGAGAGTGAATTTCGTGTATCTGCAGGGAGGGGAAGCCCTGCTCGTGCCACCCTGAGGTTTTGCCAGGGCAGGAGAGGCAGAGCTGCCCTGTGATGCCGCTTCCCTTGGCTGTGGCACAGCTCCACCTCCCCTCTCCCAGGGCAGGACCCTGCCCTTCTCCGTGCAGCACATCCAGCCCCAGAAGCATCAGAAGTCTCTGGAGGGCGAAGGCCCTGCTCTGCAGAGCTGCTGCTGCCAGGGCTGTGCCGAGGGAGTGGAGGAGCAAGACTGGAGAGAGCCTCTTCCCCTGAGTGCTCAGACTCAATCTCTGCTCATTGCTGGAAGATTTTAGCATCCCCGCCACATTCTGGAGAGGTTTTGCTCAATCGGCCAGAGTTTGTCATCAAATTATGACAGCTTAAGTTTTCCTTCCTGACTGCAAGGCCAGTACAAAGCAGGTTGGAGCCTGGTTTACACTTAGAGTAACTTCCACTAAGTGTTCGTGTCCCCACGGGTAGAGACATGACAGCAATTTTCTATCTGATGACAGTACTCAGCACCAGTCTCAAAAATGTCAACTGTAATTAAAATTTGTTTATATTTTCAAGGGTAATATATTGCTTATTCTCTTGTTGACAATTGCTGCTTCAAGCTTCTAGGCGTAACTGAATAGGAACAGTTTGTCTTTAAATGGCAAGTTTCCCCTTTCCCTAGTCACTGATTTGTGGCTACGTTTAGGAATGGCACAGTTTTAATTGCATGCTCCTCATTTTATTCCCCCAGTGTTTTTCTAGGCCCCTTTAATAACCAGCATTTACTAAAAATTCTGAGAGCTCAGGGGAAAAAAAAATCTATTCACTCTATTATTCCTGTAGCAGATACAACCCAAAAGCCCTTTTCTGTGACAGTGTCAATAATTGTTTAATCCATGTAAAACAAGCTGCTTTCCACACTCACTCCGTTGAGAAAACAGCAGGCTCTGTTCTCTGACCACCAAAGACAACACAAACCTGCCTGGTGCTGGTCACAGCTCAGCAAGTGTTCAGTGACGCTGTGTGAGGGGGACACGGCCCTGCTGGGTGCCAGCAGCTCACACTGAGGGGGGCTGACACAGCCACTGAGGCTTGATCTGAGCCAGTAATCCATCAGAAAAGAACAAAATGAACATTTGGGACTGTTTGTTTTGGGTGGCCAGGGAGACGTGACTGCTAGAGGTATGATGGGGGTATTTACAGCACACTGGCAGACCCCACAGCTCCCTTTAAGGTGAGGGTTTGTAAGTGATGGAGGGGCTTGTGCCATCAGCTGTCTGGCTTTGGATGAGGCACCATGTCTGCAGAGTGCTGGAGGTAAACAGGCACTAAGCCATGGAAGACAATTTTCCTTGTGGGGTGGGTAACTCAGCCTGGACGCAGCCAACTGAGTGGAAAGTAAAAGGGTTCTAGAGGCATCCTGGGCAAAAGGCACCTCTTAGGGCAGAGTTGGTCAGGAATATACCCTATAAATACATCTGTCTTGACTGCCACTTCTACAGATTGTGCAGAGTGGTACCTGAGGACTTGTTGAGGGTGCAGGGGTGACCACAGGGAACCTGGGACTTTGCTGAGCTTCTGTTCTCCCTTCCAAAGCTATTTGGACTTTAGTAGAATTTTTTACAGAACTGTCCTTATAAAATCATTAGAGTCTTCAATAATAATTGTTATTGATGTGATTTAGTAAATAATCCTATTAAATGAGTCAACAGATAAAATTCTGCTCTTGGCTGAGCTTTGGCACTGCTTGGTGCGTGTGCTCTGCTTGTGCTGCTCACCAGACTCAGCTGGTGGTCCATGTAAAGCCTCTCACTCCCTGCCTTGTTTGGCAAGACTTGGATCAATACTCTGCTGAGGCTTTTCTTCTCTCACTAAGGTTGCAGCTACTTTAATTGATTAGAACATTTTTTGTTAAAGTATCTCAAATAAGTTTACAAACCACTGTGCACTCTGCTTTGCAGAAATCCCAGAATGGTTTGGTTTGGAAGAGACCTTAGAGCCCATCCAGTTCCACCCCCTGCCATGGGCAGGGACACCTTCCACTATCCCAGGTTGCTCCAAGCCCCATCCAACCTGGCCTTGGACACTTCCAGGGATCCAGTGGCAGCCACAGCTGCTCTGGGCAACCTGCACCAGGGCCTCCCCACCCTCACAGGGAAGGATTTCTTCCCAATATCCCATCTAACCCTGCCCTCTGGCAGTTAAAAGAACCCAAAGGAAACTGTCCGTATAGCGCAATTGTCTCCACAGTCCGAATCTTCAGCATGCTACTTTTGTCCTCCCCTTCAGTGGGATAAGCTAGGCCCAGGTCTTATTTTGGGATATTTCTAATGCATGTCTGTGCATAGCAGTGTGATGGGTAAACTCATTTGGGAGCTTGGTTTTACTTCAGGAAGGGAATCTCTGTCCCTCTACTTTGGTTGTCTGAGCTGTCTCTAGCAAATACCAGATGCAGGTAGACTTGGCCCATCTGGTGTAAGATTTTTTACAAGCCTTGGTCACCAGGCTGGCATGGTTTGGCTTGGAAGAGTGGCCAAATGTATGGACATCTCTGAGGCTGCCAGCTGAAAAAAGGAAACGGAACAGCTGGATTTATTTTGGCCTTCTTCAAGCCAAACTTGAATAGACTGGGGCCTGTGGAGGGATAAAGCTGTACATGCAGGTGCAGTGGGATTACAAATCCTTTTCCTTGCACCAGAAATCCTGGACAGTTGTGATTTGGGTGGCACATGACCAGGTCCACCATTCCCCACACCAGCCAACCATCGAAATCCTTCAGAGCCACACCCTTTGCATGGGCTGTGCTGAGATGCACATGTTTCACTGAGATTTTGTGAGGGGGAGACGCTGGTGTTCGTTCTCTTTCTGACTCCTGTGTAGTCTTGGCCAAATCACTTCATCCCCTCAGCCTGTTTTCCATTTGTAGAGAGCATTAGCAGTACTTCCCTTTCCCGTTCTGCCTGTAGGCTCAAAAAAAGAAATTACGTATTTTGCATACAAATTCATGCATTTTGCATGCAGTCCCTGCTACAGCCAGACCTTATCTTACATGAGACATCTGATGTATCAGATTATAAATGATAAATACCCATAACCACAAGGACAAGTTTCCTGGAAGTCTGTGTGCATGCTGATGTGGGTAACAGGGCTGCTCAGTGCTTGCTGAAAGTTCACTGCTACAGTTTCCAGTGGCTCCCAAATTATTCCTCCGTCTCAGTGCCCCTGGTGTGGGGCATCAACCACAAAAAATATGCAGCCTAAACTGAATAACCTTGCTTCTGCTGATTTCATGTGATCAAGAGATGCCACACTTGCAATTCAGGAGTAAATGAGAGACTGTTTTCCTTTGTAAGTGTGTTGTGAGCTTTATTGTTTAATATTAAAGCTGCGTTGTGCAAAGTGGCCCATAAATGGCTAATAAAATCAGCGTTTACAGCTTGTAAAGTGCATCAAGATTTTACCCTGGCTTGCCTAGGGAGATTTATATTTGTGTTTGCTGTCTGGGGTTTAAGAACTCGCCATGGTTTTTCTTTTCGGGTCCATTATAAATGATGCTGTGGACAAACATCTTTCCCTGTTAACTGAGTTGGGTCCTGCTGAAGCATTGCCAAGAGGAGGAAGAGGATCTCTGTAGCACTTCTCCTCCCTCAGCATCAGGGTGAGGAGTGGGGCACACCAGGCTGTGCCACATGGCATGGAAAGCTCCAGGACAACCTACCAAACTCCTGGGAAGCCCTGAAAGTAAAATGAGCTCATCATACTCCTTTGTGTGTGGGCAGAAGAAATACCAGTTTTATCCTTGGATCTTGCCTTTGCCTCCATTTCCCTCAGTCCTGTCTTCGCTGATGTTACACAGATTTTTTTCCTTTTCATTGCTTGGTTTTGATTTTTCTTCTTCTTTGAAGGAATTAAGGGAAAAAAGCTGAGCCTGCAGTCTGCTTTTTATCTTTTTATCTGGTGGTTATACTGGAGCTGCATTTATCAGTTTTGATCATATTTCATAATTGTGAAAAATTCTAAATACAAAAATAGATAAAAACATGGGTCATTTCTTTGGACCAATGGTACCTGTGAAAACTGTTTTCTTCTAACCTTGGAGAAAAGGGTTAAGTATGTAGGTAGCTGAGGTCTTGGACCTAGCAGTACAAGCTTCTGAGAGCAAACTTGGCTCAAGTCTGGAGTTCAGGAGTTGTGAAACAGATCTGGTCAGATCTTCTCCTAAGAGGTCCTTCAGAGGAATGAAATGCAAGCAAGCTTTACTGCAGTAAAAAGTGACTTGCTGACAAGCTTGTTTCCAGATACGTGGAGATTAACAGCTTTTCTATTTGCCAAAAAATACCCCACATGAGGATATTCAGTGGCTGGAAGCAAAAACCAAACACATCCAAGGCCCTAAACTGCTTACCCACCAGACAGTGCATTCCCTGTCAAAGATCATGACTGTCCCTGCTCCCAAATGTGCCCACACACTCACGCTTGATTTCAGCCTGAAGTTGGGGGAGGCTTCATAGCTGAGGATCTTCGCATTATTTTCACACAGGACCTTACAGACTCTTGTAATGATCAAAACTCTTCTATGTAAAATTTTCAAGCCCTTATGCATTTTGACTTGGGGCTTTGATGAAAGCTTTTCCTGCTCTGGACACTTGCAGCTTTAAATCTCAAATCTCTCTCTTCTGGGTCTCTGATAGACCTGTAGGAGCTCAGTGCAAGTAAAATGATGGAGAAGGAATTGCCCTTGAGATACTTCTGTTAGCAGGAGGTTTGAACTAAATGCTGGGGTGTGATGTTATACCCCAGTGTGCCGGTTTGGACAAATTTGGAGGAAAATATCCTCTGACAGAAGGCAGGTTACAGCCAGCCCTCCCCCACCAGGTTCAGGAAAAAAAATTTTCCTCAGAGGAAAGTGAAAGAGATAAAAACTATTTATTTAACAAACACACAGGAAAAGGATAATAATGATAAATAATAAAGCCTCTCACTGTGCAGAGAAACCTGGGAAGATTTCAGGGTCCTTCTGTCGGTCTGCTGTCTCTCCTCCTCCTCAGAGCTGGGTCGTGGGCCCACCTCCGGGGCTGTGGTGGAAAATGCTCCCAATGTGTTCTGATGTTGAAACAGTCCAGAAGAGAAGAAGGGAAAAACCAAAGTCCCAGGAAAACAAAGTTCAACTCTCCATCTCCCTCCAGAGAAAAGGAGCCGAAAGCTGGCTGAAAAGCAAGCAGGGCGCTTCCTCCGCTCTTCTCGCTGCCGCAGCAGAAGAACACACAGGACTGTGTGTCTGCGTCCTTGAGCAACTGCTTTGAAAAGTTCACTCGGTTTTTTTTCTCTCCCCCCTCTCAGGCTCAGTTTAAAGGCACAGAAAGGCACAAAATTAATTTCTGGGCATAGAGCAGCGATAGGGGATACACATCATAAAGTCACCCCAAGACACGCAGGTTGCTATGAGGTCCATTGAATTTAGCATGTAAGACTATCACACATTGATATACTTGGAACTACTGCCTGCTCTTTAATTACAAAATCTGCCTTAAGGTGTCTGTTTCCTTGGCTCTCTGGGATGCATGTAGGGCTGTGCAGGTCCGAGCACGCGGCCGAAGCACATACGCTGCCAGCCCATAACAGGTGACCCTGTCCACTGTCTTTGGCCTCATAACAGTTCATTACATTGTCCAGCATTTTTGAGCTGGACTAAGTGAGATTTATAGGTTGCCTGGGGATAATCATTTCAAGAAGAAAGATCAGTGATATGCAAGTCAGTGGAGAGAACAGCAAGTTCCAATATCTGCCTTGTTAGAAGACATCAAACATCTTCATAAACTATTTAAAGGTAGATATGATCATTAACCTTTGCTGTAGCTGATTACATTCAGAGTGGTCAATGCCATTTGAGTCAGGGTGACACCCCATTAGGGTGTGCAGGGACGTGGGGATGTTAATGTGTTGAAGTGATTCTCACCCTGGCCCTGTCTTGGAGGACGCATGGGACAAGCAAACTGAACAGCACCATGTGTCCTTGCTCACCTCAGAAGAGCTCCCTGGCCTTGCCTGCAGTTGAACTGCAGCTGCATCACTTTGCATCCACCTCAAACAGACAGCCATGGATCCTTTTTCTACCTCCTTTAGTTAATTATTACTCTTTTTAATATGATGTGAAAGCATCCCATTTTTCCTATGGGGGAAACCACAACCCAGGTTGTTCCTTGCAGAGCCAGGAGAAGAACAGATTGTTCAGGCTTGGCTTGCTCCTTTGAAACCACCTTGAGGAGCTGACGGCCCCATCCCTCTTTGAGACACTTGCAGCTCTACAGCAATACATCCCTTGGCTGCTTTTCTTTAAACGCTGTAGTCATGCTGCTGCGATTTAAGTGTGATCTGTTGTTGATAATCTCAATCCTGCCTCTTCTCCTCCCGGCCCCACTGATGCTGAATCAATGACATTTTTTCTAAGCTGCCTACATCTGGTGTTTTACTGACGACGGCATGTGGCCCTCTCACTTTAATTACTTCTGCTGTGTCTAGCACTATATGCTCTGCGATGTTTCAGAGACTGCTTGCAATTAAAATAAAAAATAAGTAATACATTACAGGTTACAGTGCAGTCAGTCTCTGTGCACTTTATATGCCAAGCTGTCCAAGGGGCTCAAAGCCCACGGAGCAGTAACGAAGGCATGGGACACAGGAACGGCCAGGGAGGAGTACTGTCTTTCTAGGTTCCTGAAAGGCATTATTTCCTGGAGGTTGCTTTATTTTTCCAGTTCCTTTGCTCTTGAAAGAAAATGTCAACATACTTAACTTTACATCCCCTGGTTTCCAGGGGAGTCAATGTAATCAGTTCTCCTTGCTGGGGAAAGGCTGTGTTTGTACCAAGTGAGCTCAGTTGATGGTTGGGGCACTTCAGCACATTCTAGGCGTTGTAAAGTTTTGTAACTGCTTTAATAGGCTTTGGACCAGGTTGGGAGGGACTAATCAGATGCAGTTTTGAGTATTCTGGCTTCAGATCAACAAAATGCTTAAGCATGTGCTTAATTTTAAGCACTGCAATGGTTTTTCCCATGAAAAACAGGGACAAAATGTCATCCAGCCATCCTGCTGAGTAATCCTAACAATTATTTCTCATTCTTGTTTTTTTCCTCAGTCCTTCTTTGCCCCCACAAAATCTTTTAGGCATTCTAGAAGAGAGAGCACAGAAAAGCTGAAATGAAACAGCTCATGCAGGGAAGCACAAGCAACGTGGGGAATTTTCGTTTAGCAATCCAAGCAGCAGATTTCTGTTATTATAAATACTGGCTGAATTCACTTGTGAAAATATACAACAGTTAATTTGCATGTAAAGTGACAAATTAAAATCTAAAATTCCCCATTTTGTTCTCTGAGTGGAACAAAACATGACAAGCTTTGAAAAATACCTCAGCTCTGCTCCAGTGGCACCCCCAGCCTGGTGGTGCTGCAGCCGTCACGTTGAACCTGAATGTGACAGAGCTTGTAGCAGCACATGGAAACAACTCGACCCAAATACTCAGAGGTGTTGGGTGCCTAAAACTCATTTCAGTCGGGTGATTTTTAGCACCTGGTCCCTAGAAACTGGAAACTGGGTTGAACTACAGCCACTCCTTGCATGAAGATCAGAAAAGTGCCTTCTATCAGTAAGGGACAGAAGTATTTGTCAATCCTGTGTGGTGTTACACCATAGGAGTGGCTGCATTTTGTTTTGGCTGAAAGGCAGAACCTGTCTGAGCAGGGGTCGGGTGTTCAAAGGAAAGTGCACATGAAGCAGCCCTTCCCAGCTTCACCCTTCCAGGTAGCAGGAAGGAGGGAGTTAAACACATGCTGATCCATATGTTTTGTCAACCCTGCAGCCTTTCCTGGTATCTTTTCCAGTTCCTTTCTCTGATTTTGTGAATTGGGAAAGCGGCACAGGGTGTTCAAGACAGGCATGAGTGGTGATATCTGCATTTTGTGGTAGCTGAAGGAAAGCCATTCATCAGAGAAACTCAGCAACTCATCCCTGCTTATGGTCTGCTGTGTGTTGGCATTTCACTGGTAAGGACATCTCAGGCTGGGCTGTAGAACTTCCCCTGGTCCACTGACCAGTCAAGGCTTTTTGATCATTGCTACCCTTACTACTAACCCCCCAGTTATTGCAATGTCAGAGAATCCTCTCGTGCTGCAGTTAAAAATAGCCAAAACATGGGTAATGCCCATACCTGCACCAGCCCGCTTTTTGCTCTCCTTTCTGCTCCCTTGTTTTGCACCTGCTGCGTGTAATGCCCCATCATTGCTGCAGCAGCTCAGCTTCCACTGTGGTAGGTTCAGGGCATGGATAGGTGCCACTGTTCATTTGTTATACTGGCAAACAGCATCAGCCCAGCCGACACTTGCATCCGTGAGCGCTTTCCTCTGCAGAAATCCACTTAATCTTTTCTGACACTCTTTTGGTGTTTAAAGACAAAAAGCACTGGTTTATTCCCATTCCCAGACACTGATGTAGAGACCTGGAGAATTCAAGTGTTGATGAACTCCTTTGTTTTAAATGATTGCAGTAGAGCATAGCAGAGAGTAGTTTTAACAAGGCTAAATGAATCCTAAGTTTTCTGAGCGATGCTGATGTCTTTTCTTAAGGGACATCAGTGGCAGCTGCTTGCTGCCCTCCAAGGCAAGCCAGCCTGAACTGCTCACAGTGGCAGAAAACACGAGTGAGGTCTCTGCTGAACTAAAATCTGCGTTCTCTGGTCTGTGCTCCTTCTCATGATCCCTGGCCCACTGAATCCAGTAGAAAATATTCCTGTGACATGGGATGGGGTGTCCTGAATTTCCCTTGGAGCAGGAAGAGTTGAGAAACCTCTGCACTGCAGTGTTGGGACCATTGTGAATTAAAATCATGGACCAAAATTGTGGATCAAAATCACAGACCAAAAGGAGAAGGGAATAGCACCTGCCATTCCCAAACACAGAACACAGATATGATTGTGGGTCTCTATATAGCTGATTCCCCTGTGTTCCTCCAACCAGACTTTTTGAAGAAGTTCAGCAGAAATTATTCCACGTGCCAAATGTCAGGAGTTATGCACAGTTCTGGTCCAGCCTGAGGGGCCCCAGGTTCCCTGTAAGCCAGGGAGGTCCACACTCTGTTCTCTCTGCCCAGCCCTGTACCTGAAGATCACAATTTCTCAGGGTAGTGCAAGCAAGAGACAGCTCAACAGCCTGTCCCTGGAGTGCCAGCCCTGGCCTCTCACCCTACAGGCTGTGGAGCAAGAGAAGGGAGATGGGAACTGTGCTGGTGCTCTGGGGACCGTCATGTTAAACTGTGCTCACAGGCTCAAGCCTCAGACTTGGGCAAAGTGAACCAAATGCTTGTCCCTAGGACCGTATGTTGTGCCACACTCCCACTGCAGCCATCTCAAAAGGAAATTATGGCTTCTTCTGTCTTATTCCTGCTCATACCAAATGGCAGCACTAGGCATGGGCAGTGCTACAGGGAGAAGCCATCAGCTAATGCTGAAGGAAGGATTCTCGAAGTAGCATACTCACAAAACAATGGGTAATAACATTCTGAAGAAAAACAAATCTCTAGTGCACAGTGCCCAGCATGCAAGTGATTTTCCAGAGCAGGAGGGTGGGAAGAGCAGCAGTGCTATAACAGAGAGTGTTTGAGCTCTCCTTCTGCATGCAGGAGAATTCCTTAATTCAGTACCAGAGAGGAATGTAGAGGTTGTTTCCCAACCCTTCCCAAGCCTGTGCTGCCATTTATTAGAAGGAGACATGGGGCTGTAGGCATCTCACGAGCCTTTTTAACCCCTGATTTCCCTGTGCTCTCCACTCAGCCCTTCATTCCCTGTGCTTCACAGGATTTGCCCTGCTCCCACAGCAGTGCAGAAAGCTGTCAGCTGGCAAAGACAGTAGGGACATAAACTTTGCATGCAGGGATGTGTGTCCACACAAAACAACACCTGCAGTCACATGCTGTGACGACCCTCCCAGCAGCACAGTCAGCTTCTGATCTGAGGAGAGGGAGGTGATGTTTCTGTATGAGAAACTTAAAGGAAAGTTGTTAAAAACAACCACAAACTCCAAAAGCTCTTCCCACCCAAAAGAGCAAGATCCTCAAGGCCCCTGGTCTGGCATGGTTCACCTGGCTGTTCCAGGTGCTCCCTCTCCAGGCTGAGCTCTCACTGCAACGACACTGCCACAGACTGGGCACATCTCCCTCATACAGTGATTAATTAATGCTCATGGTTCCTACTCAGTGAGAGACGTCTAAAGCTCCAGAAAGAAGGATATTTTGATGGTAGTATCTATTCATAAAGCCCTTGGAGCAGAGCTGGAGGGAGGCTTCAGCAGAGCAGCCCACAGGCACTGGGCTCTGCCAAGGGCGGAGAGGCAGCAGCCGAGCCAGCAGTGAGCTGTATCCAGCTGTTGTCCTCCTAGGCCACTGTTTCTAAAATCAGAGTTGGTGATTCAGATAAGCATCCTACAGCTTCACCTCTGCGGAAGGATTTCCCTGGCATGAAGAAGGAGCCTGGGTTTTCTCTGCACTACAAAACATTGCTTCCCTTGTAGAGCAAGGATGTGTTTACGAAGGAGGTTAGTGTCCTGCAAGGGAGAGGGTAAGTGAGGAAAGTGTGTAGGTAAAAAAGAGTAAGTGCTACCCACTCCACTGCCAACCAACCTGTATAATACTACTGTTACAGCCTTTGTTCGAAGAGAATTATTATCCAGCACACCCTTTAGTTTTTAGGCAAGAGGGAAGGCCTGGATTCAACATCACAACAGCCTCTCTGCACCAAGGGGTTACAGAAGTGCTCAAGGTGTGTTAAAGCAGAGTCTCAGGCTGCCAAAAACCTGCTGGGCTCTGCGGGGCCCTGGTGCATCCCTAAAGAGGCCGTGAGGTGCCAGGCAGGACCTGGCTCCTGGCCTGGCTGTGGCACAAACCGCAGGGGTTCCCGGTGGTCCCCGCGCGCCTTGGCAGCGCTGCCTGGCTGCAGCCCCACTCGAATTAGCGATGATTGAAACCGCTGCTGTGGCGGTGTAAGATATTATTAACCTACACCAGCCTTGCTGCAGCGTGTGTGTAGATGATACAAAACGCTGGGATAAAGCTGTGTTAATCAGGGATATTCAGAGAGCTAACACATCCCTCCCAGCGTGGGCGGGGATGTTGGATGTGTTACCCTCCGAGGTTCATAGAATAGCAGCAGTAGCAACGTGCTGCTCCTGCTTTGCTGAAAGGCTGTGGATTTAATTTCTGCTTCTAAGCGTGCTATTTGCAAATCCATGGAGGGTACAGAGCAGATTTCTAGGACATGGACTTGTATATATTCATCCTTTTCATCCAACACTCTTGACCTTGGGGTATAATGTATGCTTGTGTACCTTTGTAGAGTGCCCTTTGCTAGACAAGTGAGGTGAGAAGATGAGCCAAAGGTTGTGGTACTGATCTGGATTTGGGAAGACACGGGTTTAATTCCCTATCCTTATGCAGACTCCTTGTGACAAAATCTCGCATAATAAAAACCTTCAGGAGGTGAGGTTCAGCAAGAATGGCACAGAAACTGCAAAAGGAAAAAAAAGCATTTGTTAAAAGGTAGAAAACATCGTAAGGCCCTTGGTTCTTAACCATCAAGTACTGTGTCTTGCCTAGAGGTCTGAGACCTTGTGTGTGTGGTCTGTTCAGCTGCAAACAGTCGGAATAATGAAGATGGACATTTTTGGCCCTCTGGATCAAATAGTGATGGTCGTGACTGCAAATTAATAGACGAGGGGGAAAATAAGAACACAAAAGGCTGTTTTTCAAGCACTGGCTGCCAGAATCTCTTCACAGGGCAAAGGTGGGTCAGGCAGGGCAGCTGCCTGATAAATCCTCCTGGGATGTCTCTGTTCCAGTCCTGTTACAGAAGAGTTCACATGATGGCTGAAGCCAGGGAATGGTGGGAACCCTGAGCAGATAAGTCCTGGTGATTCATTAATTTATTTATTTCCCCAAACTCCAGAGACTCTGTAAAAGAATTTCCTAATGTGCCTGTAAACATTTCTACCCACAGACAGCTCTGACTTAATTTTCAAGGATGATCTCCTCTTCAGAGGTGGCAGAAGGATTATTTTAAATGGCACATGTAAGCAGCAGATTACATGCATTTGTTGTGAGTCCACTGGAGCAGCCAGCACAATGGAGATGTTGTGGACTCTTTTTGTTTATCTCTCAAAGGAATCAAGGCTGAGAGTCAAGGAGCCTGAAGTTAATGTTTGGGGAAGAGCAACATTATGTGCACAGCAGAAATCACTCAATTCAGCTCCTCAGGTCCATGCTCTCTGAGGAAATCTCACAAGTTTCACTGAAACTCATGTATTTGCTTTCTTCATTGCTGAGGGTCCATCCACCCCTGGTGCCATACCCAGTGTGTGTGATGGGGTCCAGCCACAGGAGGGGGACAAACCTAACCTCCCAAGGGCAGTGGGACTTCCCTGCTGCAGGCACAGGATCAGAGCACATGCCTTGCAGTCCTGTGGATCTCAGTCTTGCCATGTACACACATCAGATCCTGAAGATACGGACTCTGCTGTCCTGTTTGCTCTTTCGACCACGTTATCATTGCAGGGAACAGGAGTAAGCAGTAACCCAGCAGATACAACAGACAGTGGGAAATGGTTTGAGAGGGAGGGTTTTACCAGTGGGAAATGCTCACCTTGCCCTTGTCGTTGGCAGGCAGGGAGGCTCCTGTGTCAGATGGTCTCTCTGAGCCTCCCCATGTCCAGTGGCTGCCTCAACCCTCACTGTGGGCTGGTCCACTTCCACTGGAACTCGCCAGCAATGACCAGTCTGGTATGATGCCTACCAAAACACACCCATATGCCCAGGATTCCCAGCCTGAGACAGCAAATCCTGCCCAATCTGGAAGGCAGTGGCTGAAAGATGCCCGTGGCACCCATGGAAAACCCCTTTGCCCATGGCTGTAGAGCAGGCACAGCGTGGCTGGCTGAGGCAAAGGCAGCCTCGTGCAGCCGGAGCAGCTGGGGCTGGAGATGGAGCTCACTTAGCAGGAGGGAGAGCAGGTGGTGGAGCAGCAGGGAGGAAGACTTGCCAACCACACACATCACTAGGAGCCTGAAAGGAAACAATTTGTTTAACTACTTTGCCAAATAATATCTATATTATGAATGCACCACACATTGCTTATTCCTCCTCACTGGAAGGTTCTTGCTTCAGGATGAACCTGTTGGTTCCTGCATTTCATAGCTAGGAAAGGTTGGGAAATGCTGCCAGTGGGGACTTCTTCTTTGCTGGGAGTGAGTGAAGGTGGAGGGTGGGTTTGTGCTCCTGTGGATCACTCCAGCTTTCCCTGGGACAAGTTTGCTCAGTGTTTTTGTGAGTCTTCCTTCATCTTCTCTCAGCTTTGAGTTTGCCCCTGTTTATCCCAGTTTTGGGGAGCTCCAGGGTGCATGGCAAATACCTGGGAAGTGCTTCTTCTCAGCTGGTCCCTGTGGCTCCCAGTTGAGCCTGATGTTATCCTAATAGGTCTAAAAGATGGAGTTTCAAGTCGTCACAACCCACATCTAAGGCCAACTTTTTCCAAGAGTCAGGTTAGGTTCCTAAATTATCCAAATTCCTGGGTTTTGTCTGGAGCTGTTCAATATAGGTCACACCCAAGCTCAAAGCTTTGTATCTAATTAATTAGTGTGTATGGCAGGAGAGCAGTTTGAACCGAGGCCTCAGTACATCAGGGAGCAGTGAACACCCAGAAAGCAGTGAGGGTGACAGTAGGTGTGCAAAGGTGTGCAAGGGCTGCAGGGTACTTCAGTGTCAGAACCTTGTACTACAGTAACTGAGCACTGCACTCCTAATCCTCCATAAAACTGAGCAGCAAACTGTCCAAAAGCTGGTAATGTTCAAGCTGCAAACGACTTCTCTGACTTTCCCTAACTGACAGGGTTTAAAAGGAAAATTGATGAGGAGATGGATGTGACATACGACTTACAAGGGCAGTAGTGGGACTCTAGAAAAACATTCATAGCAGCATAAGAAAAATAAACACAGTGGAAAAGTATTCATGGATCTACACTGACTTAAATGGTCACCAAAACAATTTCTTTTTCTGTCTCCCACAGGAAAAAAAATGAAACTAGGAAACATAATAAAAACATAAACTTCAGCACCGCCTGTTGCCTGGCATTTACAGCCTTTCTGGAGCTTGCAAAACATTGTAGGTGCCTGGATATAGGCAGTGCCACACAAACGCACTGATTTTGCAAGAGCTGAGGTGCTTTCCCGGCTCTGTCAAAAGGCATTTGGGGTTAGTTGTTGGCAGGAGAGGAAGGCAGAGAGAAGGGCTGGAGGGTTTGAAAGTGGCATAACCAGGCAGGCAGCTTCTCCTCTGCTCCCAGTTGTACTGCCCCATTGTGACTGCAGAAATATTTTCCTCTAGTGCTTCAGCCTCACTTAACTCTCCTTTTGATCAGTGTTTATAGTAATGGAGCTTCGCATAAGCGCTAATATCCCTAAATGCTGTAAATATATATCTATAAACGCTAAACAAAACATTCCCTATATAATAAACAGAGACCAGAACTGTGAATTAGGGCCCCAGACAAGGCAGATGCACAGCAACAATTCTCAAGGACTTTGAAGTTAAAAGCCTGGCTGTGTAAATGTAAGAGCTTTTGTAAGTCAAACTAAAAGTCTCATTAATGCGAAAGTTCCATGATCAGAAACCTGACTAGTTCAATGAGAATCCCCAAGGACACGAGTATTTAGCACACTTTCTAATTAAAAGAAGAGAATTACGGTACAGCAGTTAAAATATGCTTTATACTCATCTAGGAAATATTCAATAGATTTCGTGTGCAGAGATGCCCTGCCAGGGTTCTGCAAATAGGACACGAGCAAACCAAGGTGCACCCGTGCAGGACTGAGAGCCTCCTGTGTGTTGGGGTGTTGTCACCTTGGGTAAGAAAGCCTGATCTTTTTGGGCCACTGCAGAAAGTTCACCTTTACTGGACTCCACTCCAGACTTGAACTGCAAGGAAACATTGCTTGGACACCACTGAGGTCAGACATGTAGTGTCCCACCATCCTTTGGTGTGCCCACCATTCCCAATGGGGAAATTGTGTTTCTTACCTTGGGCAGGGGGTCTGAGGGATCTCTGCCTGTTTTGGCTCCAGGCCTGCTGTGATTCCCATCTGGGCCAGGCACTGGGAATGGCTGGGCCGGGCATTGGTGTCCATGCATCCCTCCCTGCTGAGCAGAGGCTGTTAAAAATCCACAGATAATGCTAAAGCTATCCCCTGGACCTCAGTCCCACCATAGGAAGCACTTCAGGTTTCTGGTTTGATGAGTGGATGCTCCACCCCTGCAAACCACTGCCAGTGAACACTGCCCATATCCCCAGTGGATGGAAAGGCTGCTGTGTTGGTGGCAGCCACGATCTGTCCAGCTCTGGGACATCAGTGATCTTCTGAGGAATTGTGTTAATCAAAGATAGGAGAACATTTCTGAACAAGAAATAACCAATTATTCAATAAAATCACATCTTTACTGGGGAGCAGTGGAGGAGACAAATAAATTACAAACTTCTAATAATTCAGTTTTCTTAAAAACTGCTTCTGTTTCAATTTCCTGCATTTTCTGAAAGCTGTGAAGAATGTGACAGCTTCACCTAAAAAAGAATATTTTACGTAATGCCAGAAGAAATTATGCATCTTAAATGCCATGGATATTTTTAAAAATTGATTTTAGAAAAATGTTTGTCCAACTTTAAAAACAAGAAGTCAGTTCAGTTTGTTACCAAATGAAAACCCATCCACATACTCACATGTGCCAGCAAACTGAAACATCATTTATTGCATGGTTTTTGTGTCAGGACTGTGACCTGGCTAAATTCCTTAGAGAGCTCATCTAAATTCAAAATAAAGAGCCTGGTGGGGTTATTAAGCTTAATAGTCTTCTATTTGAGGTTAAATATTCTGCTTTTGGTCATTCTTTGCTGTTTCCTTTGGGCATGACCATCTCCCTTTTTTATACTCTTTTCCTGGTATGTTAATGGTCTCTGTGCCCTGCTTGAGCCCAGCCTGCAGGTGTGGGGAACCCAGGAGAGATGCAGGCTTGGCTAACAGGGGTATCTCCATGTCTGGGTGTGGCCCCAGTTTGTGTCCCCTTGGCAGAGTGCAGAGGACAGGCACCCTGTGAGGTCTGGTTCTACCCCTGGTGTTCTGAAGCACTGCTCTGCCCTGCTGTGCTACAGCCACGAAACACCGTGATAACCACACAGGTGCAGGCCCACAGTGTGAAGGGCCCCTTTATAACCCTTGAAAACCAACTGCTCGAGTACAAGTTTGGGGTTTAGGATGGACTGGAAAGCCTATGGGTAATGCAAATGTGTTTGAGAATGCTGTGTGTTCAGGGCCATGTCCTGAAGCCCTCCCATCCTCAGGCAGAGCCTGGCTGGCTGCAGCTGCAGCTGAGCGGGTGCCTGTGCTCAGTCAGAGGGAAGGAAAGCACACTCCTGCCCTGTGGCAGCTTGCAGCCAGTGTCAGCACACCCAGGGCTGTTTAGAGTCAGGCTTGCTTCGTTTTCCTCATGCTATAGTGATGCCTTTTCTTGGTCTTAAAATCAAGAGGCATACATGGTTAGAAGGGGAAAAGGGATTTTACCTCGGTATTTATTTTAAGGATCTTTAGGTGTACACGTCTAGGTCATATGCATCGAGATGCACCCTGCCAAGTCTATCCCTGTCTCTCTCTCTCTGTGTCTCTGTGTCTCCGTGTCTCTATATCTCTATGTCTCTAAGTCCCCCCCCAACATTGGGCATAACATTATAGGTTTTACTAATTAGCGTATCTATCAAAGATTCCCCAATGAGAGGCTCAAGTGAGCCCCCCTCCCCAAGGAACCTTCCCCTGGATGGTTCTATCTTGGTTTACAGAATGTGTTCTGGAGAGGACCTTGGGGTCTGGGGCACACTGATCCCTGGCTACGAAGCCTCTAAAATGTTTAGTCTCTCAGCTTGACAAACAAGTCCAAGAATGTAGGCAAAAAGCACTAGGAATACAGAAGTTGTAAAAAGGTATAACAGGGGTATAAAAGAAAAGGCAAAAATCTTCATGGCATCAATAGAGCACCCAGTTTTGGAAAGTGGAGGTTAAGTGCTTCATTAACCCCTAAATAGAGAATATCACATTCATTTAAAGCATGGTGTTTTCAGGGAAAAAAATTATCCAAAGCACTGAGATGAACAGGAGAAGGGGAGGGTGAGGAGACACAAAACTTTCTCATTTAAGAAAAATGAGTTCAGGCGGCTTTAGTTGAAAGGGGTAATTAAAAAGTGAAAAAGCAAGTGAAGCCAACTGGTTACAGGAACTGAGCTAGGTGTGTTTGTGGAATGAAGAGTTATCCAGCTCCCAGGAGTTCCCACCACCCTGTTTGAGATGTCTTCAATGCCCCATCCAAGCTCCTGTATTTCTCAGTACAGAATAACCAGGGCAAGTATAACTATATGGAATAGGTTTTTGTTATTTTTTCAGTGCTAGCAGTATTACTGTTTTAATGAGCAGTTTATTCATTGTTGTCTCTGCTCTGGTGTATCAGCCTGTGCTGCCATTTGTGTAAGAGGTGCCTCCTGGGCTGTGAGAAAAGTGAATTGCACTGAATCTGACTGACTTCAGTTTACACTGGGGGGAATCAGAGAATTGACTGGGTTTATGATCTCAGTGAAATTGGCACAAATACGGCTTTTTGAAAATGCAGAAGCTGCCTACGTGGTATGAAAGGTGTTTTTGCAGTGTATTCCTTTGAGTTTGGCAGAGAACAGGTTTTTCGGCTATCAGTTCGACTGGGTCTCTTAATGAACAGCTGTTCCTCATTGGCAGCCACCAGTTTCTTGTGGATTATTTCTGAAACAGCAAGAGACAGCAGCAATCATTTCTGTTACCCTTGACTAAAGGCTGCCTGTCAAAATGTTTCTTCAATCTCTGTAGTGAGGATTAGGGTATTTTTCCCAGCTCATGAGAAGTTAGGTGATTTCAAAGGATTTCCCAGTCTGCTTCAGGATTCCTTCAAAAAGTCTGATTTGTGAAGTTTGTGACCAAAGAAAAGAAATGTCTATCAGATCAACGGCTACATTTCCTTCAGGTGAGTCAAAATGCTGCATCTTCCCTTTGACATTCTTCAAACAGCTTCTTTTTTGGCCTAAAATACTCCACAGCTTTGAAACTCTTGAGACACATTAAGTGAAATTTTTATCAGACTAGACTTTTCTAGAGTTAACTCTGCAAGAATGTCAGACTACAAGCATATTTCATTTCAAACTGTTTTTAAATGGTAGTGATGCAAAAGCAGAGCTATTTTGGGAAGGTCCCCTCTGTGAGAGCTGCTGCTGAAATTAGTAGCTCCTGGTGCCTGCCATGTGTTTGTACTTTTAATATAGGTAACCCTGGGCCAAGGTTGGAGACTAATGTCCCACTTAGTTTCTCACCAGTGAGCTGTTGCAGTTTGCCCTTTTCTCCTTCCACTCAGGATGTTCTTAGTCCAGGTCAGTAAGTGCACTGAGAAGGAAGGAGGAAAACAGACTCCACAAGAGTGGGTGAAATATGAACACAAGAGACACCCCTGTGTTTTCAGGCTCACACAGTAAGGAGGGAAGAAGGCAAGGGCACACCTGGATCAGTCCAGAAGATTCCTTAGGATTTCTTGGGGTAAATAATGGCATATTTTTAACAGCATTTCCATCTCTGATGCTGAGGAAGATGTTTACACCATACCTGTTCAGTGCTGTCAGGAGTTAGTTTATCCACTGGAGTCCTCCCCACCCTGGGTAATACTCTAGGAAGAATCAGAAGTGTTTTGAGTTGTTGAAGCTCCTGTTACATCTGTTCTTTGTTTGGTCCCTTCCAAGCTCCTGAATTGCCTTCAGCAACCAGGATCAGCCTTCTTCTCAAATCTCTTTCTGATTTGCTTTTCCTCAGTACACTCTACCTCTGACTAAGAGAGTTTTCTTCCTGCTAGCTTTTTTACACTATATATGAAAATGCCAACATAATTAAATAAACCAGTGCTGAAACCCGCTAAAGAACAATTATCTTTTGTCTGAAATAGTCCTGGCAGAAATATTGGAAAACTGACATGCAATTAGTACATTGAGCCCCACTGCAGCATTAAATACAATGCATTAGGGCTCCTAACTCTGACTTCTCCAGGATTCCAATGGACTAGCGATAGCAGATTTGTGAACTGGTTTTGTACATTTGTACACTGTTAGTCTAATGATTTTAAATGCCGTTTAAAGTGAGACTCCCCCAGTCTCCATTTTGCTTGTCAGGCTCTTGTCCAGAATGCCTCACCTTTAAATGGCTTTTCTCTGCCATCTGTGTGATTAGGGAGAAAGAGCAGTGTTGGATGTTAGACCAAAACCAGTCTAAAGCAGAATTGGATTAATTGTATGACTTCCAGTGGATGAATCCCTTAGGGTGAGGTTGTAAAAGGTACCTGGGCCCCCAAAATGGCAGATGGGTTGGATGTGCAAGTATTTTGGAATCACCCTTGCTTGATTCCAGTTGTCTTAGGTGCCTGGACACATCACAAGTTGCCTGACAAGATAGGGGCCTGGCCCAGGATGTGATGAAGTCAACAGGAAGATGGAAGAAAATCAGTGGCTGTGTCTGAGGCGCTTGTTGGACACGGAGCCACCTTGCCTGCACATGGGGCTCAGGTGCAAAGCCAGAAGCTGTAAGGCCTGGCAGGATCAGTGATGGAGGAGCTGGCAGCTCTCTTACATTTTCTAACGGCAGAGATCTGCCAAAAGGGAACATAGCCCTAGAAGTTGTTCGTTCTTCTAACAGCAGGTTGAGTTGGGTTTTATGTTTCCAAATGTGTATATATGCACCTCCCCACTGATTCAGAGCAGCTGATATGCCAAGAGACCAGGAGGATGACTCCTGGGGAAAAAAAAAAAATTGCTGATAGGGAAATTTCATACTTAGATATCTGGAGTCCTTTTTATCATAAAAGAGGAAGAGCAAGCTGTGTATAATAGGTATTAGTCATGTTATGCAATTCAGTACTGGGAAGTACACAAGTGCTGCGATGAGAAGGGACTTGTGTGAGATCTGATGTAAAACTGACTATTAACACTAAAACTACTTTAGCACTTCTATGAGTACTTTATCTTGAAAGTGCCCCATATAAATCTTTTCAGAGGTAAACAATGATCTGAACCTGCAGGGTATTAAAATCTGGAGGGGAGGACTATTCTGAAAGCAGGTTTTGCAAGGAAGCTGCTCCTCAGGGACAGTGGTGAGGCTTGGGACATGCTGCTCCCCTGGCTGTGAGCTCCAGGCACAAACCTCGCGGCAGTCGGGCTCTTGGTGCTCCCTTCAGCTTCCCTGCACCACAGAGTGATCCAGATTTGTTTCTTGTGACAAATGTTGAATGTCTCCTCATGGGAGAGCTCTTGTGTTTGGTTTGGGCTGTCCCTGATTTCTGCCCTCCCTTGAGCATTATCCTAGGGGGATATCAGAGGAAATGGGGTTTTGATGGTGCAGTTTGTCCCATCCTAGATGGTTTGCCATTGCTGGAGTGGTGATGTATTCACTGCTGGGATAGGGCTTAGAAACCCTTTGATAGAAAAATGTGTGGTGCCCTTCTAAAGGGAACTGTGTAGCACCATGCTCTGTCCTATAAGGTGGTTTTCTATAACAGAAGAACAGGAGGATCTGGACAGTACAGTGCAGGCACCCAGAAGCTGAAAGCCCCAAGGAAACCTGGACAGTCCCCCCTGCTCAGCACAGGGACAAGGTCAGAGCCCAGGGCTGCCACCACTGCAATCTCAGCAAGGCTGAAAGAAGAGCAGTGGCAGAGCTGGGAGAAGGTACAGCCGAATCTGTGGGGGCTGTAGCAGAGCATGGACCTGTAGCAGGCAACGTGGGGCTCAAGGGCCACTGGTCCTTCAGCTGTGACAGAAGACACCTGCCAGGAGGTGTCACAACAGAGATTTTGTCATTGGAAAATCTAGAAGAGATGGGGAGCGCTGCTGGCAGCAATCAGAGAACTAATTAGAGGACTAATTACCACACAGAAAAGTGAAGTTAATGACAATGGTTAAACAAAGTCACATATTGGTGGTAGTAAATTGGTAGTACCTTCTCAGCCTGCTGAGTACAAGGTGGCAGCAGTGCAGGATATTAAGGGAAATATCAAGTCCTACAGATACAAACAAATGCATTTTGTGGTTGAGGGCCACCTCTGTCTCCTCTCTTTAACAGAGTCACCTGCACTCTACAACCTCCACCAGTGGACAGAAGATGGGATTACTGTGCCGTGGCTCCAGGCGCAAGCTGGATGCAAACCCCTGCTCTGCTGCAGGACTAATTCCATGTGTGGACCAAGGCCTTTGTGCCTTGTGGTGATTTCAGGCAGGAGAGCCCTGGCTAAGCCTTTGCATGAGCAACTGAATCGTCTCCTGGGCTCTTTGGCCCTCTGATGTGTGAACACAGTGGCACTGAGGATCCAGCTCCTCCAACCTGTTAACGTCGTGGATGAAAATACACATTTCTGCCCTTGAAGAAGTGGAATCAGAGGAGTCTGTGATAGGGGAGCACGGCAGGGATGAAAGAAGAATGTGAGGGACTTTGAACATGTAAGAGAATGTGAACAGTGGCGATCCCAGAAGGGAAATTCTTCAGGGAATTAGGAGGAAAATAGATGTTAGGGAGGCAGGATTAAAACTGATTGAAGTCAGAGGGGAGAAGCTGGATCTCAGTTTTGATCATGAAAAGGCTGAGAGGAGGGAGAGTAATCTGAAATCAAAGTACAGATGGAAATCAAACTGGAACATTAAACAACCTGCAAATCTCTCTGGAAGAGACGAGATCCAAGGACCCAATAAAGCGAGGTGGGGGATTTTCTTAGATCCTTGCAGAGGGACAGTCTCCACCTGGATAAGGGTCCAAAATTCCCCTGGCCTGGCAGAGAAGGGCAGAAGGAGAGTGCTTGTCATGACTGAGAAAGTTTTGCTACAGGCCCTGAAGGCAGAACCAGCAGGGTTACACCCATACCCCCACCCAGTAAACAGCGCTTTTACTTGTCATTTCCCCCAGCAATCATGTTTTCTCTCCTCTGAGTGTCTGTTTCTGGCACTGTCCAAAGGGCTGAACTTTTTCTGTCTCTGCTGAGGCCCTCAGATGATGCCCCTGAGTGGGGCTGGCTGGGAGCCAGAGGGAAAACCATGGCTTCTGCAGCCAGATCCCTCCTTAAGCTGCTGCTGAGCCCTGTGCATGTGTGTTGGAAGTGTCCTGCCAAGCTGATGGGCTGGAGCTGCAGAATTAACAATGTTGACTCAGGCCTGAAGACTTTAAAAGAATTTATATCAACAGATTTTAGAGATCTTAAAATATACAGCTTGAGTAGCCTTAGGTTTCTCAGGCAGCTGCCAAATCAAACTGAATAATAAAATAAAACTGAATAATAAAGTGATCACACAGTGTAAGATCAAGACAGGGCCAAGTAGAGGCACCTCCAGTAATTACTGGATTGGGAGCAGCCTCCTGACAAGCCTTGAGTTTCTGCTGACATGCTGAGAACCAAAAACAGCAGTAGAATTTCTCAAAATGAAAACAGCTCTTCCGTCGCCTCTGGATTTACTCCCTGGTTATTCCTTTTGCTCTTTCCTGTCAGCAGGACCTGGGTAGGAGAGGTGCCAGGCAGGGAAGGTAAGGGCAGCGTGAGGTGCTGCTGGTCCAGAGCAGCAGTGGCAGGGAAGAGGAAGAGGAGGAAGAGGAGGAGGAGGAGGAGGAGGAGAGCTGGGCGTGACCCGGGGCCAGTGGGAGCCTGTGGGAGCCTGTGGGAAGGGGGCTGTCCAAGGAGGAACAGACCCCAGAGAGGACAGTGCTGATGCAGATGTGAACCTGGCACCAAAAAAGCACCAATCCCTGCTCTCAGGCTGCTGCCCACACCTGGGACAGGTGTGTCCTCTTGCCCTCTCCCCACGGGCCGACAGGGCAGGTCTTGTAGGTGCCAATGTCCCTTGCAGAGCCCAGCAGTGGCTGGGTACAGGAATGGATCCTCCTTTCTCTACTTTTTATTATTTACTTGAAATCTGGAAAAAATCAATATTAAAAGCCTAGTGAGGGGTTTAAAGAAAAAATGGCCTCGAGATGCTCGTTTTTCATTATTTACATTGCAATAGTGCCTCAAAGCACTAAAAAGCCCAACTAGGAACCCTTCATTTGCTTTAAAGCTATATATGTTTTGTTTGGGGGTCTAGAGGTTTTTTGATGGAAAGATTTCATTTTTTCATAAAAACATCCTGGAAAAAATGAAGCTATTGAGGAAGGGGAACCAATTTTTATTCCTTTTTGATGACATTTTTCATGAGATAAAATGTAATTCCTGAGAATCTCTAACTTTAGTCCTTTTTCATCCTTAAAAGGTTTCTTTCTCTCTAGACTCGTGGCATCCATTTCCCATTGTCCTATCAGAGTGCCAGGGCAAATATATCTTTCTATTTTGGTATCGTCAAGAGGTAAGGTTTGAAGGGAAAGGTAATATCTTTTCTTTGAGGGACTGATAGAACTGGGAAAAAAGGGACTTATTTTTGGGCATAGAAGCCCTGTCTGACTCTTTTGTTTATAAATTACCCTTCTGTTCTTCCAGAGACCTTCCTGGCTCTACACTGAACTCTTTTAACTCTCGCATAGACACTCAGGAAGCACAGTCATCATTTATCTTTACTGCTCCTGCAATCTCCTCGTCACCTCTGCTTTCTCTCCTCCTTCAGCTACTCACTCTTCTCTGTTTTGCAATCTTCTCAAGTGGCACCTGCAGCTGATACTTTATTACGGATGTGTGCCTTTTTCTAATCCTCCATTATTTGGGGCATATCCTTTGTTATCTGTGTTAGACTTCTCTGTGCCCTGGGGATATTTAGCACTAATTGATTCACATAAATGGGAAGGTAAACATTCATTTCTCTTAGAATACACATTTTACTTGCAGCGGGACAATCCCTGCAGCTTTTATTCATTCTTTCTTTCCTTTGTGGTGTTAGGCAAGGCTGGTTGGAGCTAAAATGGAATAAAGGTGATGTGTGCAGTGGGCTGTTCAGGATTTGTGTTTGTGCCTTTGTGGCTCACTGACTGCACCGGGAGGTGTCACAGCTTCCACAGAAGTCAGTGTTAGATGTACCTCCACCCCTCTGTGGGGAAAATATCCCCTGCAAGCCCTCAAAAGGGGCAGAGAGGCTGACTGAGGCTTGGGGAGGAGGGAGGCCCTCGGTTCTGTTCAACATTTCCATTAACAACCTGGATGATGGAATTGACAGTACACTTACAAAACTTAGAGGTGGCACTGAGCTAGGAGGGGCTGCAAATGTACTGGACAACAAAATGAGAATTCAAATGAGTTCAACAAACTGCAGAAATGCTTTGGGGGAGAAAAAAAAGGAATTAAATTAGAGGCAAGTGCAAGGCAAAACACTTGGGTGGAATAATCAATGCAGGGTATGAGGAAGAGGCAGTGGTTCTGCAGAAAGGGAACTGGTGAGTAGAGGAAAATAAAGGCTGGACAAGAAGTTCATCAAGTCTCAGTGTCACATTTGTGGGAAGAAAAGGTAAGTATAGGTAGGACGTCAAGTAACAGGCTTCTCTGACAGCAGAAGTGATGCAGAGTGCATTATAAAAGCTTTTTGATGGTGAGCAGTGTTCAGCATGGGCTGAGGGTGTTGAGGAAGAGCATCTCCCAGGAATGAGACAGGCACAGGTGGGACAGCTGGAGGGCAGGACGAGGGAGCAGCATTGTCTCAGGATCCTGGAGCCCTGGTGCTTCACAGATGTGCTCCTTGCCCTTGTGCCCCACACTGCCCCGTGGGAGGGCAGGGGCCAGTGCTGGCTCAGGCCCCCACGGGGGCTGTACACGGCCCACGTGCCCCCGTGAGCTGTGACAGCTCCAGAGTCCTCCCTGCTCCCACCCCCTCTGCCCTGCCTGGGCTGCGACCCTCAACAGGGTTTTGTTTTGGGATGTGAGCATCAGTTTGCCCTGGTAGTGTGTGGAGCAGACTGAGGGAACATGGGCTTTTCCAGTATTTTTGTCTCACTTCACTAGACATAACACCGGTAAGAGGAGGATATGAGTTTAACTATGCTGTTGGCCTTGAGGCTTTAGGTATCATGGAGAGATTATTTCAGAGATCAAACTGAATGCTGATTTGAGGGAGTAGCTCATCCCTTTGGAGTGCTCCAAAAGGAAAAGGGAACATTGTCAGTTCAATCTACTGTGGAATTTATAATATTAATGATCTGAAGAACACTTCAGGGATTTCTGTCAGATGTCTATTTTAATTTAAACTCTTGGGTGTTTAACTACCCAAAATATTGAGTTCTAGTCATTATAAAAACTAATAACTGGCTTATTTTGCTGCTAATTCAGAAACTGAGGTTAATTATCTATAGTGAAGGGATATGGTAGTAATCTAAAGTCTACCTGAATAAGACACTGTGGTTAATTGATTCCCCATGAAATGACAAAAGATTCCTTCAGAGAGAAAAGGTGTTTAGTATTCTGGGCTTTCTCAAAGGTACTAGTGTTTTCTTCTCAGGAAGGTATTTTTCTTTGGCTTGATCAGCTATACTTTATCCTTTTCTTATCATCATTAGTGGTTTATTTTCGTGAAAAAAAACCCCAAACCCAGGACCTCTGGATGGTTATGGATTTCCCAGGTGACAGCCCATGTGTTGCACCCCTCTGGTTCACAGTACACCCTGTACCAGGGGCTTACAGCAGCCCCTTCCCCCACTGCACTTGGTGGGCACTGCTTGATGCCCAATCCAAGGAGGTGGGATTGCACCTATGAACTTGGCATCCGTGTTTGACTTGGATGCATGGATGCTTCCACAGAGCTGTGTGTTTGGGGGTGAGCACAGCCAGGGTTTGGCCCAGTTGACTTTGCCAAAATCACAGAGCACATTAAGCCCAGAGCTGAAGTTGCTTCCTTGCTCTCTGTCCTGCCGTTCCCTTTCTCAAGGGCTCTGAATCTGCCCACTCTCCCACTAGTTTATTTAATAAAAATTACTTTCTAAGCCAACTGCAAGCAGCTGAAAAAATTAATTTAAACTTTCCCTAAAGTGTATTTGTCAACGTCCACTGCTGTAATTCATTGCATTGTATCCTAGCATCCCCTGAACATGGCAGTGTCAGAACTCTGGTGATGTAGTGCAGTCTCCATGTATAATATATCATGAGAACAGTTTCAACTTGGATGATATATGAAGCCAGCCTGGGAGGATTTTGAAAATAGACCTAAATTTCGAGAATTTTTTTGTGTAGCTTTGAGTTTTTGAAGGCTTCACCTGAAGCATTTACTGAACATCTAAATATTTTTTCCCTTGCCTGGTAGAGTTAGCAATGGCAATTAACCTCTCAGGGCTTTGTAGGTTGGCTGCCCAAATTGCAGAGGTAGTATGTGTGCATCACTATTTACCTGGGTTATTCTGCAATGCTGGTTGTGTTTAAAACAAAATACTAGATGTGACTGCAGCCTAAATTGGGCAACATGCGGTTTGGGAGGGCTTTTGGGCAATGGGGTGGTGTGTGGAGGTGTGATGGGTGTGGGGGTCCCCCACTGCAGGGGATAAACCTCCCATCTGAGTCCTGTATTGCAGAGTATGAGGCACCAGGCTTTTCTCATAAGAACTGTTTTGTAAGGAATGTGTTGGGTGCTGCAGCTGGGTGTAACTGAATGCTGAGAGGGCAGGAGAGCAAGAAAGGGCTGAGAACAAATGCTGGAATGGGTAAGACAAGAGCAGATAAATATGAGGGAAAAAATGGCAGGAAAAGGCAAGAAGAACTGGAAACGAAAATGGGAACACCCATTGATCTTTGTTTACAGACAAATAGTCTGTTACCAGGGCAGGTCAGGACTTTCTCCTGAAACAGTTCTTCAGTGCAAACTTTAGAAAAAATAAAATAGAGACATGAGCAGAGACCAGCTACCTCCTCTTCTTCCCACCTCACATAAAAATGCCTCTTCTTGTCTCTCACCTTCTCTTTCCGAGTTTGCTGTTCTTTTTTTGACAAAGAGGCCCCATATTCCAGCCAGATTTCTTCTTACTTGTGAAATGGTGAAAGGTGCGTGTGAAATGCACTTTGTGCTGCTGTGCCCCATCAATGGGAAGCAATTCCTGCACTTTTTAAAGAACCTGCCTTTTGTTGTCAGGGCTGTGGTAGAAAAAAACTGAGTGTGCAAGGGAGCATTTAAAGTGTTATCTAACAGTAGTAAAGATTTAGCCTAGCTCAATGTTCCAACTTAATTACCAGGAAAATGCTATACATTATGAAGATTTAAATCATTTAACAAACCATGTGTGACTCTTAATTTTTTTTTTTATTACTGCCCTTTTTATACAGCTTTTATGTGACAGGACAAAAGCAACAGCCAGCGTGAGCTCCTGGCTGGGGGGTCACCTCGGTTTGCACAGGACACAGCACAATTTTCATTAGGAGAGAAAGGATGAAATAGTTCACTGTTACAGCGGGGATTACTGTAACAAGCATATATCAAACCAGGAGTCCCGTGGAAAAGAAGTATATATGGACAGATTCGTGGTAGATGTTTCAGAGATGTTTATTTCTCCAGCCACATGGCCGGGGCTCAGGTCAGGAACTCCGCAGTCACGGGACCCGAGGGTCCTTGGCCACCCTGGGGAACCCAAACCAACCAGTGGGGAACAAAGGTGACCAGGGGCAGGGAGACCCCGTGTCTCCCCCCCAGGGCCCATCTCCCAGGGCTCCATGGCAGGGGAGGGACCCCAACATCTCACCCATTTTTATTTTAATAAAAGGAGAATGAAAACAACTGGATAACAAGAACAGTTTCAAGACAAAACAAGCCACCCTCCTGAGTCTTTGAATGTCCAAACAGATTCTGTGGAACATCTTAGGGCTGACAGAAGGGAGACAGAACTCTCCGGGCATGCTTTGTGGGGAAACTGAGGCAGGAGAGGGTTTAATTTCTTCCCTCCCCCTTTTCATCCCCCCCTCGGCATCGGAGAGGAATTGTAGGGAAATGGAATTGTATAGGGAAGCCATGGGGTGAAGAACGGATTAAGAATAAATTGGGGATAGGGTAAACTTAGGAAAGGGTTCGTATTGGGTATAGGGTAAAAGGGGGAAGTAGGCTGTCGGTAGGGAAGTTGCTGGGATGGATATTGTTTATAATTTTGTGCATAACGGCTGCCTTTGACTGGAATACCCCCAGGCCCAGTAACATTTGCTGCTTGTAAACCCTTCTTTCCTTGCACTATATCAAATTGTACAACTTCCCCATCTCCTACACTTTGCAGGTAATTTTTAGGGTTATTCCTTTTAATGGCAGTTCTATGGATGAATAGATCTTCCCCTGTATCATCTCGTGTTATAAATCCATAGTTGTTTTTTACATTGTACCATTTCACAGTTCCTGTGACTTTCGTGGCTATAACTTCTCCTATCACGTGCTTGCGTGTTCGTCGTGGCTGCTGGTCCCGCGTGGCCGCCACCTCGCCGACTCCAATGTCTTGGCTGGGCCCCCGCGTTGCGGCTGCTCCGCGCTCTCCGAGGGGCACTGCTCCGGCGCGTGTCTGGGCTCTGCGCGGCCCCGCATTGCCATCGCCGCTGGCTCTGTGCCCTGTGAGTGGTTCCGCTCCGCAAACTCCACGCTGCTTTGAGAGCGGCCTCGTTTCGGCTCGGTGCTGCGCGGCTTCTCGTGTCGCTGTGGAAACCGCCGCTTCTCCCTCCGCAGGGCTCTCCGAGCCGTGTGCTCAGAGCGGCCTGCCACGCCAATGCCCGGTTCCTGGCTGCTCGTGGCCCACAGCACCCGCGGCGCCTGCGGCATCGCTCCCTCACTCGCGGCCGCGTGGCCGGGGACCCCGGGACAGGGATGGGGTCCGCGATAAGGAGCGCGCTCCCGAGGGGGCCGGGCACATCCAGCACAGGCACCTCCGCCGGCACGGCTGCAGTCGTGTGCTCCCGGGATGGCTGCCGTGCGGCCTCGGCCACGGGATAAGTATGATCCTCTGCTTTAGGGGTAATGGGACCGTACAAATGCTCCTCAAGAGCTTCCCTGATTATAAGGTATGCACGGAAAGCTTCTCTTCGATCCCATACTTTATCCCAGATCTCGTCCCAGAAACACCCCTCACAAGATACAGGAGGTTCGATATCAAAAAGTAACTCTCGAGAAATATAGGAGAACTTTTTGAAAAGCCAGATGAAAAAATGTTCTAGATCTCCCGCTTGCATTACTTTTTTGTTTTGTTGTTCAAGGATTCCTTTTACTTCTAGATACATTTTTTTCTGTGGCTCAGAGAGCCCCATTTCCCATGATTCTTCCATAGTCCAGAGAGAATATCCAAACCAAGATGAGAAGAGAGAGGTCTAGAGTGGTTATTTTACTCACGAATCTTCCTCAGGGATCGGTATCTTGCCCGCGCTCCTCCACCAGTTTGTTACAGCGGGGATTACTGCAACAAGTATATTTCAAACCAGGAGTCCTGTGGAAAAGAAGTATATATGGACAGATTCGTGGTAGATGTTTCAGGGATGTTTATTTCTCCAGCCGCATGGCCAGGGCTCAGCTCAGGAACTCTACAATCACGGGACCCGAGGGTCCTTGGCCACACCGGGGAACACAAAACAACCAACAGGGAACGAGGCTGAGCAGGGGCAGGGAAACCTCATGTCTCCCCCCCAGGGCCCCTCTCCCAGGGCTCCATGGCAGGGGAGGAGACCCCAACAGTTCACTCTGCTGATCACTAAACCTGGGAGAAGGAAGGACAGAAGCCCCTTTGTAGGCAGCCTGTTTGTGTACAAACTTCAGCATGTTCAGAGTGGGCAGGATGCTCAGAACCCAGGGAATTGGCTGTGCTCTGGGAACTCCTGACATGGATTGAAGTTGGTGGTGGCTGCTTGTGGTGATTTATATTTAGATGTCATGGTACAGCTGCACCTGAACAAACAGCTGTAAGGGAGGAAGAAAGGGGAAATGTTCTAGGCTGAAAGAGCAAATGGAGCAAAGAGGTAAATGCTGGGTTACTGCTTGTTCACTTCTGTCTAAACTGCTCCCCTTACTAGGGGCATGGTTTGATGAAAAATTAAATCTGACTTTAGGACCTGAAATAGCCAATTCCATAGCATGATGTGGTGTGTAGCAGTGGTGCAGCACAGACTCTGCTCACCCAAAAGCTGTGAGGAGCAGAGTACCCGTTGGAGCCCAGCTCCCACCATAGCCCTTCCTGGGGAGTTTCTCCCTGCTGCCTCCCTGACCCCCGCCCTTCTCCCTCTGTGCACAGACCGAGGAATCTGCAATGCAAACCCTTGGAGAAGGCTCTGAGTGGGGACAAGGCAGTTCATCCCTCCTCCCCTGGCAGGTGGTGACAGCCTGGGAGATGTGAGGGGCTGTAAATAAACCTGCCCCAGTGCTGGTGCTTCGCTGCTTTATGGGGAACGATGTTCCTGCCAGAGGGACGCGATGTGCACTCTCCTGATGGGCTCAGAGCAGCCACTCCACTGAGCAACATCCCTGAGCGAATTCTCTGTGTTAAATGTGGATCAAAGGTATGATATGTGTCTCTCTAGGCCATAAGGTCCTAATTCCACCTTCTGCTGGAGCAGCCTAGTTCAGTGTGTGAGCCTTTCTGTAAGTCCAGCCTTGGTGCAGTAAGCTGGGCCTACAGGATGTACAGGTTTGGTGAGGAGCAGCTCTTTTCTTCTTTTGGCCTTGTAATTAGATGCTGTCTAAGCACTTGCATTCTGCTGTTTAACACCATTTTGGAAGCAGGGTTTTGAGGTTTTTTGTTGCTGTGAACCCTAATATTTTCAGTATTCCGACGGATACTCAATCCTCCTTTGGCTCTTGGGTGAGAGGAGCATTTCTGATGCCTCCTGCGGTGGTTATTCGATGGCTTACACAGTGTGTAAGTCTGATATCCTGAGTCAGTGATAAATCATCAGTTCTCATTCTTGTCCCTGTGCCCCCCAGCAGGGAACTGTCACAGTGGTGCTGGTTAAATTGGCCCCAGTGCTACACCCACTGCAGGTCAGCAAACCCATGGTTGAAGTACCTCTGCAACAGAACAAAGAAGCAGCAGAGTTGCATTAGCAATGAATTCATTAAACATTTGCATTTTCATGGAAATCTGATGCTATTTCATCTAATCAAAGATTGTACTTAGTTTCCCCAAAGTCTTACATCTCAATCTATAACTGACACACTGTGAAATATCTGAAATCCACTTGAAAGCCCATGGGATCATTGCTGAATTCCACAGCCTTTTAACATATGCAATTACACTGAGATACACAGAAATTACTGTCGTTTTTTTCACAGGCTTTTCTGCTAGTTCTGTAGAAGGCATATTTGCACCAAGTGGAGAATTTTAATTCTCACCCATAAGACTCTTTGTTCGTTTTTGCCAATAACTTTTATGACTGTCTGCAGTTTCACAGGCTATGTATGCATCCAATACTGTGACTTAAATGCTTCCAGATTTTCTAGCTTATTACTTAAAAAATAGAGTAAAAAATACTTTTGTGAAAAATTTGTTACAGTTGCTTCTAACATTTTTCGTTAGCACAAGTCTCCAGAATTTGGCTTGTGAAATATGTATTTCTGAGATACTCTAAGCTCTGGAAATAGCCCTCTCTGTTGAACTCTGGTCTCGTCTGGTCTCCAAAGCTCAACATCTGCCTTTGCAGACAGACCTTGCACTGAGCTGCTCCTGCTCACCCCATTGCTCCTCCACGGATGGGCATCTGGGCTGGGAATTCCGGGCTGCTCCTGGGCCAGCAGCGTTAAGCTATGCCCCCAGGTGAAATGAGCCCGAACAAGTTGGGAGAGACTGTTCAAATCTGTTCCCTGCACTCTGAGAGGAACAAAGAGGGAAGCCAGCATTCATCATTCAAAAGATAAACATTTGACAGCACAGCTTGACTATGTCAGGAACACTTCTGTTTTAATAGTGTGCCTGCAAGCTTTCAAAACAAGTGTTTACCTGTCACAATAAACATTTATGAGTGAAGTACACAAAACACACTAAACTTGGAGCTGGCAAGCTTCCAGAAATGCCATGTGCAGTTAAACTCTTGAGCTTGTCATTCCATCCAGCATAAATCTCTTCAGTTGTCTTCTCTCTTCTTCAGTGTGTACTGTGGGACTCTCCCGACTGCTTTGGAGACATCTGTCTTGGATGCATACAGAATCCTGGGAAGTGCAGCAAGTGCCTGGAGCTGACAGGCACATTAAGACCTAACTCTCAAACAGCTGCAATTAACTCACTAAAGGCTCCTGGTGAGACTGGGCGTCTTCCTGGTAAATAGGAGCTCGTAGTGGAAATGTGGAGCAGAGCACACGGGGCTTCACTTAGGTGTTGGATCAGACCTCAAATTTGGATTTTCTGGTTACTTAAGAGGAATAAAGAGTCTGATCTAGTGGTTGGCCTGGCCTGGATTTGAGTCTGACACAAGAGAAGGTCATAAGTTTGCTTGGCTGGAGTTTCCTTTGACCATGCCAAACAATGAGAATTCCCACTTTTTCAGGGATGTTATTTCACTTTGTAGGATTTCTTGCCAAGTCTAACACTGTGCAACATACTGGAAAAATAGCTAAAGTCAATAAATACAGCCCATAAAAATAAAGTCTGGCACAAGGTTTGCACAGGAAACAATTACGTCTTTTTTTTTTTTTTAAGGCCATTTCATTTTTCAAGAGCTTAAGGAAAAGCTAGGAGAGCAAGGGGAATTTCCTCCTGTATATACATTTTACTGTATATACATGTGCATTCAATGTTTGGGGTTTTTTTTTACATTTTTACATTTTAATGTTTTGCTTTTTTTGTTGCAGAAAGTACAGGAGAGTTTCAGCTGGCCAGATAGTGTTGTCTGACCAGAAGGGACAGGTTAAAAGGTCCACCTAATGTTGGGGGAACAGCAGCTGAAATGGGAATTAGGAACCTCGGCCTTGGGTTCCTGGGTTTGGATTTGGGTTCTTGTATTCTGTAAAACACTTTGAAATCAAGACAATGCTGCTTATACAGGAAACACTTCTCGAGATGGCACAGTCAGTTCTACAGCACTTTTTAAGTCTGAGTGGGGTGGTTTTGGACTTTGTTAAGGAATTCCTGGCCTGCTGTGGAATTGATGGTGTAAACCAGATTCACACACCACCACCTTCCCCCTGGGCACCCACTTGGGACTGCAGTTCAAGTCTTCGTGACTCCTGACTTGCGGGTGAGCACTGTAAGCTCCAGGCAGTTGGTTTTCTCCCATGCCCTGTGGCTTCTCACAATAGCAATCCTTCTTTCCCTAAGTCCTGGGGTGCTTTCCTGATCCAAAGGATGCCCAAGGCTGCTGCTGAGCAGCCCCTTGCTCTCGCCTCTCCCATAGTCAGTGTGGGTGGCCTTTTGCCTTGACTCCCATGCAACATTTCAAAAGGCTTCATTTTTGTTCTAGTGCAGAATGTAAAAGGCTTTCAACATCTCCATTTAAAACACAAAAATTCCAGTGTTTGTGCTCTCCATTTTCCTTCAAAGAGCACAGTGAGAAAAGGGAAGGTCTGCCCTTGTTCAGTCCTGGCAAGTCCAATCCAGAGCTGTGTAAAAATGCATCTAAAAAAAGGACCTTTCTTCCAATAAATGCCCATTTAATGAATAAAAGAGAAACAATTGAAGTCTGCAGTAATAGAACAATTATGTGCTGTTGTGCATTCCAGCTGGCTACACATTGAACAGTTCTTACAAATTGCTGGAAACACAGCAGCACACGGATCAGATACATTTCAGGACAGTCATTATTACGAAGAAATACCATGTGTCAATCTGCTGATGCCCTCCGAGGGCATTCTGCTCCTAAAATCCGTTAATTGCTGCTCTGGGGCTCACGTGTGCCCCTGGCCCGCCGTGTGTGAGAGGGAAAGTGCTGGAAGCAGGAACCCCGTGTGATGCTCATTAACGCCCACAGCCTCTGCTCTTTCCTCTGCTGAGCTTCGGAGGGAAGGAGGCTGGGCAGGGGCTGCAAAGAGGCAAGGAGCCCCAGCTTGGGAAGGTCTGAATAGCTACAGTGGAGCAGTTAAGGAAATCAGGGGAGATCTGAATGCAGATCTGAGGTAGGAGAGGGACACACAGAAAGGACAAAAAAAAGGCAAGGAAGACAAAATAGCCGGTGGATGCTGTGCCTGTGAGCCCCACATGCTCTCTCCTCACACCCCTCTTGGATATTTGCCTAAGCTGGTATTCCAGTGGCAGTGAGAGGATGAGATGGCCCTGGAATGTTGCTCTGTGTGTGCAGCCACACTAGTTAGCAAAGCACATCACCTGCCAGTGTCATCAGTCAGAGATTTGGGGTCAGAGTTGGTGCCTTTGGAGCCTCCAACCAAAGAGGAACTGGATCAAATCTGCACCCTAAAACAGCATAAAACCGAGCAAGCTTCTAATTCACTGCCTACCCACTTGTCCTTCAGGTTCAGGATTTTAATCAGTGTTTCAGTGTTAATGAAGCCATTTGATGGACATTTTCGGATGCAAAAGCAGGAGAAAATGTGTCAGAAGGATTGTGGTTTGGTAATGGCACGAGGGCTTCGGGCTCCCGCGAGGCCCTCGCTTGGTTGATTCCATAATGATCTCTGGTCGCTCAGTAACCAAAAAGGTCATGAGAGATATTCAGAGCTGGCCAGTGCTGATTAAACATGATATAAACACCTCTTCTGTGTTAGATCTGTGGAAAGAATTTAAATGTCTGAAGTGCAGAGGAGTAGGGATTAACGAGCTGTGAAGGAAGATGTATTTAAGGTGTTTGTGAATAGGGAGAGGATGAAGTTCCTACTCCATATTTAAGACATTAAAGCTACTTTGCAGGTCTTTTTTCTTTCAAAAGAAAGCCTGAAAGCCCCCGCAGTTCTGAGTACTTGTCAGGGATGTAATGATGGAAATTTTGTCAGCCTTGCTTTGCATAATAGGGATCATTATGTGATGGTAAATTTCTCTGTATATTCTGTACGTTCCTAATGTGGGAGGAATAAAATATTCCTGAGGTTTCTTTTGCAGAGCTTGTCAATGAACAGCCTGGGTCAGATTGTCTTCCCATTTATTAGCAGGAAAAGCTAAGATGACTTTATGCAAGCACAACAGTAGGAAATCACCGTGCTGGGGGAATCAGGCTTATTGATTCAAATCCTCCCAGCCTGACAGGTACTTCTTTCTTGCCTCAGCTCTATTTTAAGTTCATATTGGGAAGCTCTGCTTCCTGCCCGAGCTCCTCAAGTCCTGCTGGGACAGCACTGGACCAGCTGAACCCAGGTGGACATTGCACTGCACCTGCATCAGGTGCCAGCTCCCTGCCCATCCCCGTGTCAGAGCTGGGGCTGACGTGGTGGGCAGTCCGTCAGCTGGGAGCTGGGTGAGTCCTCCCGAGGGGCTGCAGAGGCCCACAGCTCATTGTTTCAGTGCTGCTGCTTTGGGAGTTCCTAGAGACTGCAGAAATCCTCCCTGGAAATATAAGCCACAGGGTTTTCCTCAGAGGCTCCTCCAAGTCTTTTTAAGGACTCGAGAGTGTCACATGCCTGTGAAGAGCAGACCACTAAGCCCTAACTTGGGCTCACACAAACCACAACTGCCTGCTTGAGTAAAAATATGCCCAATCTGGCTAATAATAGCAGGTATGGATTTCAGAGAGGCTTGTCTGACCCAGCTCCTGTCTGCTCCATTGGAATCTCACTGGGAAATACACAGGGAGGAGTGTTAGCTAAGACTTGGCAAAGGCAGGGGAAGTTATTGCACTCTGCTGAGGGCAAATTAGCCCCAAAGGGGCTGCACGGATCATCTGGAGCTGGAGAGGGACAGGGCACAAGCCCTGTCAAGCTCTTGCTTCCTTCTGAGTTCTTCATGTACTTTTGCTGTCTGCAAGAGGCTTCTGTGGTGTCCACATTTGGGTACCCAGAGCTGAGAATGGCATTCAGGGATAAAACCAGTAGTTGTTGGAATAAATTGCATTTTCCAACAGGCAAGGCAATGTGTCCTTTCACAGGCAGTAAGTAGGTATTTGTTCAAAACAATTAGACTCCATAGCCTGGTTTAGTAATTAATCAATTTATGTGGTTCGTTAAAGTACCTGCATATGCCCTTAATAAGTACTGGCACCCTTTTCCTAGAGCACTGTTATGTGCTTACAGAGAAATTACACTTTTAATTATACCACACAAGCCTAATGGAAAATCTAATTATGACAGCAGTATTTTTCAACTTTTGTACAAATAGTGTATTTTCTGTAATGCAGTTGCTTTGCTGTAGAGCTTTGGGACAGGAAATGGATTCAGTGCAGAATTTGTGCTATGCTTCGTGGATTATTTATTAATCACTGCTATGTATTATCTGTATGCTGTCACAAATGTCCTGGTAGTTGATGCAGTGAAACAGGCAGATGGGAGTCCTTGCTCAAAAGATTGTCACTGGTCTGAACCAAACACTTGTGTAGTAGTGGAAATGCTGAAGCTGCTGCTCAGGGATTTGTGTCCTGACTTTTGATTCTCTGGTGTCTAATGTGGTGTGAACTCTGAAATGTTTGGCATGGACTAGGATGTTCACAGGTTTCCTTTATGCCTAATTAGGGTTCAGCTCATCTTGGAGCCTCTTTTTTCTTGGGGACAATGTACAAATAATTTAATCAGGACATTACTCCACCCTTCTCCTTCTGGAGTGACCCGCTGCTCACTAGCTTTCCATGGTCATAGTAGCTCCAACTCACCAGAGTGTTTATTAGTAGTTTGTGTGGAATAAAAGTCTCTGCTTTGCTCAGGTTTTCCCCTTTGTGAGCTCCAGACAGTCCCAGGGATTTTGTTGGAGCTCGCCAGTACTTTCTGCAAACTCAGCAATACTTTAGAACAGCGTGAGCTGTCTTAGTTTGGCTGCTGCTTTTTCAAAGAGAAAAGATGGGGTTTTCAGTGCTATTCAGAGTGGGTCTAAGCCTGTTCCTGCTCAGTACCCAGCAGGAGCATCAGCAGGGACAGAGTCAGAACAACAAAGCCATCTTGCACATCCCATCCCTTCTGCAGATGGACTTGCCTTGGGGAAGAGGAGCCCTGCAGCTGCTCCTCCCGAGCCTCAGCCGCTCTCTGGCAGTGCCTCGGTTTGCTGTGAGCAGCTATCAATTTAATTGATTACAGCACACCAAACCCCTGAGCTTTTCAAAATACTTTGCTTCAGTGTCTAAAAAGTCAGTCAGGTTCTTAATTACCTTGCAGTTCATGTGCAAAGGGGTACAGCAAACCTTCTGCTCATAAAAGGAGGGCAAACGGTGTCTCTTTGCTGTCTCTCCCCAGCCTGAACTGTTGGAGGCAGGGATTATCCCTCTGTGCCTGTGTTCAACACCAGCCACTGGAGGTGTTCCTCTGGGTTATTATGGAGCTACTAGACATTAACAAAGGTGCCCTGGTAGAGCAGGGATGCAAGGCATGACTGCCACACAGGCTGAAATTTGTCCCTAAAGCCTGTGAAGTGCAGGGAAGTGGAGCACCCTGACGAAGGGAGCAGAGCTCTCTGACATGGGGCATGCTGAGCTTCTCAGGACAAATCCTTGGTTCCTATGAATGGTTCCTCCTCTGGTTCCTCCCAGAGAAGTGCCTGGTCAAGAGGTTCATGACACTCTGTGCTGGTTTAAAACCCACTCAAGCTGCTCCCTTTTTCCCCTGCCCCTTCTGATAATGGAGGAACACCAGGAGACATTATAGATTGGAATCACAATTTACTGAAACATTGCAATAACTACGACAATATTACAAAAAGAGGGTCCAAAAGAGAGGGAGAGTTTTACCCACGAAAGGGCATTAACCACTGAATAAGCAAAAATGCTTCCCGAAGACAGCAACCAGTGTAGTTTCCCAAAGGCAAGATGACAACTGTCCCTGGGCAGGGGCCATGTGGTATTTGGGAAAACAAAACCATTATATTTCAGGGAGTCTCTTACGGCTTAACTTCTCCACCCCGAGTCCCAAACCAACAGAAAGCAGGGATGAAAGAAAGCTTGGAAAGTTTGTGTGTCCGAATGAGGGGGTGTGCTGCCGAAATGCCAGCTCTGTGCGCCCAGCAGGGTTTGGGCCCTGCTGCAGGAGCTCTCTCTGGGGCAGCAGCAGTGTGGCAGCAGTGACAGCAGTCCCCATCTCACAGCCTCTCCGGAGTGAGAGCAGGAAAAAAACATGGACAACTTCCCACTCCTGGCCTCAGCTTTTTCCTGGCCGAGTCCACGTCCCCCAGCGGTGACGTGGGTGGTATCGAACAGACAGCACTAAACACTCCACACCCTTGCCTCAGTACCCAGGACACACTCCAAAGGTTGTTGACCTCTGAGGATCCTATTCAGAGCAGAGCTAGAGCAGCAGGATATTTTCAATTAATATTTTTATTTGTCAGTGGAACAAGAATTGCCCTGGAACCTGACTTGGTCAGATGAGTCCCTCTGTGTGTCACTGGGGTGATGTATTTAACAGGGCCCATCTCCCTTTTCACTGATCTGTGTGATAGATCAGAAGAAAAGTTGTTGCTCTGAGCTCCTAATATTTCTTGGTTGCTTTAAACCCATTAGTTCTGCTTGGGTGCTTTGTGGCTACTAATAGATAATGTTATGGGAAGGACTGTAAAACCTGATCACTGGAGGGTGCTGGAAATGCGGATGTCTGTTAGTGTGTAGAGTGTCTTTTCCTGCAAACTCTAAAGCATATTGCAGAAGTGTAACCTCTCCTGCCATCACGAGTCCTCTGCCTAGACCAGATGTGATCACCTGGTGTTATATGAGCTGGAAAGCAGTTAAAGCATCCTGTTGGCTCCCTTCTTCCTCATTGCTTTAATCACAGACATCTCCATTTTTCCAGACATTCCCAGCGTGGTGTATTAAGGGTGGTAGATTAAAAATGGATGAAAGGAGGGGGGAAGGTAAGAGGGACAGTGCCAAGCTAAAGCTGACCATCTGTCCTCTGTCCCTGAAAATGAAAAGCCAGTTTTGGGAGGGAACTAAGGGGACCTTGATGGCTGGAGTGGCTTCAGAGCTAATGGCAGTGCTCACTGCCCTGCAGGCAGGAGATTGTCAGGCAGAAATCTAGTTGGAAGTTATTTTAGTATTTCCCAGCCTGGTGTAGTTTGCTTTGGCCTAATCCACCTTTTGTGTTTTTATTCTTTGTCTCATGGAGGTACCTACAGCCCCGAATTGTCTTGCTGAAGGTACCGGTGCCAGGATGAGGCAATTTTATTTCAGCAGATCCATCCCCAAAGCTTTCCAAGTGCCTGAGATTATGGAAGTTACCCTGCCTGTGCAATTTAATTGCACTACTTGGCAAAGGCTGCGGTAAAGATATCCCTGGTAAGTTATTAACTGATATCAACTCACACAGATTAAATTTTATTTCTTGAATTGTGATGATCAGAGCAGTCCCACCAGGTAAAACTGCAGAGAACAGGTTTACTAATAAATAGTGCAGAGCAATCCTTCATTTCTCATGTCTGTGAGAAGCCTGGAGCACAACAGATTGCTGCAGGAGGGTCCTGCCTGAGAGGCTACCAAGCAGCAGCCTGCCATTCCATTTCAGCATTTGTTAAACTGCAGGACAGCATTAGACTGGCCTGCATGTACATCAGCGAGAGGTTAGAACACTGCCGAGCGCTTCAAAGGCCTGCTGGGGAGGAACTGAAAAATGCCTCAGAAATAATGGCTTCCCCAAACCCCTCATTTTCACAGTGGTTGCAGAGTAAATCTTTCTCTTCACTGGCCTCCACATCGCAGCCCCACTCAGAAGCGTCAATTCAGACCCGGCCTCTCACAAAATTACCTAATGCCTTTCAGCTGAATATCGTCCCAATTTTAAGTCCATTAGGTAACGAGAATATTCATTGTTGAGGGAATGAAATGTTTTGGAGCGTGCCCAGGCTGGTAAGGAGATGAGGTGGCTGGTAGAGAGGGGGAATGGAAGGCACTAGGCAGACAGCCAGGATCACAAATGCTTTTTCGAACCCTTACAGCTCCAAGTTCAGACCTTCCTGTTTCTTTTCCAAAATCCTCTTGCCCACTGATGCCCACTTTACTTCAAGGAGAAAGAAAAAGAACCCCAGATGTATCCAAAACTTTATGACTCTCTGGTGTGTTATGACTTAATTTTGCCACCCTTGAGCTAAAAGCAGCATTTGTGTGGACGTGAGCAAAGTCAGCTTAAGGAAAGATTTCTAAAGCAGGAACTGGGCAGGGACAGCCCAGCTGGGAGACTCAGAGCAGCTCTGGACTGGCCCTTTCTAATGATCATTAAGCTCTTTTGCCACTGACAGATTCTCAGCAATTCCTTTACTTCAGAAGCAGGAGAAATTCCTGCGGCAGAGGCAGTGAGGGTGTTCCACAGCCACCCATCACCCGTTCGTGTGCAGCAGGGCTGGCGTGTGCTGGGGCAGGCCAGCTCATCCCCAGCCCACCACTCCTGCTTCTCATTGCCACGAACAAGGGGCAGGTGGTGGCCACAGCAGCAGCCAGCACAGCTCCTGGCCGAGGGCTGAGGGAATAACACCCAGATTCACACCATCCTGGAGAGCCAGCTGCTCCTGTGCCCCACTAACCAACCCCAGTCCTACACAGGGATGTGCTGGGTTTGGACATTTCTGTACAATCTGGAGTGGGCACATGCAGCCAGCATGGGAATGAGACACAGGTTTGAGCAGGGTCACAACACCTACCTGGAGGGAAAAACCGGGCTGGGGGAATTGCTGTTGCCTTTCAAGCAGATACAGCTTTTTTTCTTATTCTTGGTGTCACGTGAAGAGCAGCAGGGTCATTGTGAGTCTGAGAAGGAGCCTGAGCAAACAGCCTTGTTCCAGGGAGGAATCCCATGAGGGTTTCTGAGCAAGGCTCCACACACCACATGGCATCCCTCTGTGCCACACTGGAGAGCTGCCCCTCGCTGGTGGGATGGGCAGGAGCCCTGGAAGCACTTCAGGCATCCCACACCTGGGAGCAGCCGTTCCTGCTGAAGGGAGACAACAGGAATCACCCCAGTTTGGCTGGAGGAAACTGAATTTATAAGCAATTGATGACACTCTGAATCAGTGTATTTATGGAAAGTGCATGTAATATGTTAGCACAGTTCTTAGATGGAAGTGGAGCAGAAATCCTACAGGAGGGAAGGGATGCACCAAAAATCTTGGATGAAGTCCAATATTCAGGCAATAAGACCTTAAGAAGCAGGCATCATTATAAGATAATTGACTGTGGAGAGCAGTCACACATCCCAAGGTGAAGCATAGGGCACTTAACATATCAATAAGGTCAATTATCTGATTATGTCAGCTGCCTTAGTGCTGTTATTAACCTATATTGCTCTTATTAACCTTTCTGATGAAGAATCTTTCAAAAATAATTATATTAAAGTACAAATCTCTCAAGTTTAAAATATGTGAATGTTTCATTTCAGTAGTCGTGTGTCATAGGATAATGAACAGCTGATTGCCTGGCTGACACAATGAGGTTTTTAATCAGGCTCCTTTCCCTAGGATCAGCGTGTTCACTCTGACAGCCTTCCCTGGGCCCAGGCAGGCTCATGAAAGCACTGCTGTCATGTTACCAATGGCAGGATTTAAAATTGAAATGTGAGTAAATAAGACAAGAAATGTAACAGATATGCTGAGGAGAGGGGTCCTGGGAAAATACCCACTGAAAGCCTCTGCAGTCAGTGCCAATTATTAAAGCATACAGCTGGTTCAATTAGTGCCTATGTACTTGTGCATACAGGATTTACGACCTCGCACAGCTGATCAAAGGGAATACACAGCTCAGGAAAATTTGTCCATGTTCTTTCTGTCCCTTTTTCCCTACTGCAGAGCATTTTGAAGTAGGAAAGAATTTTGCCACAACTTTCAGCCATTCTTTCATCTCTGGGGGAATGTGAGTGTTCTAATTTCTACTGTGGATTACTAATTTATTACATGCTTTTGGCAAAGCCAATGCAAATTCTGCTCACTGCGAGTTTTGATCACTGTCCTGTTTCCTCTGTGTGTCTGTGCAATAGGTGAAGCATCATTTCATGCAGTGTGGCTGTGCAGGGATCAAAACCAGGGGCCTTATTTTTACCTGTGATGACTTGTCATGCTTACACCTTGATGTGGTTTGATTTTAGATGACTACACTGAGTATTCATTGAAGATACCTTTTTTTACCCCTGGAATTTGTCACTAATTTGAATTCACTGGGCATTTGGAAAAGTTTAAGTTAAGGTTTTTTATGTCCATTTTGGGCTGACATGTTCTCCAGTTAGAAGTGTCTGGTCTCCCTCTTTGATGTCCAAGTGAATTCCTTTGCTAGTTGAAAACGAGAGGGAGGGACACATAAAAAGCTAAAGCAGAAAAATTATCCTTCCATGAAATTTCCATCCAGTATCTTCCTCATTTTGCTTCCTTTGCCAAGATCATCACTGTCAGCACAAGACATCTGGTGCTTGGGAAGAGCAAGTATTTCTGTAGTCACTCCACATCTTCTGTTCCCTCTCTCATAAAAGATAACAGATGATGAAAGTTAATTTCCTTGTTTCCAGGTCCTGCTCAGGAGACCCTGATATACTTCTTGTTGCATGTAGGGAATACTGAAGGTGAATCATTATTCAGGATGAATCCCTACAAAGTCACCTCCTTGCTCCACCAGTGTGAGGATATGGCCCTCTGTCAGACCCCAAACCACTGCAAAGTCCAGGAACTTTTATGACCATCACAGGTCACAGCTCCTGGCTCAGGTAGTTCAATGTTTCGGTGCTAATGAACATTTCTTCTGTCTCACACACCTTTTGTACTGCTTCTTGTGGGTTTAGGTGCATCTGTCTGTGCCACACACACACATTCTTGGTCATCTTCCTGTCTGTAATCCTGTTGGAGATGTTTGTGCCAGGAGCATGGCTCTTTTGATTTCTTGCAAAACCCTTTGTAAAGTCTGCTGTGAACACTGTGCCTCTGCAATGTTCTGGGAGTGAAGGGAACTATTAGGACTGTATTGGAAATCAAAGTCTGCTGGGAATAGCTGGGAGGTAAAGAGAGGGCAACTCACGGAAATGAGGACTCAAGGAACATTCTGGCTTGCAAGAAAGGCCTCTGAGCCATGTCAGTGTATCTGGAGAGGCCCACAGGAACCAATGGACATCCCTTCCAGGAAAACAAGATCTGCTTTTACCTCCCACTAAGGCATCAAAGCAGCAGCAAGACTAAATGTTTGGGTAGTTTTTTACCCATCAGCCTTCCACTGGGGTTGGAATTGGCTTAGCCAGACCACACCATTATGAAATTTATTGTATCTGTGATCTGTTTTTTGGTTTTGTTTTGGTTTTTTTTTTTTGCCTTCTGGATTGTTACAGCGGGGATACTGCAACGTGTATCCAACAAGGAGGCCCATGGAAAAGAAATAAATATGGACGGATTCTTGATAGATGTTTCAGAGATGTTTATTTCTCCAGCTGCATGGCTGAGAATCTGCTGAGGAACTGTTCAATCACGGGACCAGAGGGTCCTTGCCCTGCGCAGGGAAACACAAAACAACCCATGGGGAACCCAGGGCCCCTCTCCCAGGACCACATGGCAGGGGGGGAGACCCCAACAGGGGGTATCATTTCTTTCTGGGTTACCTTGAAGACTGGAGTGTTATCATGGTTTCAGAACTGGTTTCTCTGCCCTGGGACAGCTTTGTCAGTTCTCACAGGCTGGTAAAATTGGCTGAAAGTTGATGCCATCACCCCCTACACACTGGCAAACTCTCTCCCTTTTTCATCTCTGTTTTTTTTTTTAAGACATTTGGGAGATGCTGGGGCTGCTGTCAGGAGAAGTTCAACATCAACTGTGATATCTCTTTCTGAAGATTTTCCTTCTTTGAATCACTGTTTTTGACATTTGTATTTAGGTGCTCTCTCTTGTTTGTCAATAGGGTCAAATGAAAGCTCTACCAGACAAGAGGTGAAATCTTTGATTAAAAGGCAGATATCCAGTGGTCTGAAACTGGCTACTGCTGCTGTGGGATTGAGTTTGCTTGCAAGGTAAAATCCAAGAGGTGATATTTGCTGGCCTGAAAGCTTATGAGAGTTCATTTCCCACATATTACTTCTTGTTTTCTGGTTGGTGAGTGAGAGTGGTCTGTCAAAAATCTGCTGCTGCTCATCTTTTTGAGGATATTTGATGGTCAAGGACCACTGAGTGTGTAGGAACTCACTGGCCAGTTGGAACGAATCTGTACAAAGGAATTTTTAAGCTCTAGAAGATCTTTGCAAAGGCAGAGCTGGATACTGCTGCATTTGTGTACCAACTTATGTTTCCCTGTTTCTAGAGAAAATCTTTTAAACATTTCTTCCTTTACATTTACCAGCAAGAACTGAAGACTGTAGCAAGGTGAGGGGAAACAGGCAGAGGAAGATGCTGAAAGCCAGATTTTATTTCATATGTTCCCAGTCCTGTGAAAATCTGTGCAAGAACTATCAAAATGGTATTTTTCTTCTTTTCCTTTATTTTTTCCCTCCAGTGCTGAACTTCACTGTACTGACAGTTATTTGGTGAAAACCTTCCTGTTCCATCTTCAGTTTTTTGGGGCTCTAACCATCCCTTGAAGCATCGTAGGACTGGCTCTTGGAGACTCTTATCAGGTCTTTAAAGACTCCTAACCTGTTCCTCATAGCAATAATAGTGTAAAAATGCTTCTTGCTCCAGTGTTTTACACTTCAAGCAGTTAGATTTGTGTTTCTGAATCAAGGCACCACTTGTTCCCCTCAGGCCCTGGGACAGACACAGATGTAGGAACCTTCCTGATGAAAACACAGGATGGTGAGGGTGTTACTAATGCTTGCCCTGGGTTATGGGATAGCTGAGACCCTCTGGCATCCCCCAGTCCCTCCGTGAACAAGGAAAGGAAGTGCATGATAGACTCATGGATGGAAGAGTCTTGCTGCTCCTGCAGAAAGCAGAGGGAACATTGTGTGTTGTGAAAGGCCCTGATTTAATAGGAGACACTGGAAGATGTAGAGAAATAGAAGGCAATTAGGACAGCTGAAATTCTGCTTCTTCCAAGATCAGCCTCCCAAGCTACCACATTCTACTTCTTCACATTAGCTGTAGCTGCCTGTGCTGCAGCTTCCATCACTGTACAGAGGGGAAGATTTTTCTCTTTTTTCCCTTTTTTCTTCTTTCTTTTCTCCCTTTCTCCTTCTCTTTTTTTTTTTTTAAATTTTTGTGTTTTTTTTTTTTTCCCTGTTTCTTTCTCTTCTTCTTCAGGAGCCGAGAAGGACCACAAACACTGTAATGGCTTCATAGGGTGACCAGTCACTCCTGTTTGCAGTGGATATTGTCTGCATAGAATTAGTAGTCTGTAAAATTCCCTCAAGGCAGGCACAGCTGAATAGACATAAAACTTCTTCTAAACAAATAATCAGATTTTAAACAAACAATGGAATTTCAAGACAGCTATTTGAGATGATAGGGAACTGCTGGATTTTTACCTGAAGTAAAGCAAATCGACAGTAACTATATTTGTCTTGTCAAAGGAGGGAGGGAGTTTTTGAGGTGGAAAACTGATACTTTAAACTTTTAAAGACATTGGGCTTGGCTGGTTGCTACGGTTTGGAGAATCTGCAAGTAATTGTCCACACTATTAATTAAATAGAAGTTTGTGAATTTTATTCTACTGGGAATTTGCTACAAAAGTAATGTTTTGAGGCTTTGTAATGATGTCCCAGTTGGACGTTGCTTTCATGAGACGCATGACTCATGAGAAAATGAAATCCCACATAGTTCAAGGGAATGCAGAGATGAAGAGCCCTGTTCAGCAGAAGAAACCCAACAGCAGAGAGAGAGAATTCTTCCCACTAGTCCCAGAGGAATTCTGTCAAACAGCTGCATCTGCTCAGGATTGTTTCCTCTGGTTTATGTGGTTTTGTCCCAGCTACCAGAGTTGCCACCATCATGACTGTAGTCAGGGATCTCCAGTGGCCGATGAGCCTTGAACAAACCATTTAAACAGGACTCAGTTTAGTTCTGCCTTCCCTTGGATGTCAGTGTTTCTCTGGACTTCTCAGCTTGTAAAACCATGAGAAACCTCTGCAGTAGCTCATCTGTGGGTATTTCTGCTCCTAGTCACCACCAGGAAATGCAAAGGCACGTGGAAATGAAAGCCAGTTTGAGTGAGATTGCACCATCTTGGTTTGCTTTGGAGACAATTCTTACTTTATCTGACATTCCCAGTTGTCTTGTGTTAATACAAGAGGCTTGAGCTTTGCTGTGTCATGTCAACAGTGTCAAAGTAATGCCTGAAGTTACTCTTTGTCTGTCAAGAGCCCTGCTCAGTGGCTGGCATTAGCCTTAGTCCCAAAGCCTGGTCTGTTCTCTGTTAACTAAGCTCAGAGTCAGCCAGCTTTGGGCTGGGCACATGCCATGGGACTGGGGGCTCTGGCAGAGCCATCACACCACTGGTCATTGCATGATGCACTGTAGCTCTGGCTCCTGGGGCCAGGGAGCGTGGAGAGCAGATGTGGGGCAATAGGGAATGCTAGAGAACAGGATTTCATGCAAAACTGGGACCCATAGTGAGGCCAGCAGGACCAGACCAGTGACTGTCCCCCTGTGCTGGACACTGGTGAGGCCCAAACTCAAATTCGGGGTTCAGTTTTGGGCCCCTCATGACAAGAGAGACATTGAGGGGCTGGAGTGTATCCAGAGAAGGTCAACAGAGCTGGGGAAGGGGCTGGAGAACCAGGAGTGGCTGAGGGAGCTGGGAAAGGGGCTCAGCCTGGAGAAAAGGAGGTTTGGGGGGACCTTGTGGCTCTGCACAAGTCCCTGACAGGAGGGGGCAGCCGGGGGGGGTGGGGCTCTGCTCCCAGGGAACAGGGACAGGATGAGAATAAATGGCCTCAAGTTGCTCAAGGGTAGGTTAAATCAGGAAAATTTCTTCACTGAAAGAGTTGTAAAGCATTGGAACAGGCTGCCCAGAGCAGTGGTGGTGTCACTGTGCCTGGAAATGTTCAGAAGGTGTGTGGATGTGGCACCTGGGGACATGGTTTAGTGCTGGCCTTGGCATTGCTGGTCGGACTCAATGATCTTAGAGGCCTTTTCCAACCCAAGTGATGCTGTGATTCTATACAGGCAGGATGGAGCAAATGTCTGTGTATAAACCTTGGCGTTCACAGTACTGTGCTCTGGAACGTTTCAGCACTCAGCCCATCTCTACTCATGACTCAGCTGCTGTGGCCATTCGTTAGAGATCCGTGGATAGGGAATGAACCATGAGTCACATGAATATTTGTGGCTGTTAACATTCACACACTGTTATTTTTTCATAATAACAAGGACCTCAGGGAGGCCAAACTCTGACTACAGGGAATCTTGACAGAAAGTTCACAGCTTGGAGTTGTGGGCCGGTTTTATTTCCACACCACTGCAGTGAAAACAACTGATCTGGTGGATAAATGGCAGGAGCAGGGCAGAGTTGCTGCTCGCAGTCTGTCAGAGCAAATAGCAACTTCCAGCACTCGCTGTGTCTGTCCCTGTGGTAGGGGAGCTGTTCCTGGGTTTTCCCTTCTCCTTGGGGGACCTGAGCCAGGCAGTGTTGGGGCACCTGGGGCGAGGTGAAGGGGAGCCCTGCGGAGCAGCGTGCTGGGCTGGGGGCTAAACCTGCCTGCCTTGGAGCAGTGGCAGGTGTTAAATAGTAACAGATGTTAATATTGACAAACTCAAGTGGCTAAATGTGGAAATACAGCCCTGCTGAGACGTGTGAAGTGAGGCAATGACCTTCACACATTACAGATCTAGTCAATAAAAGGAGTTTGAGTGGAGCGAGACGATGCGCGTGCGCGGCAGGGCGCGGGGCTGGCGTGGGTGACTTCCCGTCTCCCGGGGAACAGCGTGGAGAGCCTGTCCTAAAGAGGTGACAAACACCAAAAACCCCAGACTCCAGCATGCCTATTTACAGCACCCAGCGACTGTGTGAGCCCTGTCTGTGTGTCCTCCAGCCCCATTTCAGAGACAGGGGAACAGGCAGCTCTCTCAAACACGGGGTGCCTCTGCAGCTTTAGCCCCTTTTATCCACATTTTCTCTTTTGTTGTCCAGATCAACGGTCCAGATGTACACTCTGTTCATGCCACCACTTTTCTACTTTTCTACTAACTTGTTTTATATCAGACCTCAACGTATTTAGGGTCACAGCCTGCTTTTTGTGAGTTTAGCCAGGAAATTCAGTGGGCCAAAGTTTTGATCTCTTTTGTTCCAGGAACAACAGCAATTTCTGCTGCTCTGCGCGATATTATTCTGCAATTTGGGAGAGATGAAGGAGATGCAGAAGAAGATGCTGCATTAAAGGGAGATGGGTTTTTTTTAGGAGCCCCCTGTATCCAGCCCACGCTCTGTTTCAGCAGGTGTTTATACCTTGAATGACCCTGACCCTCAGAGTCAGCCACAGGAGCCTCCACCAGTCTGTGGTGGGTACAGGCCACCTGAGATCTGGGGAAGCAACACTGTGATGAAACCCCCTTCATGGCCCTTGCTTCCACCTCACAGGCCCAAACCCACCGAGGGGAAGATTTCTTGACTGAAGGGAAGGGATACTCCATGTGCCAGGTTTTTCCTGCCTTTGACTGGGATCCAGATTTACAGCAAACATTGAAGCTGTTGATATAAACATGCTGGGGTTTTTTCCTCCATTCTGGGCACTCGGCAATATTTGCACCAAGCCCAGGCAGGGCAGTGCTGCATTGGGGGGTTCATAACTCAAGGCATCCCTTGGGGCGAGCAGCCGGAGATGTTTTTAACTGGCACCAGTGCCCATGGCAGCAGCAGGCATAGAGATCACAGCCAGGAGACAGCATGGTCATGTTCAGTGACAATATTAGTGGTGGAAATCAGCTTTAATTTTTCACTTTCCATTTCCCTGCAGATCAAAAGTGAATATGCACCATCTTCATTAGCAAGGCAAATACCTCAACACGTGAACAGGGGCGATTCCCTTTCCTTCTGCAGCGCAGAGCAGGAGATAAGCACACATCAAAGGGGGAAATAGTGACTTCTATGAAAGGATACCAGTCTGAACTGGAAGGCTCCTGCACAGGGCCCAGTCCTACCTGACCTGTGTCAGGTGGAAATCCTGAGTTTGGCTGGTGTTTGCTGATTTGGTGGGATGTTTTGTATTAGTGTTGCTCAGACCCAACAATTGCAGTTTGGATTTGTAGATGAAATAATAACTATGATAAGCAGAGCTCACCCCTAGCCTGCATAATTCCACTCCTCTAAAAATCAGGCTTCCAGGCTCCCTTGAGAGAGCTTGGCAGGCTCGGAGTGTGACTCATCCCCTCCCAAAATATGACTGATGGGATGAATCACCCATTGACTGGGGAGGATGTCTCTCTTCAGGTAGCTCAGGCAGGATGTCTGGCACTGAGATGTCAGTGGTAGGTGACCTCAGAATTCTTTTTGGTTCTTGCTCCTTGCTGAGCCAGGCTTTTGCCAGGACATCTTTGAGGTTCCCTTTCCTAAATCAGTGGCAAGATTAGTTGGATACATGGAGCAGCAAACTGCAATATTTTGTGAGCTGACAGAGATCCTGTGGGCAGACTCTGCTGTCAGGGAAGGATGTTTGCAGGCACCCTGTCCCCACTGAGGAGTCAGAGTCCTTTACCTGCTCCAAAGCACCCAGAACCAGTTGGGCTCAGCCAGGGCTGGGAGTGGGGCCAGCCCATGGGCAGGGGCTGCAGCTGGGAACAGTCGTGAACAGAGCGGGGTGATGGTTTCTGAAACCTCCCTGGTTTTGAAAGCCCATCTCTCTGAACCTTTCATTCCTGCCAAAGGCAAGGGAATTCACATTTGCAGTTGTGAAACCCAGAGCTGGTTGGCTACTTGTTTTTTTCCTGAGGTCTTCCAACACAGACTTTAAAGGATGGCTCAGCCTGTGTGCAGTGATGGAAAGTACAGCACATTAACAAGTTTTCCAGCATGCCCTCACCTGTGAGGTGAGGCAGGGACAGGCACGGGGAGCTGGCAGCTTTTTCACCATGTCACCTTTCCTGCAAGAGGCTGTAGGGAGAAGAAAGGTTTGCACCAGGTCAGAGGTACCAGCAGCCCCCAAGTGCTCCCCTACCAAGTTTCCAAGGCAAGGTGTCCCCCACATTTGCTCTGTTTGAACCCTCAGAATTGCTGAGATTGCTGGAAATAAGACCTCCAAAGGATGAAAGCCTGTGGACTTCAGGACAGACAGGAGTTCAAATGGGCTGTATTTTTTTTAAGAATTGTGCACAATCTGGACTTTGATTAGCTGGCTTTGTATTTCCAGAGCACTAAAAGCAAGGTGAATTCTGGCGTGGTAATTTTTAAGCTTATTTATTCTCATCAGAGGGTTTTAGCATTAATCTATAAGCAATGCAACTTCTAATGTGATGACACAGAGAGCTTCAAGTTGGTAGAGGTCAGTTCTCAAGGATTTTAGCCTGCAGGAACCTACTGATTTTTAATGGGAGTCACACAGCTAAATCCCTGCATATGGTCTTGAAATTCGTTCTATAAAGCCAGAGTCTTTCCAAGCCTTTTTTTCAGCTAACAACATTATAAATACTTGAATGACTTTTGGAGATCATGTAGGATATATCACCAGTCAAAACAAGTTAGAAACAAATTGACATGCTCTTGCATCTGGGGAAAGACTGGCTTTTCTTTGGGGTTTGTTGTTTTCTTTAATTTGTAATTAAATTATTTGCTCTGAAAGTTGATTGGTATTGACAAAGAGTACATTTTCTTTCCACTGAATACAATTTTCCTTTACTTTGTGAATCAGATATGAAAAATTTACCACTCTGATACTAAGATAAGACAACCTGCAAGTTTATAGGTAGTGAGCTTGTAGCTTTTGAGGAGTGCCCAGTTGGAGTCATCCCCTCTGGACCTTACACAGAGTTTCAGGGAAAGCTTGACTTCCAGAGAAGACCCTAAATAGAGGGGTGTTACTGGGGAACTTTTCATAGGAAGGCCTCCCTCAAATGCAGTGCAGAGACCCCATCTCACTCTGGTATCTGCAGCATAACCTGCTCAAAGCTCCTAAGTGACCATGGAGCCCAAGATCTAATAGCTGAACATTTGAAATTGTTATCCAGCCTTACTGCCAAAATGTAGGGCATTCATTTTCCTGGATCACTGAGCTAAATGATTTTTCTTAACTCAGACCTAGGGGCAGAAACACAGGCTCTTGGCTCCCAGTCCAGTGCTCTAAATATTTCTCCTTTGTCAGGGAGATGAGCAGCAAATAAATTCACACAAGCCCTTGACAGGAAGAGCATGTGTGGTGAGAGGAGGTACTGCCAGATATTGCATAATTAATTCAATTAAGGAGTTAGTGTCTGTTTATAGTTAATGGGGATTTAAGGATACATTCCTCGAATGTGCTCTGATTTCCCCCTGGAGAAGCCCTTCCCTCTCCTAATCAGGGGCTGAGGTGTCTAAAACCTTGCCCATCTTTTCTGAGTCCACAAATCAGCCTGGACAGTCTCTTCTCTGGTGAGATTATCTGTGCCAGAGCAAACTGTTTCATTGACAGCTTTAGCCCAAGGGGTCATGGATTACTTCCAGCTGTAGGTATTTCCTTCTGCAAAAACTGCCACCTACTTCTAGCCACAGGGAGAAACCTGGCTGACATCTTTCACTACTGACATCTGCTGAAATGCAATCTTGGGAGGCTGAGACCAAGCTCCCAGTGCATAGGGAGCCCTCAGAAGCCTAGCTAGGCCAGGCTTTTCCTTTCATGCAGTGAAATGACCCATATTGTAATTCTGCTTCAGCTGGGAGGCTGGGGGGGCATGGGGGGAGAAGCCCAAGGGAGTCTCCAGCTTTGTCTTGCTGGTGTCTGCAGAGGGTTTGTCTGGTGAGTATATCAAGGTGTCCGTGCCCTTCCTAGTTAGGGGTTGTGCACCTTGAGGTTCTAAAATCGTGGCCTAACTTTTGGCTAGTAGTACTATCTGTTTATTTCTCTTCATTTTAGAAATAAGTTTACATGTTTTGATGTGAAGTGGCATTGTTTTCACTAAGCTGAGCATTGCTTCCTCTCGTGTTCAGTGTTTCTGAAGGTTGCAAGTCTGGGCTGTAGAGATGGCTGGGTTACTTGCCTCACTCGTGGCTTTCATGGACATGTTGCCACTAGCCTGGTGCTGCCCTCTGATCTCTGGCTTTACTGAACCCAGACAGCAGCAGAGCTGCTCGAGTCCCCCTGCTCAGCTGCCTGCCCTGTGTTGCCTGATGCTAACAGAGTCCTAATTAACTTGAGCTCTGGGAGTTTGTGTCGTGGGTGCAGCTCCTGTGGGGTTTGTTGGTGTTGGGGAGGCAGTTGCACAAGCAGTGGCAGCCGTGGCTCAGAGCCTTTGAGGTTCTGCATCACCTGCACCAAGCCCTGCAGTTACTTTTCCAAGCAAGGCTTTTTAGGATGAAAGGAGTTTTTAGGGGTTTTTTTAATCCCAAGAAATTAACTTTTCCATGAATGAGGAAAATACTTCTTTAGAAGTTCTGTTTTTCAGCTCTTAAACTTTTTATATCTATTCACAGAACAGCTAAGCCGCTCTTCTGTACCAATGTCTGCTTCACTGTGCCTGTTTCTCAGGGGCACCAAATCTGCCTTGCATTAAACTCTCGTTCTCCTATTATTTTAACTTAGCCTTTTAGAAGGTGGTTCATTTCTAGTGGCAGGTGTAACAAGTCTGTGTTTCCTCCACCACTTTGGGGAGAATAAATAAATCAAGCCCATGCTTCCTGATGATGCTGATCTGGGCTGGGTCAGGCTCTCCTCCTGCCTTCCTTGGGGCTGTACTACTCCTTTCTCCCCTGTGAGAGCCAATCTTTCCTTGTGCTCATTTCAAAGTGACCCTCCCTGGGATCTCCAGGCAGCAGCCACTGCGGCAGCGCTGCACCCTGACATTGATAAACCACAACATATTGTTTAACATATTGTTCCCCGTCCAACATATTGTTCACATTCATCATGGAAGCAATCAGTACAAACCATTTTATTGCAAACCTGTTTCCTGGTGCTCATCATTAGGTCATTAACCTTAACAATGTCAACATGTTCTCGGTATGCAGTTTAATTGGCGAGCAGTGCAGAGTGTTGTACAGGCTCTGCCACAGACGGGGCACAGTTTAAGAGTAACAGAGATGCTGCACCAGCGTGCCACTGCTGAGAAACAAAGTCAGGTTTGGACAGGAGATGCAAATGAAAGAATAATACAGCTGTGCCTTGGGGGACCCAAAGAATCTCTGAGCAGAACCATAATTTGCTGTGAGAACCTGTGCCAGGTGAAGGTTTTTGTTTTACAGTATCTAACTCCAGGTACTGTTTTTGTAGGTTTTTTTTCCTGTGGTGCCTTTGTCAGCTTCAAGGAAAAGAGATGGGCAGTCCGGTGACTTCTGTTCCTCTAACTGCAAACACTGATCTTGGCAAGGCTTTCCTCTGAAAGTGCTTGTTAAAGCAGCAAAGCTCGTGTCTCCTGGGGCTAGTTGCTCCCAGGCTATGTGACAGAAATTCAACAAACAACTTGTATGTGGAGGAGTCTCATAGGAGCAAGTAAATTCTTCAGGAAAATATCCTGATTGTGTAGTATACTTCAGGGGAAGATTTATTTTTCTTACAAGACTTGTGTAGTGAATTTTAAAGTATTATACTCTCTGTATGAGCTCTGCTTGGTTATTATCAGGACACCACTTGCTTAGTGTAGGTGGTCAAACCTCATGCAAGTGGGGCCAGGTCTTGGCAGTGTCACTCCCAGTCACCTAAATCTTCTCATAATGCCATTGAATGCTGATAACCTTTGGTTTGGGTATTAAGGTTGAAATTTAAGGTATCAGTGGGATGTCAGCTTCCATTTCTTGTTGATTTTTATTGGCAATTAGGTAGATGTGAACATTTCAGCCTCAAGTTCGGCTGGGTTTTGATTGCCCTGCAGCAGTACTTAGGTGGGGTCTCATTAACTGCTGTGCATATGACTGAGAGAAGCAGTGCTTTCCCCTCACTTCTCCAGGTGAAACCAGAAATTGCTCAGCACTGCAAAGCCAAGGCCCAGGTTTGTGCTGCAGGAAAGGAAGAGGTGTGGCAGGGAAAGCACAAGGGTCTTTAGGGGATCCTCTTCTGTTGCCCCCTCCTTTCCTATAAAATACAGGTCCATTTTCCTACCAGCCTGGCCTATTTCTGCTGTCTCACATTTTCATACTTTACCATGGAGCACTGCTCTGCCTTGAAAGGAAGGTCCAGAGGTCTGACTGACACCCTGTTTCTTCCCCATTACAAAATAAACTAATTTCTTTAGCTTTGCACAATATTCTTTTGAAAACGGGTATTGATCTATGCAAGTCTGTAGAGCAGGTAATCAGTATCCACCAGTTTGGGGAGAATAAATAAATCAAGGAACAGGAAAAGATGGATGAGAATACCATTGAGTGGTTTTTGAACTTATGCTTTGCTCTGACTGCTCAGCTCCTGAAAGGGTGGGCTGGGTTTATTCCGTAGCCGCAAACTGATGGGAAAGCTTTGCCAACTCCAAATTAACCCAGTTGTTAGGTGTTACTGAGTGATTTTGAACCAGTGATGCTTTCCAGGCTGACTCTCTTATCCAGTTAAAGACAGTAGCTGGTGGAGAAGGAAAGGCTTCCCTTTGTCTCACTGTGGCATTTATAAAGCGTAATCAAGCTTAGCGGTTTGACATTTGTATCTACCTGAGCCTGTCTGCATGGATCATTCAGAGCCAGGTTGGAGGGCAACAGGAAAGACTTTAGCAGCATGGTAACACTGGAGTGCTTCAGTCCCCTACATCCAGAGAAGCTGCTACCCTTTTCTTTCTCTAAATTCACTGTGCATCTCACACAGAACTTGCACAGAGGATGTCCAACCCAAAACAGAGTCTCAGTGGAAAGCAAGAGCTTTCTGTGTTCTTTGTGCATGGGGAAGCATCCATCTGTAGGGCTGTGGGAACCATGTGCTGTGGCTGCAGATCAGGAATCTCCCTTTTGGCTTGTAAATGCCAGAATCAGCACTCTTCCCCCAGATACCTCCTGTCTCATCCCACCCTGTGTTCTTTGCTAGCTGGATCCAGTCCCAAAGCACACCTAGCTGGTCCTTCTGAGCTCTGAGTCTGGGATCTGAGAGCCTCTGGAAGAGGGCAAGAGCTGCTCCAACCCACAGCACAACAAGCTTTTTTCATCCTCAGCCCACTTTCCTATACCTTTGAGATACTAAAACCTTCTAGAGAGCCAATTACCATTATTTAATCTGTAATTAACAGGCCAGATAACCGGATAACAATCTTGCAGACAACATGGCCTGTCTAAGCCATCCTGAGCTTTCCCCAGAGCAGCAGCACAGGGAAGCAGCTGTCCTCTGAATGCAGACAGGTCACCAGAGGGAAGAAGGGGAAACAGGTGCTTTTCAGGTGCAGTTTCAAGCAAATGAGAACAGCCCAGGAGAGGTGGGGAGGAGGGACAGTCTATTGATCATGCTGCACAGCCCACTGAAATCAAACTTGGCTGCTTCAAGGATTGACCTTGTTTCAAAAGCAGAAGAGTTCGGAAAAGTCCGTTTGATGGGAACGGAGAGGAAATCAGGCCATGCTTTCAAAGCAATGTACTCTTTCTCTCCCCATCCATTGAATGTAGTTTCTTGAATAGACTTTGGCTGTTATTTCCGGAATGCTCAGGGAGCAGCTGGCCTGAGGTTTTATATGTATTAGCAGAGATCAAACAGGACGAGTGTAACTGTGGCATGGCTGGGGAAAGGGGAAGGGCTGGGACACACTATGGGCTGTGTGCGTTGTTCCTCTGTCATCTAAAGAAATAAACAGGCTGCAGAAAACTTAATTCAGCTCAACCAGCTGCTAAACCTGGCCTGACAGCCAGCCTTTAGAAACACCTCCCCCAGCTCCAGACTTGGGCTGAATCAGCAGTTTTTGCCCTGTGAGAAGCCTGGCTTCCCATGTGCATCAGGGATGGGAAGGATGGACACGCTGCTGTGCCTGAGCTGTCTTGGCTTGAGGGCACAGTGTAAAAGTTCTCTGAGTACTTGCAATGCCTCATGGGGAGGCAACTCTTTGAGTTGAAGACTCTTGGCAGAGGCACTTGTGTGTCTGAACTGACATCAGCTGCCTGAGACTGATGTTATGAAAGAAAATAGCAACAGCAATTGAAAAAGAGTTGGGCAACTGGCTGATGCACACTAGGATAAAGAGATCTGGAGGGAGGTGGAAGTTGAGAAGCTGAATGGAGGAAATGGCAGGGCAGAAATCTGGGACTCAGCCTTGTCCAAGGTGAATAAGCTGAAAAAACATTTGCAAATTTATGGGACAAAGGAGTGATTTTAGGCACTGAGTTCTAGATACTGAGGTCTAAAAGGAAGCCCTGTGCCTTCAAGGTGTTCCAAGAGAAAGTGTTGTCACTGTCACACCTACACTCTTTCCATCCTGACATGGTGGAATTTTATGACTGTTGAGTTTTGTATTTGATTTGTATGGCCAGGTTTTGGTAGCAGAAGGGTGACAAGGGTGGCTTCTGTGAGAAGCCACTTCCATGCTGGAAGCTTCCTCCATGTCCAGCAGAGCCAATCCCAGGAGGCACCAGGATGGACCTGCCACTGGCCAAGGCTGGGCCAATTACAAGTGGTGGTAATGCCTCTGGGATAACAGATTTGAGAAGGAAAAACGGAAATTAGTGAGCAGTTGTAACTGCAGCCAGAGAGGACAGGAGTGAGAATATGTGGGAAGAACAGCTCTGCAGACACCCAGGGCAGTGCAGGAGGGACAGGAGCTGCTCCAGGTGCCAGAGCTGCGATTCCCCTGCAGCCTGTAGGGCAGCCTATGGAGACACAGCTGTGCCTCTGCAGCCCATGGAGAGCATGGGGTGCAGAGATCCACCTGCAGCCCTCGGAGGAACCCACGCCAGAGCAGGGAGATGTCTGAAGGAGGCTGTGAGCCTGTGGGAAGCCCATGCTGGAGCAGGGTCCATGGATCCGTGGAGAGAGGTTTCCTGGTAGGACTTGTGACCCTGTGAGGGACCCATGCTGGAACAGGCTGTGCCTGAAGGACTGCACTCCTTGAAAACAAACCCATGTTGGAGTAGTTAGTGAAGAACTGTTGCCTGTGGGATTGGCTCACGTTGGGGAAGTTCATGGAGAGCTGTCTCCCATGGGAGGGACCCCACGCAGGAGCAGGAGGACTCACTCTGACTCTGCTCCCTGAGAAGTGGCAGAAACAACCTGAACTGACCGTAACTCCCATTCCCACCTCCCTGAGCTGCTGGGGGAGGAGGTAGAGCTGGGAAGGAGGGGGGGAAGGTGATTTTTTTTAGGTCTTATTTTACTTCTTACCATCCTGCTCTGATTTTGTTAGTAATGAATTCAATTAATAACTCTAATTCAAGCCTATTTTGCCCACGATGGTATTTGATGAGTGATCTCTCCTGGTCCTTATCTTAACCCATGAACCCTTTGTTTCATTTTCTCTCCCCTGTCCTGCTGTTGAGGGGAGTGACAGAGTGGCTTTGGTGGGTGCCTGGCATCCAGCCAGCATCAACCCACTACAAGTTTCCATCAAGCAATGCCCAAAATATATTTAAAACAAAGACTCTAAAACCTCTTCAGTAAGTTCTGAGTCAACTGTTTTAACAAATGTATTTTAGAGGGATTGTAGTGGAGTCCTGACAAACAGCATCATCCCCACAGACAGGCACCATGGGGAATTTGACAGTTTATTTATTTGTGTGACTTGGGGTGCCTCGCTGTGTGCTGAACAGCTCCTCAAAGCCTCACAGTCTGGGGATTAGGGATGCTTATCAGATCTCCCTTCAGTTTGTCCAGCCCAGATACCTGACCTGGCTCCACTTCGGGGTGCTGGTTATGTGAACCCAGAATTAGCTGAAGTATCTGTAGGTTGCAGGTACAGGAGAAGCACAGCTGGCAGTTTTGATTTGTATATGTTTATGTAAATGCCTCATAAAATATCCCCCATTGGGACAAGCCAAAGTCACGCATCATAAAGATCAGCTCCTGTAATGGCTTATTTACAACTGCATTTGCCAAGGTAGTGAAAAAAATATGCCTGTGTTTATAGGAAATTAATTTCTGCCCCTTCAGTGATCAGCCCTGAGCAAGCAAAAGACCTGAATTATCCCAGTTGCTTCAGTCTGGCAGAGAACTGCTCTTCAGAGCCTCCTGCAGTGTAATCTGGTGGGGATGTTTAATCAGAAAACCTTAAAGCAGCAAGGTCCCAATCCGGCCAACTCAGTGCTCCTGCAGCAAGCAGTCCTTCTTCAGCAAAGCACTAAATCACACCTTAATTTTACACCTGTGCAAGACCCAGATACCAGGCTGGGTTGAAGAAGGTGTGTAGGGCTTTTGCTGAAGAAGAATGGATTTTTGCCTTGGGCTTGAATTAGCATACAAAGAATGAAATGCCTTACGAGGCAGATCAGCAAGGTTATTTAAAACATAAAACAGCCCAAGCATGACAGGTCCCACCGAGGGAGGAACAGTTCCTAGTGCCAGTAGATGGTGCTCCGCCAGCTCCCTGTGTGGGTGAATCCACACTCATCCCAGATTTCTGCAGCCCCCCAAAATTCTCATGGCTTAGTGCTCCTCCCATGGCAAAGGAGGTCAGGTCTTTGCTGGGAGTGAACCTTGAACACCTATTTAGGGATGTTCTGCAGAAAGCAGCTGGATTTTGTAGGAGTCTTTAGGTAAGTCTTGCCCTTCAGATAAGATTTTTGTACCAAGAATGTAACTGCTGAATGCTGTGGGTAAACCAAACCTGAATTATTTAACTCTGCAGGACTTCTTGAGAATTAAGGAAGAGTAGGTGGAAATCTTGTTCAAACTGAAGCTAGCTGGAAATTTGTCTATAATTCATTAATCATAGGTTTTGTCCTGCAATCTGTTGTAAGACTGACGCATTTTTTGCTCTATTTTTAAGATTCTGGCAGAGTGGATGGTGGTGTTGCTGCCCTGGGCAGATCCAACTTCAGGACAAACACTGCTCCTGCCCCAGCTAACAGCCCTGCTCCCCAGCCAAGATGCTCCCTCACCATTTTGTGCCGTCAGAGGGTCCTCTGCAGCTGGGCTGCCCTGGAGCAAGGGTTGAGGGTGTGAGATGTTTGCCAACAGAAGCAAATAAATCCCTGTGTAGTGGCTGCCGATTGAAGCATGGCTTGCATCTGTCCCTTTGTAGCCAAAGATTAATCCCATGAGAGCTAAAGAGCAGCAGATATGGGCAGATGTTCAAATTAAGTGTTTTGTCTATATGTATCACCCCAGCCTGTGTGTTGAATCTAGCCCTGGCTGAGCCCAGTCGATAAAAGAGAAGTCTGTTTTCTTGCATGTCCCCCAGTTTTAAATTGAGGAGTTTCCCTGACAAAGTGATGCATAGTTATGGGCTCAGTAAATGGTAGAGTGATTTATGGCTTACCCACTGTAAATCAATAAAAAGAATCACAGACATTGACAGCACGTTCACAGCCCATTTCTTTAAATGGAAGGCACTTTTCTGTCCTTCCCATTTCAGACTGGTTTGCCCAGGAGGAGGTTCCTGCCACTAACAAGTGCTGAGAGAGTCTTTATAAAGCTTGTAAAACCTACATCTTATATAATACTCCTCCTTATATGCCCTTCCTTGCTGTATCATCATTTCCAGTCATAGAAAGTACCATGTCCTGCACCCTGACTTGTGTGATTTCCTTCTCCTGGAGGGTAGATGAACAAAACACATGAAAAACCTCCTGGGTTTTAAGCCCCTCCAGACCAGTGCGTCTGCCTTTCCAGCCTTGGTAAAAATCCTAATTAAGCTGTGTTTGGTGCATGTGACTCTTGGTGTGAGGTCAGGTGTGTGCTACAGGTCCTGGGAGCAGCAGGGGAGATGCAACAGGTGAGGGAATTTCCCCTGGGCAGGAAGCTCTGGGGCTGCCGACGAGCTTTGCGTGCTGCACGCTGGATTTTGAAGGGAAGGAGAGTGCCATGGAGTGAGCCTCATGCTCTATCCTCTGTTAGGAGCGTCGGGGCTCAGGGCTGTGCAGGCACAGCCGCCAGTGGGGACCAGGAGCCTGGGTGCCAGCCAAGTACCATTTCCTTTATTTACATATAGATACCAGTCCGGGACCATGTTTAACTGCTCTGTTGAAATGGGCCATAAATGGGCCATAAAAGTCAGCCATTTAAGTCTGGAGAAGCATTAAGAGACTCTTCAGTGGTAGATGGGTTGTAAATAGTCCACGGCCCAGCCAGCTTCCACAAATATTGGGGTCCTGGCTGCTCTGAAAGACTCCTCTCCAAATACCTGCTGTCTGCTCTTTCCTAGGGCAGCCATGTAACAGCACAGGACGATTGCACAAGGTTTCTTCCACCAAGCTGCTTACACTTATCTACACTCTAAGCAGCAGCAGTCAGCAACTTCGGAAAAAGTTACAGGCTAAAACATAACGTCTTTTAGAAATTCAGGTTTTTTATTAAAGCTTCCACTTGCCTTTAAAGACAACAGGCATTACAGGTGTGCTTATCCCTTGGGAACACAGCCTATGCTTAGACATTCTTTGGGTAAGCGGGAGACTTCCCACTTAACACCAGAAGGGAGCTAAACTCCAAATAAGCCACCCCTTTTCCCCTGTCCCTTTTGGGAAGGGAGAGACAAAAAAAGAGAGACTACAGGTTGAAATAACAATTTATTTGAAGCACAAAGCAATGGAATAAGACACACAGAATAACAACAGCAGTATTTATAGCAAAAGTATGCAAAAAAGAGAAGGTGTTTCACCCACAAAAGGGTGTTCACCACCAAGAACAAAAAACCAGGTTGGCGACGCTTCCCCGAGATTGCACCCATGTGGTCTCCAGACAAAGGCAGTATGGTGGGGGAGCTCCCGTGGCTGGTTTCAGACCCCCAAGCCCGAAAACAACAGTAATCAGGGACAAGGCAACCCTGGAAGCTGGGTTGGCTGTGTAGAGTTGTGCAGCCACTCCCTGGGCTCAGCTCCCCGCAGTTCCTTGTGCTGCTCCTCCCCAGTCGCTGCTGCTCTGGGGAACGACATTCCTGCCATGGGCCAGCCCCACACTGGCCAGCCCCACTGGCTCAGCTGTGCCCCAGAGCTGTCCCTTGCAGATCCACAGGCCCATCTGCAGTCCTGCTCTGGAGAGAACAGGAGGAGAGGGAATCAGTGGGCAGCAGAGGGACTGACTCTGCAGGGGTTGATGGCAGCAGTTCCTCTGCTGGAGTGAGCGAGGCAAGATGATGCACGTCCCGTTTTCCCTGCCCAAACCTCACCCCCAGCGATGATGTGGGTGGTGTAGGATAAACAACTTGGCCACACTGGCCTGGTGCCGAACTGCACCACCTTTCTTTGCAACCAGGACACTCAGTCAGGCCACAACTGAAATTTGAGCAGCTTGAGGAAATTTAGCTTGTTTCTTTTGATGAGAGAACAGGACACAGGCTTTGCATGATGGGCATTATCCATTGGATTGCAGCCCCACGCACTGCAACCACCACCTCATTCTCGTGTGCAAAAGTAAATGAAAAATCAGCCATGATTCTAATTACTCTATGCTAATTGGGCTGCATTCAGGCTTCATTGATGATGCTATTATGCTGCAAGAAAACAAGGGCAGCATATGTACTTACCTTGCTCTGCTTATCCTATGATTATTCTCTGTTAGTAGAGAAACATCCTGAAGTATCAGCCTGCACACAAATTAGCCCATGCACTGGACCGCTGGAAGTTCAGCCCTGGAGCACATTCACTCTCTCTTTTTTGACATCAAATGCAGCATCAGGGATGCCACAGCAGCTCAAAGCTCTTTTATCTTGTATTGGGCTTAGCTTGTAACAGCATTTGCAGTCTTATGTTTCCTCACAAGAAAACACTTTTGTATTCCCACTCAATCCACACCAATTCCTGATGTCCTTATCTGATAGGATCTCCAATGCAGAGTTTCACCGTGGCCTCTGGAAATTGTGCTGCCTGGGGAAGCATCACCATGTGCCCAGCAGTGCTCCTGTGCCCGTGCCTGCCAATTAGCTCTAGGTCTTGGAAAGGGAGAGGGCATTCCATGCTGGATTGCTAACTGCTGCTTTGGTAGCATGAGCAGAACTTGTTTCCTACTGTAAACTGGACTGAGACATTTGCATATTGTTTTTTGCAGTAGTATCTAATATGCTGAGAGCTGCTGGAGTCATTACAAAATCATCAGTGCTCCTTCCAGTGTGATATATTCTGTTTGTCTAGCTGGCTGCTTTCCTACCATATGTATTTATTGAAGCTGGCTGAGTATCTTATTCTGTGATGTTTTGCTTATTTATTCAAGAACGAGTTCATCAAAATTCAGCCAAGCTTTCTGTCCTCAACATATAGAGATCTAATCGAGCGTTTGAACACACCCATCACAATAGCAACTGAATGCAAAATTCCATGTGATTCAAAAACTGAATGCAAACTTGATAGGAGCAATGAAAAAAGTTTGCCTGTCCCCAAATCCATCCCAGGTATTACTTTGTAAGACTGCAATGGCCTTGAGAGGTAAAGGAGGAAATGGCCTCAAATTGCACCAGGGGAGGTTTAAATTGGATATTTGGGAAAATAATAATTTCATGGAAAGGGTTGTCAAGCACTGTAACAGGCTGCCCATGGAAATGGGGGAGTCACCATTCCTAGGAGTGTTCAGAAGGTGTGTAATGTGGCACTTGAGGATACAGTTTAGTGGCGAACATGATGATGATGCCAGGTTGACAATTGGACTTCATGATCTTAAAAGTCTTTTCCAACCTTGACAATTGTATGATTTCTCCCTTTAAGGCAGCTGGTAACTCAAACCACAGTGAGAGTCCCTGGGGAGTTTCTAGCAGGTGCCTGTCTCAGGGCCCATCAATGAGTAAAGTGGTCATGATGTCATGTGCAATATTGTGGTCCCATCAGGGAGACTGATTTGTGTTGCATTAAGCAAGACAGGGTTGCTAATATCCACTGAGGTTTACATGGGAAAATTTAAAGCCTATTCCAGTATATTAAATGAGGCTGAAAAGCTTCGATCAATAATTTCCCTTGTATGAAAAATAAGAGATGAAAATGATGGTAGATTGATTCAAAATACTTAATGCCAGATACCAGCTGATGGAAGTACCTTGTAAATAGCATTTTGTACAGTTGCCAATGAATTAGTCTAAATTGTGAGGGTGATTGAAATGTGTTTGATAATGTTCATGTCCAGTTTAGTGGCCATTTACAAAATTTAGAAGAATATGAAATCCCCAAAGAGTAAGTGAGCAGCCAGCAAAACCCAGAGTAGCAAGCAGTGGTAGCTTGCAAATAAGATTTTGGAGCAGTTTATTAGACAAAAAAGCCAGACTTCTTTACAAGCAAGAAGAATCAGTGCTAGTAGTGTTTTAAATTTTAAAATGTGCTTTCTAAGTACTTCCTTTTTCACCAACCCTCTATTTTACATGGAGATTATGATCTTTGATGTGGAAAGTGAACTGGATGTGGTTTTTAAAGTTAATTTGGTAATAAAAGAACACTTCCTTCTCTGAACAACTTTACGCTCGACAGGGGCGGTTTGTGTAGGACTATTTTGTATCTCATCACACTGATTTCTGTGGGGTATTAGGAGAATTGTGTTGCTTCCCTGGCTCACTGGGGTGGATGGTGACCTTGGGCAGTGGTGTGATGACTCCTGGGGACAGCCCATGGTCCCAGCTGGAAGAGGATGCCCAAAGAGACCTCAGAATTGAGACCAATCACATCATCCCTCACAGCCTGTCTCTCTTGTGTTTGCAGAAGAGCTCTGCAGCCTTCCTCTCCTTTCTCAAAGGTTTTTCTGGTTCCCTCTTGCTCTATGAGCTGTCCCAGAGCTGTTCCCACCAGTGCCTGGGAAGGCTGCAGTGTGGGTCTGCTCCATGTCCTGAGAGATAACAGACCACTGGGCAAACGAGCAGGAGATCCAGAAAGATCCATCCATATTGCATCCCCTGGGAGCTTGGCTTTCATTTAGAAGCAGCAGTGAGCACCAGTTTTCACTTGTGTGCTCTTGTGTGGGTGCAGTCTCTAGGGAAAGGGCTCTGCACTCTGCAAATTTGGGTCTTAACCATTCCAAGAACTTTATTTTGTGTTGATTTTTTTTCTGCTTCAATGCATTGTGGCACTGCACTGCTGATATTGGAGCTGATTGCTGGCTGAAGCCAAGACTTCCTGCAGACAGATCCCACTTGAGCAGCTCTCTGACAAGTGAGTGACAGCCAGGCTGCCTGCACAGGGGCCACTTGCACTTTTTGTCCTCCAGTGAGCCCTGAGGTTTTTTGTTTTTTTTTCATCTTCTTAATTAATTTAGTAGGAAAGTCTCTGCTTCAAAGTAGAAGGCTCTGGGGAGAGCTCATTGCAGCCTTCCCAAGAGGCCTTATAAACAAAAGAGGATAGTGACTTTTTACACAGCTGATAGTGATAGGACAAGGAAAAATGGTTTCAAACCAAAACAGGAGAGATTTAAATTGGCTGCTAGGAAGAAGTTCTTCACTGTGAGGGTGGTCAAGCCCTGGCACAGGTTTCCCAGAGAAGCTGTGGGTGCCCCTGGATCCCTGGAAGTTTCCAAGGCCAGGTTGGACAGGGCTGGGAGCAGCCTGGGACAGTGGAAGGTGTCCCTGCCCATGGCAGGGAGAGTGGAACTGGATGGGCTTTAATGTCCCATCCAAGCCATTCTATCATTCTGTGAATGTCTTCTTGGGTGGAGCTGGCATTTGTAATAAAGCATTCTAGGTGCACTGACACCTTCCTGCTCCACGATGATATAATCAGGAGGAAAAAGACAGTGTGCAGCTGCTGGTGCTATAAAAGCAATGGCTAATGATGAGTTTTGTCCTTTCCTTTAGGGTGTTTTATTGGAATAGGAAGAAAATGCACCAAGGAGGGGCTGTGGAGTGCCCATAGGGTTATGCTGATCACCAGTGCCAGAAGAAAAGTGCTAGAAAAGTAATATCTTCTCATCAGTAACAGGAAAACAGCTTTTTTTTCTTGGTGATTCAGTCCACTAATTAGTTTTCCATACTCAGTCCACAAGATTTTTGCAGGAAATAGGTCTTTCTATTTATAAATTGTTGTTCTCTCAAGTCACAATTTTTAATTTGTGGCCTTGAGGATTTTCATTTCCTCCTTGTAAGGTGCATTTTAACTAGGCTGTGTTCCATCAGCACTGTACAAGCTGCTGCCAAAACTGCTCTTGGTGCCTCAGCCTAGGCCTTAGTAGGGAAGAGGGAAGCTGGAACAGGGCTGAGACTTGATAGAAGTGACCAGGAGAAGTGACATTTCCTCACTTTCTGGCTCTTCTGTCTGCCCTTGGAGCCCATCGGGCTGACCTCTGTGGCCAGGACTTGCTGTGGTGGCTTTCCCTCAGTTCCTGTTCAATGTGCAATCAGGAAAATCCATATAACCCAAGAGCTGGCTGGCTCTCCACAGCTGATCATAGAGTCATAGGATACCTTGGGTTGGAAGGGACCCACAAGGATCATCAAAGTCCGGCTTCTGGCCCTGCACAAAATGGGGTTTGGAATCAGGATCTATTCTGTAAATCCTTTTCAGGTTTGGGCTGCTGTGGGATTTTCATTTTAACTCATTGTAAAAAAGTGGAAAGCTTTTTTGTCCAGTGTTGATGGTGTATGTGCAAAATTTCAGAGGATATTTCTTCAAAGATCTCATTTTGACTTAAAAAACACAGTCAGGTTCTGCGTCATTCCTCCATATGTTTTTCTTGATACAAGAAACTTGTGATGAAAGTGAAGAGACTTGCATTTTTTTTCTCTGGCACTGCTTACTGTGTTTCAAAATCATGTTCGCTATTTGCACACTCAAAATAGGCTCTCTCTGTTCATTCATACTTTTCCTTGGAGGTTATTAAGGGTAATAAGGGATAGTGCAATGCCTTTCTGAAAGCTAGGTGCACTGTAGGAGCTTTTGAAATGCTTGTTAATGTTTCTACACGTTACTTGCCGAGGAGAAGCAGGTGAGGATTAATGTGCATTACTTGGGGCATCTACCTGGCTGAACACATTTAATTCACAGAATCACAGACAGGTTTGGGTTGGACGGGACCTTACAGCCCATCTTGTTCCACCACCTGCCATGGGGACACCTTCCACTATCCCAGGTGGCTCCAAGCCCCGTCCAGCCTGGCCTTGGACACTTCCAGGGATCCAGGGGCAGCCACAGCTTCTCTGGGAAACAAGAGAAGTCCTTCATCTGAAGGCTGAGCCACATCCTTGCTATTTCCCAGGATTTGGGGTGCTGATTTAGAGTTTTCTGAAGCCACTTGCCTAGCAATGGAAGTCTCAATGTTAATCTTCCTGGCTCTGGCCTTGAAGGGGACCAGCAGAGCAGTGCTGGCTCAGCAGGCATTGGGATGGTGAATGTTGCTGTTGCTCCACTTGCAGAGCCTGGCAGTGCCTTTGGAAATAAAACCCCCATGTGACTTTGCAAACCGAGCAGTGAGTGTGCAGCAGGAGAAATGCGAGCGGGGGTTCCCATAGGCATCAAGTGATGGCCCTTTGAAAGGTGATGGGTATCAAGAGGATGGAGCCAGGGTCTTGTCAGTGATGCTTAGCAATGGCACAGGAAGAAATGGGCAGGAACTGATGCCCAGGAAGTTCCACATGATCATGAAGAACTTCCCTGTGCAGTGCCCAGTCCTGAACAGGCTGCCCAGAGAGGGGCTGGAGTCTTCCTCACTGGAGATATTCCAGACCCCTCTGGACAGTCCTGTGCCCTGTGCTCTGGGATGACCCTTCTGGAGCAGGAGGTAGGACCAGATGACCCCCTTGGTCCCTTTCAACCTGACCCATTCTGTGATGCTGTGAATGTCTGGCCTTGCTTTCCGTATTTCCCAGGAGATACATGGGTAACTGCAGAAGTTACTGTCGTGGAGGAACGGGGGCAGAAGCAGGAGGAATTAGAGATATGCTTCACTGCCATTGCTCTAAACAGCAAACAAATAAGCATTAATCAGTAAATAAGCCCAAAACATTTTCCCCCTTACACTGTCCTCAGATGGCCTGTTTGTGCTAATCCTCCTCAGCACTGAATCACATGTGAGGCAAACCCCCCCCGCCCCAAAACCTCCGAGTGAAAGATTTTAAACTTACACTGTGTGCGAGAAAACTCCCCCCAAGGCTGGTCTGTACTTGTACCAAACAACCCCAGGCCCTGGGCTGGATGCTGGGGCTGTGGCTGCATTTCAAATCTGCTGCTAATTCATAAACATCACAAGCAGTTGATTTCAGCTGAACCCCTTGATTTAATTACACTCTTGTATACAATGGGGACCTTGTGTTTTCCTATATGTAATGAATATTAAGCTGATAGCCCTGTAATTTCCTGTGCCAGGCTTGCTCTCATTTTTTGCATATTGATACCACATTTGGTTTGTTATTTTCCAATTTTCCAGTCTTCTAGACTTGTGCTCAGCGAGTTCTCCATAGTAATTGCTGTTGGCACACACATTTCCTTCCTCAAATCTGCTCTAACACACTGCAACGAATTTTGTCTCATCCTAGAGGTTTGCTTGGGTTTAAATTTATCTTATTTATTCATTGTCTTGAACTCTGCAACCCTGGAATCATGCAGGACTCTGGATATAATTTCATATTCCAGAGTTTTAATTTCCTCCTTTATCCCAGGCATCCCCCCTTCCCCTCCACATGCGCACGTGGATGGTTTTTATCTGACCCTGTGACTTTCTTCTGTTCATAAGTCAGTTTCCAGTGCTGCTTCCTCAGAAACTCCTATCGAAATCTGAACACTAAAATGGATTTAAATGTGGCAGCATCAAGAACAATGCTGATATTTAGTCAGTTTTCTTGGCCTCTTGGTGTGTTTGGTGTTTGTCCAGCTTTTTCTCTTTGTCTTTGAGGTGCTGATCTGGGTGTGCCCTACCTTGCCTTTAGAGGTGAATAAACCTCTTTTTTGGTGTGCTTTGGGCATTGGAAGGGGTGTGGGATGAGGACAGTGTGCTTGGGGCAGCTTTTAGACTTGGGTGGAATTAAACCAAAAAAGAAGTTGACAACTTATTTGGGCTTTTATTTGGAGTAGAAAGCAGACCTTGCTAAAGTGTTAATCACGCACAGTATGTCAGCTGTGCATCTCTAAAAGCCAACCCCAGGTTGCTGCACTGGAGTGCTGGGGAGAAATGTGTTGCCTGGGGAGGGAGAGTGTTTGATGCCTTTGACTGTCACTGTTCTGAGAAACTAAGCAACTTAGGAGGAAAAAGGAAAAAAAAGGCAAAAAGAAGGGGGAGAAAAGAAGCACATTAACTGAATTGTCTCCCAAGGTTCTGTGTGGAAATCAGCCTTCTGATACGTGCCTTAAGGAGGGCACCCACTTCCTGAAACCCTTGGGCTTACGGTTTGTGTTCAGACAATAGTCAACTGGACTGCTCCCGTGGAATTGCCAGGCAGGCTGTGCCCACTGCTGCTGCCTCTGGCTTCTCAGGCTTTTGGGCCCTTTCCCAGCTCTCAGCTGCTGGTGACATTCATGTCCTGAAGAAGCAGGTACGCCCTGGCACCTGGCACTCCTCTGATGGCCACGGTGCTCTTTTGCTGTGAGTTCATGGCACTGTTTTCCATCCTGGATATCATTTCCCTGGCTGCAAAAGGAAAGCCAGATGCCCTCTCTGTATTTCTTTGTGATTTCTTTCCAAGAGTATTTACTGGGAAGAGTATTCCCATGGTGAATAATCATCTTTGCTAGAACAAACAGCAAGAAGAGGTGTGCCCAAATCCCAAACCTGGCCTTCACCCATCACACCCTTGACTGTACTGCTGGCAGGGAGGGGGGAAGCTGGCTATGCTTATCCCAGGTAAGCACCTACCATTTCTGTAAAAATCTACCAGTCTTGCTGACTGATTTTTGAATGTGAAGTTGTATGAAGGCCAGGTTCTTCCTCAGTACTTAGCATATAGTGAGTTTTATTTATATTTTATATGTGTATATATATATGTATGTATGAATTTTTAATCTCAAATTTTTTGTGTTCTCCACCTGTCTCTCAGAGGATTGACCAGTACATTTTAACCAGGTGTTCACCAGTATATTTTAACCAGTCTATTTTTTTACTCTAGCTTTCGTTCTTTAAAATCTCTTTCCAGTTTGGTCATCATTGTAGTGCCCAAGGGGAGCAGCAAGAGCCTGAGGCAGGGATCAGTGGATGAAGTAGTCACGTTGATGGTGGTGTTGCCATGTGATGATGCAAATTTTTCTATTTTTGTCAGAAATGAAAGCCTTGGTGAACCAGAGTCTAGATCAAAGATGGAATTCTGCTTATTTTGTCACCTCTTTCTGCAGAGTAACCTACTTCTGGTGCTATCCCATGTAATCACAAGCATCCTGTGCAATTAAGAAACTGAGAGACATCTTTTGATGGGAAACCTGTCAGGTTACTGTCTTTCCCAGTTGACTTTTATTTTCCTTGGTGCTCTTGAGGTCTCTTAGTTCCTTTCAAGAGAGAATTGGTACTCACAGGCTCAACTATTATTGATGGCTTCCTTTGTCAGACAAGCAGGGTACGTGAACATGTGTGTACCACTCACAAGGTACATACCACGGGCCTAAATGCATCACTGAACATCTTAAAATTGGAAGCATAAACAACATTTCTTACTGAAAATGCCATCTTTACGGAGCTAATTGCACCAACTCCTCATCCACACGTATAAAAAGGGGAAATAGCCTATTTTTTTTTCCTTGCATGACTTGTTCTTATTCCTGCTGAGAGGGCTGGTTGTGGGTATCACAGCAGGGCATCCCAAGCACCGTTAGCTGTACAGGTACCTGTGGCAGAGAGTTTTGGGTCAGGAAATGGGAGATTTTTCTGAGACAGCTTTGTGATGAGGACATCACTTGTGTTCTGTAGATGTATAAGTGTATTTTGAATGGTTGGACTTGCTGGGTCTGGATGATCCTCACTTGGATTCAGTTTGATACCTCAGAGTTGACTTAATGGTTTGTACTTTACATTTATAGAGAGCCCAAATCATCCTCCTGCAGTAGCTGATTTAAATAATGGCTGTTTCAGGGTGAAACTGTCTCTCCTACTCTTCCCTCTCTGAGAAGAGAGTAGAAAGTGGCTGAGCAAGTGGCACATATGGTTGAAATAGTCTTGGAGCAGGAGCTTCCGAGTTATTCATAACAGCTGAGCACGTAATTGTGCATAATGCAGCAGAAACATTTCTCTTCTTGTGATTGAAAGGCATTTGCTTTTGATTGGTGTGCAACTGTTGTACCTGGGAATATCAAGGGGCTGTGAATCTGTAACATTTCAGGCACGAGTGCTTATCAGTCACATCTGAAAACACTGGAGCAAAATGGCCTCGTGACAAACACAACCAGGGCCAGTAACGACCTTTACAAGACAGTTTTATAGAGCAGGATAAACAAGAGGGGCTGGATCCTCAGCTGCAGTAAAGCATCCTGTCTGTGCTGCTGCTGCCAGGGAGGAGCTGATGCTCAGAGATCCAGGGAAATGTCAGGCAGCAGCAGCTGCCTCTGCTTTGAGGCTGTGGTGAAGCTGTGCTGAGCAGGCCCAGAACTGGTGTGGATGGGAGCTGATGTCATCCACATCTGGTGAGAAAGGCTTCCTACCAGCAAACCTTTAGCTGGAATCTTTGTGGAGCAGGCAAAACAGGTGAGCTTGGATACTGACCCTGCAGTGCTGTGTCAGTTTGCCATCATCTCAAATCCAGGCACTGCTCACTTCCTTTAATTCTCTCCCTTGGACAAAATATTGACCAGCAGGGTGAGAGTACCTGTTTTGGGGCAGTGGGACAAAAGCTTCTGAAAGGACTGTGGAGTGCACTTGGACATGGTGCTGGTGGACAGGAGGCTATAGATGCAGTGACCCATTAGCTTGTACACCTTGTCCATCCTCCCAGTATAGAACTTGAGATCTGAGTTGGTGCAAGGGGAGATTACCTTCAACTGGGACCAGATTTCAATCACAGAGGAAACCAGGCTTGTACTCAGGCAAGGAGTCCAGTCCACAGAGCTGCTGATTTGAGACTTTCACCTGTGTGAAATTCACTTTGGAAGAGTAATATCACCAAAAAGGGAAGCTGGCTGGCTCTCCTAAATTAAGCAATTACTCTTAGACATAGTCCTGTCTGTGAAGTACTTGGAAGTTCATCCTCAGGCTGAGATGGAAGGTGGTTTAACAAGGTGTTTTACAAAGTGTAGGTGGATAAATTCCTGGAGCATATCTGTATAAACCTGCTGTAAAGGCTGCACAGAGGTTAAAGAGATAGATAACTTCATGGAAGCTGAGTAATCACACTATTACTCTGTATAATCTTGCTGGAAGGCATATTTTTCTACAGAGCAATGATACAGAAGATATTTGTGTGTAGTGATTACAGCAGCAGAAATCAATTGCACACAGCAAATAATTTGTTAGCACAGGGATGCACATTATGTCACCAATAAAGGGATTCGTTTGTTGAACTATAATGAGGGTGAGACGAAAGCAAACTTCATACTGGTGTAACTAGTCCAGTCATAATATTGGCAACAAATACACCTAGTATACACACATCCTTCTGGAGTCTGAGTGTGTGAGCTTTGCTTAACACCCACTAGCTCTAGATGTTCTTTGCCTCTTCAGTATACACCATAAGTACTCATTAACTTCTTAAAAATAATATTTAGCCGGATGTACTGGTTTGAAAACAAACTAGTGGGAGACACCAAGTCAGAATAACAATTTAATAGGGAAATAAAAGGAGGGGGGGAAAAAAATAAAGGCAGATAACACTGGGTTAAACTGACAGAGTCAGGATACAACCTGACACCTGTTAGTCAGGGTGGTGGTAGCAGTCTGGTAGAATGGTGGCTGCAGTCCTCTGAAGCAGTGATCCTGTAGAAAAAGGGTCTGCTCTTCCTCAGGTCCAGTGGTGGCTGTGTAGCTCCTGTCCTCTGGAAATCCAGTGGGAAGGGTGTCTCAGGTGTTCAGAGTCTCAGATTATATCCACGATGGGATGCTTGGTTCCTCCCCCTGGGTGGAGCATCTCACAATGGGGTAATGAGTCATGAGGCCAAGTGTTGATTAGGCTCATTAACAGAAGATAGTCCGGAGGGAGTTATCTCTGAGTCAAGCGGCAGGACAATGATGGGCAATTAACAGAAAGATAGTCTGGGGGGAGGAGGCAAGGAAACACTGCCCCACCTGGTTTCAACAGCTCCTGAGGATGGTAATAGAATACACTGCAACCCAGGACACCTGATTTTAAGGAATATATACAAGCACACTGCTACATTTACCATTACAAAGGAAAAAGGCATCACTCTAATGTCACTGCATCTATTAAGATACCTTTCTGCCAAGGTACAGGCAGGGTAATCAGATTCTTTTTTTCTGTTCATTAGGAGCTGTGTGGTGTTGAATTAGATATTCCCAATGGCAGGCACGGTCCCTTATCCATTGCTTGGATGGGGCCCCAGCAGGGCTAATCTCAGCTGAGCTCCTCTTACACAAACTCTACTCCCTTGTGGCACGTATGCTGTGCTCTGACAGTCACAAATCACTGTGGAGGAGAAGCCTCCCCAACACCTGCCAGGTGGGTTGGTTTAATTATCCTCAGTGCAGAGTGGATTTTCCAAGAGTGCTGTTGATGGCACATGTTCAAGGTCACACGAGGAGAGTGGGACTGCTTGGCTGAGAAACAGATGTTGGGCTCTGTCTCTCCTCCCAGCCCCTCACAGCCATGCATCCCCACACTTCTTGTGAGCTGCAGGAGAAAATCCCTCCTTGAGCCCCTCCTGAGGGTGTCTTTAACCCCTGTGTGCTGCTCCCTGGTGCAGAGGGGACTGTGACTCCTTGACACGGTGTGATGACTTCTCTTGGAGAGTCACTTTGGTTTCTCAGCAAGCACCAAGGCCTGGGTCAACTCCAGTATAACACTCTGCAGGGAATGATAGTGCTTAAGGCTGAGATTTGTCTTGCTAGAAATCCTACACATTAGGTAGGAATGAGTCTTTTCTTACCCCAGGTTTGAGGATGAATTTAAAACTGACCACTTTGGAGGAGAGCCAGAAAATAAAGAGGAAGCTGAAAAGACAAATTGGGAATCAGCAGGGGAAAATAATCCCTCCTGATTCCTGCAGGTAGCCAAACTCTACCTGCAAAAGTCCCAAAGCATCGGATTAATGTATATAAATAAGGTATAAACAAACTCAGTGGCAGGAGAATGCCTGAATCTTACTTCAGCCCTCTTGCAAATCAAACCTGTTCTTGAAGGATTCAGTTATTTCTGAGATCCCACCTTAGCTAGGGATTAACTGACACCAGACATCAGGAAACCCATTGTACTGGGATCTGTGGATAGACTTCCTGGGCTTGGTTTTTGCTGGTTTTGGTGTAAGGAAGGGGCATGAGCTGCAGGGTTACCACGAAGACCATCCAGTTTTTATAGTCAGCCAATGGTCCCTTTGGATTTTGATGGAGCAGCTGGAGGCAGTATTTTCTTGGCCAAGAAAAAAGGGAATATGACACATCCTGGCATATACTGGGAGTTGGGAAAGTAGTGAAAAATATCTGATGTTGCCTTGCACTGTGTAGAGAGATTTTCTGCAAGCTGCTTAGTCATTCTCGGGATCTTTCTCTACAACAGAAATGGAGAGCGATTTTGACAAGGGCCTGGAGTGAGAGAACAAGGGGGAATGGCTTCCCACTGCCAGAGGGCAGGGATGGATGGGATATTGGGAAGAAATTGTTCCCTGTAAGGGTGGGGAGGCCCTGGTGCAGGTTGCCCAGAGCAGCTGTGGCTGCCCCTGGATCCCTGGAAGTGTCCAAGGCCAGGCTGGACAGGGCTTGGAGAACCCTGGGATAGTGGAAGGAGTCTCTGCCCATGGCAGGGGGTGGAACTAGAGGGGTATTGAGGTCCCTTCCAGCCCAAACCATTCTGTTGCTCTGTGATCAGACAGAAGGTGTTGCTTGGCTCATTTCTGTGATGGCTGAAGCAAAAAGCCCATTTGTCAAGGGTATTTTGGGAACAGTTTTCCTTCCCATGTCTTGTACCATGATCCCAATTGCCACAGGCATGTCAAAACCTGAGGACTGTTTCCCCCAGCTGCAGAGTGTGTGACATGGGGCAGAGGTGCAGGAGAGTGGCTACAGCAAAGTCTCTGACCTAAACAGAAGGAAAGGAAAGGAAAATCACGTTGGAGTTATTACTGAAAACAGAATCATATGTAAATTGTAGCTCTGCTGGCATATTCTGGGGAGCTTCCAGCTATTTAATTGGTTAAGACAGATATATAGCAGTATCACTATCTGCTAGGGACCCACATAAATCATCAGGGATGGTTTCTGTTGCCATTACATGTAGCCAGGCCTGGTGGCCTGAGTGCTACAGAAAGGAAGCAAAATACAACTCATCCTGTCAAGAGCTGCTCTGTGTTGTAATTGCAGTATCTGTAAAGAATGCCAGGGTTGTATTATTGGAGATATCAGAAACAAAATGGGAGAGATTAAATGGCCACAAAGAGCTGCAAAATGAGGAGGTAATTGCACTTCATACGAGTGCAAAGATAACACAGGGAATGTAGATCTTGACCAGGGTTGTGTGGAGCTGAGAGCGCACGTGGTGTGTCCCTGGTCTCCGAGTGCTCTCCTGGGAGCACCTGTGATGAGCCTGGAGGAGCCACTGAACTCACCGAGGCAAGCACCCTGTCCCTCTTGCGAGAGATGGCACAGAACAAAGGTGAACTCTGCTGCATCGTTAATGCACTTTAGCAGCAGCCTTTGGAATGAAGGAACCGGCTCCCTGCTGAGTACAAACTCAGGGAAGACACACGAGTGAATCTGCATGGAAGGTCTAGGCAGGCAGAGCATCTCCAAACTGAATGGCAAGTGTGCTGCCTGGTGTCCCCCCTACACCTCACATGGGGCCAGCCCTGGGCCTGCCTGCCACCTTCACCAGCCCTGGGCATGCCTGCCACCTTCACCAGCCACCTTCGCTAGCCCTGGGCCTGCCTGCCACCTTCACCAGCCACCTTCACCAGCCCTGGGCCTGCCTGCCACCTTCATCAGCCTCTCAACGGCTGCCATGGGTGAGTCAGCCTGAGCTTACCTGGGGGCAGTAGGAAGCCATGAGATCTTTGAGGAGAGAAGCCAAACGTGAGCATTTTGCTTTCTTGCAGATGCCAGCTTCATGCTGAAATGGCCCTCAGGCAGTGGGAGAGCTCTGCTGGCTCTCCTTCATCTGTGGCTTCTTCTCATTCCTGAAGGCCTCTTTCTGCAGAAAGGCTCCTGAGTGCCGCAGTGCCCATCCCACTTGTATTTGTTTTCTCCCTGTTTTCTCCTGCTGTTTTCTCCATGGCACTTTGCTCCTGCCTGGCCATATCTTACCACCTCCATAGTGCCAAGCCAAAAGTGACCTTCAGTGTCTCACTTCTCATGGAGCACAGAGGGAGGAGTTGGAGTGGAGCTAATGGCCATTTCTAGCATCCCTGCCTCTTCCTCTTCTCTCAAAATTTACGGGATGTATTTTATTTCTCTGGAGCAAGGAGATCAGCTCCACATAGAGGAAGACGTGCACTGCCTTTCTGTGCCCTTACAAAATGTAGTTTGGGGTTTTTTCCCAAGAAGTTTCATATTTGATAGAGGAATAATGTGTCATACCAGGTGAGATTGTTTACTGGCTGTTAATTGGAAACTGTGGGGGTCCAATAACTAACTTCTTATGGTGTCTGTTTTCCTGCTAACCCAAACTCAGGATACCTCCCCTGGCATAAGTGGAATGGGCTATTGGAGGATCTAGTCCAATTAGCCTAAGTGGCATAGGCTCTCCTTTGCATCACTCTTCAAATCCTGTAGAGCTGAGCTTTGCTGGAAAGAGGGAATTTGGCCACCTGCCTTTTGTGTGGTGCCAATTTGGGTGAATTGATGTTTGATGTACGTAGGTAGCACCACCAAGTCAACTCAAGTGGACAAAGGTTAAGTGTGCACCGCAGGCAATTATCCATTAGTATAAAAGCTCCTTGGGATTAATATTTATACATTGAAATGCCAAAAAAAAAATGGACATGATGATAGCTTTTGCAGCACTGTATAATTCCTACATTAGGGCTCTGCTTTGTGTGTTTAATATTTCAGAAATAAGGGAACCCATTTTTGTCAGGAAATGCAACATGTGAAGTGCAGTGGGTGTGAGTGAAGCAGCAATATCCAGTGCTCGCTGTAAACATTTTCCTGCCTTTATAAATGTCCTGGGATGTTTGATGGAAGAAAGTCTCTGAAATGGTAACCCCAAATTGTCTGGTTGGTAGCAATCTCTGAAGCTCACATGGAGTTGTGGAATTGTGTCCCTGTAAGAGGCAGGAACAGAGTTGCCCTGCACTGCTGGGAGAGCAGGATTTCTCCTGCAGTCTCTACTGTCAGGCTTCAGTGACTTCCCTGTCAGTGATGTCTGTGGTACCTGGAAAATCCAATTTACAGTTGAAGGGATTAATAACTGGCTATTATCAGGCATTACCTGAGAAAACAAGTCTGTCTTGTGTGTATTAAACAAGTGGTTCTCTGGCATCAGTGTGCTTGCTGTTTGCGAAATTCTTCTTGAGGATTCTCTGGTGCTTGTGGTCAATATGTTTTTTTCCATCAGAGGCAGTAATTTGGGACATACCCACCTAGAAGGTTACATGTTCAGGTGTTCCACACCTTCAGAAACTTTGAGGCTTTGGGATTTCAACCTACACCTCCAATTTCCTTGAAACCAGGTTACTTTACAATTTCAGGATGATACTGTAAAGGTTCATTCTCATCCTGTGCCTTGATCCATGGGCAAATTGGGGGAAATTAAATTTTTTAATGTATGCTTTCCCTGATGCACCTTAGAGCTGTGGTCTGTGGCTGGCTGATTCACCTTCATGTGATTGTGTCTCAGTTGCCTTAAGAACCACTGTTAAATAATTTGAATAATCACACCAGTCCAGGAGCTCCAGCTTTGTGAATAAGGAAGCCAGAAAACACACTGGACCACCTGGGACCCTGTGTGTGGATCCTATCCCTGCACTCTGGTGCAGCTATGGAGACTGTTGTCATCTCGTGGGGTTCACCTGCTCTAATCTACAAGGAGAGGATTTCTCATATTTTTCATTAAAGCTCAGTTCCTGAAGTTATCTGAGCACATCAGAATATCAGATTTCAGTTTTTCCTGTGAAAGTAGTAGTTTGCATTAAAAAGTTGCAAGCAGTAAATCCTAAATGTTAGGAAACATTGGGAATATGGAGTAATTCTGGGAATGAGATTTTAAATTGTGTCTGCTCTTCAAACCAGTTTCATGACTGTTGGGGAGTGTGGTGTTTGGTGAGGGTGTAGTGAGAAATTTTGGATACTGAGAAAAATTTTCACTGCCCTGGGAGTATAAAAAAATGATGTAGTGTGAGAATTAGCTTTTCCAGGCTCTCATAGCTGTCACAGTGTTTACTGGTCAATCTATGATCCTTCCATCATCTTTGGAAAGTTAAGGACCCTGATAAAATATCCATTAAAGTCAGAGTTGTTTTGTGCACCTCCCCAGCCACTGGATGAGATCCAGCCTAAATACCCAATCTACATTTTCATGAGTCATTGCAGGAGCAGGGAACACACCACCACAGGTATAACTGCCAGTTTCAGTGGGAATTTTGCTGCCTCCACTCTGGCTCCAGCCCAGTCAATCTACATTTCCATTATGGACGAGGCTGATCTTATACTCCTATGGTGCATTGCTCAAAATATGTGGACACAGAGTCATCATAAACCATTTTCCGATGTCTCAGGCCTTGATATTAAAGCATGTATGGCTCATGCATCTGCTCTCTTGTAAACCTGCTGGTGCTTCCACACAGCCTGCATGAGGAGCAGGAAAGACACAGAAACATCTGTTTGGAGTTTTAAGCAGCTTGTTAGATGAATTCAGCACCTGGGTTTCCTGCAGTGAGTCAGCTCTCCCCTCCTCAGTGCGGATGAGAAATGGAGAAATACAACACTCCTTGGGATCCCTGTTCTCTTGGCTCGTGGTGGGTTGCTCGAGGTAATTCCTGCTGCTGCAAGTGGGAACTGCCTGTGCAAAACTCCCAAAAGTAAATATGGGAATAGCATTCTGAGAGGGGAGAGTTTACTTTGCTAAGTCTGCTGAATCCTACAGGTAATCTGCAGAGGAGCTGTTTACATGGGCATGGAGTGACAGAACAAGGGGGAATGGCCTCAAACTGACAGAGAGTAGGTTTAGATGATGTGTTAGGGAGAAATTGTTGCCTGAGGGTGGTGAGGCCCTGGCACAGGGTGCCCAGAGAAGCTGTCGCTACCTCATCCCTGGAAGTGTCCAAGACCAGGCTGGACAGGGCTTGGAGCAACCTGAGATAGTGGAAGGTGTTCCTGTCCATGGCAGGAGGGTGGGAATGATCTTTAAGGTCCTTTCCAACCCAGACCATTTTGTGATTTCTATGATTTCCATGATTGCTATGATTTCTGTGATCACGGTGTAATCACACAGGTTGTGGTGTTTCCATCTCACTGCCATCCCAGGTAATTCCTTGGCAGTATCCATTACTGTGCAGTGGTTCTGAAAAATCACTGTCTGGTTTGAAAGTCTGGTCCTAAACCAGTTTTCTTTCTTTTCCCTTTTTTCCCCCTCCCCACAACTGGAAAGGGTCTCTCTGGTTTTGATGACCATTACACAGCCAGGTGGAAATCTCATTTTGCTGGGAGCTCCTGGCCAGACTGTGAAAAAGGGACTCAGCTCTGGAAAGGAGGTACAGAGCAGCTGCATGGTGACAAGTTACTTCTGTTTGGTAACCCTCTCTTTTCCTGCCTGTATATAAGGTGTTAGACATGAGTCAACATCAAGGGTTAATTTGCCACAGAAAGGAGAATTTCCATTTAAGTAAATTCATTTTTAGCCAACTCAGGGAACCCAGGAGCAGATCCTCTCTGCCTGTCCTGTTAGTGAGCAGAAGAAATGGGCTCATGAGACAAACTGGTTGGTTGCAATATCATTTTGTTCCTTGCAGCTCTAGAATCAGTGCCTAAACAGTGTGTTGCACAGAAGCAGAATCATTTTGGCTGTGCCCAAAGCACGCTGCACACCTCTCTAAGGCCAGTGTACAGCAGACTGGCTCATGGCCCAGTGCAGAGCCCCTGGACTCATCAGGAGCCCCCAGTTTTAATCCTTTATGGCCTGAAGTCCTTGTATCCCTTTGGGCTCATCCATTCCAAAATTCAGGGAGGAAAAGAACTGTGATTGTCTGGTGCCTCCCCACCCCACATGAACAGCACTGGCCTGTGGTAACCTGCACAAATTATGTTTTGTCTGATGTAGTTACAATGATCACTGAGCTATTTCTCTCTCTTTTCTGAGTGATTTTGATTATTATGTATAACTGCACATGGTCTCCAGTGGATAAAAGCCTCTAATTCTATTTTATCCAACTCAGAGAGCAATCTCAGCAACTGGCTGTTGCCTGTATTATTCAGCAGCAGCTATGGCATGTATTATTGCATATGATATGAAGGACTTTGTAATAAATATTTAGGGTTCCTTTAATCTGTCTGTTCTTATATCATGTTCCGCAGATAATCCCCTACTCCACCATGTACTATTTAATAATTCTTCTTCTGCCAGTTTGCTCTTCTCCCTCATCCAGGCACATGTGCCCACCTGCCCTGGGATACTCTTTCCACTGGTCTCTCTTCTGAGCAGCCTTCAAAGTCCTGCATGACCAGGACTGTGTCATTAACAGGAAGAACATTTGTTGCTTGTGTGGATTTGTGAGTAACAATAATCTGTCTTGTGCTTAGATCCCAGCCTTTTGGCACACAATAATTATTTTTTTCCTGAGTGGAGGCCAAAGGCCTTTGGGAGACACTAAGGTCTGGTGGTAGCATGGGACTGTGATGTTTGTGTTTGCTGCCGGCTCTTTTATCAGATCCCAGTTACTTTCTGCCTCTTCTTTCTTCTCAGCCATTGCATGGGTGGATTGGAGCCCTTCAAGGAAGGGGCTGTCCTAGATGGGAACCTGAGCTTGGGGCACCAGGCATCTTTGGAGTGCAGGGACTGAGGGGTTCAGCTCTCCTGTGGGTCTGTCTTTGACATGGCCACTTAGCAAGGGCTGAGCAGAAATAAGTAGAGCTGGGAGCTGGGGAGTGTTTCGTGGCGTGGCCAAGGGGAAAGAGACAAGGCCTTGTGAACACCAACTGCTCTGAGCCTGCCCCAGCTCTCGTGACCTGTGACAGGAGCTGAGGGAATGGCTGGAGCTGTGTCTTGGGAGGTTTAGGCTGGGTATTAGGAAAGGGTTCTTCCAGCAGAGATGCTGGTGCACTGAACAGGCTCCCCAGGGAATGGTCACAGCCCCAAGGCTACCAGAGCTCAAGAAATGCCCAGACAATGCTCTCAGATACAGGGTGGGATTGTTTGGCCTGTCCTGTGCAGAGCCAGAGTGTGGTAGTTTGAAAACAAACCAGTGGGAGGCACCAAGTCAGAATAACAATTTAATGGGGAAAATTAAAGAAAAGGAAAAAAAAAAAGACTAAAAGAAAACACTGGTTTAAACTGACAGAGTCAAGATACAACCTGAGTCCCTGTTAGTCAGGGTGGTGGTAGCAGTCTGGTAGAATGGTGGCTGCAGTCCTCCTGAAGCAGTGATCCTGTAGAAAAAGGGTCTGCTCTTCCTCAGATCCAGTGGTGGCTATGTAGTTCCTGTCCTCTGGAAATCCAGTGGAAAGGGTGTCTCAGGTGTTCAGAGTCTCAGATTATATCCACGATGGGATGCTTGGTTCCTCCCTCTGGGTGGAGCATCTCACAATGGGGTAATGAGTCATGAGGCCAAGTGTTGATTAGGCTCATTAACAGAAGATAGTCCGGAGGGAGTTATCTCTGAGTCAGGCGGCAGGACAATGATGGGCAATTAACAGAAAGATAGTCTGGGGGGAGGAGGCAAGGAAACACTGCCCCACCTGGTTTCAACAGCTCCTGAGGATGGGAATAGAATACACTGCAACCCAGGACACAGGGGTTGGACTGGATGATCCCTGTGGGTCTCTTCCAACTCAGGATATTCTACAGTTCTTTGAGAAGATGTCTCCAGACCACCATGGTTAACATGCAGCTAAAGTCTGTTAACTGACCTTTTCCCTCTCTGAGTCCAAGTATAACCATCAGCTTTCCAATACCAATGGCAATGAAATCCAAGTTTAAAATAATCCAGGGCTTCTCACTTGAGTTTTCCTTGGAGCAAAGACCACATGAAGAGACAGGTGGTCATATACCAGGACATGCATTTTTCCCCAGCTAGGCCTGACTTGCAAAGTCAGATGTACCCACCTCATGCTTTCTCTGCTACCATAAATTGGGGCTGTTAACCCCCAAGGAACAGAGCACTAGAGATGGGAAGGGGATGTCATGATGAAAAGGACAGTGAAGGGACCCAAAATGACAAGTAGCATATCTGCAATGGTACCCTGCTTCACTGCTTCAAAGTTAGTTATACTGCAAGTCATGATTTATTATAACTATTCTATAAACTCTACTAATGAAATCATGCCAGTATTTGTTAAAGCAGGCAATAATGCTGAACCAGAGAAGACATGAAAAGAGTTCTGATCATCTATTAATAGTGTTGCAGTCCTATTTTGAAAAGATCCCCAAATTTGTGTGTGGTGGCATTAAACACTAACCTTCTTAAAGAACACTTAGTGCACCTTAGTAGTATCTATTATAGTATATGGGATTTTAATTGCTTTATTATAAAAGAAAGCAATATTCACCCTTTTATGAATTTTGATTTAATGACTTTAGCACATTCATTATTAGTTCATTATGGTTCTGTGGAATTGAGGCCTCCTGAGTTAAAAGGATGTCCCCACACTAAGCTGGCCTCAATTAAATTGTAATCATATTGTGGTTAATCTCAAGGACTTGCTCTATGAGTGCAGGAGTATGAGAGAGAGAGAGGCAGTGGGGGGCACAAGGAAGAAACAGGAATGCAAAGAAGCAGGATTTGTGCTGATGAAAAGCAGTTTAAGTCCACTTCTGACAACATCCTGGGCTAGAATCTGAAATGGCTTCCTCAGCTTGACCCATAATATTACATACTTAAAGCCACAACTAGAATTTCTTGAAATAAATAAAACACTACTGGTCTTTAGCAATAGAGGAAAATCCTATTTATGGACGTTTGGCCAGTTCCTCCTCAAGTCCTGGAGCCAGCAAAGGTCCAAGAGAACAGGCCACTGATAGTCCAACAGGAACCAGTGGGACTGGAGGGGATTGGAGGGGACTGGAGGTACATTCTGACACAAACTCATGACTTGGCCGGGGCCATTTGTCTGCAAATGGGAAGAAAAGGAAGCCCCTTGCAGAGGAAAATGCCAGTGTTGAAGATGCTGCAGCACCCAGGGCTGTGTGGCCAGGAGTGGGACAGCAGCATTGTGGGGAAGGACAGCTGCAGCAGTTCTGCTTCTGTGGCCGTGTAGCCAGGCTGGGTGCACAAGAAAAGCCTCTCCTGTTGAGCCTTCCCCTGCCGTGCTTGGCCACAGGACCACATTAAGGAAACCAGCAAGTTGGGATGATCTGGAAGAAGATGAGAAATTCAGCTCACAAGTAATTTGGTTGAAATATTCCCTCTTTGATGTTTTGCCATACTGAACAGGATAATAACTCTTCCAGAAGAGCACTCCAAACAGAGCTATTTTGGGATTACATTTTTCCTTTAGCTTTTATCCTGTGGTTTTCCTGAATCTTCTTTTTATCTCCCACATTTCACTGAAAACGTCTCAAGCTCTCACCATTTGAAACATTTCTGATGTTTCAAGATCCCTTCAAGCTTAGATCCTGGGTGTAAGTAAGAGCTCTTGTTAGTAAAGCTGGAGTGCTTTGTAATGACTGTTTGAAAGGCTTTATGGTATATTTTTTTGCTCTACTGGGGAGCCAAATCTGGAATCCATGAGGCCCAAAACTGAGGAGAATGGGGAAAGGCCAGATTCCTGTGTGTTGCAAAGCAAACATTTGTAGTTCTAAGGTCAGGGAAGTTTTCCCCAATAACTTCCCTTTTAGCAAGCCAGATCCTCAACAAGTACGGAATTGAGTACAATCTTCAATTTCAGTTCCTAATTTGATGTAATTTGAGCTAGAAAAATAGTTAAAAGGAAAAAAGCTAAGCCCCAGAGAAACTAGAATCCTGCTTTCACATCATGTCCTTGTTAATATAAATCCCAGTGAAAATTGTGAAGAACAGCAATTTTTAGCCTCTAAAAGATGTTTGCCTCTATAAGAGCAGAAAGTAAATTGTCTAAAAGGTTAGTTATCAGGAACAAGCCTCACCAGATTTTGTGCCGTATTGTTTAATTATTATGAGCAATAATTACTGTGGGAATATCAGTAATGCTGATAATGCCAATATTTCATAAAGTTTTTCTAGATTTCAGGAATAATTGGAAAGTGCTGTGTTTCATGAAGTAACAAAAGCTGTTTGGGGAAAATGATGTTTTTATGGCAGTGACTTATGTGTGGAGTTTTATAGCATCTTTTCAGTCTGTAGTTGTCTCTTCATCAGTTCACAGCTGCAGTGAGTCTTTTGTTTCCCAAATTTCACGAGTCTCTTTAAATTCCTATTATATGTTGCTGATGATCAAAGGCCAGGCCAGACCCTTTAGCTTTGCTGAAGGAAACTCCACTCTCAGCAACCCTGGCTCTGTACTCAGAGAGCTGGAGAGTTCCCTAAACTGAGGCACATCTGTTTGCCATGGGAATGTACCTTTTTTTTTAGTTTTCCTATGCCATTTAGGGCATTAACTTGCAGATGATCAGTCACAAGAGGCCCAGCCACTGAGTTCTTGCACAGGAAATACCCAGCACTGACAAGACAAGGTCCAGGGAGAAAACAGTTTAAGGAATTTCTTCATGACTGTGAAAATACGTCCATATTGCTCAGAGGAGCTGGCTCTGGCACCTCTGCAGAGCTCCTGGCAGTGCAAGCTGTAACCTGGGGAGCAATTCAGCAGCAAGCAATGAATGAGAAGTGCTGTGTGATGTAAAACACCTCCGAGAGCAGAACACAGCAGTTCCTTCCCAGTGCTCTGCTTTAGGGGGTTTTGGGGTAAGTTCAGCCTGTGGCATGTGGGACAATCCAAAGCAAATCTCTGCATGTAACTCGCTGCTGCTTCTGTGTCAGTGCATAACTTACCCTTCACATCAACACAGCCTCGTTGCCATTGACGTGTTTGGGTTCTGAACTGTGCAGAGACAGAGACCTACTTCAGAGTGCAAGTCTGTTGGGAGTGGCCTGAATATTTCTCTCATTTGTTCAGCTTTTGCATGATGATTCTGTTTCTCTGTCTGTGGTTTCTGAGATGTCTGCTCAGACCCTCATTGTCTGATGCTTCTCCCTGAATGTGCATGTATGACTTTTCCTTCTTTTTTCTCCCTGAAAACACTCTTGTGGAACAAATTTGGGCTGCATAAATTCTGGTGGGAAGACACCAAGTTTAAGTAAAGCTTCTAGAGAAGTTTCATAAATATGGAAAAAAAGAGATGCATTTGCCATGTACAGTATGCTTTCCTGATACAGATGGATATACTGCCAAGAATTCCCACAATGCAGGAGAAGGCAGCAGAGCTGTCTGCTGCTGCCTGGCACCTAGGAATCAAAGTGGAGAGGTGTTTGCAGAGCACAGCTCCCCATGGCACACTTCTGATCCAGCGAACAGCCAGACCAGCCCCCTTCCCCTCTGCCCTGCCATCCCCTGGGGCTGGGAACTGCAGCAGGGACGTGCTGGGCACCATGGGCCTGTGGCTGTGCTGGCACCAGGGCTTGGAGCCACAGCCATGTCCTGCTTTCCAGGCCATGCAGGCTTGAAGATACTGCATGTCTAGGAACTGATCAACCTGATCTAGTGGGTGGCATCCCTGCCCATGCCACGGGCTTGGAACTAGCTGGTCTTTAAGGCCACTTCCAGCCCAAAACCATTCTGTGGTTCTATGGATCTATGTATTCTATGATTTGTTTTAGTGGAGGCCAGCACCTTCCACGTGCCACTGAGTGATCACCAAAGGCCTCCAAAGAGAAATCAGTTTCTCACGCTGTGTGTGTGGGAGGTGGGAGTAGATACAGTGAGCCTCCTTCCTGTGTGCCATGGGCTTAGGGGAGCAGGTAGAGAAGAGGGTGCTGGTGAGACATGAACACTGTCAAGCGCAATCTCTGCTTTTGATTAGTTTGCAAAGATGAGTAATTAAATCCCAACAACCTTCCTTCAAAAGGTGAAGAAGTCATCTTCATCTTTTGTCTTTCCCTGGGTTTCCCTTCCCAAGTATACACAGACCTGAGTTTTGGTCAGGAGGGGACAGCCAGTAAAGTAATTTCTAGAGAGAGATTGTACTGTCTTTTCCCTCAGTAAGCTTGAAAAAGGTAAAAATTATCATATTATGGGTGCTTTGGTCATAAAGAGAAAATGATGCTAGATGTGAAGAGAAAGAAGTTCCTCTTATCCCTGGGAATTTTTAAGCATTAAATTAATTCCCCTATCTCTTGGTGTGTTAATGGGAAGGCTTTCAGCTCTGTGTTAGGCAGAGGCCTGCATTTGCATTTAGATGGAGCTATTTTAAGGACTGTAGTATATACATAGGGGCCTGTATCCCATTTACAATCGAATCTGAAAGATAAAATTAATATCTAGTAAGTGGTTGTTTTTGCAGTTTTGTTATAATCTGACCCTGTAACTGAAGTGCCATAATCTGACATAATAAATACCAGAGTCATTCACTTGAGAGAGATCTTATCCACCTACAGGAGGAGTACACACCTTAACCAATGAAGTGGGTATTATTTTTTCCCTTTCACAAGATAACCGTGCTGTGCTGCATCCAGGGCAACTCCTGACAGTGATACCCAGATGACTTTTCCTTTTGCTTGTGTAAAACAATGTTCTGCCTCGGGAGGAAAATTGTTTTTCCCCTACCACCCAGGACAGCATAGCAGGGTGGTGGTGGCTGTGAGGGGGACACAGTGCAGGGACTTCAAATCCTGCTGTTTATCTGTGTTTGTCTCTGAGATGGGCTCTCACAGGAATTTCTCATACATGCCGGGGGCTGTGCTGCTCGTTTCTGCTGGGTTTACAAACTGCTAGTTTCCAGAAACACCTTGGAATTTTGGTTTTGGTAGAACTCTGCCATTGTAAGATCCTACCTAGAGTACTGCATGCAGGTCTGGGGTCCTCAGCACGAGAGAGAAATGGGCCTGTTGGAGAAGGTCCAGAGGAGACGATGGAGATGCTCCAAGGACTGGAACCCCTCTGCTCTGGAGCCAAGCTGGGAGAGCTGGGGGTGTTCATCTGGAGAAGACTCCACAGAGACCTTAGAGCCTCTCCCAGTGCCTAAAGGGGATCCAGGAGAGGTGGAGAGGGACTGGGGACAAGGGATGGAGGGACAGGACACAGGGAATGGCTTGCCACTGCCAGGGGTTGGGTTTAGGTTGGATATTAGGAAGAAATTCTTCCCCCTGAGGGTGGTGAGGCCCTGGCACAGGGTGCCCAGAGAAGCTGTGGCTGCCCTTGGATCCCTGGCAGTGTCCAAGGCCAGATTGGACAGGGCTTGGAGCAGCCTGGGATCCAGGAAAGTGTCTCTGGAAGTGGAAGGTGTCTCTGCCCATGGCAGGGGGATTGGAACTGGATGAGTTTGAGGTCCCTTCCAACCCAGACCATTCTGGGATCCTATGACTTAGACAAAAGCTCGGTGCTACTCTGAGCTGCTGCCAAGTGGGTCTGTGGCAGGGTGATGAACAAAACCCAGGTTTGGGCTTTCAGCCTGGTTTGCACCACCCTAAACCTGTGGTTTCTATGGCAGCTGCCAGCCAGTCTGAAGGAGGGCCCTGGCACATGTGCAGTAAAGGCTGTGCCTTGTTCCCCTGCCCAGAGAGGACTGAGCAGCCCTGGGTTCACTTGCCCTGAATTCCTCCTCATGGCAGGGAATGAAGTGGTGATGGAAAACCAGTGGGGTTCGTTTCAAATCCAATCTGCTTTCACTGACATAAACTGGTCATCAGTAGAAAGACTCTGCATCCAGTGACAAAGTGTGCCCCAAAATAATCCACCCCTGCAGCTGGAGCCATGCAAAACCACAGGTCATTTGGTGGAGCAAGCACCCCAGGTGAGAAATCTGCACAGGTGCTCCTGAAGAGGTCTTCAGGGGGGTGTTTAAGTGATTTTTCCTGAAATTGTCCCATTGATCTAAAAGGACAATTTTGCTGATTGTGCTGCCTCTTTTTTTAGGCAAAACTCAGGCAGTTTCACACAAAAGGTGCTGCACCTTGCAGCTCCTTGTCAAAGATGGAAATGGTGTTGGTCACTTAAGGTCACTTCCAAGGCTTGTAATAAAGGGATTTTTGTACTTTATAGGGAATTACTAGAAGCTCCTTTTATCCTCATGTAAAAAATTTTGAACAAAAATGTATTGGAAAATGACAGTCCCAACCCCTCAAAACTAAACCCATGCTTCAAGTGGATTAAAATGCTTTTCTTTAAAAAGCTGAAATGTCTTCTATTAGTGTGACTCTATGTTTCTTAGGCTAAGTTATATCTCATAATGGCTGTGCAAGGAGAATATTTTTAAGGAATTTGCTGCAATATTCCATGTTTCTATAATATGGAAAGCTCTTTTGACTTTTCTCTAAAAATGAATTTCAGTTAAACTTACAAAACTGGTGCAAGAAATTCCCCATATTGCAAGCGAACATTCCCTCATGGAAAATCCTTGTGGGAAAGATTTGGAGTGTTGTGGGGCTCTGTGCTCTCTCTCACCAGAATTGACTCAGCTGATGGGGAGAAAAAAAAATTTATCTCCCAAGAACACATTATCAGCATTCCCAGGAGCCGCACCTGGCAGAGGCCTGCTTGCCTGCTCCTGTTGTTCCTTCTCATGCTGACAGCTATGAGATAGCTTCTATTTTAGGGAGGAGCAAGCTCTCCATTTTCCCAGCCCTTTCAGCTGCCCGTGCCTGCCTGCTGCCTGCTCAGCCCCTGATGAGTGTCTGTGGCCCCAGAGACCAGCTCTGAGATTGAAACTCAGATCAAAAGCCTATTTATTTTTTTTTTTCAAGTGAATCCCTATCTATTAAGAATTGGACTAGTGAGCAGTAATCCTCCAGTCTTACATGAAAGATCAAATGAATGGATGGGAAAAGAAAGATAACAGAGAAAAGCTTGATTTGGACTAGTTTACCTAACAAGAATGGAAGAATAGTGAGACATGTCAATTTGACTTTTACAGAGCAGGTTAATGCCAGATACTTGTTTATCCTTGGAGATTCCTCAAATCCAGCAGATTTCAGCTCTGCCTAATGAAAGCTTAGGGAAGAGCAGGAAATGGAGCATGTACAGTTCAGAGGAGGGGAAGATGCAGATGAAAACAAATGCAAAGTGTCTCCCCTTCATGTTTCAAGTGCCAAATTATGCTTGACATTTCAATTTCCCCAAAGCGTGCTTCCGTAAAATCTTCTTGAACTCCCCTCGAAGTGTTAAGGCTTCCATCAGCTCCTCCCGTGGCATCAGCCAGGTCAGACTGAGCTCTGTCTGGGGTGTGAAATGCAATCAGTGCAATGACTGCCACAGCACTGCACCCCTGGCATGCAGGAGAGCCGTGGATGGGCTTCCCAGTCAGCTTTGCAACAGGGCGTGATGCAAACTCTGTGGCCAACCCATCAGCTGGTGACAGAACCCAGCCACAGGAGCTGATTTGGTTGGGTGACTCACATGTGGATTGTTTTGTACCATTTCTGGGAATTCAGGATGTTTACTACTTGCCTGTGGTAAAGGATCTCTGCACTATGTGTCCATAGCCAGAAGGTCTCGAGTCCCACGGAGATCTAAAGGAGAAATCTGTAACACCTAAAATTCTCATTAGTTCTCAATGTTCCAACAGTTTTAGGAAGCTTGGAAGCTTGAATTCTTGAAGTGTTTTGACCATGTCCCCAGTGAGAAATACCACGACTAGGGAAATGGCAGAAACTCTGTGTTTTTCCCAATCTGTTCTATTGATGTGTTTTGTTTTTCTTTAGCTTGTTTCCTTCTAAAGGTCAGTGAAATTTTCAGTTGCATAAATTTTATTGACTTTACTCATTGCAGTCAGGCTTGTGAGGGAGATGCTGAGACTCTGTGCACTGTCAGTGCCAGAAAGTCAGAAGAAACCTTCCTCCCATGTGAGTGGGAATAATGGTGACCCAGCTTTTGAGAGACCTCAGTGAATTGAATTCTTTGAAAAATATACGCTTGGGCTGTGGTTGCTGAGCACTTGAGAACACATATGATTGATGACATGGTCATTATGAGCATGATTAAGAGCAGCCAGGATTTACATTTACCACCTTGGCCTTTTCCAGTGTCTGCTAAGCCGTGGTCTCGGGACCACCACTGCTGTGCACAATGTGCCTGTGTGTGAGCAGGGGGAACGGGGGAGCTGTGATTAATTCGGCTGGCAACATGATGCTGGCTCTCTTCTTTGATTGCAGCTGATGAATAGTATTTTAAAAGCTAAGAATACATTAAGCACTTTGCTATAGCTCCTATAGTCTGAGGGCCAGAACCACAGCTGTGCTCCGTTTACAATTGGTGCAGCTGAAGAACCAAGAGGAAGGAAGAGAGACAGCTTTTACCTTGACTTGAGCTATAGATTCTGCATCTCTTGGGAAGTGGCTGGGGGCACAGGCACCAGCCTCCCTGTGCTGGGAGCAGGGAGGGGGTTGCTGATGGGGTTTTGGGCCCAAGCAGGACTCACATTCACCACTTGTGGCTGCTTTGGCGTGTTAAAATAACAAGCTGTTGCTTGAGCAGGTAATTGTGTTCCCTGTCCTCCCTCACACTTTGTTATTGCCTCTGTGCCTGGAAGGCCTTTTCCTTCCTTGCACAGCTGGAAGCTCCCTGTGCTGGTGCAGCGTGCCCCTGGGTGCCAGCCCTTGCAGGGTGGGCAGGGTGAGCTCTCTGGCCCCAGTCACAGCAGGCACCCTGGGCTGATCATGGTGCCACTGTGCAGGGATCCTCTGGGGATCTCTCCATTATCCCAGTTCCCCCAAAACTTGCACAAGCTTCATATTTAACTTCTGTCTTGGCCAAATTTGGTTGAGGTCAGCTGTCTGGCTGAAACTGTTTGGGGGAAGAGGCAGTGAGGGAGGGCAGGATGGAAACTCAGACTCACATGCCCTGTGTCCTTCGGGAATCAGGGTCATGCTGGGATGGGGAAGCACCATCTCCACAGGTACAGGGAGCAGGGCAAGCTCCTTTGCTGCCCTGCATGGACAGCACCCATCAAGTCACCTGCATAGAGGAGTGAGCCACAAGTGGATCCCTTTTTGTATAACACAGCAACACTTCTCTAACATCCATTTTTCAATTCATAGTACTGGCTGTTAATAACAACTAAAACTTTCCTCACAGGACTCCTGACTCAGTGTTCATGCCAGGACAATTGCCCTCATTTGATGGCAGCTATTGAAGCAAATAAAAATGACAGCTTTGGAGCAGTCTTGTCAGGCAGCATGATGACTCTTGGCAGCAGAAGAACCATTTGCCTTTCTGGAAACCGCTGGTCAGACCCGGGGTCTCAACAGACAAGGTACCAAGTATCTCTTTTCCCTCACAACTGGATTAAGGGGGGTGCCATGGCCTCGTGGGAAGGGTCACCACAGGTGATAAGACTCCATCCTCATGGCAGGAGTTCTGATGGTACTGCCAGCTGTTGCCAGCCGAGTCCCAAGGCTGCCCTGCTTGCTCACTTCCATCATAAAATCAGAGGGAAGTTTGTGCGTGTTCCCCACAGTGTGGGAGATGGGGAATTTGCTGCTTGCAGGAAAGGGATATTGCTTCCACTGCTTCCCACCTATCCATCCTCCATTACTTTTCAGCTGCAGCACCCTTTGCTCCCTCCAGCCACCCCTCCTGCTCCCCAAGGGTTTCTCCAGACAGGTTGGCTTGGCACAGGGCAGCCATGACAAATCATTAAACTATGGTGATAAATTATGCTCCATTGCCCAGTCCTTCTGGAAGGAGATTTTAATGTGGATTAAAATAAAAGAGGTTTGATAGATGCTGGAAATGTCTCCCTTTGGCTGTTAAGAAAAAATCTGAATGCCTGTAATATTTCTGCCAAGAATTACAATAATTGGTATTTAAATAGTATTCTGAGAAGAGCTGCAATTGCCTAGGAAAGCCAACCCCAGGAGCAAGATCTGTTGTCTTTAAGAGCTCAGCCAGGCTTGGTAACTTAAAAAGAAACTTGAATTATTGGGAATTTAAAACATGCCCTTGCTTTGGCTTGAATGCAACATCAAAGCAGGAGCCTGTGTGTTCCTGAAAAAAATGTTTCCCTCCCTTCCCAGCTGCTAAATGCTATTTCTCCGCTGATTTTATTAGCACCACTATCCCAGCATCATCTTCATCTACAAATGCCTTACTAATGTGCTCACAGGAGGGAGTCAGTCTTGCCCTCTCAGAGGAAGAAGTACCCACAGCCCAAACAAGTAGTGCCAGTAGCTAAAGGAGGCTGGTGATCTCAGGGACAGCTCTGTTCCCTTTGGAAGCAATGGGCACAGTGTTGAGAGGGCCTCTGGCATCCAAGGATGTGTTAAATCCATCACACACCTTGTGATCACCCTGGATCCCATCACCATGCTGGTACTTGGACTCAGGAGCCACTGCCTGAACTCTGCCTGAACCTCCCCCAGGACACAGCAGTTTCAGCTAGATGCTGTTGTCTTCTCTACCTTCTGCTGTCACCTGGTCTTCAATGCTCAGAAAGCCACTGCACATCTGGGACCTCCACCTCAAAGGCCAAATCACTGTTTCATAGAAAGTCACACAAAATTTGTTTTATAATGCCAGGGTTTCTTTTGAGACCAGCCCCGCTCTATTTGTATCTGTAAGATGCTGCTGCTGTCTGTCTGGCTCCTCCCCAAATCCAGCATCTTTTAATTGCACACCATCCCACCTGTTTCCCATGCAGATCTAGTATTTAAGTCCCTGGAAATCAAACCTCTTAGAATACTGCTATTTCCACATGGCTTTTCCCTGTAATCCCTCAGCTCTCCCACCAAGCATTGGTGACCCCACAGATGGCCCACTAACGGGAACACATCAGTGCCAAATGCCACCAGCAAGTGCTGCCTCAGACAAGCTGGGGGCTCTGAGCATGTTATTCACAAGTTTCAAACCAACACAATTCACTGACACTGATTGTCTCATATTTTTTCTCTTCCTACCAAAACCTCCATTACCTGTACAAGATTCGAGATTTAAACTCGTATTACTATATTTTTGTTATACAATTTAATTACTAAAAAACCTAGGTAGGTGTGTGAGGATCCCACAACATGTGACAGTGTGGACATTCCCAAAGTAATGTGGGAGGAAGGGGTGCAGGCACAGCTGACAGCTGTCACCGTGGCCCAGCACTTCTGGGACGCTCCTGGTCTGTGTGCAGCACTGGATGTGGTGTGTGGACAGAGCTGAGGTTTCTAATGTCAGCAGTAACTGCTGGGAAATGTCTCCCTTTGCCTTGAAATCCTTACAGTTTTTTGTGGCAGCAGCTTTAGTCCCCAGCTGCGATTAGAAGTCCATTAAGTGCTTGAAATGGTGTGCATGCACAGTGTGAGGGTGTGCACTCCTGAGCAGCTAACCCTGTTAACTCTGTCCCACACTGGGTGTCTGTCCACCTCCAGGTACCCACCTGGACAGACAGGGACCTCTCCAGAAGAGGATTTGCTCAAGGTAGTAGGTACTTGGGCCACTCTAATTTTTGGATTGTGTTTGCATCCCCTAATTCTAAAGAGCATTTAAAAGTGAGAGGAAAAGTGCTTAACCTCATAGTGGTTAATATATATCAAGGATAGAGGATAATATATATTGAATATATATTATACATTATTTATGGATTAAACCTAGTAATTACACGTTAAATTCATTACTAGTTCAAATGGAAAATAATTTGACTGAAGACAGTGGAAATTATTAATTCAGTGAAGCAGTTAGTTATCTAACATTTTCTCTTTCAGGAATAAAGAAATAAACCTCATTTCTCCTGTGGCATCCATTGCTTTTTCCCCAGTGTAATTCTAGTGATTTCTGCAGGGTTATTTCTGGGACTGAAACACTGGAAATGCACAAATGCTCCATTCATGGTGAAGTGGTTTGTATAAACTCAGACTAGAGTCAAGTGAACACAGAGAGGGGGAAAAAAAGATAAATAGTCCTGAAGAGGAAATGTCAGTGAAGAGGTTTGTGAAAGCAGGAGCATAAGGCTTCCCAAGCCATTCAGTTGCAGGAGATGCTTCAGTGTCTGTGAGTGGTGAAAGTACCAGAGCCAGGGGCTGCTGGGTCAGTTCCTTACTGCTTGCTGAAGGTTAAACACCATTGAGTGTTTGCTGATTACAGCAGGGGAAAAAAATCAAGAACAAGAACATTTCCTGGAACTGTTCAGCAGCTCAGGTGGAGGTGGGATTGTTGTGGAGGAATGGCAACCACACTGTGCTTAAAAATATGAGCAGATCTCTTTTAAAATGTGTCTTTTAAAATGTGAAAGATTATTGCAGGTATTTCACCATGCACAGTCACCATGGGGTTAGTTGATCCAGACCTGATTGAGATCCCTAATTCACACCTAGAGAAATGTATTTGCATGCCAATGAGATTCCCAGATTTGATTCTTAATAACTAAAAATACTGTATTTTTAGATTTTTGGTAGTCCTCAGAGAGCTGGGTCTCCATAGCTGCATTAGCAGCTTGGGAAATTGAATCCCAGAGCCTTAATGAAACTTTCTGAAGTCATCACATTAGCCAGCCCAAGTGGGTCTGGAGACCCCAGGCAGTCTGATGCCAGCCCTGTCCTTCACCTCGTGGCACATCTCACGATATCTGATGGCTTCAAGCTCCTGAAATGTTGACACGATCTTTCACAGGGGTGGGTGGCCATGGGGTCTTATTAACTCAGGTCTCTTCCCATCTTCAATATAGAGCATCCTTGTCACAGGATATCAAGCAAAAAGAGGCAGAAGCCCCCCCGCCACCAGCCCCCTGCCCTTTGCTGAGTGCACTGCCCTGCCCCAGAGCCAAAAGCTGTGACCCGAAGAGGCTTTGGATGCTGGCAGAGCAGGAGGGATCATTCCAAGTGAATAGAGCCATACAGAGAGGTGGAAAGATCCTCTTAGCGCTCATTAATTGTAATTTTCAGGATTAATGCAAAAGATTTGGCAGCTTGACAGAAGAGAGTTTTAGCACAGATAATTTGCTGCATCTGGCTGGAGCAAGGGAAGGGTCAGCGGCTCCTCCAGCCCCACCAGTGACAGGTGAAGAGAGGGACAGGAATAACCAGACAGGGAATAGGGATATAAAGCACCTGAGAGGTGACAAGATGCATTTTAGACAAGACAGTGTAAATATTCATGTGATTTATGAGACTAGCAGACTTTTCATTGATGATTATATTGAATGGAGGGTTATTTAGAAGCTGAGGGGATCAATACAGCAGCTGGGAGTCAAAGCAACAGAAAGAAAAGTGTATTTTGCAGTGCCTTCTGTGTGAAGTGCTTTCTCTGCCCCTTACACCTCAGAGTGAGCTTCACCATATAGATCCATATCCATGTATACAGTGCTGGACATCCTTCCAGAGTGTCCAGCCCCTTCCAGGGCTGGGCAGGGAGCCCCACTCCAGCCAGGCTGTCGGGCAGTTGAATGGCTCTGGTGGGGGGGAAGGCCAGTCCTGCAGAGAGCACCAAACCAAGCCTTGCCGATGTTCTGTCAGAGATCCAGCTCTGGGCTGGATCATGTTTTAAGCTCAAATCACCACCTTCACTGCCATCCTGAGCAGCCTGGTTTTAGGCAGATCAGAGGGCAGGGTGAATATCAGAGGCACAACAGCCTTTGGTGAGCAAGTCTGAGCTCTCCAGGTCTGCTAAACCCAGCTGCTGTAAGTGGGGACTTGTCCTGCTTTTGGCTGGCATAGAATTAATTTTTCCTCTTAGTAGCTGGTACTGTGCTGTATTTTGGGTTCACTGTGAGAATAATGCTGATCACACACTGATGTTTTTGTTGTTGCTGAGCAGTGCTTCCCCTAAATCCAGGACTTGTCTGTGTCTCATGCTCTGCCAATGAGAAGATGCAGAAGAAACCAGGAGGGAGGCCAGGACAGCTGACCCAAACTGGCCAGAGGGCATTCCATACCATGAAGTGTCATGCCCCATAGAGAGACTGGGGGGAGTTGCCTGGGAGACACAGATGCTGCTGGGTGAGGGGCTGGGCCTCAGGCAGCAGGTGTATTGAGAATCACTTCTTTCTCTTGGGTTTTATCTCTCTCTCTCTCTCTCCTTTTAATTAAATTTATTATTATTATTATAATTATTAGTATTACTTCTACTATTTTATTTTTCTTTATTTCAATTATTAAACTGTTCTTAACCAAAAAAGTTTTACCTTTTTCCCTCTGATTCTCCTCCCCATCCCACTGGGGAGGAAGTGAGAGAGTAGTTGCATGGTCCTTAATTTCTGGCTGCAGTTAAACCATGACAGGACCATATATGTCTTCCCTGACCCATCCCATCCCTGCCTGCACCTTGGAGCCAGGGGAAGATCAGAGAATCATGAAATGGTTTGTGCTGGAAGCAGCCTGAAAGCCCATCTCATTCCAACAAGATATGTGACAAAGGCTTTATAAATGTGATATCTTTGTGATGGGGAGCAGAAAAAGACCAGGAAAATGATTCCTTGTGTGAAACAGGTTATTCTGAAGCACATCAGGAACTTCTCACCTCTGTCTAGCCACTATGGATCTTGTGAGTGTTTCTAAGTATTGGGTTTTACTCCCTATCACTTTTTACTACATTTATTCCTTCAGAAGAAAAATAACTCAAATGTCCCTAATCTCTTTAGCATGGAATTTTAGATTTTAATGGGTTTGTTTTAATTTGCACATATTCTTGTTAATAACGAAATCTGTTTAACGGGACTTAAACCAAAAAGCCTGTAATGGTAATTCAAAACATAAAACTCCAGTGCATTTCTGTAAGAATTCCCTGTTAATATTCTTAAGGCTTTTTAATGGGTATTTTAAGTAGGCATTGGTATTAGCAGAAACATCACACAAATTAAAATTAGGCTCTTCGTGAATATTTTAAAATGAATATTCACAGACTCTTCAGCATGAAATTAAATCTAGTTACATTTGATGGTGCTGGTATGTTTTAAGGAAGTATACTTGACTGAAAAAAGATTGTGTTGCCTGTGAACTTATTACTGATAGTTCATTTAATTTATTACAGGCCGTTGAATGTAACAATCAAATTTTATATAGCATAGCCTTAGGAGCCAGTGTGAGGCTTTAAATCTGTGGAGATGGAACCTGAGCCAGTAAATCACTGGTGGAATTAGGAACAGGGACTTCCCACTCTGGCCAGCACTCTTGTGTCACTTGGCTGGGTGATAAACCTGCCACGCTGCACTCAGGGTGCTCTGCAATGGGGAATCTGACTTCAGGGATTTGGGGCTGCCCTACAATTGAGCCTCTAAGAAATCTTAGATTTTTTTGCATTTTTTTTGCATTGGGGTCACCTGTTTCACAAGTGCATTTGGACCTTGCAGAGGTTTGTGACTTCTTGCAGCTCCCTCTTTGCTCTTTGTCACCGGCTCTGCTTCACCTGCTGCTGAGGGCTGGTAGAGCTACTACAGCTTCATGCCTCTTGCTTAACCTGTGCTGGAATTAGCTCCTCTGATGCCAGGGAATGTATAAAGTATCAGTGAGTGGGCAATTGTGTCCTTTCTTCACATATCTTTGCTGCTCTTTGCTGAATTTTTTCCCTATTCTGCTTTTCTTCTGACTATACAGAACTAAGCTCAGCCTTACAAAATCCAGGTTACCACCCCCAGCTAGAATGGCAGCAAAGCAGGTGCTTAAAATTAAATATGTGCAAATCCACTGCAAGTCCAGTGGAGTGAAGCATATGGTAAAATTTAAGCAAAAGTTGAATTCTGAGCTGATAGCTTTAGGAACACACTTTTGGGCTGAATTGATAATGTGATGAGGAAACATCCCAATCTGCCACAAGAGAATGCCTACATGACCCCCTGCCTGTTGCTATCATCATGGGACAGTCAGATTCAAGATCTGCCCCAGTTTTTCTCTTTTATTTTGACAATAACACCTTGTGCCTGCCTCTAGGTCCCAGGAATCCGCCAGCACTTCCCCTGATGTATCTTGGAGCCCTTAAGACACAAAAGTAGAGTGTCATCTTTCTGCTGAAGTACACCACAAGAACCTGTCATTCTCTTGATACAGTACAACAGGAGGATGGTCCCTCTTCAAAATACATCACTTGGGATAGTGGCATTTTGAGTTACATGGTGCCAGGATGGCAAGCGTTTGAACCATTCACAAATGTAGACAAGACAGGATCAAAATATATCTCTAGTTTTCATGTGGGCAGCTGGACTATCTGAAGTGATAAAAATCACATTAATGTCATTGCCATTTAGTGGACAGCAAGGAAATGAAGTTGGATTAAAGCTCTTCAGTGGTTTGGGTTCCTAATTGCAATTTGCAATAGTCCCCAGCAGGTGCAGAGAGGCTGAGGAGGGCACGGGCTGCCCACCTGCACCTGCAGGTGGAGGCTGGCCCAGGAGCTCCTGGCAGAGCAGGATGATTTGCACACCCCAGGTGTGCTGGAGGATCAAAGCCCCCAGGAAGGCAGTGGGATCTGTGTGAATCCACTGCCTGTTTTTCTGCTGTTAGGACACTGCTGATTGCACCTCTGGCCTGCCTGGATCTGAAGAATGTGCTGCCCGTGCTGCACATTCCCATATTATTAAAAAACAAATGGTGAAAGTCTTTGCTCTGTAAGGTCTCAGCCTGCAAAGCACTGTGTGTGTCCCCTGTGTCCCCTGGTCCCAGCACTGCTGTGAGTGCTCACTGGTGCCAAGAGCACAGCCTGTAACAGCACCAATGCTTAAAGATTTCTGGAATGACTGTCTCAGTTGGCATTCTTTGTCAAAACTATCTCCATGAAGAACTTGTGGACTAATGCAGGGCCAACTCTTCAACCAGCATGAGCCAATGTGGTTCTCTGGAAGCTAAATGAAGGATCTGCTCTTCCTTGGTGTCTGCTTTAGCTATGCAAGGAAAAGGAACAATTCTGGCAACTGGATGAGCAGTTCTGTGATGAATTGGTGAATTTTTTTATTTATTGTCTTGATGTTGCTCTATTCTACTGCTGGGAAATTATGCAAATTCTACTTGTACAGGAAAAGAATACTGATAATTAAGAAATGTGCAGCTTGGATTTAAGATAATTTCATAAATCCACACTAGTGTCCTCACACAGCAGAACACTGATAGCTGTGGCAAGTGCTGTCTGACACCGAGGACAGGCTCCACAGCCCTCCAGGAGGTCACTTCACACACTTTGGATGGGAATGGGGTGCTTACATGAGAGGAACAATGCAGTGGAAAAGAGGGCTGGGCTAGAAAGCAGAAGGACCTGGCCTCCTTTCAGGCCAAGCTCTGCAGGTGTAGTTAAACAGCCCTGGCTGTTTGGGGTTCATACTGCTCTCAGGACCCTGACTGAAGGGTGGACGTGGAGGGGACAAAGTCAGAGGTCCCCAGATGGAGTTCTTGCTGCAGTATTGCACATGGGAACAAATTCCCAAGTTCCTCAGCCTTTCCAACGCTGGGTATTATGGCAGGGTGCCAGGTTGATCCTGTGGTGCACAGGGGGATGTGTGGGCCTCAGCACAAACCTCAGCTTTAAAACTGCCTGAGTGTAGAATCAGATGCTTTTATATCCAGACACTGCAATTTCAACCCAAGGGGGAAAAAAAAAGAATCCTAAGTTGCTTGTTACATGAAATAAAAGAAAGATCTACTGATTTAGGAGTGACATTTTGAGGATTAATGGTTGGGTGGTCAGTGAAATTCCTCCTGCATGCACAGGGCTGCCCAAAGAGCCCAACCATGCTGGTCTGAAGGTCTTTTGAAAATCCAGCTGTTCCTGACAGCTGAAAATCCAGCCCTAGTTATGGAAGTGGAGTAGGTCACCCCTTAGCCCCAGATAGAATTAACACAAGGATAGCTTATTTTCAAATATAGCAGACCAGCTTATTTGCATAGTCTCCACACAATTTATTGAAATTTCCCAGAATCTCAACCAGGGGGTCACGTTAGCAGAAGGAATATTAACCTGGGAACCTCCACAAAACACTTTACCATTACTTTCTTCTATCAATATATTTTTCTCTCAATACAGCACTGTCACTGGGCAATTTAATTCTCTTCTGGGCACAATTGTCAACCTGTTTTCCAGAAGGGACACATGCCGCAGGATTTATTTTATTCCGTTTAAGTAACTATGACCAGTTGTCATAAATTGAGGAGTGGAAATTGCTCATTCCCTAAGGCTCTCTAACAAATGAGATCAGAAGTCCAATGAATACATCTTGCAAAGCTTTTCAGTTCAATTACAGATGTCCATGTGCAACTGGTAATGCCACGATCAGTTCAAACAGTATCATTGCAGGTGTGAAAGACCTGCAAATTGAAGTCTGTTTCACATCAGTATCCAACATGTGACTGGAAAGATTAAAAGGAAAATTTTCAAGGGACAAAGGATGGACAATTAATGAGCCCTGGAGTGGCTCTGAAACAGGTAGCAAAGCAAAACAACTGTAAAAGGAGAAGCCATCAGAAATGAGCAGTTTGGTGCCAAGTTTCAGGAGGAGATTAGTGGAGAGTTTCACTGGATCCATTAGTGTTTGCAAAGTACTTGTAGACTGGATCAATGAGCATCACAGAAACTCCCAGGAGGAAGTGAATTAAAAGCTTTTCCTTTTTTTTATAGTGGGAAGCAAATAAAGCAGAGCTCACACACCAGCTGAGACTAAGACAAGGCACTTCATGGACCTCTGGCCGAGTGAGTGCTGTCTGTGCCGGCCTGGGACAGGGTGAGGTCAGCTGGAGGAGTATGTGGCCATGATAAAACGTAGTGATGGCCAGCAGAGGCTGGACCAGAGCTTTTAAAGTGACCTGAAGTCAATCTATTTTGAACTTTGGGTTTTTGATCTTCAGTTCTGAGCATTTGGTGGGAGGTGGCCATTTGTAGGTGGGCAATAAACTCTGTGACTTGGTTTTAGTGGAAACAGTAAGACGGTACTAAAATCCTGAGAGCCACCTTAAAGATGCAGCACTAGAGCTTCAAATGATTACGCCAGCACAGCACCACTGAAGCTTCCCGAGTGCTGTTGATTTACACCAGTGGAACATCTGGCCCGTATGCTTTGTATTATTAAATACTTCTGCGATTATTATGTGAACAATTAAGATTCATGGAAATGAAAAAGCAGGCTATGAATTGTGCCTTCCCTGCAATTCCGGAGTAGGAATCGCTGTGGGAATGCACTGCTCTGCCTTTTACTGTAGCTGTGCAGTTTATCTGTGGGTTTTTCTAGAAACCAGAAAGTGAATGGGACCTTGGGAGATTTTCCAGGTTACCTTCTTCCTCCAAGGCAGTGTCATCACAGAATCACAGAATGGTTTGGGTTGGGTTGGAAGAGATCTTAATGCTCATCTAGTTCAACCCCGCTCTATAGGCAGGGACACCTTCCACTATCTCAGGTTGCTCCAAGCCCCCTCCAACCTGGCCAAACACTTCCAAGGATGGATAAGCTTCAACCCTGTCATATTTCCTCAAGATGTTCTTAAAACTCTGGCACTTGAGACCCTGCAGTGTATCCCAGTGCTCAGTACTGGTGCTGATGTAAGAATCTTTTCCCCAGTCCAACTTACCTCTCTCCCTGGCTGTGCTCAAGCTCTCCAACTTCTTGTCCTGTCCACCACTGCCCTGGAGCAGAATACAGTCCCTTCCCCTGCCCAGCAGTCCTTTGTACACAGAGCTTGTCAGTTGGTTTTGTGTAACATTCAATCTGGTCAATCATGTTGGAATTCAAAGCTGAGGAAGTCCAGACAAGCCCAAGTAAATTTTAACACTGCAAATTCTTTATTATTTCTTTCCATAAGCCTGATTCCCTTTCATGGTTTGCTGCTGAAGTGTAGAAGTACATCCAGCCATAAGAGAAAAAGATCCATCTTTCAGCATCAGGAGATTAAAGGAATACAGTGAGATAACGTTTTGCAAACCTGAAAGGATTTGAAAATCCCTCTCCTGCTATTTCTGGAAAAAAGTCAATTGCGGGGCAAGATTATCTTCATTAATAGTGTGAGAATGAGTGTTGGCTGTAAGTTTTGTTTAACCTGAAAAGCAGCATTCAGCAGCTGAGTTTCCACATCTAAAATAATATCCGGAGAATCAAAAATTCTTTGCCACACGTGAAATCATCCTTTGGTTGTGTAATGGAGCTCAGCAGTGCAATGTGTGGGAGAGCAGGATAACCTTTTAACATCCCCACAATCCCCAGGGACTGGCACATTGCTGATTAACAGATGCTTGGTGACTTGAAGTTCCCCAAGTTAAAGCTTTGTATGTATTGCACAAGTCACTGGTTTTATTGAGAGCTTGGGAAAGACATAATTTTTGGCTTTCATCCTACTTTTCAGACGTGGCATGATGTAAGTGACTGCTGTGAAGTGAATGCAACTGTTCAGAGAGAGAGAGAGCTGAAGCAGTGTTGTGGGAACTGCTCTGCAGGGCCCAGCCCATGGTGCCCTGCTGATGGGAGCCATGGACACCTTCTCCAGGAAGTGTTTGGGGGGCTCGCCTCAGCAGCACGAAGCACAGGCAGACATGCCCTTTCCAAAACACCCCTCTCTCTTTGGGAATTCACAGAACCACGGAATGGGTGTGGTTGGAACAGACCATGGACGTCACCCAGTCCACCCCCTCTGCTCAGGGATGGAGTTTGGCATGTCTGGAGCGCAGAGTTGTTACCTGGGGTTTGTGTTCACTGGTTCCATTTGGGCTTCGGGCCATGGACTCAGTGTGTAACCTCTGCTTCTTTGTCCTCACTGATACTGGCTCAAGGGAAAAACATCCATTTCTGTGCTAAAGACGAGGCTGCAGGTAACTCAATTAACCAAAGTACCGTGGTTCAGTGGCAAAATTAGGGAAAGGACACAGAAACTGCCAGAGACACTCCTCACAAAGATTGAGACTTTCTCTTGAGGCCATGTAAGATTTTTTTCCCCACTGACTTTGGATTCAGCAGGTCTTTCTGGAGGACTTTCATTTATGTCTGGAAGCCAGGCAGCTCTTACCTTTTCTCCTCCTGAAGGCATCCAACCTTTGGTCAATCACTTCCCCCCCTGCCACAGGAGCTGCTCGGAGAGCCAGGGCTGTGTGCAGGAAGAAGGGCTAATTAACAAAATCTCCACTCCCAGAATTCCCTATTTTCAGGGCACTCCTCCACCTGCCAAGCTGTGCTAATGTTAGCAGTGCATGGCGAGAGCAGCTTTAAAACTAGTGCTGGAAAAATCCCAAACCCTGTCCCTGAACAAAATGCCACAATCTCCCAAAAGACTTGTATGACAGACAGAGAGCCCTGTAGCTGTCAGCTCTTCATGCCTTTGGGAGTCTGCTTATTATTTTTGAATACTTTATCTCTGGTGGTTCTTCTAGCAGTGTCGCCTGTACAAACAAAAAATAAGGGTCTGAGGAGAGCTGTCTATAATTTTTGATATAAATAGGATAACTCTAACTTCTGCTGTTGTTATAGTAATAATAACCTGCATTTTATTTACACTTTATAGGAACAGAAGAGGTGCATTTTAGAAGCAAGGTGTGTGGTTGGTCTCAGCATGTGCCCCAGCGAGGTGAGCAGATACAGGCTGGGGCCTTTGCCAAAGCAGCAGAGAGGTGAAAGTACTGAGAACCAAGCAGAGGCAGAGCGAGGGCTGCAGCACAGCCCTGCCCTCCCCAGTTTCGTCACTCACGCTCGAATCAGTGACATTTCATGTGCGAAGGGCAAATAAATACAGGAAAATTCTGTGGAGATGGAAGAGCAGGGAGGTGTGCAGAACGAAGGCTTGGGTGAGTGAAGGTTTTGTGAAGAGAATCAGTGGCTGGGACTGCTTGACAGAATTATACTTCATTACTGACGCTTCACAGCCTTGATTTTCGTATTTATTTGTGACTCTTCTTTTTTAAACCATGGGCTCTTTTGACATGAGAGTCATGCTGTGTAAAGCACTATTGATTAGAGTTTCTAATTTCATGCCATTACAGCATGACCATTGGGGAATGAAATGTATTTTATTTTTTCCACCACAGCTATGCTAGCAGTGTTTGGGACGCAGCCATGGCACAGACTGTCAGCAGCAGGCATTTTCAGCTCAAGATCTTTGCTGTTTGAGCCAAAAGGCGAATTTGCCCAAGGTCTAAGCCTCAGCTCAGTGTGCTTTTCCTGGAATTAAAACACATCAGTTACAAAGTGTATTTTGAGGCCAAAGGTTTCCAAAAGGATGGCTGACTTGGGGACTTTCCATTTTTCAGTCAGGACTGCAAAAGGCCATTTACTCCCCCACCATTTTTTCCCCATTTTCAGTCATACCTTCTGTCTTTCCACAATCTCTGGTTTGCTGCTCAAAAAAAAGAATGAAATTTCTAAAGGTATGGGACCACAGCATCTGATGTGATCATGTAATGTACATAATCCCCATTAGGTACAAGCTGCAAGAAGGAACTGACTGTAAACCTGAGAAAGATCTGGACCAGCCTTATTAAAAATAGTTTTCTCCTCTCACATGCCAGATTTGGACCCTTCTAGAATTTCCTAAGGAAAGGGTTCATGGTCAGACAGGGGAGTTGGTGCATTAATAGCATCTCATCCTGTTCGTGCTGCCTGGGGCCATCTTCCCTCTTCCTCCTGGTATCTTTCAAAACCCTTGGGCTTTTTGGTCTGTCCCAAAACAAATTCTGAGATCTTTCTTTTAGCAAAAAAATCACTTCTTTTTTTTTGCTCAAAGACTTGTATGAGGTAAAGACAGCAGGAAGATAAAATCCTCCTAGGTCTGTAGGTGAGCTTGGCTGTAATGAGTTTCCCTAATGCTGTAACTAACACGGCTTGTGTTCCCCTCTGCTTTTCCCTCTGAACAGGAGACGTGCACTGGGTGTCCTGAACTAATGAAGCTTTCCAGCAGTGCAGACAAGCTCTAACGGAGCAGCCATGGACGTGTGAACCCCTTACAAATGGCCAGATGAGAGAAGAGTGAATGCTTGAAATCTGTCAAAGGGGAACCAGCTGAGAAAGTTCTTTGAGTTCTGCTTTTTTGCAGGAGCTCCTGACACCCACCAGTGGGTGATGAATTAGTGCAGCACAGCTGGAGCTGCTCACGGGCTGCAGATGTGAATCCCAGAGCTGTTCCTATGTGTACTTGAGCACTGGAGGTTTTGTGGCCAGTTTTGGGTTTCCCTTTGCAAAAAGACATCAATGTACTGGGACAAGAATGAGAAAAACTGGAGTTTCAAGAAGGGAAAGGGGACATCTTACTGCTGTTGATGACCTTAAGAGGAGGGTGTGCAAAAGGCAGAGTCAGACTGTGCTTGGAGATGCAGTGACAGGTCGAGGGGCAACAGGCACAAATTGCAGCATGGGAAGTTCTGATGAGATATGATGCCAAAAGTGTCCACCCTGAGGATGGTCAAGTGCCAGATGAGAGGCCAGAGAGGCTGTAGGATCTCCAGTTTTGGAGATGATCAGAACTCACCTGGACAAGGCAAGCTGATTAGTTGGCCCTGATTTGGTTTGGAGCCACCCACTTCCAAATGGGCATCTCTTGATTTCATCACACCCTGGGATGTCTCCTGATTCCATTATGGGGTGTGGTGAGATATTCCGTCTCCCTCACCTCCATGGGGTGATTAGCCAGCACCCTTTAGGGCACAGAGCAGGTCAGCCCCTGGGAATGGCTGTCAGGCAGTCAGCCCAGATGGGTCACTTTAGTGCCATGCTGGTTCTATCCTTGTGTTCCTAGAAGGTTCCCCAACTGACAGCTGTATTTTAAAATCCAAAAATCCATGTGCTTCAGGCAGTGAGCAAAAGGCTTTTTGGCCTCAGCCTGGTCTGTAACATCTCAGAGCCTCAGTTAGATGTGGATGCCTCATCCCTGGAAGTGTCAAGGCCAGGTTGGACAGGGCTTGTGGGCTAGTGGGAGGTGTCCCTGTCCAGGGTGTTGGAACTAGTTAATTTTTTATCGACTTTAAGATCCCTTCCAACTCAAACCATTCTATGATTCCATGATTCTATGATCCTTTTAATGTTCTCATCACGTCACATATATGGCCCTGCTCCAGTTTTCACCGTGATACAGGGGCTTCAAACAAGGATCTGGCCCTCTCTCCTGCACAGCCTTGGCTTCGTGCACCCCCTGCACACCTCAGGCTGGTGCTGCTGGAGATTATGTGAGAGATGCCATCGCTCACTGTCCTCTCCTGCCACTGCCCGGTGTCAGGCTCCCTGAGGAGCAGCAGCCTGCAGTGCAGCCCAGGAGCCCTGGGAGGGGAGTGCTTGGCCCTTTCCCAGCACTCAGGTTTCAGTGTAACCCAAGCCAGTGAGCTCCACACCTGCCTGCTGCCTGCAGACTCCTCCGGGCCGCCGCCGGCCTGCTGACATTTATATACCTTTCTAAATATCAGGGAAGTATTGCTGGGAGAGGGAACTGTGCAATGAATGACACCAGCTTGCAGCAGCAAAGGGAAGAAGGTAGTCGAGAGCTGGATCGTAGTGACCGTGCCGATACCCCTGAGGAATGAAGCCTCCTGAGGGAACAGAGCCTTTTCCAGCAGATCAAATGAACTTCTCCAGCATTAGCCCTGAGTAAACGCTGGTCCAGCTCATAAAACATCCTGGAGTGCAGAACTGTTTACAGATTTTATTTGTCTTGAGCCTTGTGCTTTGTGAGATCAGAGGCATTTTTACTACACGGCTTTGTGCAATATCATTCCAGAAACAAATGCCATGTGGATGTTTACCATAATGAGGGAATACATTACAGCCTGAAAGGATGGCAGTGTCTAATAGAAATATACTTCTGGAGCACCTGAGGGCCAATCCCAAGGGTGGGCTTTCCTTGCTTCTTTTTACCCTTTTTACTCTGGTTTTCACTCTCCCTGCCGCTGGATGCTTCCCACGCACAGGGCAAAGAGGCAGGACTGAGCCTTCCCTCCCTGGTGGAGGGCTTTGGTTTTGGGGAGCAGTTCCTGGTAATGAGCTTTGGGTGTGGGGAGCAGTTCCCCACAGAGAATTAGAGCCATGGCTGGAGGGGGCAGCAGCAGCAGTGCACACCCAGCCACCTTGAGTCATCCATGAAATGGAACTTGGTCACCTTCCAGTACTGGAATTTAGCCTTTTATTTTCCAAGGAAGATGCAAGCAGTTTGTCCTTATAGGATGCTATAAAGGCACTTTCGAGAATATTATATGGTCTGCTAATGCTACAGAAAACCTCTTAAAAACTTAATTGCCTGTGACACCGAAGAGAGGAGTTCCTTGCAGGATCCTGTGTTTTGAAACCACATAGTGAGTTCTAAATACTTTCAAATGGTACGTACCTCTTTCCTCCTGCTGACAATAATAGTTGAGCACAGGGTAAGGGAGACTGCCTGAAATGTTTCAGCACTGTTTTCTTGTTCCATGTGTTTTCACAATACTGAAAGACAGTGGCACTCTCGGTCTCTGACTAAACACAGGACAAGGAGATAGAGAGAGCTCAATAACAAAGTGACTCTAACAGCTTGGGAACATCTCCAATCCCATACCCAATTCTCTTTGCCCTCCTTCCTCATCAGCTATTCACAAACTGCTGATGTTTTAGTGAGAAAGGAGGGAAAATCATCCCAAAACCAACATCTGCTACCCATGCTTTGGAAGTAAATGGACTTCATCAGGCACAGCTTCTGTAGAAGAGAGATCCTGGAGGTGAGAAACTGTCACTGGAGCCCAGGTAGTTCTGACTGAGTGATGCCTCCCAGTCTGGCTCCTGGCACGGGCCATAGACCCAGCCTTGGCTCCTGCTACAGGTCTGCTGCCCACGAGGGTGACAGAGAGGGGCTTTCCTCACATCATTTACTCATTGCACTGACTGACCAACACTTCTATTAATTCTGGGGAACAGGAGGCCTCAAGCGTTTCAGTCTGATCACCCACCCATTGCTTTTATTTTGGCCATAATATTTAGCACACAGGATTCTCTGGTCTCAGCCTGGCTGGAGCTAGCACAGGTATCTGCTCTCATTGTGTTTGTCCATTAAGGACCTGTTCCAATCTCCTCATTTCCCTGTGTGGCCCATGACACACGATAGTACAAGACAGCAATACCCACTGTAACATGATGTGACATCTGAAACCTCAAAGGACACACAGACACAGGCTCATACTGACTGAACTGTTGATATGCTTCCTTTGCACCTGTTCTGAAAGCAGGGAAAAAAATGGGTGTGATCTATATCTTTAGCAATTTCTCTTTTTTTAATATATATAAGCATCTTGGGGGAGGGGGGGTTGTGGACAAGCAGATCCACAAAGCACAGCAGATGTCTCAGACTTCAAGATACAAGGGAACATTTCTTCTCGGTCCTCAGATGAAATGGACTGGGCTTTGCTCCAGAAAAGAGAAACGATTAATCCATCACTGAGCATGAACTTAAATGAGCTAATATTGGGTGTTTTAGTTCTGATGTATGTGCTAAATGAAGTAATCATTCAGGGTGTAAAAGTAATGGCTTTGGGAAAATGTTATAAAACACCATGGCTGAGGCAGATGGGGCTGCAGCAGCACAGAGCTGGAGCAGGCACTGGCACAGCCACCGCTCCCACACCAGTGCTGTGCCAGAGCTGCAGGAATCACAGACTGCTGGAATGGTCTGGGTTGAAAAGGACCTTAAAGCTCATCTTGCTCCACCCCCTGCCATGGGCAGGGAAGCCTCCCACTATCCCAGGCTGCTCCAAGCCCCATCCAACCTGGCTTTGGACACTCCCAGGGATCCAGGGACAGCCACAGCTTCTCTGGGCACCCTGCACCAGGGCTTGCCCACCCTCACAGTCAGAGGAAGATGAGTGCACCAGGACTGAGCCACATGAGGCTACTCTGAGTATCCTCTGAGCATAGGATGAGTAAATACTGCTTGGGGAGACAGTTTCCAAAAGCAGTGCCAGTGTCTGGGCACATTCTGCCTGCTCTGGCCCCTGCCTCAGCAGCCTTGAGCTGAAGGTGCCTCTGCCTTGGGCTGTACATGCCTCCTCCCATTATCTTCCAGCCTGGATTCTTTGGTCCTCAAGTACCACTAAGCACAATTATACCCTTGAGCAAGGGACAGCAATTGATATTTTATCATTGGGACTTTTTGCCGTGACTTTTATACCCACCTGGAGTGAACAAACTATTACAAGTTTCATCCAATTACATTAAGTGCAGTTGGACACAAGGTGCCGAGCACAGTCTCTGTTCAGTGGGAGTGAGGGACAGTCCCTTATCAGCTCAAGGCACCATCATTCATTAAAACATCATTTGCCTCTCACCAGTGGAGCCGGAGCACAAATCTATAGGATGTCATAATGAGGTGTGCTAATGAAAGATAGGCAGAGCAGGATTAACAAAAGGGTCCTCTCCACACTGTACCTGCCTCTTACTACTTTGCTCAGTCCCCATCTTTTATGAGCCCCTAGAAACGTTTCAAGGGGTGCTGGAATTGAGGCCCACAAATCCAATTAATTGCTGGTGTGGTGTGTGCCCAGAATTGCCACGCACTGCTTACAGAAATGCCTGAGTGCAGCAGAGGAGAAAAAGGAAAGTATTGGGCATACAGGACTGTAAATGAGCCTCCCACCCATCCCAGCCTGCTGTTCTTACTCTGGGCTAAGAAAATCTTTGATAATTGGTTTAGCACCTTTGCTCACATGAGCTGGTTTGGCCACCTCTGCCCTTTCAAACAGACCAGTTAGGATCTTATTTTTACCGGAATTACTTGGTCGATGTGCCAAAGGCTAAGTGGGAAATAGAGCCCACTTGCTTCCCAGGGTCACAGCTCCTTGGGCTCAGGCATGCAGGACTCACTGCTGCTTACAGGGTCATCCCTCCTGCAGCAAGTGCTGGAGAAGTGATGGCACTGCCCTCCATGCTCCAACCCCATCGTGAGCAGGTCTGGGGAGGAAAGGCAGAGTTAAAGCTTGTCTTGACCTAATCAAGGTGCCACTGGGATTCAACAAAGTGTCTTTGTGACACAATGCTTCTTGGACTGGTTGTCTGCAGGCTGAACCTTACATTTTGTCCATCTACAAATCAGACTGTCCATTGCCTGAGTGTGAGCAGCTCAAATATTTTCTAAGTGTAAAGAGAAGATGCTTCAGAGCTGATCAATTTTGCAATGTATATACAATTACAGATCTTTGTAAGGGAGGAGAGAGCACCTGCTTTTACCAGCAGAGTTCTACATGCATGCACTTATCCCAGTACATCACTCCAGTAAATAGACCGTGACTGTGACACAGGCACAGCAATACTGGTATGAAGATGCTTTTGTCAGCACCACATTATTCACACACAGGGGTAAAGCTGGGGGGTCTCCAAAACCCCAAAACCCAGTGCACGGAGCTGGGCTGGACTGGACAAATGCCACCTACAAGTTCTCCCTGAGGCACCAGAGAAACCCAATGGTGGCATTTTCTAGAACCAGGCTTCAGAAGTCCCTTCACTCATGGAGGAGCAGGGAGTTAGGGCACTGACAATGATTTTGTGCTTCTGCCAACATCTAATTCTGTCTATAGTAAAGCTCTTGTAAGTATAGAAATGTCATAAAAATTCACATCTTAAATCACTTTGCTGTGTCCCGGCCATAGTCTGTCCCACAGGTTACTTGTAGCAGGTGATGGCCAAGGCCCATGGTCCTCAGAGAGTATAGTATGTAGCACTGGAGAAGAGCTGAACCAGTTGGCTCGTGCTTTTAAATCTAGCTCCAAATGTGGCAGCAGGGAAGCTGTGGGAGGGAAAGCCTCCATTTCTGTACCTCTGTCAACCTGGGCACACCTGGACCACGTGGACACGTGTGGCAGGTCCAGCTGCCTGTCCCCCTGCCCCAGGATTGGAACTTGCCAGGGACTTGCCAGCGTGGTGGCAGCAGGGAAGTGTGCAGCACCCCCACACTTTGCTCCCAGGGAGCAGCTGTGTGGCGATGGGCTGGAACGGTAACAACAGGAACTTACAACTTCTGCAAGTTAGTGGTCATGCAGCTGTCTTCCCTGCCTTGTGTGTGTGCAGTGTATAAATACATACATTACATTTAGCCTATTCCTTGTGTTTCTACTTTCCAGAGAGCAACAACTACCTGTGGCACTGGAGACCCAAAGTGCAGCTGAGAACCAGCTGCTCTAATAACTCATCTGCACAATCCTACACAACACAGCCCTGGAGGGAGTGAACCAGGTGCCTGAATGCATAGGGGAATCTTACTTTTATTTATCTTCTGCTTTTATCCAGTTATCTGAATTTTTACCACCTATAATGTGTTTTTCTTCCTAGCATGCCCAGAAGAAGCACTACATCCAAGAACCCAAAGGAGAATTGCTGCAGAGACAGATGAAGTGACATGATTCAGGTCACCCAAGGGCTGTGTCTAAGAAAGGAGCTGAACCTGGGGTGCTCCCAGCAGGGACTGAGTACAGTGTAGGCTCTGGATGTACCTGGATGCCATTAAAGGACAAGGATTTCATAGCTGGAAAGGGACCCACTGTAAGTCCTGTCCCACCTCTGAAGCCAGTGAGACCAGCAGGTCAGCAGAAGATACTTTCTAATATTTTCTAATATTTTCCTTTTCCAGGTCATGTGCACAGCTTACTGGGAAAGGCACAGCATGCCCACAGCTGGGCAGGATGTGCAGCTGATTTCTTCATTTGCCTTTTTGGTTCCTATTCTCATGTTGATACATATCAGTCCAGCACTGTGAAATTGACTTTTCTTTTTTTGCTACTCCCAGAAATACCATTTTGCAATGATTTTTCCATTTCTAGAGTGGGTCAGGTTGTCATGGTCAGTGTCCCTGTTGTGGTGTCTAAGCAGATTAGGGAGGTGGCACAGGGCTGCAGCAGAATGGCATAGCCAGAGCTCTGCCACCGGCACCAGAAACTTTGAGGGCGTTCCCCAGAAGGCTCCTCAGGGGGTAGGAACCCAAGCAGATTCTTAAGTAAATGTTCCCATAAGAAACTCTTCTAGAAAAGCTGAAACTGAACTTGAACCAAAAGTGTAGGAGACGACCACAGGATGCTAGAATGGTTTAGGCTTGAAGGGACCTTAAAGACCATCTAGTTCACCCCCCTACCACGAGCAGGCACACCTGCCACTACACCAGCTTACTCAAACACTTGACCTTGCTTCAAACACTGTTAGAAGAAACTCTCTTTGGCCAAAATCTAGCTATATTCCTGCACTCCAGTAAGCCTGGCTGCTGTCTCCCTCCTGGAGATGACTTAATTCTACAAGGTTCCTCAGCCCAGGCTCTCTATGCCTCAAAAGCAATTGTTTGTGCTGTAGCTGGGAAATGTGTATCATCACAGTTGTCTTTTTTTCCACTGCAGAGTAATTAATCGATATTTCTCATGGAGGGCAGTCAATTCTCATTACTCTGGGCTTTCACAAAGCTGGTTTGTTTGGGTTTTTTCACACAAGTGGAATATCCAAGAGACACTTCATGCTAAGGCTGAAGTCTCGGTGTCACAGTCAATCTCTTTGGGCTGTGAGAGTGTGAAGGCAGCACTCAGAGGCAAATTGAAGGCAAATTTTATGTCGAGGGAGGCAGCCACAGCTTCAGAACTCTCTGCTGGTGTAAAATTAATGGAGGTATTACTGCAAACTTTTCCATGCAGCTCTGTGTCAGCTGCTGTGGGCCTGTGAGACAGTGCCAAGGGCTGGGGCAGGGGCATGGCGGAGTAGAGGCTGCAAGGCACCAGCTTTTTGTTAATGCAAGATGATGGAACCCTGGAATGGTTCGGGTTGGAAGGGACCTTAAAGACCATCTCATTCCACCCCCTGCCTTGAAGGTTCAGGGACACCTTCCACCAGACCAGGTTGCTCCAAGCCCCATCCAACCTGGCCTTGGACACTCCCAGGGATGGGGTAGCCACAGCTTCTCTGGGCAACCTGTGCCAGGGCCTGCCCACCCTCAGCATAAAAACCTTCTTCCTAATATCTAATCCAAATCAATCCTCTGTTAGTCCCAAACCATTACCCCTTGTCCTACCACAACAGGCCCTGCTAAAAAGTTTGTCCCCCTCTTTCTCACAGACACCTTTCAGTACTGAAAGCAACTATAAGGTCTCCCTGGACCCTTCTCTTCTCTCTTCTCTTCTCTTCTCTTCTCTTCTCTTCTCTTCTCTTCTCTTCTCTTCTCTTCTCTTCTCTTCTCTTCTCTTCTCTTCTCTTCTCTTCTCTTCTCTTCTCTTCTCTTCTCTTCTCTCTCTTCTCTTCTCTTCTCTCTCTTCTCTTTCCTCTTCTCTTTCCTCTTCTCTTCTCTTCTCTTCTCTTTCCTCTTCTCTCCTCTTCTCTTCTCTTCTCTTCTCTTCTCTTCTCTTCTCTTCTCTTCTCTTCTCTTCTCTTCTCTTCTCTTCTCTTCTCTTCTCTTCTCTTCTCTTCTCTTCTTTTTCCTCTTCTCTTCTCTTCTCTTCTCTTCTCTTCTCTTCTCTTCTCTTCTCTTCTCTTCTCTTCTCTTCTCTTCTCTCCGAGCAATCCCAACTTACGCAACCCTGTGCCAGGAGTTAGCATGGCACGTTCATGCCAGCGTGGGGCTGCCAAGGATCACAGCCCCAGCAGCACTGCCTGCTCCCTATAGATACCTGCTCCATCCTCATCCAGTGGTGTGGGGAAGGGAGGGGCACTCTGCTCCCTGCACAGGTGCAGCACGTGGCAGCTGAGTGCTGAACAGCAGCGACAGAACTGGGTTGGAGTCTTCCAACGGGCTCCCCAGTTCCTTCCTGACTCCATGTATTTTACTGTACAATGCAGCACTGGAAGTCATTATTGTTACAAAGAATCACTAATTCAATAATGCCACTACCCTGCAGGAATAACAACCACACAATATTAATGCGTTTCCCCCCTCGTATTCATTGCAGAACACAAAAGCTGTTCACAGAATGCAAGAAGACTTGAAGCAAGGACACCATTAGTGCTGCCAAGCATTGCTCACACCCAATCGAAGGGTTGGAAATTATGATTGCAAAGCACATTTTTGAATGCCATTCACAAATACCATAAAAAAAAAAAAATTGCTAAAAGTTAAAACTTAAAATAAAAGTAGGAAAGCTGCCTGGCATTGCACGATAACTCAGCACTTTATTATTCCTCTTCGATTGTTTGACGTTTATGCCTCTGTTTAGCAAGTCTGTTCGTTATCGTTCTCCAATTAACGGAGACTTTTTTCAGATTATTTTTATGAAATTCTCATTTAATTAGCAATACAGCTGAATCTCAAATGGCAGTTTTAAAAATATCCTTCTACTGATCAAGCAGCCAAATGGTCTTTCTGAGATATTTGCAGAATTGTAAACCTTCATGTGTCTGCTAATTATCCCCCCTGCTTAGATGATGGGGATGGGAACACCTGACAATCAGGGGTTATTCACCGGACACTTTCATTGAGCATGGTGTAGAAAAATACAGATTTCACTTATTAAAACCTTCTCAGGGGCTTTTTTAAAAGTAGAGAATGGGATTTATCAGATGATTTTCAGAATCCACACAATAGATGGGGAATTAAAATAAAAGGACAAATAATAGAAAACAGGTGTGATAGGAGACGTCAGGCATTCTACGAGCACAAAGCAAAATGAGAGGAAATACACTGATAATACAATAAGGAAAAAAAAAAATAAACCCAACAGTAAAATGTCAGTGAATGGGCCCTCCTGCCATACAGCTGGAGACCATTATGGTATTTAGCAACGCATACACAAATAAGCTTAAAATGAATATTTGCCATATATTGGTGGGTGTATGTAGTCTGGGAGAAAAAAAAATCCTTTAATCTACTACTGAACCACTTCCACATTTGCAGGGGAATGTGGCAGCTTTCCAGGTCCCTGCTAGTCAGCCCTCCCTTTGCTCTGTGATGCTGCCCCTCTCCCGCTCCTTGGGGTGGGTGAGCACAGGGACTCCCAGCAATGCCTCCACTGCCTGCTCCCAGCACCATGGGGATGTTTGTTAGTGGGATAAGAGGGAAACTCAGGTTTTCCTAGTACAGGGCTACAGGGCAAAATACTGAATTCGAGACGAAAGGAGACAGTCATAGAATGGTTTGGGCTGGTTGGGAGCTTAAAGATCATCTAGGTCCAACCCTCTGCCATGGGCAGGGACAACATTTTCTGTTTCAGGTTTTAAGCCTAATTCTAGCAGGACATCAGGAGACTTCTGCCTGTGCCAGAGGTGAGTTTTGGATGCTGTTGGTGTTAGACACATTCTACCACTATGGCTGTGCTGTGCTCCTGCTCTCATTTATATCCCAACAGTGCTCTGAAGCCCAGAGGTAGGAGGAAGGCAAGTGAATACCAGTGTGGCCACTTCAGTGGCTGGAATGAACGTAGGGCTTGCAAGATCCCACCAGCCATCCTCACCAAGTCTCACAAACTCCAAGAGCTTCCAATTCAGCGTTTGGGGGCCAGGAGAGAAGGCAGGAACACCTCCATCCAGGCATTAAAGGGGAGTAATGGAATAGTCTGCTGCTGCCAGATAAGTGGGGAGGATTCCTCTGAGAGTCACTTTGGATCTCCAGCTGCAGTAATACATTGTTATGAATCTCTATCAGTGCACTTGTAGTGCAGCTGGAAAGTATGTCTGACATTGCCTCCAGTGACCTTTTCAATATAGTCCAAGTGCTGCAGAGCTGGTCTTTCAAGAGGAATTCAAATCGAATTTACTCAGGCAGAAAGGATTGGCCTGAGGATAGCCCTGCTACTCACTTCGCATTTCTCCTTGTCATTCTCATGGAAATTGCAGTTCTTTATGCATGGTGCTTCTTCCTACGAACTGCAAATGTCTCCCTTCAAACAACAGGGACAGCCACCGTTCTAAGGGAGGGTTTGGAGTGGCCCGGCAGTGACAGCGCCCTGTCAGGCATTGCAGAGCTGCTGGCGGCAGCAGCAGTGGGAGGATGGAGGTGTGAATTTGAACACAACCTGTTGAAAGGTGACGATGTAACCGTGCGTGCTGGCACACCAAATTAGCCGCTGCACGTCAGGCACCCACCATCGTGTTAAAAAATGCAGCTCATAGCCATGGGATGCAGTAGCTGAGATTTGGATAAATTTCAGGTGCAGGGAAAGAAATTCATGGGAGAGAAATTAATTGACGGCTCTCCAAGGTGAGACAGCCAAGGAGCAACATCTGGTGCTAACACTAATGGCCCTGGGGTGAGGCCTCTGCCCTTCTTGGAGCAAAGTGTGTGTGTTTGGAAGGGGGAAATGTTGGTGTTTGCATGTGTTTTCCTGGCACAGTATGATTATTTCATACGTTTGTCTGAGGTGCTTTAAAATGTGATTTCTTTGATTAATTTGGTGTCTATATTTTCACTGTTTTGTTCGCTCCAATTTATGACAAAATTGAACAAAGTGGGTAACAAAATATAGCCCTGTCAGGCTCCTGTCTTCACGGATATAAAGAAAAATGTGAAACTGTCGGGCACACAAATGTGCCAAACCCCAAGGAAAATTATTACATTCTGCTTGACATTTACTTTAATTTTACAAAATTCTGTAATACCATTATAAATAATAATAATAAAAAGCAGCATGGAAATATTTTTAAGTGTATTTATTTTCATTTGCTAGCTTGGTGATTTATGGGTTTGTTTTATTTTCTTTTTTTCCCCTCTCTGCATCAGAAGAGAGAATGAGCACCTTGAGCTCAAGTGCTGCTGCCTGCCCGACTGCAGGGTGGCTGGAGTTGGGTGTCCAAGGAAATGTGCTTGCTCACAGAAAGGGGGCAAAGTAACAGGGGACATGTCTGCTTCCAAAAGCTCTGCAAGGCTGTTGTTGAGCCCCTGCAAATTCTCTCTAAGGAACAGGTCACTGGGTCAGGTCAGTAACTGCCAACGCCAGTCCAACAAAGTTGGTTTGTGCCAGCTGAGGGTCTAAAGGGGGGCTGATCCAGCACTGCTGTGTGGGAATGGGAAACAGACACCCCAATAAGTGTGGGAAGTGAGCAATCTAATCTAAAGACTAATAGTGAACGTAGAGAAAGAGTTGAGAAAAAAGGCACAAGGGGGTGGAAGCCAGCAGCACTCAGCTTTCAGAACGGGATGAGCGAAGGCTCCTCGAAAAAATACGCGTGGGTGATGCTGAGGGCCTGATCCTGCTCACCCTGCTGATGTGAGCACCACGTTCTACCCTTCCCTTGAGACCAGGGCTGGCTCCTTAGGCCACCCCAACCTTGAAACTCCTATGCAGAAGCTGTGGACTGTAGCAGTTTTTAATGGAGAGGCAGCTGTTCTGTCTGGCTCTTTGGGGGAGTTCGAAAGGCCATCAACTCACTTCATTCTCTCAACTCACTTTCTTCTGAAAACCCTGTTCTCCTCCCCACCAAGCCTCAAAGTAGAGTCACACACCCCATAGGAAATGGGAGAAAAAAACCGCTTCAAGACATCAAGGTGACTGTTCCTCTGATAGCTGAAGGCAAAGAAAAGTGTATGAAAATAATTGATGGGATCTAGCAAACTGAGCTGGCATCATTTACATACTGAACTGACAGCACGTGCCATTCACAGGCCCTTGCCACTGTAAATAATCACATACAGTGACACAGAAAAGTCTTATTTATCTCAGAAGTTAAAAAGGCACCATCTGAGTGGACAGCCAGCTTCTGGACTCCCCAAGAAAACGTTTCTATAGGAGAGGTTACATTAGATAAAGGTATATAACCTGGCTGACATGGACAAGGCTCTGATAGTCAGTGAACTCCAGGGATTTCCAGCCCATATTCATGATCCCTGTGCTCACCCCAATGGCTGATGCATTGCCTGGGACACAGCTCTGGCACACTGAAGTCTAAAAACCTCACAGGGTTTTGAGTGGTCAATATTTGTTACTTTTCCCCCTTGTCATCCCCATAGTCTCTCATTTCCAAGGTGCTTGGGTTTCCTTAAGAGCCTCCAGCTGTGCTGCATTTGGGGTTGGGTGCTCCAGCTGCTCCCCACTGCCCTCCCTGCTGCTCTCAGAAAACCACTTGGTTTGGTTAGAGGCAGGTCAGTATAAGTAGCTGTGCTTGGGTAATCTGCCTTGTGTTGGCAAGAGTGGCTTAGAGAGTGTTCTCGGGGTTGGGATATCCAGGGGGTTAGTGACTTTTGCTGCTGAGCAAGTCCTTGCACAGCTTCTACCCACTTGTCCCTGATGGAGGGTGCACCTTGGCCATGCCATTGCATGGGAATGTGTCACATCATTGGTCCCCTAAGCCTTGGGTAAGCCCTGCTGTCCTTGGATTGCTCAGCTGGTGGGAACAGGCTTTGCTGAGGAGTGGGATGCTTTTAGAGGAAAGGGCTTTCCTGTCAGGTGAAAGGTTTTGGTGAGCTGGACTCTTCCAGCTTGTAAGGTTTAATTTGTTTTCATCTGTGAGGGATGGCTGCTCTTGGGAACTAAGCCCTGGGGAAGCAGGGTGGCTCTATCATCCCAAACAAGTCAGAAAGCTCATGCCTGCTGTTCCCAGCAGCACCTCTGTCTCCTAAAGGCCATGCTGGTTCAATGGCCAGCAAGCCTGGACCCTACATGCTGTACTCAAGTGAGTAGAGCTGCTCCTGAGTGCCAACACCAACCACCTCCTCTCCCTCTGTGGCCACCTCAGCCCCTCAGGACTGTGCTCTGCCAGCCAGCAGGTCTCCATTCAACCTCTCCTTTCTAAAGCCCTTCTGGGACGTGAAATGTGCTGCTGCTCAGAAAAAGGCGTTATAATGGGCAGGTACCTATGGGGGAAGATGGATCACTGAGTCAGAAATCAATCGAGAGCTTGTGATGGCATCATAAATCAGGGGATGCTGAGTGTTAAAGAAACCCAACACTTGATTTATAACTTGGCACAAGCCATTTGTCGCCAGCCAAGATTTTCAGAAAGAGAAACATTTTTGTAAGCTTAATTTAACATTATTTTTTACCACTGTGCTAAGTGTTTCTGTAGGGTTTATACTTCCCCCCACAGATAAAACTCAATTTGCAGATAAAAGCAGCCATATGACATCTGAAAATTTTGTTTCCCTTTGAAATGCTTGATGGGTTCGTGCTCTCTTTTCCCTAATCCATGGTCATTCTTCTCTCAGCCTAGACTCCTTCCTGATGTCTTTTAATATTGAGTCTCGCTGGGAGTTGGAGGCTTTTGCTGGTAGATGGCTGGTGCAAATCCAGCTCACGCTGCTGAGAAGTATTATCAGTTAATCACCGCTCTGCTGCTGATGTGGAGCTCATTTTGGTACCAGCAGCAGGTGGGCAGCTGCCTCACCTAAACCTGTCCTGTTAGCTGTGTGTCTGGGTGGCTGCAGGAGAGGCTGAGCAATGGCTCCAGTGGCCATGGGATCTGCCCTGAGCTGCAGTGGCTCAGGAAGGGGCAGTCTGTGCTGCTGCTGCTGCCCAGTGCTGAGATTGGGAGCCTGCAGTGCCTGATACATCAGAGTGGCTTATCTGTGCCTGCATCTCAGCATCTCCAGGAAGGCATCTTCTCTCCTATGCTGCCAGCTGACGTGTCATTAATACATATATTTTTTAAATGAGGAATTAAAGTATTATTCCGGTGTAAGGGGGTTTTTTGAGAATTTAAAATTAAGCATGTGTTAATTCTAAGGTGCTCTGAGCATCAGGCTTGATGGACAATGCTGTTCCCAGAGTAGTTACCTTTTCCATGTTATTTTATAATTAGTTGGATTTTGGACTTGATTTCTTTGGGTGCCTTAAACCAGGTTGGGAAAGCACAAAGGAGAGCTATCCTGGAGTTTTCTGTTTGCCCTGGGGACACTGTGTATATAACACGTAGACAGTGGGTGGGCACAGGAGCAGCCTCCCCAGGGTCATGGCCACAGCACCGAGCCTGTCTGAGTTCCAGAAGTGTTTGGACAATGCCTTCAGGCACATGGTGGGATTCTTGGGGATGTTCTGGAGATGTGCTGAGCTAAGAGTTGGATTTGATGATCCTTGTGGGTCCTGTCCAACTCAGAATATCCTGTGGTTCTGAGATAATTGTGCTTCTTAGCTGGAAATATTTGTCAGTGCAAAGCATAGTGCACAAGGTCATGGTGGGAGTGTGCTCAGTGTGCAACTTGTCTCAGACCCACGAGTGGTTCTGACAAATCTATTCCAGGCCAAAAAAGATAACAAGCAAGAAAAAATAAAAAAAGTATGGAACTCAAATATCCTCCACTTACAAATGGTGCCTATGGTCCATTTAGCTTCATATACACAAAGTAATATTGTTCATAGGCAAAAATCCCGTGAGCTTCCCGGAACAGAGAGGATTGGTGTTGCTTAGTTACCAGTGGTACGCTGGCATGCTGAGATAAATCAATACAGCTCCAAATATTAAAGCCTTTAAAATAAAATCCAAGCTGTGTCCATAGTCCCCAAAGCTTCCTCTTTACCTGGGAGCAAATGGGGCCCTGGAGCTGTGTGGGAGCCATGGACCCAGTGACTGCACAGGCTGCTGCTCTGCCTTTCGCTTCTTTCTTTTTCCACTCCTCAAACTAAAAGAGACAATAGGCTGAGCCACCCCGAAGGAGAGAGCAGGATGGAGGGGATGGGCAACAGAGCTTTGTATGGATGTGGAGGTGACTTCTGTCTGCTCTGAAGCTGCTCCGAGCCCGTCCCTCCTGTGCGAGCAAGCGTCCAGCCTTGCACAGACACGTGGCAGCAGCAGCTCTTGTCTTCTGGGGCCTGGTGAGGTTTGCCCTGGGCAAGATGCTCTGAGCTAGGCCTGAAAGGACCACAGAGCCCTGAGCAGAGTCATGGCATGTCCTGACTGACTGCTGAGAAATGGGGAGAGAGGAAATATCTATAAAACATGCCAGAGCAGCTTGGTTCCCCAGGGAAGCCCCTCGGCTGCCAAGATCCCAGGTCCCTCTTCACCCTGGGGTGGATGTGCAGGTGGGACAGTATTGTTCTTGGAGAGGAGGTAGGTAACTTTAAATGTTTGAGTCCTGCTCTTAATTAAATAAGAGTGAGGAAATCATATCCCACAGATTGAAAGAGAACCATCAAAGCACAGAAAAGAAGTAACCCTCTTTGGCTCATTTACTAGAGTGAATAAAATCGGTGGTGATTGACCTAACTTGCCTGTATAAATACCGTTTATATAATTTGCTGAGACTGATTTTTCTAGAGATGAGGAATGGTATGGGAAGATCTTGCTCTGGAGTGAAATGATAGCAATGCCCTGCACCCACAGGCATTGGGTGGGACACCTGGATCAGGTCTCTGGGCTTGGAAATCCCAGGGAACAGGAGCTCAGGTTCTGAAATGCAAATGTAAAACAATCAGAGACCTTGGTGCACAGGCACAGTGCTGAGATAAGTCACTTACTGGCGCCTGAGAGTAGGTTAAGCTGTCTATATAGACACAGCCCTTGGAATTTGTGTGACAGTAATACCTAGAGAAATCTACCAGGATTAGATCACTTATCTTAGATTTGGTAGATATGCATGTACAGCCTCTTCTCCCAAAAGACTGTAATGTAAGTAGACAAGTCAAAATAGTGGTGAGAAAAAAAGGCTGTAACTTTACTCCAGTTTGTAGATGGCAAACTAGAGCACAGCAAGGCTCAGTCACTTGCCCACAGGGACAAAAAGAATGTGTAGCTGAGCTGGGAACTGAACCCAGATTTTGTTAACTCCAGCTCCAGCAAGTTCTGGAAGTGCCAGGACAGGTTGAGGATGCTGCGTTGATCCTTTGCTGGCACAGATCCCGCGGTCCCTGTGGCTGCTGGGCTGGGACAGCTCAGGACAAAGGGCCAGCCCTGGCAGTGTGTCAGGACCTGTGCTCACCAGCCTGTGGGATGTGTTGGAGCTGGTGCTGTTCTCTGGCAGCTTCACGGTGCCAGTGAGGAGGTGGCACCTCCACGCCGCTTCACGGGGGAGGAGCGGCAAGTCCCGGCTCCTCCGGGGGCCCCTTGCCCCAGCCGCGGGCAAAGGAGATATTTGTGACGGCTGGTGGCCATGTGGGAAGGGCAAACATCCCTGGTGGGGAGAGAGGCAAGGCTGGAGGATGGTTTGGAGGCATCTTGGTGCATTCCTGCACCAAGCTGTCCTTCATAGGAGTCAGTGTCACCCCACTGCTGAAAGCAGGGGCTGTAGAGCAGGAATTCCCCAGCCTGACCCTACACCCGCTGTGTCTCGGTGGCCCAGCAGTGATGGGTGAAGGGCTGGGCTGGTGGGGTGCTCTGGAGTGAGCAGCGCTCCTGAGGAGCTGCTGGAAGCCAGGATCTGGCAGATTTCCAGGCTCACTGGGAAAGCTCATCCTTTCATTGCTCCTTTCCTCCTCCTGGGGCCCTGGGAGATCGCAGACCATCAGGAGAGCCTTAGCAGGAGATGAAGAGCCGTGAATGAGGTTTCTTCTTTCCCTACTGTGCATCAGTGTCTCCCTGCACTTTACTTGCAGCAAAGAGCCCAGCAGTACCTCCAGCCATGAGGTATCTCCAGCCATCTGAAAGGGACACCGGGACTTCTCCTGATCATCCTGGAGCGAGGGCACGCTGAGCCACGGAAAAGCCTGGAGGTCTGGCTGCACCCTCACTGATACTTTGCAGTCAAAGAGCGAGCTCCTCACCCGAGGGAGCCAGCCCCAGGCTAAGCTGTTGGGGCGCGCAGGCGGAGGCAGAGAAGAGGGAGGGACTCTCTGTACGGGTTCCACGAGCAGCTTTATTGCAGATAAAGGATCAGGGATGAACAGCCAGGAATATGAGAGGGTCCAAGATTTTATACTCAGGGAAAATAGGGCGGAGTTGAGGGGAACAGCCAGTGCAGAAAAGTGAAGGGGGTGGGAACAGCAACAGAGCAACCAATGGGAGTAACATGTAGGAGGGGTTTACAATAGGAGGCCAATGGGATGTCGAGTAGGGGAGAACTTTCTAGAACTTATGCATAAGCAAACAGGGGGGTTTACATATTCATAATCTAATACATAAAAGGGGAGGGAAATCACAAACCAACCAACATCACATAATGAAATTAGGAGTGCAAAGGCTTGTGGGCACTCGCCATAACCATGGAGATGCTACACATCAGTACCTCTCCACCAGGACGTGGGGTGCTGTGTGTTAGTGGTTGTGGTTACAGCCACATGCACAGTAACACTGGAGGACTTTTATTAGAGGGCCAGTAAGAGAAAAGTGAGGAATGAGGCTCTGGGAAGCTTTGGTTCAGAGGGCTGTTCTGTTGCTCCTCAATGTCTCTGTCCTTCATTCATCTTCTTTCTGTGAGACAGGATATTCAGAACTGACAGATTCTTGAGGTTTTTACCAGCCCTATGGCTGATTGGGAAGCACGGCTTTCTCGTTTCTTTTTCTTTTTTTTAAAGAGGTTCTCAAAAACAATCTCCCCTTTGTTTTCCTTCCTACTAGAAAGCTGGAATAATGGCAGCCTCTGGCTATAATCCACACCAGCTGACATTTTGTGGATAAACTTTGTCCTTCCACATTTTCCCTGTGTCAAACAGAGCGAGACACACCCCTTGGAAGAAACCAGGTCATTGTAATACAGCTTGTGTGGCGCTAAGAGGAGAGGAGAAGCAATAAAACGTGCAGGTGTGCACAGCTGGCCAAGCTGCGATACTTGTTCCAAGAGAAGGAAGTGTCCAAAGCCAGGTTGGGTGGGGCTTGCAGTAACACGGTCTAGTGGAAAGTGTCCCTGCCCATGGCAGGGGGTTGGAGTGAGATGATCCTGAAGGTTCCTTCCACTCCAACTCTTTCTGTGATTCTTATGTATATTTTAATTGATTTGGTTGAGTAATGCTTAAGTCTCCAGAGACCTCTTCTTTCTCGTTTTTACCTGCTCCATGAGAAGCTACTCTGCAGGCCTCTGGAGAGAAATGTCAGGCAGAATTCAGGTGATTGTGGTCCAAACTAAGGTAAGAAAACACATTTTCACGGGGAGCAGTCAGTGAGGATTAGCAGGCATGGGATGCGGGTGGAGAAGTGATTACAGGTTGATAAAGACAGATGTAAGACATATACAGCTAAAAATTGGTTTAAATATTTATAAGAACCCAGGGGTCTCTTACAAATGTTATATTTGGAAGGAGCGAGAGTGATTTATAGCTGCTCTTTGCACTGCTCACTCTGCTTTCATCACTCCATGGTCTGAGCTAACTCGGGTGTCCCACAGTTGAGGTGGAACTTAAGGTCACACAAACACTGCACAGTGCACGGTGCTGTCCTGGAGAGGCCCTTGTGTGAGCATTCCTGACCCCCCTGGCTCCAGCAGAAGGTGCTGCAAGGGCTGCAGCCCCTCTGCTCTGGCCCCAGGCTGGGAGAGCTGGGGGTGTTCACCTGGAGAGGAGAAGGCTGTGGGGAGACCTCAGAGCCCTTTCCAGGGCCTAAAGAGGGTCCAAGAGAGATGGAGGGACTGGGGACAAGGGATGGAGAGACAGGACACAGGGAATGGCTTCACCCTGACAGAGGGTGGGTTTAGGTTGTGTATTTGGAAGAAATCCTTGCCTGTGAGGGTGGTGAGGCCCTGGCTGTAGCTGCCCCTGGATCCCTGGAAGTGTCCAAGGCCAGGCTGGATGGGGCTTGGAGCACCCTGGGATAGTGGAAGGTGTCCCTACTCATGGCAAGGGGTGGAATGAGATGAGATTTGAGGTCCCTTCCAACCCAAACCATCCTGTGATTCCATGGTCCCTCTGCTGCACATCCAGTACAGGGAAATTATGCCCGTGGAGGACTCTGGAGAGGTTACACTGAGTTTCCCCAGGAGCCTTGGCTGTGTTTGCTGCCAGCGCTTGCAGTTCCACTCTTTGCAGTTGCACTCTTCCACTCTGGTTGTAGTCTGGAACATTCGTGTGGCTGGAGGTTGGAAAGGTTCCTCCACCCCACCCAAACACCTCTCCCTTTGTGTGTCCTGATAAAGTCTTAGGCAGCTGTGGTGGGAGGAGACTTCCAATGGCTCTTTGCCTCCAGCCAGATCAGTATAAGGTGATTCTGCATCCCAGTTGCTGCAAACAGGGCAAGACCCTGAGCACAGAGGAGCAGGGAACTGAGGAGGGAGAGCTGGTGGCACCGGGAGTGGGCAGCACAGGGGGGACAGGCAGCTTCAGCAGAAAGGAGCAAAGGTGGTGCTGGTGGGAGAGACTTGGAGGACAAAGAAGCTGTGGGGGGACAGCACTGGGCTCCCCAAGCCAGGCATGGAGAGCAGAAGGACCAGCACCAGGCAGGAGATGGGTCTGGTGGGAATGAGGATGTGCTCGTTCCTGTGATCCAGTGTCTGCCTGACACAGCATTTGTAGTGGCAAACGCCACCCTGCTGGAGCTGAAACCCCACTGACAGCAGCTGGCCACAAGTTTGTCCCCACACACACCTCGGGGGGTGCAGAGTCCCCCCGCTTCAGGCTGTGCCCCTGTGCAGGTGTGGGGTGTGAGCTCCAGAGGCAAATGCTCCTGCTTGCTAAGCAGAGGAGAAAGAGCGGCTGCTATTAATTATTAATGAAATCTCACACACAGCATTAAAGACACGGGCAATTCTTTTTGGCAAGTGTAATGAAAAAATTAATTGAATAATCATTCCATGTAAATAGATTTAGATAAGCTTCTCATCTTTCTTTTAATTTTTTTTTTCCTTCCCCTCCTTCTCTCTCCCCGCTCACACCTTCCACTTTTCAGTGGAGAGACGTTGTGATTTATTGCTTGGAATATTGTTTTAATTCAGAGTATCCTGTGGTGAGCAGTGGCTGTACTGGCTGGGGCCACCAAGTCTCTTGGGTCCAGGCAGTCTTACTTAGGGGATGCAGAGTTGCATGAGGGAAGAAAAGGCTGTTAAAATTTACTGCTATTAGAAACACTTCAAAAGAAACTGAAATGCCTGATTTATAGGGTGTTGTTTTGTTAATGGCTTAGAGAGCCTGATCCTGTTCATGTCTATGAGTCCTTCCAGTTTTTAGGGGGTTGTTGGAACTGGATCCAGGCCCCACCTGCTTTAGGGACCGTGTGGTGGGGACCATCCCCTGCCCTGCTGCAGTGACCTGGTGTTAGCAAGGTGCTGTTACTGTTCCCCAAGGCTGCTCAGGTGCCTGTCAGCTTCATGCCTTAAACTCTCATGTTGCAGTGGGAGGAAGCATGACAAGCCTTCTAATTTTTCTTCTCTCTTTTCCCTTTAGGGAGTTGTTAACGTTTCCCAATGAATGAGCCTCTATGTAACCCTTGGGCAGGGTTGGGCATCCCTGTAAGTTCCATGGGGGCTGCACTGCCAAGAGCTGTGGGAGGGATGTGGAGCAGCCAGGCCAGGCAGCCCTTCCCAGCAAGGATCCAGACCCCAAACAGACCAGGACCAAAGCACTGAATTCCTCCCAAAAGCCAGAGCCTGGGGCTGTGCTGTCCCTGTGAAACCAGTGAAGAAACCCCCCTTGTTAGGCTGTGCTCTGGTTCCTACCTCCCATCAGAAGCAGTCTGGCTTTTTCTCTCTTGTGTGTTTCAGTGAAAAATACTTTCCATTAAATTTTATCTCAGAGAATCTTCTTTGGGGTCTCGAGCTCTAATTCCCTAATGTGGAATATCTGTAAAGATATAAACCTTTTTTACCTTTATCCATGAAACTTCTCAGTTCTCACTACTTGGCAAAGTGGCATAAATTTCAGGAAGAGCCAGGAGAGAATATCTTTCCATAGGAATTTCTTATGGCTTTTAAAATTAACAATCAAAAATGCACACCAAAATAACCAACCCCCCAAACCACCTTTCTCCCCTCCTATGTAGGGCCCTGAATCCTCACAGATGCTCAGCAGAACCACAGGGAAGGTATTCAGGACCAGATTGTGGTGACCCTGTTCAGCATCAGCACAGCTCCAGCACACCCACTTTCTGTATTTTGAAGTTTAAAATGGCCAGATTCCTCGAGCTGTTCTGCCCCAGATTTAAGATGATGTAGAGAAATTTTAACTCTGCAGACTTTCCAGGAATATTATGCTAGCATTTCCTGAAGACATATTGCCATTTGACCCTGTGTTTTTTTCAGCTCCCCATCTCACCTGACAGCAAATTTCCAGCTTTCTTGTTTGCTACAGTTACAACTATGTTCGAACAGCGTCTTACCATTCAATCAACCTACACTGAACCAGGCAGTTGCCTGAAAGAGAGACTGCTCTTATGGCTTTTCACACTTACTCAGCTGCTGCCTCATTCTGTCTGCAAAACAAAACAAAAAGAGGGAGAAATAGAAACTGCCTGCTGAAATGAAGCAACTGCTTCGTTGATGCTTGTCGTGCCTGCAGTTTCCATGACTTTCCATGCCTGGAGTTTCTGAATTTCTTTTGCTTTAAATGACAGCTGAGTGTGTTACTGTCCCCCAAAATGACAGAAGAGCCCAGTTTATTTCTACCTTGGGATCTAACCAAGATGAACTTTGTGGGCCATGGACCCAAGGCAGCTCAGTTGGATGTTGGAGATGAGAAACAGGAGCTGGCTCTTCCACAGGCTTGTCTCACAGGTCTGGCTAAATATCTGTAACTCTTCTCTGGGGTATTTATTTCAATTGCCAGATACGTGGACAATTGTAACATTCATAATGTGAGTCCAGCTGAAACAATTAAGATTGCATCTCATTTGTGCAAACACACACACAGAGCCCTGCCCATCCCTACGGCCTCTGCCCAGCTGGGAAGAAGTTGCTTTGAGAGTTGGAGCAGCCCAGTTGTTCAATAGGAGTTAATGACCAGTTCCCTTTCTCAGTCCTTTTATAACCTGGGTCTTCTAATTCACGGTGGGCTGAAGCTCTGTGTGTAATTGTCTGGTGTGATTCAGTACAGAATCAGCAAAACTTAGTTGCTGGAGGGATTCCCCCCCTTTGAATACCCCTAGTGTCCGGGCCCTGCTGAGGCCATCTAAGTCTCCTTACCTGCTGGGATTTGGCTCAAATGCCTGTGGAAGGGGTTAAAAGTCCCTGGCCCTCTGCAAAACCACATTATCTGCTGGGGCTGGTGCTCAGCAGTGTCCAAGCATGATCCTCCTCCCACAATCAAAGCCTTGGGACTCATTTGTTCCAATTACACCAGTAACTCCAGATGAAAACCAGCAGAAACACACCAGTATAAGACAGGGTCAAAAGTGAGATGACAGTCTGCTCCTACTGACACTGCTGTTCTTTTTCCACTGGTGTTTTATGGCCCTCTGGTATAAATCAGGTCTTTCATGGTTTTTAAGGTTTGGTTCCATGTGACTGCCCTCTGCTAAAATGTCTGTTCTCAGGTTTCAGGGCTCTGTTTTAACCTTTAATTTTAAAAAGAGTGAATAATCTATAAACAATGTAACATTGTTCTTTTTATTTTTGCTTTCTTTCCTTTCTTTTTTTTCCCTCTCCCCTCCTTCCTGCAAAAGAGCCAACTGAGCCTAATCCTATCTTTGGTAGGGCCTGGCAGCCTTTCAGGACTTCTTTTACTGGATTTATGTGGAATTTGGTCACCTGTGGCTTCAGGCAGCCCAAATCTCCCAGGATGTGCAGGATGGATGAGGAAGGGCCAGGCACTCAAGGATCCCACCCACAGGAGAGCGATGCCTTTGAGAATCAACTCTTCTTGCACATCCCCAGGGAAGGACAGTGGGAAAGGAGCATTCTGTGGGGAAAGGAAAAGCCTCAAAAGTTGGCTGCTGGGAAAAGCCTTTTTGTCATGGTAGGAGTGACCCTCACCACATTGGTGTCATTCCTGCCTGCCTCAGCTGTCCCCATGGACAATACCCGAAATCCAGACAATCTTTACAAAAGCATTCAGCTCCTGCCTGCGCTGCCAGTGAGAGCTTTTTGGTTTGGAAAGAGGTTATTGAGGCCATCATCACCTGGATGTCACTGGGAGGGCTTGGGGGTTGTTTGAACATCCAGGTTTCAGATGTTCAGGGTCCTGCAAAACGAGCTCAAGGTCCTGTTAAAATATGCCAGAGCAGGATCACATCCACATCTTTTTAGGAATCTGGGCTAGGTGAATTTTGCTTTCTTCCAGTATTGCCAGTCCTCAAGCTGATCTGTAGCAAAGACCATGTCTCAAATGCATGTTGTTAAATAGTTTGCTTACCCTCTGTGTTTCTATTCTTTCTCTTCTTTGTAAAATAGGTATATTAGTCCATCTCATGGGATTGTACTGTGGAAGATTGATTAAAATCTTCACACAAAAAGCATGACACTTGTGCAAAGTGTTTCTGTGAATGCAGGAAGAATCAGGTCCTTACCTGCCCAAAAGGCACTTTTGCTTTGTTGGAGTCAGTGGATTTGCCACTTAAAAAAAACAAATAAACAAACCAAAACCAAAAACAAACAAACAAAATACCCAAAACAAAACAAAACAAAACAAAAAAAAAAACAAAAAACACAAACCAGAAGAAGCCACAAAAAAGAGCCAAGTCTGAGGTGAGCATGAGAAGCTCTTGCAATAAGGAGGGAAAAGTGCAGGAGCAGGAGCTGCTCCCCTCCGTGGTCCTTCGCAGTCCCCAAAGCCCGGTGCCCTGAGCCACGCACGTTCCCAGGAGCCCGCAAGGTGAGGCAGAGGACGCTGCAGCTGAAGTGCCACATCACTTCTCCAAAGCTGTTTGTTTATCAGACATCTGCCTCGGAGATAATTAATGTCACCCTCCGCCCGCGCTCCCACAGAGGAAGGGGCTCGGTCACATGCCAGGGAAGCTGTGACCCCAAAGTCTCAGCACAAGGAAGTGAATGAGGAAATGAGGGGGTCTCTCTTCCCATCCATTGTGGGTTTGTGGGGGATGCTGAGCTCCATGGGCAGCCTTGTCCCCCGCAGATGTTGCTGTTGTCTTCTCATGGGAGTGTCCCAGAGGTGACTGACAGCTCACGGTGGGAGATGAATACAGACACTGCTCCAAGAGAAGTGCTGAAAAGTCCATCTGGGTAAGGCTGAGGAGGGCCTGGGATCACCTTGCATTGACTGTGCTGTAGCTCCAGTCATCTCCAGAGCCCCTCTGTGATTTTGTGTAAAAGAAACCAGGATGGGCTCAGTACCCAGATGTGAAATGTTGGTACCACAGACATGGGAAACCTGAGCTGCTGCTGCTGTTGGCCCTGGCTGCATAACGGTGCTGTGGTGGTGAGCTGCCCGTGGCAGGAGGGGCTGCAGAGCTCATGGCCCTACAACCTGGTACCAAGGAGGCTTGTGAGATCTGGGAGTAACTGCGATGTGTTTAGAAGTGGAACTCAAGAGCCAAAAGTGGCTGTGATGATTCTGGCAGTGGCCCAGATCACCTTTATGGACTGAGAGATGAGGGAGAAGTGAAAACACCAAAGCTGCGCTTACCTGGTGCATCCTTGTCTCGTCTCTGCGGTTTGGTTGCAGTTTTTAGCAGCTCTATACTGAATTTGGCAGAACTTTCCTCATCCACCCCTGCACAGTCAGTCGGGAAGTTTGGCAACTTATTTTCTGTTTTCCTTTGGGAATTTGAACTTTGTCCTGGCACTTCCCAGGGTCTGTCATTGCTTGCAGGAATGCAGGGCAGTTGGTATCCTGCTAGCACGGCACACAGACCCTCACAGCTGTTCCTGGGCAGAGCTGCTGGGTGCAGCAGGAGGGCAAGATGCAGGTGTGTGGCTCAGGGGTGTCTGCTGGGAGGAGGGACACAGTGTTTCTTCAGCATTGGTTCCTGGAGGGCCATCTCCCTGACACTGATGGGAGAGGTTAAGTTTCAAATTGATCCGAACTTTGGATCAATGGGGTGAGATCAATGAGTTCAGGATGAACCATCCTGTAACAGCTACAAGCTGGTTCATTGCACACAAGATGAGCTTGTTTCAGCTGCCAGAGGTGCGAGAATATGGGAAGCTCTGTGGATTTGGGGATGGACATAGAGGGGTCCCCCTAGATCTGGCTCGGAGAGTTGGACCAAAGAGCTCTCATAGATGGGGCAGGCTGGTTTTCATAGCCATAGGACAGTTTGGGTTGGAAGGGACTTCAAAAACCATCTTGTTCTACCCCTCCCTGCCATGGGCAGGGACACCTTCCACTAGACCTGGTTGCTCCAAGTCTCATCCAATCTGTCCTTGAGCACTTCCAGGGATGTGTTCCAGTGTAACACGAGGCCTCATGCTGAGGCTCCACAGTCGGCATCGGGTGCCCAAGAGCAGGTCTACAGTATGAATGTCCTTCCTGGAGGTATTCCTGTGGATGTGGAAGAAGGACCAACCCACTTTATTGTGGGGGATTACAGCTATTAATGTAGGTTGCCATGGTGAGTAATTAAAATCTTCCCACACGTCCCGCGCCTGCACCGCAGCAGGTGCCCTGCACAGCAGATGTTGTGCACACCACAGGCACGGGAGCAGCTTCTGAGCACAGGAGAAACCCACAACATGCTTTCACCTCTACTTGTCTTGGTCAATGAAATGGTCCCTGGCTGGAGCTTAAATAATGCTTTTAATGCTGCTTTGCACATCACAGAGGAGCTGCAGGGTACAGGTTGTAATCCATGGATGCTTACTGTCTTTGAGAGTGTCAGATATTGTTCATAACTGTTGTAAAATGCACCAGATAATGGCATTAAAGAAATAAAACCTCTGAGGGCGGCTGTGTGCCTTGCCTGGTACCAAGCAGAGGTCAGGAGCTGTCGGTTCTGCAGTGTAGCCTCAGTTACCTGAGTAGGTGTTTAACAGATGTCAGCTCCCAGGGCCTGCAGACTTTCAGCCTCAGTGCTGGGTCTCTCCTGTAACACTGGAGCATAAATTGCATTAAGATTTCCTTCTTCTGCTTTGGGATGTCTGTGGGAAGCCCTGTGATTAGAGGCATTGAGGTCAGAGCTCTGTGTGCTGGAGCACAGAGCTGCTCTTGGGTCCATCACCTGAGCGGGTCCAAGCAGCATTGTTTGTAGTGGATATGGGACATCCCAGCCAAGCCAGAGCTGAGAGGTGACCAGCTCATCCCCAAAGAGAAAACATAAGGTCTGTCATGTCCCAGTTTTGGCTTTACTGTGACTCATCAGACTGCTTCTTGCTGGGCTTCTCCATTTCAACCCTGAAAAAAATCAAAACTGTGTCTGACTTTTCTTTTGCACTTTGCTTTTTTCCTCCCTGGATTTCTTTGCAGTGCCTCTAGTGAAATTGTTTAAAGGGGTTGGGAGGAAGCATAGACAATGTCTCCTGTGCTTCTCGAGGGAAATCTTTGTGCTGAAGCTTGTGCAGCCTCTCCTCCTTCCTTGTGCCCCTCTGAAAATCAGGTTGTGAGCCTGGCTTTTGTTGGAAAGCTGGAAATCCTCCTCCAGTGGGTCGGTTACTGGTGCAGCAGCTGGTGATCCCAGAATTTAGAGAAGGAGCTGGTGGGACCCAGGGGACAAAGCCACTGTCCCTTTACTCCAGCACACCCATCCTGCTGGGCTGGGGCGAGTCCTTCCAAGGGATCGATTGTCCAAGGAACAAAAGCAAAGCAGGAATAAAGTGCAATAATCATGTGAGAGGAGAGAAACTTGAGAAGTACACCACAGGTTCACTTAACTCCTGCTTGGTCGATAAGCTGCTTATTGAAAGGCATTATTCTTGTGCTCCTGATTCCCAGAAGTGTTGGAGCTGCCTGGAAGGCCATAACCAAACGACTGCCAGCTCGGCTGCCATTGATTTTAATGGAGCAGGACACAGCGCTGGGTAATAAAATGTAAAAACACGATTCCCCCAAAATGAATAGCGCAATGGGATAACAAAAGTAGTGATTAGCATGGAGTTGTTTCATATTCCTGTCTTTGCACAAGGAGTGGCTGGCTGGCTCCTTGACATCCCCATCCCATTGCATGGCTGCGGTGCTAATTTAGGGCTATGACCAAAGAACCCACGCTGGAGGGTGGGCTGGTCACCACCCAGAGAGAAAAAATAAGTAAGTATTTGTTTCATTACTCTGATATTCTACTGCTTGAACTATTCACAGTTTAAGAGCAGTTTTTTCCTTTTTCACTCTGCTATTTAAAACAAGAGCTCCTGTTAAAGCTGTTTGAAATACAGATTTCCTTTGGATTTACTGCCTAAGCAAAACGTAATGCTTTGGATGAACATTTTTTTTTTCCCTGGGTGAACGATAAAAAGTTAGAGTTACCAAAAATGTCTCATTCAGTGACAAATTAAGTGTTTTGGTTTGGGGAATGGAAGGGAACAGCAGTGAGAACAGCTATGCTTTTAAGTTGCAGTTAGGTGAATATAAAAGAAGAACAACTAAACACGTTGCATCTAGAAAACATTTGAACTGAGCAGTGGGTCTAGGGGTGATGTTCCTGTTGATGTCGGCATAAACTTTTACATTTTAGCATTACTGAACTTAGTTTTCTCTTTTGTAAAAGAGAAAATTTCTTTTTACGCAGAGAATTTGCATGGCCTTAGTCATAATATAACAAATGCTAAAATCTAATTTTAAAAACCAAGGTCACTTTTCAAAGGTAGGATCTCAGTTATATATGTAGACCAGATGGGTTCTGTTTTCAGTGATAGTTGGGGGGCTCCTTTTTTGGACATGTTGTTTCAAAGTGAGCTGGAGTAGAAAAAGGCCCAGTTCAGCTTAATGCAGCAGCAGAAATCAAAAAGGTGTTGTTCTAGCCCAGTGGTTCCCATAGCCCAGCCACAGAGGCCATTATTTGCCACAGGGCTGTGAGACCACCCGTGAACCAAGAGAAGTGTGCTCAGGGCACCCTGAGGTGCAGGAGCCCTGCACGGTGTGGGAACGAGCGGTGCTGAGCCCCTTGCACTGGGTTGGTTGGGCTGTGCTGGCACCTTAGGAATCCCCATTTTACAGCAGTGCATTGGCCACGGAGCTGCACCTGCCAGTACAAAATCCCAGAGGATTTTATACCATCCCCTCGTAAGCCCAGGTAGTGTCTGCTCTGGCCCTGACCCTGAATGCAGCTGAGTCAAGGGAAGGGCTCCATCCTTGAGCAGGTGTGGGTGAACACCTGTAACTGCAGCGCTGTGTTCTGGAGTCCTCAGCACATGAAAGACATGGACCTCTTGGGTCCAGAGGAGGCCATGAAGATGCTCCAAGGGCTGGAGTCCCCCTGCTTTGGAGCCAGGCTGGGAGAGCTGGGGATGTTCACTTGAAGAGAAGGCTCTGGGCTTCTCATAGCAGCCTTTCAGTATTTAAACGGGACTCATGAAAGAGGAGGGGGAGTGACTTTTTACAAGGGTAGATAGCAAAAGGACATGAGGAAATTATTTTAAACTAAGAGATGAGTGATTTAGATTAGATGTTAGGAAGAAATTCCTCCCTGTGAGGGTGGGGAGGCACTGGCACAGGGTGCCCAGAGAAGCTGTGGCTGCCCCTGGATCCCTGGAAGTGTCCAAGGCCAGGTTGAACAGGGCTTGGAGCGACCCGGTCTGGTGGAAGGTGTCCCTGAACCTTCAAGACAGGTGGTGAGAATGAGATGTCTTTAAGGTCTCTTCCAACCCAGACCATTCCATGATTCTGTGACTCTGGATTTAGTGTCTGGCCCTTGCTGGCTCTGTGTGGGCACTGGGGACATCTCTGCCCACAGCAGCTCCTGTGTCAACAGCACGGTCAGTCCTGTGAGTGCTGTATCGATCACAGCCCGAGGGCAGCCCCTCCTTCCAAAGGCCAAGCCCTGGGCCCATCACAACAGCAGGGTTTTTTTCCACATTACTGTATTAAGCCAGAAGCTGATGCCAGTAACCCCCATCCCTACAAACCCCCATCCTTCCTGGATGTTTGCTCAGCTTCTTGCTTCCCCAGCCATTTAACATCAGGTGTGCCACGTCCACACCAGCTGGGACAGCTGGGACTTGACTCTCTTCCCGGGGATGCTTCTTAAAAACTGTTGCACAGTGCTGGTCCCTTGCCAGCATTGATGGATGCAACGTCCTGGTTTACTGGAAATTCAGTGAGACAGAGTGTGGGGAATGGCAGAGCAGGGGCTAGAGTGCCTGTCACTGCCTGCAGCAGCACTGAGAGTGCCTCAAACCCTCCTCAGCCACAGCAGCCCCCCAGACTCCTGGCTTTTTAAAATTTAAGCTGACTTAAATCAGAAGACCAATGCCAGGGGGTCTCAGCTTTGGCTCTGCAGGGTTTGGATGGGTACCTGGGGAGGGAGGGGGTGGCCACAGCCCTGTTCCCTGCTTGCTCTCAAAAGCAGTTGTACGTCCTGAAGTCTCGGTAGTGTTGGGGGCATTGAATGTGCTTTAATCTCTGGCTGCCAGAGGTGGGCATGGACATCTCTTGAAGAACCTTGGACAGTCCATCCTATGTCTATAAAGTGTCTTGGAGAAGTTAAGTCCATGTGGAGACATAGGACTAACCCAAAGTCTGGACAAAGCTGGGAAGCACCGTGCTTGCCTTAGGGCCATGGCCTGCCACCCTCATGTTGCTTTTTGGGCTTTTGGGGCATTTTCTTGATGTTATTTGTAGATTTTCAGAGCTGCTGTGGGGTCCATCACCCTGAGGAGTCCCAAGGCAGCAGAGCACAAATGCACCTTATTTTTAGCAGTAACCGAACATCCACAGTTCCTCCTCCTCCTCCCAACAACGAATCTGAGTGGAGCTGGTGATCAAGCACTGAAACCTCTTAGTTCACCCGGCTTTCTAAATTCCTGCAAACACTTCAGTCTTCTTTTTTGTTAGAAATGGCGCCAATCAGGTGATATTTTTTCATCCTAAAACCTCACCCCATCCCAGACAGTGCTGGCCTGCCCATGGCTGAGAAAAAGGTGCCAGCTGAAGAGAGACAGGTGGGAGAGCGGGCAGGTAGAGAGGCTGAGCAGAATCATGGTGAATTGAACTCTTTTCCTCCTCTGTCTCTCTCCAGGTTTGTGTCCCACCACCCCCACCTTCCTGGAGACTGGTGTCACCCACAACAGCTTAGTTTTGAAAAGAAGGTGGATAGGTAAAGGAGAGAAGGTATAATTATGGGTGGAATCTGGGAATTTTTTTATCAGATTGTGACACTGTCGAACGCTTTCTGCACAAAGTATATTGTAGAAAAGGCAGTGATTGTGCTTTTCCCACCACCATTATCAAAGCTCCAGTCAGTCAAATCCTCCCTGTTATTAAATGCTGCTCTGCAAGTCTGCATTGTGAAGCTGAAGGATATAATCACAGGTGCCAGACATGGGGAGAGAGCTGATCCAAAGGTGTGAAAAAAAGAAAACACAAAGATGAGCTGAATAAAAACACATAAATGAGGTGTAAAAAATCAGATTACAGGGGGCAGAGAAGGTGGGAGTAAAATGAAGCAGAAAAAAAAATCCACTACTTAGGCTTCTTCCCCCCCTTTGTTAATATAATGGACACTGGACAAATGCAAGTCAGAGCACCGGCGTGTTTGTCACTGTTTGCCAGCCTTGCTTCAGACATGCAGAGCTTGAGGTGATTCTGGCACCTCTTGGCTGCTGCTCTCCGTGTCACCAGGGACCGTGGGGTGCAGAGCCCCTGCCAGCCCAGCACACTGGTGTCCCACGAGAGGCTGGATCTGCGGAGGCTTTGGCAAAGCCTGGCACCAGCAGCACACCTGGATGGTTGGTGTGATGTCCATGACTGGACAGCACAGGAATTAGGAAATCAAATGTTTGAAATTAAAAATATTAACACAGGCTTAGGCTCTTGGTAGAATATTTCCAGTTTTTTTCTGCCAGTGCAAATTGGTACAGGGGTTAGGTCTATCAGAGCTCCTGTGTCAAGGGGAGGGGATGGCTGCATGCTGCCTTCAATGAGAACAAAACACATTCTGGTTGTGAAGACAAAAAAATCCTTTGGAAACTAACTTTGACTGCACCAGCCCAGGATGTCAAGCTGGAAGGGTTTGCAGCCACCCCACCGAGCTCTCTATTTCCGGGTGTTTTCAGATCAGCCCTTGTTGGAGTGGACACATTCCTGCAGAAAATTTCCATTTTGATGAACTTGCATTTTTAGAAAACTTTTGAGCAGCTTTAGATGTGTCCTTTGGAGACAGCTTTGAGAAACCCAATCACCCTGATTTCCTTTAGATGTGGGTATCCCCAGCTGATTACTCCCACGTCCCTCCATGCTGCCCTTGTTCATTTTACAAAATCCTCTGTCTTTTACCCAAGAGCTTGGCCACGGCAAAACTGGAACCAGTTTCCCTGCACATGGCCAGCCTTGTGCAGAGCCTGCCCCAGCACAAGAGTGCTTACTCTGGCTTAGGCTAAGCCTGTTTGTAGTCGATGTCAATTAGGGCAAAACTGGTAGAAGTGCATCACGCAGCTGTTCTGCAATACGTTTGCAAAATCCTTTGGAAAACAACACTCTGAGGTCAACTGGTGCGACTCCAAACAGAGAAAGCTGGTTTATAGAGACATTCCTGGGTGGGAGATCTATTAGCAGGCAAAGCAATAGGTCACCTTTTCCATGCATAAAATGCCAATAGCATATTAATGGAGCTCAGACAAGCAATCAGTCCCTGCTTGCTGGGCAGGGATGCAGTCATGTTTATAGCACTGAAAAACATAGATAGATTTTTTTTGTTCTGCCCCAAGGCACCTTGGAAATTTGGCCCTATAGAGGTCAATAAGGTTGGGGTTTTTTTCTGGATTTTTTCCTGACTCCTCACAGAGGTAAAGGGAGCTCAGAGGAGGATCTATGATCTCACTAGAGGAATTTGAGAGTAATGTTTGCTGGCCTGTTTTATGCATGAGGATAGGTGAAATGATCATACAGCTTCCTTCTGCCCAGTCCACCCCTTCCTGCAAACATTTTTGGTTTTGTCACTCTGAATTTCAGGGAGTCAGAGCCTCACTTGCAATCTGAGCAGCACATGCCTTGGGTAAGGCTAATTTTGAACACGGCGGGTCATCTCACAAGCTAGTGTGACCTTGGTTCAAATTCCACTATATTTCAATTGTTATGGATTTTCAGTGCCTCTTTTCTGAATGGGAACCTCGGAAATGAAATACTATGAGGTGCTATAGATCTGTGTGCAAGGTTATCACAAAGGCAGGCGGGACGGTTTTGCCTCTGAGAGGATGCACTGCAAAGCCTCCAACGTCAGTGAAATACTGACACTCCAGAGATGTATCATTGGTGTTTGGGGGCAGGTTGTCATCCTGACCCTCAGACCAGCTGAAATCTGCACCTTTATTATCGTTGTACTCACTGTCATTCCTGCCAGCAGCGTGGGAATGCCCACGGGCCCATGCGCGGGGCAACAAGCGCTACCCGAGATGGCGTTTCAAGGACACACTGAAGACTTACCTGCCCAATTTACCACTGATTTCCAGCTCCCAGCTGCAGAGCAGCAGCTATGGACTCAGTGCAGGAGAAGGCAGAGGTGTTCTGGCCCAGAAACCAGGTGCCACCCTTGGGAGATGCGCAAGGCAAAGGAGGTGACAGAGAGCAGCTCGTATTTCAAACAGCGCTGGAAACCAAGCGCCGTGGAAAAGAGTGGAGAACCTGCAAACTTCCAAAGCCCAAGTCACAATAAAATAATATTCGTAGCTGGGACGGATTTGTACTTCTCAAGTGCCAAATGGGATGATATCCAAGTTTGTAATGAAAGGACATAAACCATACGCTCACCATTGACAGAACAAAATGATTGATTTTTTTTTTTGTCCTGTTCCAAAATATGTTGCTTTGGGGGCATTTTCTTGATGTTATTTGCAGATTCAGCAGGTTGGCTGATGAGGTGAGAATTGTCCAGCTAGTGCTGGCTTGGCAAGATTTACCTGACCTTCTGGGAGGTACAGCCAGAGGAATCAGCAGTGTTGACATTTGTTGGTGGACATCTAAAGCCACATGGTTGAACTACCTGGCACAGCTTTGGGTATAACCAGGGAGAAAAATATGATCGAGTTTTTGTTTCAGATGCAAAATTCTGCTATTTAAAACTGAAATCCTGTTTTCCTACAAGCAATATAGAATTCATTTCGGATCTTTAGGTCTGACTGTCTAGTGGAGAGTAGTAATACTCATAAACTTTTTTATCCCGGGGTGTCCATGCTTATATATAGAAATCAGGAGCAGGCAAGATTTATACATTTCTTTTCAGGTGTTTACAGCTGCAGATCTCAGTGAGAAAGCTCTTCACCAGTTTTAAAAAGAACAACCAAATAGTGTAGCAAGGGGCTGATTGCTGCTCCATGGGGAACTGGTGCACACATTATAGACTATCTGCCTCACGCGATAATGACAGACAAGTAAATGACCTTCCTATGCTAATGATTTGGCTCCTCAATAAATTCATCCTATGTGATACAGGCAACTTGTCTTTGCACAGTGATGGATCATGTCATGGGATCCCAGAGCTTTCGTGTGTTAGTTAATGTTCTGTCAACACAAACCCCTGAGAGATCGTCCCAGATGTTCCGGATGACAATTAAGCTCTCTTGAATAAAAGAGATGGTGCCTAGCAAGTTTCCAGGAGCTGACGCACCTCCTGGAACACAACTGGTCACATCCCAGTGGAAATATTCCCTCTGTCTGCTGGCTTACCTGCTGCTCAGAGCACAGAGCACAAGTGCCAGAGCAGGGTTAAAAATCTACAGTAAAATGAACTGGAAAATATTGATCCAATTTAAAGCCGCATTAGGAATGCCCAAATCATTGCATCCTAGCATTAACTAATTTTTAAATATCTAATGGTTTTATCTGCTCTGCTGAACTTCATAATGACAAATAAATGTGTTAGTGCACACAGCTCCTCTGCTGCAGATATTTTGCTTCCTGTACCAAATACAGACCCTGTACCCGCCCAACCTCCACATCACAGCTCTGCAATAAAATCTGAGAGACAGTGAGAGTGGGATGCACGGGTTACTTCCAGCAGGATTTGGAGGCCCAGCATTGTCCCTTTCCTACCCAAGGGCCTGTCTCTTGGCTGCTGTACCTCAGGGCAGCATCCCACACCTCCCCAGAGGGAAGCTGATTTAAAGCAATTGAGCCTCAGCCCAGATAATACAGATTACTCTTGTGTATACGTATGAGTTGAGGATGAAAATCAGGATGAGGACAGTAGAAGACACGATTAGAAATGTTTCATGTGTGAAGACTTTCAACCTGGAAACTCTTTTGCAAATGCTGTGGAGAAACCTTGTGTTTATAACCCACAGGGCAGGCTCCACCTGCACCATGTTCACGGCAGAAACTGGTGTTACCCCTTTTCTCCCCACAGGCAGGACTTGTAATACACCCTGGAACTGTGAGTGAAACCAAGGGCCATGTCACCCCATTTTAAATCAGTGCAGTCCTGCAAACTGCTTTTGCTCAGCCCAGTTGTCCTTATTGTCAATACGTCCTTCTGGTTTGTTTTTTCCTTAGAGGGTTCATTTGCTTTGGGAGATGCTAAACCTTGCCTTGGCTTCGTAGAACCCCATGTTGGACAGGACATCAGGGATCATCTGGTCCAACCTGTCTCAGCAGAAAGCATGGTCTAGATGAGATAGCCCAGCACTCTGTCCAGCCAAATCCTGGAAGCACCTAACTCTGGGAGATCCACAACCTCCCTGGGGAGATTATTTTAATGGCTGGTTGTTCTCACTGTGAAAAATTTTCCTCATGTGTCCAACTGGAATATCCCCAGGAATATCTTGTACCCATTACCCATTGTACCCTCATCTTTTCCATGAGACTCCTTGTAAAAATGGAGTCTTCATCATCTTTGTAGGCACCTTTTAAATACCGGGACATGGTGATAAGCTCTCTTCTCAGCCTTCTTTTCTCCAGGCTGAACAAGCCCAGCTGCCCCCTTTCCTCACGTGGCAGCTTCCCCTTCCATGGATCATCTTTGTGGCCCTTTTCTAGATCCCCTCCAGCCCATCCACATCGTTTTTGCACAGCAAGGACCAAAACTGTGCCCCTGGTCTGAGCTGGTTTATGGCGGGAGGTGTCAAGTAACCTCCACTCCTGTGGCTCCTTTATGCTCCCTCACTCATTTCTGCAGAAAAAAAGCTGTCCTCAGGCTGCCTTGAGCCATCCTTACAATCACATCCATCCTTTTTTCATGGAATCCCAGAGTCTCCCAGTTTTCCATGATTACTGTATCTCTAGGACAGACTCTCATAACACATCCCTGCCTCACTTTGTGGCTTCTCTGGCCTTGACCTGTCACTAAATCCTGCTGGTTTGCCCCATCTCTGGCTACCCACAGCTCATTCTACCTTTCCAAATTCCTGCTCATCTCCACCTTCCTGCCCTGCAAACAGATCCCGTGGTGTCCTCTGGGGTCAGTGTCGTGGGGAAGATGGATTCCCTTGCAAAGCCTGGCAGGGACGATGTGGGAGTGGTTTGGTGAAGTCCTGCCTGTAATGTGCTCCTCTCGTGGTGTCCTTTCACTGCATGGAAATCAGAACCCACAGAACTATTGTCTCTCTTTTTTTCTCTCTCTCTCACACTGCATTTTGAAGAGGTTGTAATGAGTTAGCCCTTGTCATTGCTTTGCAGTCTACTTTTTTATGTGGGGGAATTTGGAGAACAGATATTTTGACTGCATGAAGGTGCCACAGTGAGGTTCAGGCCTTAATCCTGTCTCATCTGATAACTGCAGGAGTACCAGACGTAGAAAAGACATTAACTGGTGTGGGGCAGGTGCTTCCCAAAATGAGCTGCACTCATGGTGGATGCAGGCCACATCCTGGGGTGATGCAAACCAGAGGTGCTGTGCAATGCACCCCTGCTGGAAACCCAGCCCTGGCGTGGGCTGAGGTGATGCTGGGGGACAGGATTCCTCCTGAAACCAAAGCTCCTTTTTACCCCCACTCAGCAGATTTAAACACAGCCCTGGTGACAGTTTTTATGAGGGGTGGGGGCACAGCTTGCAGAGAGGTGGTGGATGCCCCATCCCTGCCCACATCAAGGTCAGGCTGGACAGGGCTCTGAGTTTCCTGTTTCTGGTTTTGCTTAGAGCTCATCCAAACTGTGGTGGAATGGCTGGGTAAGTGCCCCTCAGGATTCAGTGTCTTCAGCTCAAAGCTGAAAGTCTTCATTGTTAAAAATTACTGTCATTAAAACAGGAAAACCTAGTCACTGAGCTTTCTGAATGACAGATTCATCTTTTCTGGATGAAGCAAAATTGCTGAAAGTGCCAGGAAGGATTTCAAGGTATTTTAAAATATTCATGGAGAATATTTTAAAAATCGTAGAAGTCTTGTACTGTGTTGATAATTTCATTTGTTTAAAAACCATTTCAGTCCAAAGAAAGACCTATCCACTTTGTAGAGGGATGTGGCATATAAAATATTAATCACACCTTCCCTCCTAATTTTTGTGCAGCCCTTGTTGATGTTGTCAGCCTGGACCCAGGAGTAAAGAATATGGGAAATGCTTTCATTTCAGATTTGGAGCATAACAGAAGAGCTTTTGTCCCCAGAATCTTGTCTACTCCCTCCAGCTCCACTAAGTGGTCTTTAGAAAAAGAGCCTGCCTTTCTGATGGACATTATGGCATTTTCTAAATGATGCTCCACCTGTTAAACTGAGGGTGTGATATTTTAAACCAATTAGTTCGATTTGCAGAGGAAACCCTGCCCTTACTCCTCTTTGAAATAGCTTGTTTTGATTAAATTAAAACGAAATCCCTAATAATACATTTAATAAAGGTCCTGGCTCCCTGTATAACCCAAGCCAAGTCCAGCTTCCCCGTGAAGCCCAGTAGGAATGGCTGTGGGACAGGGGTTAATCCCCCTCATCCCTAAACTTGAATGAAACTCCACTGACCTGGTGTCACTTAAACTTCCAGTCTCTCACTCCCCTTTTGCTCTCTCAGGTTATCTGCCAAGTGTCAGAGCTATGATTCCCATGGAGCCGCACCAGCAATGCCTGGAGCCAGCTGTGTTGTCACCACACCCTTGTGCAGCACAGCTGGATGTGGGGCAGACCCCTTAAATTCCAAGTTTGGAGCTACTTGGATTGGGAGGGGAGGCACAGCAGCTTCTGGAGCTGACAGGTGAGGACCCTGCAGAAGGCATGGACTCTCTTAAAACAGCAGGAATAAACTGAGGTTAACCTGGGCAGGTTTCTGTTTTGGGAGGCTCACCAAAGCCTGCTTCTTGCTGCTGTAGCACATCCAGGAAAGACAGAATTCCCCTCTGTTTGTACTTCTACAGGATATTTTATGAAGAGTTTCAAGCAGTTACATCCCTTAGAAGGGGTCCCCTTCACTCTCTGAGTTTGCCCTGCCCTTGCGGGGGAGCAGTGCCCTGCTCGGGCTGTGGGAGTTCCGAGGAGCCTGTGCTTGGATATCAAACATGCACTTGTTTCCCTGGGGAATTAATTGGATTTGATGGCTGTGCTCTGAGTGTAATGGGTGAAAAACCACTCCAGGCAAGGTAATTATTGCAAATATTTCTTGTTTGTGTTACAGCACAACGATTGTGTTTCACAGCCAGGTGTCAGAGAGGGTGAGCTTTACAGAAATAACCGGACGCTGTTCTCGAGGTTTGTTATTAATTAACCCTTCCTTATAACGCCTGCTGGAGGTCAGTAAGTGCTCCCAGGAATGAGGGAGCTTCAGGAATGATACTCATGTGTCTTCCAGGGATTGTTGTCAAAAGCTGGAGCACAGTTCAGGCCTCCTAACCGTGAGTGCTGGAGCACGGCTGAGATGGCGTGGCAAGCTCCTCGGAGGAAAAAACAACACAAACCCATAATCTGTGTTATGGGGTCATCTAAAGGACCAGTCACACCGAATATGATCGAAATTTCGATTTCTCTGGTGGAAAAAATTTGACCTGGCATTTTTCACAGTCTTGGTGTCTTTCTTTTGAAAGACTCCTTTGTTCTGCAGGTCTCAGGGTGAAATTTAATCATGGCTCACATAAATACTGATTTTTTTGACTGGCTGGGAGCCAATCTTAGATCACGTAGATACTTATGCCCCTTTCCGTGGCATACATACACCATGTTAAAACTACTCCTACCCTCTAAAGTGAGGAAGATCAGAGCATTTACTACTTCTCTGGAAACCTTGTTAGAGAAATGGGAAGGTGAAGGGCATCCTTATGGCTCTGGCATGGGATGACACTGGGCTTTATAGGGAGGACAGCAACTTATGGACCTCAGGGGTTTGGGTCTTGCTTGTGGAATGAGCTCATGTGCAGTTTTTGTCTCAGTGAACAGCTCAGGAAATATTTTTGACTCAGGGTCTTTAGTTGTAATAATTCTTCAGGCACTTCGACTGGAAAGCTGCTATCAGAGGGCAGTTTGTGACGTGTCCTGTGCAAGTACTCTGTGTTTGCAATTCAGCTTTACAGGACTGTGACTGTCCCTCAAGTCCCACAGCATCACCCCTACTTCCACATTGTTTTTAACTAGGGAGCAATGAATAACAGACTATGAAAGTTGGGGTGAATACTAATTTAGGCTGACTTGTGTGAAGCTTTTATGAATTGCAGAAATTTCCCTAATGCCCTGTGGTTTTCCAAATGCTTGTGAGTCACAGCCAACCACTTTCATTCACAAAAGTATTTACAAGATTGGGTTTTTAACTATTTAATCAGTTCTGTGAGGGCTGGATTGCTGTTTTCAGACTGAAGATGCTGGAGATATTCACACTCATTTCCCTGGGATGTGGATCTGGCCTAAATTACTCTAACAGCATGTAATTATATACAAATACAAAAAAAAAAAAGCAAAGGGCATTAACTCAGAACCTTCCAAAATGAAAAGCAAATGCTCAATTAACATGAAAAAAGACCTGGCCTGAAAATTGCCTGTGAGACCCTCAAGCCAATGTAGTTCTGGCTATGGATGTACCTTTTCCTGAGACAGAGGAACATTTTATGTTAGTTCTTTTCCCCTCGTCTACAATAGGATCTGCTGGAAATTGTTCAAAGGATTTGGATTTGGAAATACAACTCAAGGGAGATGGATTAGCAGGCAGGGGGTGGTGAGGTCAAAAAGACAACTTATTTCATTGCTTTGTGCCCACTGCTCCTCTCAGCTGAGCATCTGCACGAGTATAGCTATTGTATACCAGAGTATTACAGGCATTTGCATTTCTGCTCTAGGAAAACCCTTCTCTTGTGAGGTTATGCTCATGGAATCATAGAATGGGTTGGGTTAGAAGACACCACCAGGATTTTGCAGTTCCACTCCCTGCCATGGGCAGGGACACCTCCCACTGTCCCAGGCTGCTCCCAGTCCCAATGTCCAGCCTGGCCTTGGACACTGCCGGGGATCCAGGGGCAGCCACAGCTGCTCTGGGCACCCTGTGCCAGGGCCTCAGCACCCCCACAGTAAAGAATTTCTCCCTAACACCTAATCTAATACTCACCTCTGATCAGTCTCTACGAACAGCTATAAGTACAGATGATCAGTAACACTGGCTGATACTGATTATTTGGGAATTTTTTTGCCGTGGCAGCATACTCTAAACCTGAGTACCCAAGTTGTGCTGCTGGTGAGGCAGAGGAGGTGATTGCTGCTGCTGCAGGCAGAGGAGGGTACCCTGTGCGAGCCCCAGCGCAGGTGAGCACTGCAGTCCCTGGGCGATGCTGCGGCTCCGGGAGGGACTGGGCTGCCTGCCCGCAGGAGGGCTTAGAGATGCCTTTGGTGCCTTCAATCCCGGCAGTAATCAGAGACACGCAATTGCAGACAGCTTAGGGAAGTGCCCTGCTTGTCACTCCAGGCTGTCCCCTGCCAGGCTGTGCTGTCCCTCCTCAGCCTCACCTGGCGCTGCAGAGAACACTCATCCCGCTTGGGCAAACAGCAAACCCGCGAGCTCCTCTTTATTGAAACCATCGGGCTTGGCTAAAATCTCTGGTCTCAGAGCAAAGCCAATGACTTCATCCTTGGAGCTGCCTCCACATAACCTTTGCTTTCACGGATCTATTAGGAAGCTCCCCGGGAGGGAAAGCCCAGCTGCCAAATAAATCACACATTCCCAGCAGAGAGGTGTGAGGTGCTCAACAGGAACCCGAGTGCCTGGAGGGAGGGAGACGGGGGATCTTCTGCAGAGATTTTCCAAGCTTGTCCAGGCACTGGCCAGGCCAGATCCTCAGCCAGAGCCCATTGGTGTAAATGCACCAGTTCAGTGGATTTCTGTTGCTCTCCTCCAGAGAGGATTTGGCCAGAGCCTGTGTGTGGTGGGTAGAAAAGAGACTATTGTCAACTGTGGGACTTTTTATTTTTCTTTCTAATTAAAAGCAGACATTTTAATTTTTTTTCAAACACTTGCAGTGGGAAACTATAACTTAGTTTTAGAATTTCCCATTTAATACTCCCCTAATGCCCGTGGAAAGGTTTGAGTTGCAGGTCACAATTTAAATCTTTATAGACAATTGGCTGGGGAAGGACCTTGAGAAACACAGGTATAGATTTGCAAAGCTTGGGGCAGGGATGTGGGAAAGAGAAAACCTCCAGATTGAGAAGCTCTGCTGCAAGACAGGGTGGATAAAACCTGCATTATCCCATTTGTTTAAAGATGGTTGCTTGAGCATCAATGTTGCATGATCCAGGGGTCAGGTCAGACACCCCTAGCTCAGATTTGGTGGGACCAGAAGCCAGATTTCCACACGTATCTCCTTGTGACCTCTGCATTGCATCTGCTGGAGCTGACACCAAGAAAAGGGACCCATGGTCTTGAAACTCTTCTCCAAGCCCTGTCTTTGTGGTCCAGCTTCAGCAAAGAGAAGCTGTGAGTGTGACACCATCTGCCAGAAGGGGCTGTCCCAAGGTCTCCTTTGCAGAGGACAGAGTGTGGGTTTAAATCCCTGCTGCTGTGCCTGAAAATGAGCAAGGGATTGGCTGGAATTACAGGGGTTGGTTTACATCTGTCTCCTCCTGAGAGGAGACTGAGGGAAGAAAAACGAGATGTGAAACTTGTCTTACTTGTGCATCATTCAAGACTTATTTCAGAGAGTTTGGACAGTGGGATGAGACTTTCAGCCTTAGGGCCTCTGTTTTGACTAGACCAGGTTTCTTTGTATGAAAATATAGGTGTCCCTGGATGAGGTTTCTGGTCCAGGTTTTTCCCTTGAAAGCTTGCTGTTTCCCAGCTACTTCAGAAGAAGACACAAAAATGGAATAATCTGACGCCATGAATTACTGGTTTTATATCCCTCATCCCAGCTCCAGTGAAAACTTTTTTGTATCAAAAATGAGGAAAACCTTCCAGCTTCCACAATTTTCACTGACTCATATTCTTCATCTCCATGAACTGTCAAGTTTCCCATCCTCTGGGCTTTCTCCATGCCTGGTTCCACTCACTTTTCTGTGAGCCCCTTCTGCTGCCAGTGCAGCGGATGAGTTGAGGGCTCGTGTTTAATGCTTCAAGGGCAGGTATTTCAGCATTACTGGCTGTGATCCAGAGTACCCATCTGCAATCTTTGGGGGACAAGGGGAAAGAAAGGGTTATCTCTGCTGTTGAACGTAAGTAAGATTAGCAGGTGGCTGGGCAGGTCACTGTGATGTTTGTCTTGGTATCAGGGATTTGGTGCTCAGGTACAACCACCCCCGAGGGACCTGGGCTGCCCTCAGCTCTGCAGCAGGTGCTGCTGGTCAGTGGCCCCCAGGTGAAATCAAGGCTACCTGAGAGGGTCCATCTGCTCTTCCCCAGCCTGCAGCTGCTGTGCCATGGCTGTCTCACAGCAACCACAGCAGCGAGGTGGGCACACCCTCACAGCTGAAAGGGGGACTTCTCCTGCTGCTCGCGGCTCTTCCTTCCCAGGCTGCAGCACAAAGCTCCCCATTTATGTGCTGCGGCCATGCTGTCAAAGTGTAAGTAATCACTTTCATACTTACTGAGCTGCATGGTCACCAAGGTGTAGTATCTGATGGGCAGCAGATGTCTGCTTTCTTCCAGAGTTTACAGCCTTGTATTATTGCTGTTATTTGCTCTGGCTCCACGCTGCCGGGGAGTGGAGGAGGGGCGGGTGCTGATGCTGCCTGCTGAATAAATGGCATCTACAGTCTTCCTTTTGCTTTGGGGGGTCTGTTTTAAGTTCTGAATAATACCCAGTGCTCGCAGATCCAGCTTCTCTTCTCAGAAATGAAATCGTGTCTCCTGCAGTGGAAATTCCTGGTTTATTCAGATAGCCTTTACCCAAACACAGCTGTGTTCAGCTAAGGGAGACTTGTTGCATTTCTCAGATGTCCCCATGCCTGCACAATGCCGCTGAAGATAAAACAACCTGGGAATAAGATGGGGACTGTACCTCCTGAGGAAGCCTCTCATGAATATGACACAATTTACCATTGCATGAGCTGTCTGTGTTCAGGGAGCGAGGGGAGCTATGCCTCCCATGGTGTCAGCAGCACTTCAGGCACAGAGTGTCCTGCTTTATCTTGCTTGATGGAGAGAGTCAGGTGGTGTCTCTGACTCTGCTCCAGTGCTGCTGCATCCGTTTTGCTTTTGAAAAACTGTTGTGAAGCCGTAAAATTCCACTTCGCTACCCTCCAGGAAGCCTGGCTTAATGCCTCATCTGAAGGACATGATATGAGTCATTAAAAGCAATTTTTAGAAGTCTGGAGATGACCTATGGGGCTCCAGGAGACTGACTCCTGTGTAGCAGCAAGCAGCCAGTTTGTACCTTCCACTTCTGAGCACCACCTTGTCAGCTCTTGGCACAGCAGCTCTTCCTCTGGGGAGAGGGCTGGGCTAATCCTGAGCTGTTCCCATGAGAGCTGATGGGCAGTGAGCTACAGGGACAGCCATGGCTCAGACAGCCTAAATTCAATCCAGACCCTGAGCCAAATGCTTCCTGATGACTGCCCAAGCAGCCCTGATGAGCACTTTAAGCTCTTTGCCCCACATTTCAGGAGTGCTGAACTCTCTGCTATCTTCTGTGCAGAAAAAAATATTTGAGCTGTCTGCAGCAGGACCCTGATCTGCAGGGTAGCTGGGGAAAGGCTGGGGATGTGTGGCCTGTCCTCCCTCACCTCAAGTGGCCATGTGAGAGCTCTGTGCACTGCTGTGACAAAGGCACATCCAAGGGCTTCCAGCACAGCCGCTGTGGAGGTGGCTGGGTCCCTTTCCATAGAGTTACTGCTGGCAGTAAAACTAACAGACAGGCTTTAAAAACTCCTCTGCTCTGTACTGTGGATGCTGTGGCACCTGGGAGCTGGGCACCCATCAGGGGCTCCCCTGACTCCCTGCTGAAGGGCTCAGACTCACACCTGGCTGCCTCTGTCCCTTCCCGGCCCTACCACCCACAGTGTTACCAGCATGGCCCTGCTGCAAGGAATGAGTCAACATTTCCTGACACTTGGCTATATGACAACCATAGACAGTTTATTTTGGCTGGTAATTGGGCTTTAAAGCCCTCAGGAGGCTGGGATGATGATAAAGGCTGTATCCCCCTCGATGAGTGCATGGTTCAGGCATTACAGCTGGAACAAGGAAAAGGAATGCCAGCTCAGGGATGTCATTTGGCTCCATGGAGATACCTAAACCTTGTTGAGCTAATACTTGTAGTAATAGGTATTAAATTGGCTCATGTAGACATGGCCCTGAAGGGCAAGAAAACAGCTTCACATCTCCTTTGTAACATCTCTCTCTCTTTCCAAGTCAACCCTTTGTCCTACTTCAGGCGTAGTGTTTTCATGGCTGTTTAGGTTTTGCTGTAGCCTTGGAGGTGTTCAAATGCAGCTCCCTGTGCCAGGAGCCATGTGCATGTTTGGGAGGGAGACCCACAGGGAAGGGTTTAAAATCTCTGTAAACACAACAGGAAAAGGAAGCATTCCCTCATTTTGCAAAGCAAGAGGTTGCAGGGGGTTAAATTCCAATGGCTGTGCTGCTTGGTGCTCTTCTCTGTGGAGCTCTGCTTGCTGGCAGGACTCCTGCATGAGAAGTGGCTCCTAAATCACAATATGTGACCAAAGCATGCACCAACCTCCCTGCCAGTGCTGGGTTGCTTCAGCATACCTGGCTATAAAATGCCTGGCTTAATCCACCTCCATTTCTGGAACAGCATCCCAGAGCAGAAAGGAAAGGCTTGCCTGTGCTATCGGTGCCCAGAGACAGAATATGAACCTCCTTCTCCTGAAGCAAAATCTGGTGTTTGGCCACAAAAAATCTCAGGAAAGAGCTTTTCCAATCCAATGCATTCATCTTTGCTGCAATCTGTTCACAGAGAGGCATCCACAGCCTGGCAGGTTGGTCTCAGCCTTCTCCAGAGCAGCAGTACTCTTTATTTTCCAGATGAAAAGGCTTTTATGTGATCTTTCTGAAAGAACAAGCTTCCATGTCACAAACTCTTGTCATCACCCAAGGCAGCCTTTGGAAAGCTGAATGCTTTGCCCATTGTCTTTGTAGGTAAAACAAAGGGAAGTGGCATCTTTCTACAACCTCTGGACAAAAAGCCTCTGTGAGCTGCTGAGGTGCTGTTCAAGTGGCAGCTCAGGCACAGCTTTCTTGCAAGCCTGGCTCTCTGGTGGCTCAGGAGCTGTGCATCTGACCAAGCTCCTGCAGCCTCAGATGAATACTGTCAATATAAGGATGGCAGACAACAGGGGTGAGCTGCCTCAAGCTACTCCACCATGAGACAGGACATGAGTGTGCCTATCTCATGGTGGTATTTTTGCATTTTCTGTGCCATTTAAAAATGGACTGTTCAGATCCTGTTTCTTCCACAGTCCTCTCTTAGCAGGAGAAATGGGCCCCAGCTCCTTTGGTCACATCCAGGGCTGAGTGTGTGTCCATGTTACAAAAGCATTTGCATCTGGACTCCTGTCGTGACCAGATTAGAAAGTCTCCAAAGCACGAAAGTCTCTTGGTCTCTCTCCTAGGCTGGGCCTGTTTCCAAGGTAAATGCAAGTATTTGCAGACAAGCTGTGGAAATGAATGCCTTACCCACTCTGGGGAAGAGGAGAGAAGTCTGGAGAAATGCTGCAAATTCCTGGCTTGAATGGCTGTTCCTGCCTTTTCCAGGGGCTGTACCCCCAGCAGAACAACACTGAGTGATTCCAGTGGTGCATTAGCAGCCACACTAGTGTGTCAGCTATTCTGCCCAGCAGGACTTTATTCCAAAGGATCTTTTCTTTTAATTGCTGCCTTTCCATTTCTGGTGACATTTTCCAGCGTGAGCAATGGACTGTGGGAAGCCTTGGGTCATTCTGTCTCCACTGGTGTGCATTGGCTGAAGAGAAAATTTGCACACCTAACCTGCCCCTGCTTAACAGTGGGGTGTAGATACAAAAATGCTGCTAGCAAGGATTTTCTTGTTATTTTCTAAGTCTATGAGAGACTTTTCTCTCTCACAGAAGAGGTAGCAGGGTATGTAAACAACCAAGCCACCTGCAACCTTGAAAAGTCTTGTTTATGGTATAGTAGAAAAATATTTTGACAATGGATGTTTTAGGATTTTAGCCAGTCACCCCAAGGGGTGGCTGATCCTTTGTCCAATTAGACTATGAAGAAAAAAGTCTGTAAAAGAGTTTGTAAAATAATTAAATAAATCAATCTTGCTGCACAATTCCTGCCTGCTGGATCTTCTCTCCTCCTCCTCCCTACGGCTGCAGGACACGGTGATATACCCTAGGGCTCAGACCTGTGGTAATAGTGGGGAGGAGCAGTTTGGTCCTTGTTACGACAGCAGAGCTCTCATGATGACTCAGAGTGAGGATGAAGAATCCCAAAAAAGGTGCAATCATAATCTGTGCTCCATTAGCATGGCCACCAAGGTACCTCCATCCATTTATCACCCATATCTGGGCTACTGGACATCCCTTTCAATACAGGAAAGGAAAAGTCCCACAAGTTCTCCCAAGATGTCATAGAGTCACAGAATGGTTTGGATTGGGAGGGACCTTAAAGCTCATCCAGTGCCACTCCCTGCCATGGGCAGGGACACCTCCCACTGTCCCAGGCTGCTCCCAGCCCCAATGTCCAACCTGGCCTTGGACACTTGGACAGGGATCCAGGGGCAGCCACAGCTGCTCTGTGCCAGGGTATCCCCACCCTCCCAGGGAACAATTCCTTCCCAATATCCCATCTAACCCTGCCCTCTGTTAGTTTAAAGCCATTCCCCCTTGTCCTATCACTATCTGCTCATATAAGAAACCCCCTCACTCATTTTTGTGAGTCCCATTAAGGTATTAGAAGGCTGCAATGAGGAACCCAAAGCAATGTTTTCATAGTTTGTCTCCAAAGAGTTTAGGAGTGTAGGAAGTCATTTATAAATAGCAAGGGGGAGGGGGAGAGAGAAAGAGAGCACTGTTCATATAATCATAGATATCCTGAGTTGAAAGGGACCCACAAGGATCATCTAATCCAGCTTCTGAGTTTTATGTCATGGGTCAACTCCTGCCCTGGTCAGATCCCTGTGTGTGCTCTGAGCTTGGGGGCACCCGCAGGACCTGAGCTCTGCGTCCTCCGGCGGTTTTAGGGCACTGGGGCCACTGATGCAGTGGGACAGCTCTTCCTTCTGCTGTCGGATGTGGCCCTGCCCTTAGGGAAGCTGTGTGACCCATGGGGCTCAGGAAAGGGTGAATTGTGCTGGTGTCCCCTGGGGGGTGTGGGTGTCACCTCCAGCCCCGTGCAGGAGCTCTCACCATGTGCCACGGGTTGTGCGGCCGCTGTGTCCAGTCTGCTCCAGGGGTCTGCACAGAGGCTGGGCCTGAAACCAGAACAGAGGGGTCTAAATCACCTAGGAGATTAAAAACCTCAATAATCTCCAAATGGTTATCCTTTAGTTCAAGATTCTTCATCCCAAAGTTTCTAAATTCCACCCCATTTTCAGCCCACCTCTGGCGCCAGCTCACAGGGAGATGTGGCCAAGCAGATTCTTTGCTCCCTAAAGATGCAAGACGAATCTTCAGGAGCATTGACTGGGCCATAAGTATTTCCTTCCTTATCTCTTAGCCCTCCTTGATGTGGAGATCACTACATAATGGTGGAGGAGCCTTTGTTTGAAAGGTTTTCTCACTTGGACCTTTTTGGCAACTCTGCTCAATATTTTTAGATTATCATGAGATCCTGGAAGTCCCTCCAGCAGCAACAGGTTTGGGCCCTTCTCCTGCAATAAGGTCTGAACAAATAATCTCTGATGTTAGTGCATCGAAGGGTTTTGGCCTGGTCTGTGAAATATATTCTGTGTTAATCTCCCCCTTACCTGTAAATCAGATGAAAAAGCATACACAAACACACTAACTGTTTGATGTTTCTCCTCTGAATCAAAAAGACCTGTCTCCATGGTCCTATTATCTCCTCTTATTAAGTATGTTTTCATGCTGTGCTTTTTTTTTTGGTGCCCACAGTCAATAACAATTTAAATGATACTCTTTGATGACCTTTGTTCACATCATTTATTTCCATCTCTTTATCTGATTTTGCCAACAGGACCTAATTTGAAAGAGGCTGCAGTTCAGCGGCAGGAGGGATTTAAACACTGTTAAGACTGACATTTTCCCTCATCTCACATCCCGTGGGGTACCTGATTGCAAATTTATAATACACCAGAGGTCTTGCCATCAGAAGATACAGACTTACAGTAACAGCAACTAATTTAAAAAAGATCTCCAGCGCATCAGTGTCTGGGGCTGGTTTACACAGACTAATTAATCCTTATTTGACCTGAATTAACTCTTAATCTGTGCGAAATGAGAGAGCTTTACTGGGATATAGAAAATTTTAAAAGATGGAAAATCCTTTCAGAACAGGAGGTTTCTGCAGCTGAGTGACTTGTGGATTAAAATACTTGTTGGCCGCTGCTGCTGTGGAAAATTAACCACTTCATTTTTTTCTTTTTCTCACCCCCACGTTTCTACCAGAAAGGAGAGGGGCAGAAGATTTTTTACCACCAGCAGTTACTGTCCCTTGGTAAGCAGAGCAGAACTGTCGTCCTTGCTGTTTCCCGCTGATATCTTGGATTTATCAAAGACATCAGCAGCCTGGCACAAGGGAGACAGCTCATTTTGGAGCAGATCTTGCCCCTGACACCCCCAGGTTACAATCTCCAGGTGAGAGGTGGTTTCTCTGCTCCTTGGGAGCAGTACCTTGGCAAGGGCTGCTGGTGTGAGCTCTGGTGAGGGATCACAGTGGATTCTCTCCATGAGCCAGCTCAAAGGTGGGAGATGTCCCCACCCCATATCTCTGTGATGGGGACTGGGGAACCTCTCCCCCCTGGGACTTGTACAGATGGGAAAAAAAAAAATTCCAGCTCAAAAGTTGCTCTGTCAGGTTTGATAAAGGACAAGCTTGAACTGGTGTCCTCTTGTGCCTCAGGGGACTCTGCCAGAGCACAGGGGGAGCAAATCAGGAACATCACAATCCTCCAGGAACACGAAGGGATGAAGATATTCCTGGACACAGCACATCCTGATGAAGAGATCATCTGGGTTGGAAGTGGGATTTGGAGACCAGAGCTGAAGCTGGGATAAGTCAGGGCCACCCGGAATGAGAGTGTCACTGCAGAGCCCTGAGTGGATCTTGATCAGTGATCATGGACAAGTTAAGGGCTAGCCAGCACTTTGGGGAGCTATGGAAAACAGGAATGCCTGGAGAAGGTTGGAGCCATACATGTAATGTGGTGTTCTGGTTAGATTTTCTGGCACATTGTGCCAAATGCTGCTGCTTGAGGAGACGGAGACTCTCTCGGAGCTCATCCCTGCTTTGCACTTGTCTAAATTCCACTGTGAAAAAATGGTCAGGAGATGCGTAGGGAAGGTCAGAGACTGTCTGTAACACGGCAAGGAGCCAACCAGGCTAGGCAAGTTATCTCTCCCAGTGCCAGGAAACAGCAACTTACCCTTGTCCTTTGTCCTTGGTACCTTTTTTCCTAACCCTGCTTACCTATTCTTTACTCTATTTGAAACCCCAGCCAATATAGGACCACCACAACTCATCTAAATACTTAAAACAAAGGACAGAATCCTTATCTCCAATTCCTGAGGTGTCCAAAGTGACCCAAGATACATGAGGAGGAAGCATGGTGTAAGTCTGTTGTGAAGGAGTTTTAAGGTCACTTAAAGCATCACCAACAAAGGTATTGCCAAAAGCAGGTTTGATATAAAAGAGAAAGCATCACAAAGTTAATGGGCAAGGTTCACTCTACTACTTACTATGTGGTTAAACACACAGAGAAAAAGCAAACTAAAATCTAAAATCAATCAATCTAAAATCAGAATCAACCCAAAAATTGTCTTCATGAAGGTTGGGGGGGGTGGAAGGTGGGGGCAGGGAGCTGAAGGATGAGGATAGGTAGGGTGCAGGTAAAAAGGAATATAAGAGACCCCCTGGTTGAGGCACAAGGTTCAGAGTGGACCCCATTGCCAAACTGAGCCCCAGACTTGACCAACAGTTTAGGCCTAGGGGTTTAACAGCACTTAAACCCAACAGCACTTATTCAATAGCTTAAGTTAACAAACGATTCATCTAGAATTTACTGTAGCACAGCAGGAACTCACGGGCCTCATTTCCTTACAATCTAAAGAATTTAATAATTAGGAGAGCAATATTCATGGACATTTGCTGTGGCACACTCCCACTTGCACACACACAGGCCCAAAGGGGCTGCACAAGGTACGAACCTGTGAAAGAATTGCCCTCGAATTCAGTGAAGTGTTCACATTGAAAGCCTTTGGATCTTCCCAATGGGCAAAGGGTTGAGCCTCAGGGAGTGGGGGATGAGCCCAGGATCCATCACTGTCGTTCAGCAGGTCCTTCAAGTACAGCAAACTTGAGATTTCCTGAGCTGGGAGAGGCCCCAGCACAGGGAGGTCGCTGGTGGCAGCTGCTGCAGCCCAGGAGAGCTCCAAGGGTCTCACTCGGGACCGCTGTTGGTGGGGTCATGAGAGATGGGCTTTAGTCACAGTCATTTTCCAGCCTGGCTGCAATTCAGGTCGGTCACTCCTTAGAAATTCTGGTAGCAGAATTGTTATTCCAGGCTTGGTATTCAGGAGAGAAAAATAAGTTTCCAAGACTTGGTTAAAGAGCAGGAGCTCGTTGGACAGCAGCAGTGCCTGGGAGCTGACAGTGTTTCTGATAAGCTCAAGAGGAGCTGAGCCCAGGGGCTGTTCATCAAGGCTGAGGCCTAATGAGCATTTATGAGATCATGGTGTGCCCCAAGGAGGGGGGAAGGATGCACCAGCACAGACCCCCAGCCCCTGTACAGCAGGACCTTCCTACTGCCCCATAAGGCTGCTGTGAGTGTTGTTATTATTGCATTAAGTGTCCCCTGCCCCAGCTGCCGGGAGAGGCCTTTCAGAAGATGTCACCACATTGCACAGCAGAGATGTCACCATCCCCAGTCAGTGAGCTGCAGGAGGCTTGAGGTAACCACTTAAAGGTTACCCGGTGCTACTGGTATCTGCATTTTCAATTACCCCCACTTGTTGGCTTTAAAGTCTTTAGTATGGAAAATAAATCAATGTGCTGCTCCATCACTCAGTGACGCCTGGTGTGACAGTCTCCCAAGATCACACGATTATCGGGATAAGGGTCTAGTTATAAAATGTGCACCATTTCCCAGTCAGATCTTTGACCTCAGACTGCATTAATGTTGTGCCATTTTTAGGTCCAGTGCCAATCTCTGCCTTGCAACATATCATCATTGTAATGCCTGATTTACACTCTGAATTATGGTAATTTATTGTAATAGCATGATTTGACCTTTCTGATATTTCCTGGTTTTATTGGCTGTTGCATCCCTTTCCCCAGAGGTTAGCAGGACTTTGGGGGTAGAGGAGGAGATGAATGAGCCTGTGAAAGTATGTAATGCTGAAAAGGGCAAAACACGGGAGCATCCTGCTAATCCAGGGGCTGGGGAACACATGGAAATTTAAAGGTGGTATTTGTGACATTCCCCATGCCAGAAACAGAACTGATGTGTTGTCAGCCTTGGAGAGGGAAGGGCGTCTTCAGGGATGGCTGGAGCCGTGTCCATGAACCTCCACATGCAGAGCAGGGCTCTGGGAAGGCTTGTTGTGCCTCCCAGTGCCAGCCCACGTCTCCCCAGCACGGAGGCGTTTATGGTGCCAGCACTGTGCAATGCCCCTGAGACAGGATGAGTCTGTTTCTAGAGGAAATGAGCTTTGGGAATTGGAGTGTGTCCTGATGAGAGAGCAGAAGTGTAAAAGGCCAAGATGGAAAGTGCAAATATAATCCTAACTGTTTCTCTCTTTATTGCACTCTGCCCAGAAACACTGCTTCTCCAAGGTAGGATTTGCAGGCATGAGAAAAGAAAGTGATAGCTTACTAGTGAAAAAAAAGGAGAGAGAGAGAAAGAAAACCCAGAAACTCTAAAATAATCCCCTACAACATAAAGCTTTGATAAAAGCAAAGCTGAGCCTGAGGGTGATGCTACTTTTTCACCCTGTTCTCCAGGACTGAGTTTGTTCCAGAGGACCCAGCCTCTCCTTTCAGGTTTGGAGTGGGTTATTTATTTTCTTAAGGACTGCCCTCCAGCATTCCTTTTGAAATGAGTATTTGTGCCTGGCTCTGGAAAACAACAGCAAGAGCAAGCAGCCAGCTCTTCTAATGGCTGTGCTGCCTTCCAGGGAGCAGCATCTTCAGGGTTTGCTCTCAAGGAGTGGGAAGGCACTGCTGAGCTGGGGCTCCAGCCCTCCAAGAAGCATTTTGAAACTTTTGCTAATAAGGACTCAGAAAAATACAGATCTAATTCTACCCCAGGAGGGTGGTGGCTGCTGGTACAAAGCTTTGATGGGAAGCAAGTATAGAAAAATACTAGATAGATAGATAGATACTGATATATATATATACGTATATATATCTGTGTGTGTGCGTGTGTGTGAAAAATATCTTTAATATAGATATTAAATATTTTTATACATAGATATAAAAATCAAGTATAGAAAATACAGGCTAGGAGAGCTGGGTGTGTTCAGCCTGGAGAAGAGAAGGCTCTGGGGAGCCCCCTCCCAGTGTCTAAAGGGGCTCCAGGAGAGCCAGAGAGGGACTTGGGACAAGGGCCTGGAGTGACAGAACAAGGGGGAATGACTTCCCACTGCCAGAGGGCAGGGATAGATAGGATACTGGGAAGGAATTCCTGTCTGTGAGGGTGGGCAGGCCCTGGCACAGGGTGCCCAGAGCAGCTGTGGCTGCCCCTGGATCCCTGGCAGTGTCCAAGGCCAGGTTGGATGGGGCTTGGAGCAGCCTGGGACAGTGGGAGGTGTCCCTGCCCGTGTCAGGGAGTGGAACACCAAGGGCATTAATGTTCCTTTCAAACAAAACCATTCTGGTATTCTATAAAAAAATAAAGAAGCAAAGCAGGTGCTGAGAATCTCTGTTCCTGGAAGCAAGGGAAAGGTGTGGAATAGGTTGGAAACACAATAGGACTGGACTCCTCCAGTACCTCCCTTGGACACTTGTCACACCAACCATGAATTAGAGGTGCTTGAATTTTCTCAAAACCAGAGGCAAAAGTAACAAATGTGCCTGGAGAAGTCCCAGTGCCAGCGTGGTCCTGCTGAGGCCTGCGGGCTGAGGGGGGATGCCACAAGCAGGGCTGCAGCGGAGCTCGAGCTGGTGCTGCGGCACTGCGGGCCCCAGGCAGCAGATGGAGGCCAGGGTGATGGATTAGCAGTGACATCGAGGGAGACCAGAACATGTATATTGTGCATCCAAGGAATTGTATTTTCAGGTGATTTGTTTTCTCTTGAGCCATCCAGCTCATCTCCTCCAAAGAGTTAATTTATGGTGTTTACCCAAAGTGATGGGTCCAGGGCAGGAGACGGGGTGGAGTCTCCTGGTAAAAGGTCTCCCTTCAGCTTTAGCTGCTGGACACACAATTCTTCTTGCTCTGTGTCTGCACCAGGTGTTTTATAACAGGCAAACATCCATCATTTCCAATTAATCCCAAAGGCCATTTCCATTACCCCTTGGCGGAGCTGACTAGAAATAACAAAGTTTCCCAGTACTGAGCTTCAGTAAAATATTCTGAGTATCTCATAAGAGATGACTTCCTCTTAATACCAGTGAGCACTTTGTACCTCTCAGACAATGTTATATTTCATTGTCTCTAATGGGATTGTACTCCCAGAGGCTGAGTTCCTCCCCTGGATTTTCCCTGCCAGCTTGCACTCGGCAGTGACACAGTCCCTGGGCTTTAGCTGACATTTTTCTACAAGTCATGCCCCAAGTTACTACACTGGTATGAGTTAAGTGCCTCTGAGACTTCTGGCCCTGTGTTAAATCTGGTTAAAACTGCTCACATCTCATCTCTCCTAACGAGTACTGGTAGCTGCAGGCAGCTCCCTTAGAACCCCTCTGGTACTTGGATGCATTTGGCTTTTAAGGTGTGAAAAAACATTTTAAAAATGGTCTTTGATCTGATCACACCAAAGCCCCAGATGAAGTTTGTCCTCATGGAGAAAGACTCTTCTGCCCTACAAAGTGTATTTTGGGCTTGCACTGCATAACAGCCTATCCCAGCAAGGGAAGGTAACTGAACAGGGCTGGTGAAATTCAGGATCTGAATTTCACTGATTCCCTCAACAACTAGAGAGAAGTTTCCCTCATTTTGATGTCTGTTCACCTTAAGTGTAGCCAGGTCGACAACAGCCAGCTGGGATTTGATAAGGTGTTTGCACAGGTCCCGTGGGGTCCTGATTTGGGACTTTATGTGAAATTTGCTGACTAAATAAAAAAGGCACCCGGGATTTTTCATACAGACAGCTGTTCTGGAGGTCCTAATCACTGCCCTCAAAGCTGATCTCAAAGCTGGCCAGTCCTTATCTAAAGGGTGTGTAATTAAATACAGTAGATGCATACTGTGATCGTGGGCTGACCAAATCACTGTCTGTTGGAAGGGAAGCTAAACCAGAGGTGGGCATTCTTAAGTTCTCAGCTTTCCAAGCAGCCTTCAAGAAAACCCTGCATGTAGCGTGATTTTATTGTACATTTTCAATCCATTCTGCCAATACAGCCAGAAGTACACAGGCTTTGTACATACAATCACCTTCATTAGTTTGATATGCAAATGGTTACTTAGAGATACTTAATATCTGCAGTGAGTGGTTTCAAACTGCTCCACACAGAGACACAGAGCTCTGCAAACACATTGTGTGTGCTGGGACCTTTGGAAACACCTCCTTTTAAGCTGCCACTTGCATTCTGCTTCTGAACTGGGATTCTGCACAAATATTTTTAAGTCATTGTTTTAACATTTTCACGCTTGCTTTTCAAGTAGATCATCCTCTGTGATCACAGACAATGGCAACAATTGTTCAGTGGTCTCTTACTCTAATCGAGTCAATTTGCTTTGCTGGGATTTCCCTCTCCCCTGTATTCAGCGTTCAGGACCAAACAGAGTGAAGCGGATCTAATTAACTTTTCTCAAGGGTATTGACTGTCTGCAAAGGAAGAGAAAAGCAATGAGGAATACATTATGAGAGCCTATTCATTGCCAGCTCGCACACAGGAGCACATCTTCCTCTTGCAAACCCAAGGTTTACACAAATTTCCTTATTTGATTGTATTTCCTGTTGCATAGAGGCACCAGGGGCTGTGTGAACTCCTACGGGTTCTGGAGACAGTCAAAAGGAAATAAAGCAAAAGTGCTTTGTATAAACAGTGGAAATTAGAAATTTCTAATTAGCATTTATTCATTAGGAGGATGAGAAATGAAATGTACTGTAGGCCAGTGTGTTATATTCTCTCCTTTAAGATACAGACCCTGAGCCTGTTCTCAGATACAGAAACTGAGCTGGACTGAAGATCAGATGCTGCCTTCACCTCCCTGGAACACTGTGGGATGGAAGGCAAGTCCAAAGTTTGGAAAATCACATAGACACTGGGTCTGGCAGGCAGCTTTGACCAGGAGCTGCTGCAGCAATAGGAGTGTGTGTGGGGAGCCTGGGCTGGCCATGGTGCCATCACTGCCAGTTCAGCTGCACAGGGTGACAGGGATTTCCATCCATTTGCTTTGGGTGTGGCTAAAGACCAGAAGTTCATATCTGCATAATTTTAAAAATAACCCCCAAACTCAGTGCCTCAGTTTCCCCAAAGGAAAGTGTAGAGGGAGTAGTGACATATGGACACTGAAGGCTCTAACTCATGGATGCTGACCCACAGTACCTCATGACACTTCTCTCTAGACACTTCTGTCAGCAGGATAGACAGCAGTGCCCATCTGTGTGCCAGGGGGATAAGAACATCCCTGGGCAGATGGATCCTACCTGTGGTGAGCCATCAGCACCCCATGAGATGGCAGCAGCCTTCATCTCTAAGGAAGTGCTTGCCAGAGAATTTCTCGTGAAAGTGGCCATAAAGGTGCCACAGGCATTGTCACCTCAGGCTAACAGGAATTTGTGTTTGTAATTGAGAGTCCCTCTCAGCTATTGACACAAACTCAAAAGGACTTTCCACATAACCTTGAAGTTCTGGGGGGATTATTTGCTTGCAGGATGTGCAGGTTCCTCCAGCCACTGTCACAGGGTCACCTCTGCTTTGGAGACCTGGACCTCTCAAGGCAGGAAGAAGCAGAGGGAAGCTGAAATTGGGTTCCTTTGACTCTATGAACCTTTACCTCTCTCTCCTCTGAAGCATTAGGTAGCCAGTAAGTCCTTCTGACCACTGTACTAGGATGAGATAAATGAAGATGGTGTGTCAGGCTAGCCAAGGTAGCCTGTGAGCATCTGGGAGCTATTTTCAGATGTCAGAAGTTAACAAGGTGCTGGCTCTTCTGCTAAATTGAAATCCTTTCTGAACATCCCCACTTCTGACAAAATCGGTTGATTGTCATCTCTATTATACCATGTGCAAATAAATACATAATAGCATCTTGTCAAAATGTATTGCCATTCAAATTGTACCCATAATCTGGGTGTCTAACACAATCTCAGTGCTTCCTAACAAATACATTTCCCTACCAATTTCTGCAGGATGAGAACCCTGGTCTTGCAATTTATTCAGCAGTAGGGCTGAGAACAGGGAGAGGATCAGGGGTGGGGAAAGAAGAGGGAAGAGACATTGTCAGCACCTGCATCAGCAGAGCATCAACTCAGATTACAAGAGACATTAAAGGTCTAACCAGAGCAGAATAACCCTCTTCTGGACACAGCTGTGAGCAACATCAGTGCTTCTAAAATATTTTGCTGGTGCAGCATCACCTGTTTAATAACAGGATGTTCTACAAGCCTTTAAATTCCCTTGTGTCTTAACACCTCTTAGGAAGGCCAGGCTGGGTACAAGGGAGCTGCAGCAGTTACACTGCTATTTGCATTACCCCAGGCTTGTGTGGGCTCTCGATGCCTCCGGCCCTCTCTGCTCCCCTGGGCCATGTCCAGCTCTACAGCCCCACGGGGCTGTTCTGAAAATAAATACTGGCTGTTTGCTCAGGCAGTAGAAAAGTAAGAATCACTCACACAGGGGTAGAGAGAGGAGTGATGAAGTGGGGTGGCTGCCTGGTGTTAGCAGAGCAGAGTATTTCACTGGAGAGTGGTTCAGTGAGATGCCCCCAGGCAGGCAGGCCCTGCCCTGTGCTGGCTCTCCTTGAGCCCTGGGCACTGGCTGAGGTGGTACTGTCAGCATTGGGCCACCAAAACCAGGGTGAGGGGAAACACTCAGAACCAGAGTTTTCTCTAAGGACAAAGGCAAATAGTAACAAACACCCTCCACTACACCCCAAACAAATACAAAGCATATTTGCTGTCAGCAAAGTGTTTTATGGTTCTCACCTTCCTGCTGGTTTGACAGCTTTTGCAGCTCAGCCTGCTGAGCTGGCTGTGGTGGACAGCCCTGGGAGTGAGTCACCAGACAGGCTGAGCTGTTCCTAAACCTGGGGTGGTTTAGGAACAACAGTGACTGGGTCTGGGTTAGAGCCCTGAGAAAAGGCAGATATAATGATGGAGAGGCATGAAGCAACTGCTGTGTTCCCTTCCTCTCTGCTGGGGTGAAGGGATTCATGTGCATTAGGAGCACCAGCTGCTCACACCACCATGTGTTTACACCCTGTTTTGCCTCTGTTCACATGAGTGGTGCTAAATTAATCTGAGACACCTAGAGCGGCAATAGGTTCTAAATGCAATAATTCCCTGTATGCTAAAGTATGCCCTATTTACATTCCAATATATTCAGTTCAGTATGTTGTGTCACTGCACTTAATAAGGAGAGCACAAGGTGGTTTATAGGCCAGGGCTGTGCTTTTGTCAGCTTTCTGCTGTGGTTATCAATGCAATCATTAAATAATGAACAGACTGGCTCAGCTCTATTAAATGACAGTCTTCAGGCCCATACATTCTGTAATTTCTGCTGTGTGTGCCAGGAGGCCAGTTGATCTCCTCTGTCTGCATGCACCAAATCTGGGAGAGGTGCTGAGAGAAGCTGGAGTTTGCTGCATGGCAGAGCAGGGGCTTGGGATTTTCATACAATGACCTTCTCCATGCCTGGGCAAGTAAAGCCCCATTCTTGAAACTCCATTTTAATAAGAGTTTTACCCTCAGCATTCTGTGGCTGCCTTTTTCTCATATAGGAGCCTTCATTCTAACACCAGAAAAAGCACCTTGGAGAATTGTGTTTTACAGAATCCCAGAATGGGTTGGGTTGGAAGGGACCTTAAAGCCCATCCCATTCCACCCCGTGCCATGGGAAGGGACACCTTCCACTATCTTATGGTGCTCCAAGCCCCATCCAGCCTGGCCTTGGACACTTCCAGGGATTCAGGGGCAGGCACAGGTTCTCTGGGCACCCTGTGCCAGGGCCTCAGCACCCTCACAGAGAACAATTCTTTCCCAATATCTAATCCAAACCTACTCTTCTTCTTTGTTGCCACAGATGCCAGGAGGTTTTGGGAGACCAGCAGAACGTGGGGTTTTGTGGTGAATGTGTTGAAAGATATTTGGCCTTTCCTTGCCTCACATATCCTTTCAAGTGAAACAAGGTGAGCAGGACTTCACCCAAGGGCTATAAGGAGAAATCAATGTTTCCATGACATTTCTGCAGGGTACCACTGCTCATGGCTGGAGGAAGGTTTATTGCACCAGGATTAACAAATTAAATGTGTCCTGGGCCACTTTAGGGCACAAAAGCTGATACTAAGGGTCGGAGTGTGTGTCTGCAGCCTGTGAAATGGGGTGGTGGATGCAGCATTCCTGGTGGAAAAAAGCCCTGTGACATGCCAGCTCTGGGTGTGCCAAGGCACTGGAGCACACTGGGCCGTGCAGCTTAACCACAGACACGGCTGAACCCACCTGAGTGCTCAGGGACATTGCCATCCCCGCTCACTTACTGCAGTGAAAGGGCCCCAAGGGCACAGACATGGAAATTTGAGTCCCAAACTGCCCCGGTCCCTTAGGCTCACCCAGCTTCACCGCCACCATCACACACATTCCTTGTGGCTGAGTCCATGGTCAGTACAAGGCTGATGCAGCAAAACCTGTCTGGCAGAACAGTGCACCAAAGGTACATTTTAGAGTGCAAAACATCAGTTTTTTAGGACAATCCTACTCCTCAGGAATCCCATCATCTCCTGCTGACTGACAGCAGTACCTGGCCCTTGCTGCGCTGGCCTACCTGGACATCGTGCTGCTCTTAGCATCCTTCAGTGCTTTGTAAAGCTCTTCGGGATGACTTGGCAGGGGCGAAGAGGTTTCTTCAAATGCCAGTCTCCTGATCCCCTGCCTTAGAAAAGCTGCATTAATTAAACTGTAGTTGCCAACAGAGAGGGTATTTTTCCTGGCAGTTAAATGCCTGGATGATCTGAGGGCCCCAGGCAAAGCCGACGGTATTTGATCCAGCAAGATGTTAACTGCCAGGAAATATCCCAACAAGACAGCGCTGTAATATGCTTAATAAAACATCCTGGTTTTCCTCTGGCACTGGCAAGGCATGGAGACAAACCAGCTGTTTCTACACCTAATTCAGCTCGGAGGGCAGAGAGCAGGAGCAGCAGGCACTGCACCCCTCAGTCCATCGGCTCAGACACGCTGCATGAACGAGGGCATTTCCATCCAGAGTGGCAGGGAGGCAGGCCAGGGGAAACCAGTGTTTGCTCAGCCTCTTAACACCTGGAAGTCCGTGAAAGTGTTTTTTCTGGTGCCAAAACCAGGGTGTACTTGAGCAGAAAATGAGCTGCTCTTGTAACTGGTGTTATTTCTTGTATTTTGCTATCTACACTCTGTTTCTGCTGTGATAGTGTCAGGGGGTGGTTTGTTGCTAATTTTAGAGAGAAAACAAAAAAGTGCTTTGCAATCTAGCAAGGACTGATGCTGAGTTAGGCTAGGATTATTATCTCTGTTCTGTAATGGGACACTGAAACAGGTTTAAGGAACCAGGCCATGACCCCATGGCAAGTTAGAAGGAAAACTGAATGAGCTCAGGCCTGCAAAGGAAATTTCTGTCACTTTGTGGGGAAAGAGGACTGGATTCAGGCTTTTCCCAAATATCCTCCATAACCCTCAGACCTCCTCTTTCCTGCCTGTAAAATAAGTCAAGAACCTCACTTTATTTCTCCAAGCTTTGCTCTCTTCCTCTCTTCAGAGTGCAGACCCCATCAGAGGAGGAGTCTGGTTCTTACACACTCTACAGAGAGCTGAGGAGCTCCAATCTCCCCCTGCATCCTGCATTTCCAGCCTGGAGCCAGAGCAGCAGTTCCCTGGGACTGCTTCAGACAGCAGCAGTGCTCATGTGAGAGCAGGTTTTATCAACCCACATCATGCCAGGCTTAATGGCTGTCTTAATAAAAGCAAGTGAGATCATCACTCTTGGCTTAATTTTTCCTTTTTATTGCCTTTTACATGTAGAAGTAATGATCAGCTGCTGAAATATCTCTAAAGCCAACACTTAAGGACATGTTCAAATCTCTCACTCTCCTAATGAATGGCAGTGTCATTTCAGAGGGAATTTTAGCACATTCCTGGACAAAAGGGTCCTTGTAGAACTGGCACCCCCACCCTTCAAGGCTCCTGAAACCAGTGAAGAAGTCCCATTAAGACAGGGAGACCTGTGTCTGGGTTCTGAGTGCAGGCTCAGCCAGAGAGCACATGCAGGGTTGAAAGCAAAGGCAAAAGTCTCCATGCCTGTCTGTGTAAGTTAAAACAGAACCTTCACAAAGTCCCACACAAAGCTTAAGAGATTCTTGGACTTCCTAATCATCTTTCAGGAGAAGTCACCAGGTTAGGGACCAAAGGCTTTGTTTCCCCTTGTTCCTCAGAAGGATTTCTAGACACTGTGGTGTCTCCATTGACTCACTCCATCCCGTAATGAGCATCAGAATCAGACTCAAAAATTATTGAAATATGACTTACGTAAACAAGAGCCTAAATGTAAATGAAGTTCAATGTTATTCTAATTGCCAAAGGCCTGTATCACTTAAAAAAATTAGTTTTAGTCTCTAAATCACTTTTCAAACCCACCCCTCTCCCTCAGGTATCACTCATGAGGCATCACTGGTAGGGCTGAAGGGGAAGAGTCACAGAATCGCAGGATGGTTGGATTGGAAGGGGCCTCAAGGCTCATGCCATTCCAATGCCCCTGCCATGGCACCTACCACAAGACCAGGCTGCTCCAAGCCCATCCAGCCTGCTCAGAGCCTGCCACTGCTCTGCAGCAGCACACATACAGACATTCACAGTTTGCCTTTCTCCACCTACCATTAATCTGCAACCTGTGTGAATTGTAATTAAGCTCGTTTAGGGCAAGACATTGTATGCAAAACACCAATATCAGCAGCAGAGTCATCCAGATCAGGTCCTTTTGTCAAAGTTGTGGTATGGGGGAAAGCATGTCTCATGTAGCTCAGGTCGTGAGCGAGTAGTGCAGAGTTCAGATGCTCCTGTGCTGTGACAGCCCAGGACACAGCTCTTCTCCAGACCTCTGGAAAAGGTCTAGAAACCTTGTGGTGGCTCCAATGAAGCACATCTTCCTGGGAGCCCCTACAGAAATCTCACTGGAGTTAACAAGGCTAATGAGATCTTTACTTGGCACAGTATTAGTACTCTGTTCTCATGAGACCCCACCTGGGTCCCCACTGCATCCAGCTTTGGATCCCCAGCACAGGAAGGACCTGGGCCTGTTCAAGAGAGTCCAGAGGAGGCCATGAAGATGATCAGAGGGATGGAGCAGCTCTGCTGTGGGGATGGGCTGGGACAGCTGGGGGGGGTCCAGCCTGGAGAAGAAAAGGCTCTGGGGAAACCTTAGAACCCCTCCCAGTGCCTAAAGGGGATCCAGGAGAGCTGGAGAAGGACTTGGATGGAGGGACAGGACAAGGGGGAATGGCTTCACAATGACAGAGGGCAGGGATAGATAGGATACTGGGAAGGAATTCCTGTCTGTGAGGGTGGGCAGGCCCTGGCACAGGGTGCCCAGAGCAGCTGTGGCTGCCCCTGGATCCTTGGCAGTGTCCAAGGCCAGGTTGGATGGGGCTCGGAGCAGCCTGGGACTGTGGAAGGTGTCCCTGCCCATGGCAGGGGTGGAACTGGATGAGCTTTAAGGTCCTTTCCAACCCAACCCATTCTGGGATTCCAGGCTTCTATGATTGTAGGATGCTTTAGAAATTCTTAGGGGTGCAAGCAGGGTTCAGGTTACCCAGGAGCTGTCTGCTGGCTACAGAACCAAAGCTCACCCTGCAGGTGATGCCTGCAGAGAGTGGGAGCTAAACCCCTGTGCCACATTCAAGCACCCTGCAGAGGTTTCTGCTGGAGAGGAGCTCTTTAAGCCCAGCCCCACTGTGGCAGCTCATGGGGACCTGCTGTGTTCAACCCATGGGGCCTTTAACAGAAATCAAGGAAAGGCTTCAGACCAGGAGCAGATAATTAATTGTTGATTGTCTGGGCTCTGCAGGCAGGGATGGAGGAAAAGGCTGGGATGAGCAGCCATGAGTTCACTGTGTTGGTAGGAAAAGTTACAAAGGGAATGGCTTTCAGTGAACAAGAGGCTATTGGCCACAGTGAGTACTTGTTTGTTTATTATTTATCAAAGAGCTTCCTCAGAGAGGCGTTGGGTGCCCTATTTCTGGACGTGTTCAAGGTCAGGCTCGATGGGGCTCTGAACAACAATTTAATTAAGTCCCTGCTCACTGCAGGGGGGGGGTTGGACTGGATGAACTTTAAAGTTCCCTTCCAACCCAAACCTTTCTATGATTCTTTGGGAGGGTAAATGAGGGGCTGAAATCCTTCCCTCTTGCAGTGAGGGCTGCCTGCATCCGCACTGCAAGGCTGATGCATCCCAGCTGGGTCCCTGCTCCGTGCCAAGCCACCCTGTGCATGCAGGGGCTGTGGGGTTGGGACTTCAGGACATCTGGCAGCCTGGGCTGTGCAACATCTGGAAAACCAAGAGTTTGCCACCCAAAGCGGAACTCAGCAGGTCTGGGATTTGGCTTCTTTCAGGACAAGGGCTGGGAGGGAGCAATCTTTCCCTCCTCTGCTTTTGTAATTGTGTTGGTGCATTTGCTGGTGCTGTGCTGGCTGAAGTGCTGACAATTTGGGAAGGCTACATTCTTCTAGGAGGAAAAACTGGGAAAGTAGTTACATCTGTGAAGCCTCCAGCTCATCTCAGCTGCCAAAAGTGTACAGTAACAAAACTGAAACATGCTCTGGTTTCAGACGCTGTTGGCCTTCACTGCCTTGAAAAGGGGCCCCTTTGCACCGTGGCTTGTGCCACGGCCCCTGTGCAAACGAGACGAGCTCAGGTGTGAGGCTGGCTCTCACTTGCACTGGTGTTTATTTTGGGGCAGAAGCACATGTGCAGCGTTGGCTGAGAGAGAGGAGCAGGGTGATTTGGGAGGGTTTGCAGCTGTGGAGATGCTCTGCCCTGCCCTGCAGCCGGCGCAGCCCCGCTGGTGCTCTGGCCAAGCTCTGCCTTCCAGCACCGGTGTGGATGCTCCACACGTTGAGCCTGTGATCCATGGAGGGCCCTTTAGCACTGCCCCACCCCCTGCCCCTTCCTCCCTCTGTCACTTGTGAGAGAGCAGGAGACCTCAGGGGCTGTTTATCATTTAATGCTGCATTTCTTGGCTTTCTTTTTTGTATTTATCTCTCTGCCATTTAGCTCCCTGCCTTGAGTGTGTTGTCAAACCCCTCCATGAGATATTTGATGGAAATGTGTCTCGCCTGCCTGGGTAAACCTGGCTGCCTGGGAAAGGCTTTTTTGCTCTGCAAAGAAATGCCACAGCTGCTTTCTTCCACCCTCTGCCTTTCCAGCAGAACACAAATGAATTGCCTAATTTCAAGCAAATTTGATAATAATGTTGAGGTGTCAAAAGTGGTTGCATTCCAGGGTATTATGGCACTTTATTTAAGTAGAGAGGTCATGTTTGGATTTTATAATTTTTTTTTTCCCCAATTCCCCCAAAAGAAGGACAAAAGTATTTGCTCCTTGCTGGCTGCCACATATGGCTGGGACAAGGCTGCAGCTCATGTCCTGCTCTTGACAGGTCAAGATTTTCTGGGATTGTCTGTCACCTGTGCTCTGGCAAGGCAGGACCAGCATCAGCAGGTCCAAGACCTGGAGAAACAGCTTCAAAAAGCACTGCCCGGGCCCTATTTTATTTTTCTGAACATCAGGATTGAGGTGCTATTCTGCGAATGACCTTTGCAACCCGCCTGTATGCCTTTAAGTTGCTATAACCACGTGTGGAGCAGTGGTATTAATAATAATACTGTTCACACCAGAGTCTCCTGGGCAGCTGAATGACAGGATGAATGTGGATTAATATTCCTTAGCCACAAGGGACTGGGAAGGAGCTAGTGGAAGCATAGCTTGTGAAATTAATAATCACCACCCACTTGGAGGGAAAGGAATTGGATTATAGGGACTCCAAAATTAATAGTATCCTGGGCAAGCAGAGCCTATTGAAATATTCATTGGGTTCAGCTAACCCAAGACAGTGAGAGGCAGGCAAGGTGTGATGCATTATGTAGCCACGGGCGATGCTGAGCTGCCTTCTGTGGCCGGGGGGGGCTGCTGCTCCTTCCTGCACGCGGCAGAGTGGCACTAATTGGGCAGAGGAACTGAGGGAGACCTGTCTATCCACTGATGAATGCTGCCAGGGATGTTTATGCCCAGAATAAATAAAGCAGCAAGGGATGCTCTTGGGCTGAAACACAGGAAAACTGGAGGAGAGGGAGTTAGGGGGTTGCCATGTGAAGGGTTTCAGCAGGACACATCTCTGAATTCTGGGGGCTGCCTCTACAGACAAACTGTGACCTGGGCATTCCTGTGTCACTGTGTGAGGTTCTGGATGCCATGGGGTGTTGCTGCTGTGGAAAGGGCAGGAGTTTGGGTGTGTGAACAGGCTCCTCTCCTCCAAAAACCACATCCTACCTGTGCTAGTGGGAGAAAATAACTGACCTCACTCCCAGGCACATAAAATTGGTGAGAAAAACAGTAAACCCACTGTTGTCTCCCAGAGGGTGTCCCTAAAAGTGACTTTGACCTCTCAGGACCTGCTAAATCCTGCCACAGGGAGAGCAGGGGGAGAGCAACTTCCAAAAGCCATTTGTGGGGGTATGTGTTTTGTGCCTGCTGCTGACTGGGAAGGAGCTGGATTAATGGGATAAATGGCCTCCAAATGCTCCTTTCAGGAGCTCTTCTGGCCACCAGGCCCTGCACATGCCTCTTAAACCCACTGGCATCAGACCTGTGTGCCACTGATGTGAGTGAGGGCAGGGGCCCTGTGCACCCACACCAGGCCCCGGGCACAGGTACACGAATGCCCCTCACCAATCAAGCCTGGTAGCATTGTCTTTCATGGCCTGGAAAAACTGCTTTCACCAGGAAAGAGGAATCGTGGCCCTTCATGGCCCTTCAGCTCTGCTGATGTCTCTGCACAACGACTTGGGATGGGCAGGGGAAAGCTCAGAGCTGAGACTGCTGCTGTGTCCCTGCCCTCTGCCCCCGGGGGCTCTGGAGAGGCTGGAGACCAGCAACTGAACAACAGCACCACTTTTCCTCCCTTTACTGCCCAATCTGCCTCCTTCTGCCTCAGTGGCCCGAGTGTAGCAAGATAGAGAGAGGTGCCAGGCCTGCCCCACAGAGCAAACCCTGTGCACTGGGTCTGTGTTTTGCCTCCTTTGCCTCTCTCACTGATGGAAATGCCTCCTCCTGACAGATCCAGGGTGGACAGAGTGTGTCCACTCAAACAAATGCTCCTCTTCCTTGCCCCCAAATCCCTATTTCTGGACTATTTTCATCAGTGTATGGTCAGGGAGCTCCAGGGAGATCCCTGGCAGACCTGTATGTGGTGTGAAGATGCCGTCCTTAGCCCTGGAGAGGCTCAGCAGGTCGTGTTGATTTGGGAGGCAGCTGTCTGGAAAACAACCCATGCACACACTGCAAGCAATGGGCTGCCTGGGGGTGCAGTGTGGACTCCATCCATCCCCTCCATCCCTCCCTTCCCACACTTGGACAAGGCTGATAGTGGCTCCCACGGACTCTGCTGCCAGGAAAATGAGGTATATCTCTGCTCCAGAGGCCAATGGGACCCCCTGAGAAGCAGCTGTGGGCCAGATGCCACCAAATGTCATGGAGGCGGCGTGCTTGAAAAAGGAGAGTGTATATGGGACAGCAAAGCCAGCACTAAATTAAATTGGTTGTGCTATTGAAGAGGGAGACATTGCCCCTGTGAGAGTATGTCAAAGTCCTGCAAGCTCGTGTGAGATGTGCAGTGAGCCTGTAGTGCTGCCAGCACGCTGAATTACTCCTTGAGTGGGTATTTGAAAGGGTAAATCACTACAGGGGATCATTATTTAATCAGTTTGAATTAAAGATTCCCCAGAAATACAATATTGTGCATTTAAAAAATATATATATCCTAACTGTGTGTTTCCCACAGCTCTGCTCTGCTGCCAGGAAACCAGTGATGTTTGACTTCATTCTGCCTCAAGGTAGCCAAAGCATCTGGTTAAAACCTGACCCTGTGGTGTCCAGCCCACCCTCCTTTCCCAGAGGAGGAGGTTCTGGTGGCACACCCAGAGATGAGGCTGTTGCTTTGCATGTGTAAGGCTGGTCTAAACCTGAGTGGTTTTGCAAGACACATCTCCTGTTTGTCCTGCCAGCCTCCCAGCTGGAGTTAAGCCCAGATGAATTTGCCAGGTTACAGCTCTCTGTGGCCACAAGCTGAAAAATGGGTTTGTTTTCTTGTGTTTATAGTGGGGAAGGAAACTCTGGATGTAACCCAATGCATGTTTAAAATCTGCAGGAGCCTTTCTAGTGAAGCCAGGTGTGTGCTGGTCCTGCTGTGGGTATCTCAGGAGGCACCACAAAACGTCCCAATGGGAAGTGTCCAATGAGCTCCTGCTGAGAGCTTTGGTGAGAAGAACCCTAAGGGACCTGGGGTGATGTCCAGTGGGTGTCTGTTCCTGGTTTTTTGGCATGGATGGTTTAGAAAAGGCATCTTAATGAGATTTATGAGGCTGATTTAAAACACAAAAGTTGCCTTGCTGACAAGACACATCTGCTACATAAAAAACATGATGATGAAGGGATGACAGCTTTGTATCCATGCACTTTCATCCCAAGATGCCTTCATGCAACTGCTGAATATTTAATTTCTTTTAACTTCCAGCCTTGGATATTTTTAGCAGGTGAAGATGCAGAAAGCCCTTTGCCCCATACGGGTGAGGTGGAACACGGGGCAGACACAAACCACAGTCAGCTGCTCCCCAGCTCCTCCAACACTTTCCACTCTCACAGTGCCATCCAGCTGAACAGGGTTCTGTGGATTCAGGCTCTGCTTTAAACTCAGAGTTTATCTTTGTAGCTGTCTTTGATTAGGAGTTGAAATTGATCTGGAGAAAAGATTTCGTGGCTCCTTTTAGCCAGCAGGGCTGTGATTGCCTTGGGGCAGGGTTGGGCTGTTTTCCAGGCCGCTGTGATTGCAGCAGTTCAGGTCCCGAGTGTGGGGGGACCATCGGTGTCAGGGCAGGGACAGAGCCTGTCCTGTGTCCTCTCCTGATGGATGGCCTAACCAGAGGCACTGGGAGCCTCGTCTGCTGTTGCTGCCCAATTTTCCACACAGTAAATCCTGTCTCTGAAAGCACAGACAGGACTTGACCTACATTCTGCAGCTGGTGGGAAAGGCAAGGGTCCTCCATTTGAGTTTTGCAGGAAGCTGGGAAGAAGAGCTTTTCTTTTCCTCTGGCTTCTTTCGTTCAAGCTTTTGCAAAAAAAAAAAAAAAAAAAAAAGAGTTGAAATATCAAACTAGAATAATGCTATTGTAGTGGCAAGTACATTTTCTTCTTCAAAATGGAAACTCTCCTCAAATTTCTTTAGTTTGTATACTACAATTAATAATGTTTTGCTTTCCTTTTATGCTGGTAGAGTGAAGGCTGGGGCTGAGGTTGACAGAGACCCTGTGGAGTGGGATCCTCAGCCAGGGCTGTCCTGCAGCCTCAGTAGTGCTGGGGAGGAACAGGCAATGTGGGTTGTGAGTCCTCTTGTCCAATGTCACACGTCCATATTATGAGAGGGGAATCATGTCCTGAGAACACCCACACTCCCCCAGGTCCTTAGGGGTGATCAGGGTGAAATCTGATAGAGCTAAATACGCTATGGACACTCAAAGCGAAATAAATCCCACTGCTGCAGTGACGTGTGTGTTCTGGATCTCTCTGAAGGGACAATGGCATCCCTTTTCCCTCCTTGAGTGCACCATCAAGGTCAAAGGTCCCTTCAGCTGCGCACCCAGAAACCACAAAGCCCTCAACCAAAACACTTGAATGCTTCTGGCCCTTGAGGTTTAACTGCAATCCCAGACAGACAAATTATTCTCAGCTGCCCATTGTGCCTCAGGGTGTCCTGCCCTGCGTGTCAGCCCACGGCAGCTCGACACCGTTGTCACCTCCTGCACAGGTTTCCTGGGCTGGGCTGTTCACACCAGGCTGCAGTGTTCACACCTGGCCCACAGGGTTTGGGGCTGGATGTGCAGGAGGTCTCTAAAACACTGACACATGGGGTCCTAAACACAGCCAGAGTGCTGCATTCCCAAGGAATGGGGATGCCTGAGGGACAGACAGCCTTCTGCTGTCTCAGAACTTCTGGTTTTCCAAAGCCATCTTGACCAAGAATGGGAATGGAGTTGAAGTGGGTATTACAGTTTGTGAAGCTTTAAGTGAAGTTGGAGGCATGGGCTTTAACACCCTCCCTCTGCTGCTGCAGAAGGGAAATGTGAAGGCAGGGTGGTGAGTTTTGCTTTCTGAGGGCACCACCCCGCAAAATATTAAAAAATAACAAACCACAAACCCTCCAAAGAACGCCAGACCCAAACCATATGTGACCTAGAGAAGCCAGCTGTACTTCCCCATAGCACAGCTGTGGAGGTCAGTGCTTAAGCCAGCTGGGAGTCAGAGCTCACAGAGAAATGATCTCTCATTCTGCTCTTTCTTCCCCGTCCTCCTCCAATGCCCAAAGAATCTCTCTGATTTTTTAAACTTACCTGACTAATTAACAGCAATATATACTCACTACACCAGGAGCTCTCCGGGTTAAGGGCTTGCCTCCACTGTCCAAGCTGGGGTTTGGCTGCCCCTTGCAGTGATACTGAAGGAGCAGGACTTGGCTCATTTTGCAGAAAGCAGATTTGGGGTGTCCCAGCAGATCAAAGGTGATGGCCATGGGTGCTCCAGCAAGGTACCCTAAGGGCACATAGCCAGCCAAGGACAGCAAAATCCATGGGATCATCACAGCTTGGCTTGGGCTGGAAGGGACCTTAAGGCTCATCTCATTCCAACTCATCTGCCGTGGGCAGGGACACCTTCCACTGTCCCAGGCTGCTCCAAGCCCCAATGTCCAACCTGGCCTTGGGCACTGCCAGGGATCCAGGGGCAGCCACAGCTGCTCTGGGCACCCTGTGCCAGGGCCTGCCCACCCTCACAGACAGGAATTCCTTCCCAGTATCCTATCTATCCCTGCCCTCTGGCAGTGGGAAGTCATTCCCCCTTGTTCTGTCACTCCAGGCCCTTGTCCCAAGTCCCTCTCTGGCTCTCCTGGAGCCCCTTTAGGTACTGGAAGGTGCCATAGGGTCTCCTCAAACTCTTCTGCAGGCCAAACAACCCCCACGCTCTCAGGCTGTCACTGGATGGGTCCTTGGGCTTGGATGGGACCTGTGGGTATCGCTGGTGGGAAACCAGAGCTTCAGCTCAGCTGTGAAGTTGACTGAGTGTCACACAATGTCATCCTGCCTAGTGCATCATACAAACACCTCGTTTCTGTAATCCTTTTTCAGGTTCTTTCTGCTACATTTTGCATCGCTGCTCCCTGTGCCTCTGGTGCCAACCCGTGCTGAGCCTGTGGGCAAGGACCAGCCCGTGCCTCCAGTGCGAGTGCTGGGGCTGTCCTGCTGCCTCTGATGTCCCCTCTGAGCTGACCATCCAGCTGAGGACCAGCCCTTCATCCCCGAGGACTCTCTCAATGAGAATGTGAACAGTTAACAGCTCCAACTGCCTGCTCAGGAAAGCACTTTGTTTGCCCTGAAGGGGGGCGAGAAAAAAATCTGGAAAAAAAGACCTCTGAGAGACCTTGTATGATTAAGCCAACATACCAAGCTGCTGACAATGGTTGACATAGCAGGGCTGCACTGCTGTCCCTCCCCTGGCTCCTATAGATCACAAACATATGCTCCGTGCACGCTGGCTCCCAGTCTTTCATTTCGCTATGTTTCAGTTCCCGTCTATCGAATCTTTTTATTCCGCCTGTGACACAGAAGTTAATTTGAGAAAAAGGATAAAGTGTCACATTCTCTTGAGAAATGAACATGTAAATGGCCTGGAAGCAACATAATTTTTCTCTCTCTTTTTCTTTTTCTTCTTCTTCTTCTTCTTTTTTTTAATTTTTTTTCCCTTCCCCAGCATGAAAGCAGCATTAAATCTGCTCTCCTGATCTGCCCTTTCAGTAGCTGCTTCCCTGGTGTCAGAGAGGATGGGTGAGCCATGGGCTGGCAGCACAGGGAAGGCCTGGCTGGCTGGAAGCTCCCACTGCTGTTCCACGTGGGATGGGCAGTGGGAGCACGTCCGTGGGTGTGTCAGTGGATGTGGGTGCAGCAGAACCAGCAGGACGAGGCTCTCGGCAGCCCTGTGGGGTCACTGCAGTTCAGCACATGGTGGGCACCTACGTCAAAGGCTCAAACACAGGTGCCCTTGGCATGTGCCTCCTACCAGCAGGAATAGCAGGGAAGAGAAAAAGGAAGGATTTTTATTGATTGCTGTGGAAGGAAGGTTGCTGGTGTGCAGTGATTTTTGGGAGTACAGAATACAGGCACGGATCAGAGGCTCCAATTATGCAGAGAAAAATACACAGCTCTAAATAATAACCCTCCCTTAGAAAGGCTTCAGCACTGTAACAAAATATTAATGTTTAAAGATATTCCTTCTTAATATTTCAGGAAGCAATTGGAAGTCCTACAGTATAGTTCATTCTACTTTTTAAATGGAAATATTTAACTTGGAGCAACAGAGCTCACATTGGCTCCAAGATAAACTTTCCTTGGCAGTTGCAGCTCGTGTATAATGCTAAAAGCAGCTCCATCTTTGGGGTGGCATTTTTTTTTAGCTCATCTCAGAGAGCCAAGCTCCGAATTAAATGGAGGGCTTGAGCAGCTGCTATTTTGCCAGTGAGTCCAGAAGCTTGTCTGAGGCTGGGGAGAGGGGAAAAAAGGGCTGTCTGGAGGGGGAGGCAGGATCCATACAGAAGGTTGGGCTAATTAAATCTGGAGAAGTCACCAGAGAGCCCAGTGTTTCTGCATATTGTATCTTCAAAGCTTTCCCTTGTGCGGGACATGATAAGGAGAGGATCATCTTGACACTTTCATCTTCTCCTCAAAGGGTGAGCATTGAGCTAAATAAAGAAATAAATACACATTGATTACATAGAGAGGGAGGGACAGAAATATCTGCCTGTTCAAACAGCTAATGTGTCTCCCAGGGCTCCGTGGGCTCCTTCTGCTCATTAATAACCATATTTATTATTATTTTTATTATTATTATTATTTTAATCTGCCAGTTGAGTGCTGTATTGCAGGAACTCCTGTTTTCACACATACCCTCTGACGCCAGCAGCCTTTGCCAGCACTAGCACATCTCCCCACCTTCTGCAGAAACATGAAAGTGGCAAAGCAGAGGTGTGCAGGGGGTGTGTCTGGTGCTGTTGCCAAGGGTTGTTGGAGGAAGAGCTGGGTCAGGTTTCCCCATGCAGGAGCATCTCTGGTTCAGTGTCACAGCTCGTGCGTGCCTCCCTTCTGTGCCTGGAAATGCTCAGCCCAGCAAGTTCCTTTAACTGGGGGCACTTAGCATGTCTAAAAAGCCAGGCTTGCAGTGGATGAAACCAAAGGTTTGGAGATTGATAGGAGAAAAACCTACCAGGGATCCTCCAGTGCTGTGTCCATGTGGGAGCTCTCTCAGCACCTGGAGTAGCTCCCCAACAGCCTCCCTGAACTGGGGGACCACGAGGCTGCTGGCATCCCTAAAATCCCTAAAACTGGGTGAAAGTTTCCAGTGGTGGTTCTTTGTTTAACAGATCCTCTAGTAATGTTTTTTTCCTAAGAGTTGCAGCTGGCAAAGGAGATTTTGAGATGGATGCAGGCTTGTCTTTGGAGAGGGTGTCCCAGTGTGCTGGGTGGGGCAGGGGCTGGGGAAAAGCAAAGCAGAGACTCCAGAGGGGTTGATTTTGCACTTAAACACACTGGAATAAACCCCCCTGAAATCTATATTGGTGTTCATTCTCTGGTGGCCCAAGGAAAAAGACTGAGTTGCTCCTGTAAAAGAAAAAAAGACAGTTGAGTGTGGAGGCTAAAACATGGTATAAGTAGATGTTTCCTAACAGTGTCCTGAACCCCAAATCTTCTCAAAGAGAGTACTTTGACACTTTAGGGTTAATACAGCACATAAGCCTTCAGCCTCAGAGTGTTACACCAAATGATGATGACTTCATGATGAGTCCCAGCGAAGCAGAGTGGTTTCTCCAGCTCCTCCACGGCCTCCTGGATGGAGACACAGACCTGTGAACCAGGGCAGAGCTGCTCACAGGTTGCCTGGCAGCTGCAAGGCCCAGCAAAATTCCCCTTTTTGAGCTCACATATATAAACTTGGGGGTGGAGAATGAGGCTGCGTGTGGGGAAGGGCAGCCGTGCCAAAGCCATGCCTGTGCTGCTCCAGTTGGGGTGGCAGCAGCGGCCGTGGCTGTGCCAGCACAGGGGACACGTGTCCTTGTCCCAGAGGCCAGCCTGGGAGCATCACTGCAGACCTGCTGTTCCATGGGCTTGTCCCAAGGCACCCTCCACTGCCCACTGTGGGACGTGATACCAGCCTAGATGATAATTACAGAGTGAAATGTCAGCCTTGTTCACAGGAGCATCATTACCCATTAGCTAATTAGGCATTAGCCATTCCAGCACTGCTGTCAGCTGCTTTTTTAAAAGCCACTGGATATTAGCAGAGAGAAATACTTTGAAATTGCACTTATGATAGTTGGTTTGAAAGAGCAGGGAGTCCTCTGACGCTTTCAGCATGTTAGAAAGCACAAATACCTCTTTTATTTTCCCATCTCAGAGGTGAGGAAGAGAGGAAATAGTCCACATTTCTGAATGTGTCCTACAGAAAAGCACATGATTTCATCTGGGCAGGGATGTGAACTCAAGTGATCGGGTCCTATTCAGAGATGGTAACAGGACCAGTGGGAAGTTTGGCAGGGACACTGTGCTTGACTGAGATCCACATTCCAGCTTTAGTTTGTATCTTTGGGTGTGGGAAAGTCTGTTTTCTGGTGATAACTGAGTTTTAACTTAAAAACCTGAATCTGTGAAGACAGAAATGGCTTCTGGTGCTTACTCTAAATCTTCTCCCAACACCCTTGAGACCATGGTTCAGCTTTTCCTGAGGAGGAAGTCCAGGGCTGCTCCCACCTACATGGCAGCTCAGCAGGACCCTTGTCCTGGCAGGCACCTCTTTGCTTTTGGCAATTCCCCAGTAAAACCGTGTTTCCTCCTCACTCTGAGTGGCCTGAGCATGACAGCTCACAGGAGACTTTGTGGTTTCCTGCCTGTCTTGTACAGCACAGAAACCTCTGCCTATTTGCTCTGTAACTCCCCAAGAGCAAAGCTAGCAAAGATGGGTGGGAGTGGAGCAGCCTTGGAAGGGGCTGTTTTGGGTGGGTTTCAGCCCATTCCTGCCACCATCACCACGTGCCTCTGAGCCAGACCTACCTGCGACTGGTCTCGTTGCCTTTTTTTCTTCAAACATCCACTGCTGGAGCTTGTGTCTTCCAAAGGATGCTGCCATATCCTCATTCTCCTTTCACAGAAACTCCATAGAGCAGGAGGGAGACTCCAAGTGTCCAGAGTGGAGATGTGGTGGAAAGTGGCTCTTCTCACAACAGAATGGGGAAAAGGAGCAGATCCATATTTATATAGATCTGTCATCTCTATGTAAACCTGGGGAATAAAGAGCAATTTTATGTACATTAGATAAGGGAGCCATGTTCTCCTTTTAAATGAAGCAAAGATTAAATTGGTCCCAATAGGATGGCTCTTAATTCCTTCCATTTATATGTTCTTGTTTTATTATGCTTGTGTGATAGCAGCACTTAGTAAGGAAGACTGAGCAGATAACGTAATCAAAGAAGGTCCACAGGAGTGATTTGCCCAAGTTATCAATATATCTAATGCTAACTCCTGCCTTATTTTCCTTATATTTTTCCACCACCATTTCAGCTCAGTGTTTAACAAGAGTTAGGGAGAAGCCTCTGCTCCTCTACCAGCACCCAAGAGGGAGCGAGCCCTGTCCTGGCTGCCTCCTGACAGCCCCACTCCCCTCAGTCAAGGCAACTCCCTTCTGTGTGCCTTTGTGCCTCTCAGCCTGGGCTAAGAAGGAAAAATGTCCCAGGCACCCTTCCCACCTCAGGGCAGGGCAGAGGCTTACCAGTGGTGTAAGTACAGCACAACCAGGTTTACTGATGTCCAAAATTCAGTGTCCCACACCATCTGCTGCTGATGCTCCTGGCCCCAAGGCACTGGCAAGCTCCAGCTGCCACAGAACAGCAGACATTTGGGCACGTGTGGGGCAGAAGAGAGTTAAAAATGGGAAGCCACTGGCATTTGTTATCAGGAGGGTGGTGAAACACTGGCACAGGTTGCCCAGAGAGGTGGTGGATGCCCCATCCCTGGTCACTTTCAAGGTCAGGCTGGACAGGGCTCTGAGCAGTCCAGTCTAGTTCATGTCCCTGCTCACTGCAGGGGGTTGGACTGGATGGCCTTTAAAGATGCCTTCCCACCCAAACCATTCTGTGATTCTATGAAAAGTGCCCAGCTGGAGTCAAATTTCAAGCCTGGAAAGTAAGGGAGATGCTCCATGAGTGGGACGTGTGCTAGCTGGGTGGTCTCCCAAGGCTTTTCCGACTCCTTCAGCATGCAGCAGCCAAAGCTTTGGAGGGAGAAACTCAGGATGTGAGTCCTTATTCCCAGCTTGTTGGCTGTGATACCTTTGTTTTGAAAATAGTGTTTTTAATGCTAGAAGGTATCTGGAAAAACTGTTGAAAATGAATTCAGAGTAATTTAGGGAGGCAATGTGCAGAAAATGATCTGTGGTGGGTATTGCAGGAGTGCTGGGTGCCTGCACAGTGTGAGAGTACTCCAGAATAAGCACAAAGAAGGGGCAGGGGGTGGAACTGGCTGTAAACGGGAGTTGTGGTGTGGCTGTACCTCCCTGGAAGGGCAGGGCAGGGGCACTGGGTTGGTGCCACGTGAATTCCCAGGACAGAGAGGCACCAAGTGGAAATGGTTCCGTGGGCTGGGGGTTGTTTCCAGTGTCGGGAGAGGTCAGCAGGGAGGTGAGGCAGTGGTGTGTCAGCTCCGGACACCTCAGACGGTGGCAGCACGGCCAGGTGAGTGCCCGAGCCCCGGCGGCAGCGCCAGGGCTGAGTCACAGCAGGGTCGTGTCCCTGTCCCCGTGGGCAGTGTCACACCCCGCCGGGCCATGCACTGCCCACAGGCTGCCACGCTGTCCTGCACCACACTTCTGCACCTGGGCAGCAGCTACTGAAGTCCAGCTTTTAGAGCAAAAGCCAACCTGTGCCACTGCCAGGTTTGGGGCTGAAGCATGAGCCTTGCTCTTCCTTTGCTATTGAAGCCCAGGACATTTATTTTTGGTGGGTGAAAATCTCTGGGTTTTTTTCCTAGATGGGGTCTCCTGATTTAGATACAGCCTACAAGAGAGGAGAAAGCTCCTGTTCCTTGTGGATTTGTCCCGGAGTGCTGCAGTCCCATGGGCAGTGCTGATGGAGGCACCAGTGGTAGATTTAAGCATCAGGTGAGCGCACAGATTCCAGGTATGAAACACAGAGCCGGGAAAATTCTCTCTTCTCTGAAGGAAATTCAGAATAAAAGACAAGGGGAAATTTTTCTTTTTGCTGGAGCTGTTTATCTCCAGCAGCATTCCTGATGTTTTGCTAGGAGGGATCTTTGACCCTGAGTGATCCGTGGCTAATCGAGGCAGGTTGTCCATACAGAGGCATTTAGCCTGGATGTGCAGCAGGGAATTGTGCTGAGAGAGTGTGTGCCTGTGTATGTGTGTTAAAGCCTTTCCTCAACAAATGTGTGCACGGCTGTGTGTATGTACAGTCTAACAGTTATCACTCTAGAGTTAATAGGATTACAGAGATCTGCAGACAAATGAACATACCCCTCTATAGCCTTATCATCAGCTGATAAGTAAAAGCCTAAAGATTGTTGAGACAATTATGTTTTGATATTCATCTTAATACTTGTTCAGGAGAGAAAATGAATAAATTGCTTTTCGGCACCGCAGGTGTGAGCAAGAGCCCATGGTGCCTGCGGCCTGGATCCAGCCCTTGCCTGGCCAGTTGTTGGATACAGCATCTTTTCCTGCATTGCAGGGTCAGGAGGGAGCTTTGCTCATCTCCCCAGTCTCTGCAAGATGGACACACCTGAATACAGCCCCACCGAGCTGTTGCCACAGCAGCTCTCATAAATCTGCTGTCGTCCCCCCGATTGCCATGAGGGACGTGAGGCAGGATTGCAGCTTTCTGGTCCCTGACCAGCCCATGGAAAAGTGGAGCCAAAGCTGTCTGTCTCTAATTTTGGGTTCACAGCTCCATGTCTTGGCACAACCTTAACGCTCCCTCCTGCCCAAGGCTAAGCTCAGGCTCTGCTCCCCCCGCAGCTCCGGAGTGTGACGAGCACTGACCCACAGCCAAACCCCTGTCCTGGCACATGGCCCCAGCCCAGCAGGACGAAACCTCAGGCAGTTCAACTTCATGGCACAAAGGCAGCCAGCCTCACCTTCCCTTCTCTGGATCTGCTTCTTTTCCTGCTGGGTCCCAGGCCTGGGGCAGCGGCACAGAGCTCACCTGGCACTGGGTCCCTGCTCTTCTTCTGCAGAGGCTGAAGGGACCGACCAGTTCAATGCTGGTCCTCAGCCTGCACCAGCACTCCCCAATGGCCTCACTGCTGGCTTTGGCAACCACAAAAAGGAGGAATTTTTGTAGCTCCTCTGTCAGTATGGAGCAGGGAGGTAGGGAACTGGAACAGACAGAAGAGCCTTGCTGGAAGGAAATATTCCCATCCTCTGGTGTCCTGTGATTTTTGGCCATGTTCTTGTGCTAATCTGGAAGAGTTTTCTGGAGATATTGAGAACAGCTGCCCCTCTAATTAGAGTTGGGAATGTTTGTGTTACTGAAAGTGTCAAATTGCTTCATTACAACAAAAACAGGAGACACTTTGATCCAGAAAATTAGATGACTTCAACTTCATATGAAGTTGGAGCTCTCCTCAGTGTTTGAGAAACAAAGCAGAGGAGAATAAAGCAGGAGATGCTCTCAGCTGTGGGTGTGGGAAGGCTCTCAGGAGTGAGCTGTGCAGCTTGAGTCAGGCTATTGCTTCAGACCTGCAGAGCTCCTGAGTTATGCCAAGCAACCTGGTGAAACTGAAAAATTTACACCCAAAAAACCACATTGGAAACAACATCAGCATTTTTCAGAAATAATTGATTTTGTTACAAGTCCTTTTTTAAATAGGTGAAATGCTATGGAAATCTCTCCAGCTTTCTCTGAGAAATTTCAGTTCAATCCAACCCCATGTTTTTCCAGTGGGAAGCATTCCTGGAAGGTCCATGGGATGGTTTACAGCAGCTTCCCTGGGGGGCAGCCTGCAGCCCAAACCGTGCCTGGCTGGGGTGGACCTGTCTCCACGAGTAACAAAAGCAGTGGTCCTCATGTTCTTACGGAGCTCAGGCCAGGGTTTGCAGCCAGGGCTCAGTCCAGGGGGCTGCAGGGAGCCTTCCTGTTGGAGGGAACATCCTCCAAAGGCAGGAGGTGCAGCCACAGGTGCTCTGGGGCATCATTTGCAGAAGGGCTGCCCACCAGGGCAGAGCTGGGCTCAGCTGCGCTGCTCCCCGTGCTCTCCATGCAAGCAAGCTGCCTTCAGCTTGAATCTCTAATGTCTTCTTATCTCTACATCCTTATTCCAGACAGGCTTTTCCTCCTAACAGGGTGTAAAGAAAGCAGGGAGATCTACTTGCCATTACCTACATTGAAATAACACTGGAGGGTTGTCATCTTTAAATCTCACCAGGCAGAAGCTTTCGTAACATCTTAAAACTAACCAATGAACCCAGAATCAACCTCCCAAATAGAAAAGGGAGATAAAAGATTCATCCTTCCACATACTTTAACAGTAGGAGAGCAGTGATATTTCAAAAGCCAGACAGACATCCTGGAGGTGAAGGCAAAGGACGCGTGGGAAGCACAGAAAGGATGCAGACTTTAAAGGTGAATAGGAGGGCATCTGTGCTCAGCACTGTGAATGCTTCAGTCACAAGATGAGACCTCTTGATTCCACACTGAAGTGGAATTGCACATTTCTGGCTCTTATTTACTCTGCAAACAGAAAGCAAAAACTCCAGAACCACTTGCTTCCCAGGGAGAGTGGCTGCTATTGTCAGGATGTGCTGCAGCAAAGAGGGACTTTGGGTCTCCTGGCAGGTTGGCCAGTGCACCCACAGCTCTCCCCCACCTTACAAGACAGCTTCAGGTGGGGTGAATAGCTGTGTGCTTGCAAATGTTTTCATAACACAAGCAGTCACTGATTTACCAGGAGCTGAGGTGGTTTCAGCCTCCAACAGCTCCAAGTGCAGCTGCAGCTGTGAGGCCTGGCACAACATGGGCTGGGGATGGCCAGGTAAAACAAGCCCCAGCCTTGAAACAGAGAGCCCATGTTCAGACAGTTTGGAAATATTGTGTAAATATAGAAAATGTGGCTCTTCCCAACCCCAAACTCCACCTCTCCCTGCAGTGTCTGTGTATACCTGTGTTTGTATGGAAATTACATGTAAATCAGCAAACCCACCAAGAAGCAAGTAGAGAGGTTGTGAAAAGCAGTGTTTTTCTCTTATTAAATTTGCTTGGTTTTTCTCTTTTTCTTTTGGCTCCCATCAGCTCACAAGCTGTGTTAGCCAGCTCTGCCAGGGGCTTTCCAGAGGAGCAGCTTCATGTCCTGCCACTGGCTCCAGTGGGAACAAGGGTGGTTCTGAATTCCCACCAACCAAACAAAACTGCATAAACAGGACATTAAAATCCTTTCTGTAAGGCACTAGAGAAGGTATTTTCTAGGTGTAAAAAGCTTTTTTCTCATTTTTATTATGTTTTTGTT